>NC_136068.1:897960027-898707527 GCF_964261635.1 Lissotriton helveticus | reverse complement strand
CCCCTCTTGTTCATAATATTTGTCTTCTGTGTCATCCGTGTAGCTGGGAAGTGACCAAACGGCTAAATAAACAACACTACCGGCAAAAGAAAAGGATAGGTATCGATCAGGTACGGCGCATTCCTGTCTTTTTCCCCTGCGCCAGTGTGCAATGGGATGCCATGTGCCATTACAGGCACCTTTGCACCATGGCCCAAGGGTGCCTGCGTTGCGGGGAGGATTCTTTTTGTGCAGGAAGGGACACCGTACTACAAAAAACTCATCACAAGAGGCTTTTCCCTCTTTCTAAAAACACTGCTAGAACACTTCTTCAAGGCACTGACATTTCAAATCACACTGTAATTTGTGCTATGGTAGCACATGGCCCTGCATTGAGTCACGCTGTTTTATACGTATTAATTGTGTGCAATAGCTTTAATTAGTCACACCTTAATAAACTTGAACCAGTTTACATTGCTTTATAAATGTTTCCTTAAGCTGTAATATACTTACCACTTCCAACCGCACAGACAGACTCAGTACTCTCATGCTCTTTTCTCACAGCTTGTACACATTTCTCTGCTAATTCTATTCTTCTTGCAGTATCCACTGCTACCTTCAAGGACATTCCCCACATGACCATAAATTCTCTTGTATTGTGTTTGATTTGGTTTTCATTAATATCTGGTCTATCAATACTTGGCCATGCAACATATGATCAAAATCACATCACAGCTAACCCAAATAAGGCCGCAACTAATTGATCAATCAATATTCCTGTCATATCTCCCCTGCATTTGTTTGATGGCATACTGATGCACACCCACTCCACCAGGACTCTCTAAAGCCAAATTCTTAAATTCCCTTAATCTTATGACACCCAATCTATCTTTGAGTACAGATACGCATCTTTCAGAAGTACATTCACCATCTTCTAAAATGTCCACATAGGCTTTAAACAGATTAAGCCACAATTCCTATTGTACCAGAAGTTCTGGATATTCATCTAGGAAAAACCTTGGGCGTTGTATACTCACCAAGAATTCCTGAAGTATACAATACTGAACACTATGTAAATCAATTCTCAACAATGTACAAATTTCTAAATATCATAGGAATTTCTTCCCGATGATAAATGAAATACTGGTCAATTGAACACAAAAGCACAACACATACAAGAATTGTTGTTCAATAATAAATAATCGGTGTGCCCATCACTGAAAGAATGACTGACACTGCATATACATTTTTCCTTTTTTTCTTTTTTTATCTTTTAATGCATCCACTCACAGCAAGGACTCTTAAAAATGTAAGAGTTGTATAAATGCTCAGCACACAAGCTGTAATGAGAGCATATACACAAAAAGGATCTGTGTATAGCAACACAGTGTGAAAGACCTCAGAATTGCTGGAACTGAAGACAATTTGGCAGCTGAAGTGCAGGTGGAGGTGTCAAGCGTTGTTAAGATGACGCCTTCAAGGCAAGAATGCTCGGAATTCGATGTACACAGCACCGAGTCAAGCGCTGCTATGGCGAGACCCCAACAACAAGAAGCCACCAGGAAATGGCCTTCACGAGTGATGGAGCCAATCCATTGAAGAGAATACAATTTGTGCAATGTGGTTTCAAGCATTGCCATGGCAACAACACCCCAACAAGAAGCCAATAGGAAATGGTCTCTGCAGTGACGTAACCAATCCAGCGGCACACGTGGACTTCCACAACACAACATGGTAAGCAGGAAGAGCTCCAAAAGTCAGGGCTTGAATCTTTGCCAGGATTACACAATTAGGAAGCCAGAATCACTCGCACCAGGCATAACTCTCTGCTTGAAGCTAGAAAACATCAATACAGTGTCATCAGGAATACATTGCTACCACTACTCCAGGATCTCATCCTTGTCGCCATTGTTAACAAGGAATCCAGGGCAGGTAAGATGATTTTAGTACAATAATGTATTTTTTTTGTAAAGAACAACCAGTAAAAGGAGTGATGCCGCCTAGCTTCCAGCTCATCCGCTGCCAGATCTCCAACTGCCCAAACTCAGCTGCCCAAACAGAATCCCCTCAACATTCTCATTCCACACTAACAATTCTCTACTCCATTCCACCCAGACAAAGACATGTCCCACATTCTCATAAATTAATTTTGTAGTAAACGTTATTGATTAGGAACTACCATTGTAGTAGTTGTATTTCTTGAGTGAAGCCAGGAAAAGAGTCTTTAGGGAAAGGCTTCCCAAACTTTTTAGAACCGTGAGCCACAACCCACTTTTTAGTACTATAAACTGTTGTGACATACCTAGCTTTAATTGGCATGAGGAGGGCAACTTTTTAATGTAACTATAGCATCATTGTTATTTACAGACAGCACCTCTTCTATTGAAATTGTCACTAAATTTGAACAGACGTCCAATTTTACAGACAAACCTATATTGGATACAAATGATAATGTGTGGATATCAAGTTTCAGTGAGTATTTTTGTATTTTTGAATCACCAAGTAAAGTGTCTTGATTTTTTCTGATCCTAATAAAATCTTTGATTCCATCACACTTCAGAATTCCCAAAAATATGTTTCAGTTTTGCTTTTCTAACTGCTGAATATGTGCAGATTATTTACAGGTATTTGCATTTTGTAATGATACCAAAATAAATGACATCATAGAGCCATTATTTCCTTTTGCATTTAATGTACCCCAGCAACATTATCACATTGTTCACTTTATTGTTTTTTCTCTGACTGCAAATTGAGAGGAGTTTGTAAACATCAGTACCCGTAAGACATAGCCTGGCATGTGTCCTCTTTAATTGAAGCACAGGCCACATGTCAAGATAAATACTGAATTTAAAGACATCTTTCTTTATTGCTTGAGCTTTGGCTACTCACCACAAATTGGCTGGCAAGCCACTAGTGGATCATCATCCACATTTTTGAAAACACTGCTTTAGGCTAATTCTTAATGATTCGTATGTCTGCACTTTGGTGATGTAGGAAACAGGTGCTACTGAAAATTTCACGAAAAATGTATGCTAACATAATATTTGTCACAGACACAGTGTACACCGAAGAAGGCCTGCAGAAAGTTGGTGAATAATTAGCCAGACAAATTGTGCCTGTCTGCCACAGCATCATTCAATAACCAGTCCCGGTTCAGCTATAAGTAGCAATGAGGTGCACAATTCACTGATCAAGGTCTGCAAATCAACCGGAAAAGACAGTGGAATAAGCACCAATCGATCTAGCAGAAATGTCCTGCAGTTTAAGTTCAAGTTTAGAGTTTTGCTGTCTGCCATTGTGGTGGATAAACCCCAGACTGTCAAGGCAGCAGAATAAAATCAGCTTGACTTGAAAAAGATTCCCTGAATATTTTCCAATGTCCCTCTCTTCTTTCTAGATCATACACATCACACACATAAGACACAAATTGTAGCTCCCAAAGGAAATGCTGATTGTTGATTCAAAATGGTTAACTTATTTATTCAGATAGGTTACACAAAACCCTGCAGAACACTTAAAGCAGCCAAATATTAGCAATATGAATGTATAGAAAAATCAATCTTAGTTTACATTGTTTAAAGAATGATATTTAATTTAATATGTATTCATTATTATGTATGTATTTAATTGTTTATGCAAAGTGGTAATTCAATACTAAAAAATGGGTTCAATTGAAGCAATTGAGGCACAGCAAACTTTAAAGAAACTTACAGATGTGCTTCTTAGTGTACATGACTACAACAGTGAGATTTATTGACATCTCAGTAGCAAAGAATGTTACACCCAGTTAGTGAATAATGCCACACCTATGATCAGACAACTTATATCTGATATCACTAAGGAACTTCTGGATGAATGAATATTGGCTCAGTGTCAAATAGTTTGCAAACATTTGATTACACCATTCTCACAAACTACACTCTTCCCAAAAATACATAAAAATGCTAACAATTGCCCTGGATGCCAGATTCTTCCAGCCTTTCAGTCTATTCTCCAGCTGCTGGCTGAATGGGTGTATTTTCATTAAACCCTTAGTGCCACTAAGTAAGTTCTACGCTTGCGATTGAACTTTTGCAATGAATAATCTAGGTTGTAATTCACTTGACATTTATATAGGTTTGCTTGCCAAAATGCACATTGAGAGCCTATACACCAATATTTCCCAGATTGAGGCTCTCTTAGTTGTTGATACCGTACTTGAAAGGAGAATTGGACCCATAGAATTTTTACGTCCTTCAAAATTCAATTTGCTAATATTGCCCTCAGTAAAAAAGTCTTTATATTTGATAGTTGCTTCTGCACACAATGGCAATGGTATTGCCATGGGAAAATGTTTTGCTCCTAATATAGTCAACTTGTATGTTGCATTTTTTGAAGAAAATTTCATGTAGCATGTGTAGCAATGTGCCATGCAGTCTAGTGCTTGGGAGGGCGGAGCTAGAAGGAGGAATAGGAGGAGCCAGTACCGGCTAGTGGGCAGTTAGAGTAGGGACAGGGTTGACACTGGATGTAATGAATAAAGCTCCAGTCAAACCACATGCTGTGTTTGTGATAATTAGTAGCGCGATGCTACAACTGGCGACGAAGGTGGGATAGGCGAGTCCACCTCCCACAGAACCCCACGAGAGTGCCCTGTCCCATGCAGCGTCGAGATGAGGAAAACGCTGCCGAGTGAAGCGAAGCTGCCGCCTGAGCAGAAAGGCCAGCAGCCGGTGACCCTGCCCCTCCAGAGACTGTGAGGGAGCCACGAGGGGGCCGAAGCGCCGAGCGCCGAAACGCTCGAAGGAAAAGAAGCTGTTCGCGCCGAAACGCGATTCACGCTGGATGCGTGCAATCTGGTGAGCATTAAGAGAACAGAAGTCGGGAGCCCACTCCGACCCTGCCTGGCACCACAAAGTGAAGGAAAAGTGCCCCTAGGTGGAGGACGCTGTCCCCAGAAGCTTCACTGGCAAGCGCCGCCGAGCGCGTTGAAATCGGAGCTCGAATGGCTTCCGATCTTGGAAATCTCACGCCCGATGCGTGAGCTTCGGCACGCTGTCGCCGAGTGAGCGCGAAGCGAAAAGAAGCAAGGTGGGAGCCCACCCCAACCTTACCTGAGCGTGCTGGCTGTGGACAGGTGTGGAGAATTGGAGAGGTGCTGGTGTTCCTAGGACCGGCGGCCGGTGAGTCCTGTTTTGAATCAGACCGGGTCTGAATGGACAGAAAGAAAGTCTCGTGTGAACTGGGATGTCAGAGACGGTGGCCATTTTGAAGTCAGGCGGCCACAAGGACAGACCCTGTGCAGTGTGAGAGCGGCCATCTTAGAGTCAGGCAGTGCCAAGTTAACAAACATTGATCAATGCAAAGGGCTGACAAACAAACAAGCACGAGTCAGTGCAAGGAAGAAACAGCAGACAAGCACGGGCAAAGCCAAAAGTAAGATAAGCAAACAAGCACGAGTGAATGCAGAGAGTGAACCAGAAAACAAGCAGTGATAAATGTAAGTGAACTACAAGGACAAGCATTGGCAAGTCTAAAGGAACAATCAGTGGCAAGTACACGGAACCAAGCACTGGCAAAGGCAAATGCGCGAACACTGACAAACGTGAAGGAAACAAGCATTGACAAATGCAAGAGGTGAAATAAGAAAAACAAGCACAATCCAGTGCAAGAAACTAAACGAGTAAACAAGCACATGCAAAGGAAAGGGCGAAACAAGCCCGAGCAAACACAAGAGCCAACACAAGCAAGCACGAGCAAAGACAAGTGCCAAAGTAAACTTCAGCGCCACGTGAAGACAAATAGCTACAGAAGTAGAAGAAACCAAGAAAACAAATAATCCAGAAGCAGGAGCAAACAAACATAGAAGATGTCTTCTCTCATCAACTAAGTGACTGGATAATCCGCATTAGTCTGGAACGAAACGCAAGAACACTGTCAACGTTGCCGCGTATCAGTGCGGAAGCGCCACCGACCGCCTGCAGTTAGCACGCAACACCAAAGAAAGCGGGAATTCGCAGAGCCATGAGTCACGCATGGTGCAGCTGAATGGTGACCAGTTGATCTCAGGAAATCCATATTCAACTCACAGAAGCACACCGAGACAGTCGCACCAAGGGCGGACAACATACAGTAGTCACCCGGGAGCGGCGAACCTTACCACAATTCAAAGGAAACAGTCCTGTGACACCGACATGCCAGCACATTCCACCATCATGTCGGTGAGAGAGGAAACACATACATCGAGCCCCTGCATTGGAGTGCCACCCCCAGTGACACAGACCAGCGACCAAAGTCTGGGTCCAGAATGGAACCGGTGGCTGGAGTCACTGGATGCATTTCTTGACGTGACCGGAGAGCGGAGAGATAGCAAACGTCTACTACTACTACTCCAATTGGTGGGTCACGAAGGCCGACGCCTGATCAGAACCTTTTCAGCAAAGGATACAGGAACATATACAAAACTCAAAAAGGCGTTATGCGCTCATTTCATCACAAAGGAAGATGTCGATCATGAACGCATTGTTTTCAATGCAGCACGGCGGGAGCCAGGAGAATCCTTATCAAGCTTTGTAACGCGGTTACACAAGCTGGTACGATACTGTCAATTCGACACATTCACAAATGAGGAAGCCATCCGCCTGCGGGCGATTGAGAGCTGTTCAGAACCGGACACACAGCGCAAGATACTTCAAAGGCAATTCTCGTTGAAGAAAGTTGTCAGGAGGGCCAAAGCTGGAGAGCGAGCCGAAACAAGAGAATTGTCAAGAGAGTTGCACATCAATGCAAGAAGAAAAGATAAGCGAAGAGAGACCTCCCTCAGGTCAGAGCATAAGATTCAAGAGGCAACTGAAACCAGAAAAAGGAAGGGCGAAGGAAGACTAGAGACAAGACAGTGGGAGAGGCAAAGTGACATAACAGACTCTGAGTCAACAACGCGAAGACAAAAGACTGGGATGATCCAGAATCATTATTTTTTTTTTTTTTAAATATATCCTTTATTGGGTTCACAGGATAAAAGAAAACATGAAATTCACATTGTACAATATCGTGCAGCTCGAGAGCGGGTACGTTGGTCTTGGAGCAAAGCATATAATACACTGTCACATCACAATGAAGACAATGGTGGAATTATACCTCAATCACGTTAGCCTCATTAGCTGTTAAGGAAAGGAAAGACAATAATAGAGAGAACGAGGTGTGTGTGGGATTGTCAAACTTGGAGATGCGTGGTGCTTGGTGTGGTGGATGCATATCGATGTAATCGAAGGCTCAGGGGTGACATCGTTGCTGGCCCATAGGTGCTTTACCAGCTCGGGGAGGGTGGCGCGTCATCAGTGTTGGATGCGTGCCGTGGGCTGGGGGGGAGGAGGGGAGTCTTGCTGGTCAGGTGGGGGTGTCAGCTGCGGGACCACCTATGTCAGTGTCCGGTGGTGCGTGTTTGGTGATTAGCCTTTTGGCCGTGATGAGGCAGAGGTCCCAAAAACGGGAGGGCACTTTGTTCTGTTTGGCCCTGCGGTAAAGGCCTAATAGGCATGCTTCCCATGTGTGAGGAATCGGCATTGCCGTGCTCCGCTCTAGTATCGGCAACACCGACCGCCAGTATGTTAGGATCCGCGGACATCGCCACAGCACGTGTAGGAGGTCCGCCCCCTCCAGCGCGCATCTTGGGCAGCCTGCCGTAGTTCCCGGGAAGTATAGGTTGATCCTGTCTGGGGAGAGGTACGCTCTGTGCAGTATGTAGAATTGGATTTGCTTAAAGCGCGCTTTACGGGGAATGTTCTTGGGGCTTGCCAGTACCACCGCCCACTCCTTGTCCGTCCAGGCTTTCCCTCTGTCTACTGCCCACTTATCCCGCAACGGTTGTAGGGAGCATTGTGTATGTGCCAACAGCGCTTGGGTCAACTAGTGTACCACATGTGTGCCATTCCCCATGACGTGGAGATATTGTATTAGTTGGTGTGTGGGGGGTTCTTCAGTAATGCTTTCCCATTTTTGTGTGAATGCTCTGAGTATGGAAGCGTGTTGTAAGAACTGTCCTGCCGGCAGTCCCGTGTCGGTGGCTAGTGTCGCGAAGGGTAGCAGGGCGCCGTTGGCGTATAGATCCGCCATGGTTTCTATTCACGAGCGCGTCCAATGTTCCAGAGCCGTTTCCGTGACCACAGTCGTAGGTTTGGGGGTGCCTAGGAGTGGGAGTGCAGGGGCGTATGGTTTGGGGTCTTTGGTAAGCCGCAGGCATCGAGAGTAGCATTTAACGGCCACTTCTGTATGTAGCTGGGTGTGTTTCCTAGTGCTCGTTAGTGGGTGGAATAGTGAGTGAATCTGTAGTGAGGACAGTGTGTCTACAGCCGTGGCTGTGTCTTCCAGTTGTCTGCCTGATAGCCAAGCCACCACCCATTGTAGCTGCGCCGCCAGGTAGTAAAGTTCCAGATTTGGGACCGCAAGGCCTCCGTCGCTAACTGGGTTGTACATCTTCGTCAGTGCTACTCTGGGCCTTCCCGTGTTCCAGATCAGATCTCTAATCATGGTTTCTAGTTCCCTGAAGGTGCAGGTCGGGACGTATATCGGGATATTAGCAAAGTAATAGAGGAGCCGGGGTAGGACGATCATTTTCGATAATGTCACTCTGCCCGGCACATTCAATGAGATTGTCTTCCAAAAGGCGATTTGGGACCTGACAGACGTGATAGCCCGTGTCAGGTTCCCGTCTAGGATATCTGGGGGATTCCTGTATATATGTATCCCCAGGTATTTGAACGTGGTGCAGTGCCACGGCAACCTCTCGTCGTTGATTCGGAGGTCGGGGTCTGGGGTGTGGGGGGCAAATGGGTACGCCCCCGATTTGGCCCAGTTGACCCTTAGGCCCGACATGATCTTGAATGTTCTGAAGATGTCTGATAGTTCCAGCGGTAGGTTATTAAGGTCTCTGATGTACAGGAGCAGATCATCAGCGTAGAGGGATATTATATGTGTGCCATCCGCTAGTGGGATGCCCCATTGTGTGCCCCTGCTGCGCAACAGCTCAGCGAGAGGTTCCATCGCCAGCGAGAAGAGTAATGGGGACAGCGGGCAACCCTGTCTGGTGCCCCTTCTGACCCTGATGGCATCGGACAACAACCCACCTGTGCGTACTCTCACCTCAGGTCTCTGGTACAGTAGTCCGACCAGCTCGATGTACTCGTCGCCTAGATCGAACTTACGTAGCACTGCCAGTAGATAGGGTCATTCCACTGAGTCAAATGCTTTTTCAAGGTCTAAAATTAAGCAGCCCGATCCCGGCCATTCACTGGTCGCATATTCCTGCACTCGGAACAGCTTCCTTATATTTTGGGAGATGCACCGTGTTGGGACAAAGCCGTTCTGGTCTTTGTGTACCAGGGCAGACACCAAGGTCGCCAGTCTCCGAGCTAGGGTTGACGCCAGGATCTTGTAGTCCGTATTCAGCAGCGCCAGAGGCCTGTACGATCCGAGGAGCGTGCCGTCCCTGCCCGGCTTAAGGAGAGATACCAGCGTTGCCTCATTCATCGACTTAGGCAAGGACGAATCCTCCAGCGCCACCGAGTACGTTCTGAGGAGTTCAGGGATTAGGATATCCGAGTAGGCCTTGTAGTTCTCAGCCGGCAGCCCATCTGGGCCAGGTGCCTTGCCGTTGGAGAGGGGGAAGATGGCATCGCGCAGTTCATCCGCCGTTAGCGGCGACCCAAGGTCGTCCCGTTGGTCATCAGTCAGGGTGGGGAGCGTTACCTCGGCCAGATATGCAGTGATATCCGGTTGTGGATTCTGTAGTTGTGACCGGTATAATGCATTGTAATGCGTCACAAAGGCGTCATGTATTCCCGCCTGCGTGTATACCACTGGGCCGTTGGCCGGGTCCACATAAGATTCCAGCGCTGTCCATGGAGTGCCCGGTTTTACCCACACCAGCGCCCCTCTGGCGTAAGATGAGTAGTGTGTGGCATATAATTGTCCCCGCCATCTGCGCCGCAAGGTGGTAGTTTCTGACTCACCTAGGTGCGTCTCTTGTAGGAGAGCTATCTGTATGTGATGGCGTTTGAGGTATGAATAAATCTGATATCGTCTAGAAGGTGTGTGCATACCTCTCACATTCCACGTACAAACTTTGATTGCAGACATTACAGTTCTTTAGCTGTTCCCCTTTCCCATCCTCCCTTCCATGTCCCCACGGGCCCCACTGTCCCCATCATGTCATTATTCCGCTCAATGTTCATCGAGAGTGCATCTAGTCCTGCAAACCACAGCATCAGAACGAAGGGAAAATTAAGAAACTCGGCTAATGGAACAGTTAGCCATTGAACGTGATGAACATATAGAATACCAAAAGGTCGGAGTCCAAACGTGCCTCCGTCCATGCTCTCTAGGAGAGCAACAGAGTCTAACTCTAAGGGGGTCCGCTATATAGTGCGCACTATAGCGATAGTTCTGAAGTTAACGAATCATGCTGTGAAAGCCTCCCTCCTTCCCGGGGGGGATGAGTCAGTTCAGGCCTTACTAGCAATACAGGGGGACATGTATACATGTGTTAATCACCATACATTACGTGTCTTGGCTGGATGGCTGCTTGTCATGCGTACCCAGGAGCCGTGCGCCGGCCGCGCATTAGTCTCTGCATTGTCCCCAGGCCGCATATCCACTAAAAAGGAGCCAAGCGGGATCTTGGCACCCGGTCCTCAGCCAGGGTCAGGTGTGTCTCCCACAGGCACGATATTTCCAGTCACCCGCTGCGTTGCAGTGTGATTCTGTGTTCTCCATGTGGTCAGCGTCTCAGTCCTCAGTGGGCGTTGTCAGGGCGTCGTATACTATGACCCGATCAGCTGATGTAGTCGGCCGTCTGCGGCGTGACGTCCGGTCCAGCGCCCGAAACCTGGGAGTCCGGCACTCCATAGATGGCCTCGTCGTCGCTCGGAAGTTCTCTCGTGCTGCCACCAGCCGGTTCGCTCTGTGCAGGGGAGCGGCTTAGCTCCATCACTAGGCGGAGGGCATCCTGCTTCTCCCGCTGTGTAGTGTCCTCTGGGGGAGGCGTTCTCGCCGCTCCTATCGCGCCTGTCTGTGTTCTCCGGCGTGATCGGCGTCTCCTCCGGTTCCCGCCAGTTTGGCGTCTGCCAGTGGGGTCCGCAGCCGTCCTAGGGGCCGTGTCTGTGCCACTGTCCAGCCACGCCTCCACTTCGGTCGGGTCGGTGAAGAAATGTGTCTGCTCGCCGGCCACCACTCTTAGCTTGGCGGGGAACAACAGAGAATACTGCAGGCCTAGTTGTCGCAGACGACGTTTCACTGCCAGGAAGGAATGCCTTTGTCTCTGCACCTGGATCGTATAGTCTGGAAAGAACATCACTGACATATTCTCAATCCTAATCTCCTGCAGTTTGCGTGCTTCTCGCAGTATTGAGTCTCTGTCTCTATAGTTCAATATGCGGAGTAGCATGGGCCTCGGGTTGGAGCCTGTCGTTGAGGGCCTGGTAGGAACTCTGTGGGCACGTTCCACCATGAAGTGCGGCGAGAGTGATCCCTCCGGCAGTATACTCGTCAGCCATCGCTCCATGCGCTCCTCCGGGTTCCTCCCTTCCCATTTCTCCGGAATACCGACCAGACGCACGTTGTTTCTTCGTGCCCTGCCTTCCGCATCTTCAGCCCTGTCTTCTAGGAATTCCACCCTGTTCAGCAGGTCCTGTATGTGTTTGTTCGATTGTCCAACTTGGGGTTGTAGTTCCTCTACAGTACTTTCCAAGGACGTAGTGCTGTCCGCTAGTTTTTTGTGATCCGCCCGGAGGTGCGTGAGGTCTATGGCCACGCTATCAATTTTGGTGGCTAGGGAAGTGCGAGTGAGTTGAATGGACTCCTCCAGTCTTTCCATGGCCGCCAGCATGGTGTCAAGTTTGGCCGCTGTCTGGTCCTGATCGGCATTTTTACCGGTTCTGTCCATCTTGCCTTTGGAGTTTGCGCCTCCGGTTCCGGTCCGTGTCCTGGTCCCGTTAGACATCAGTGCTCAGATCCGTGTTCAGCCCCTGCAGCGAGATCTGCAGCGATGTGGCCTCCGGAGGGTGGGTCGGTGATGTGAGGCCGCGGAGAAGAGGGGGGCCGGGTCAGTGGCTGTGCGGCCGTGGCCAGTAAGCGATCAGTGGCCAGTGCTTCCGGTCGTGTAGCGGAAGGTGGCTGCGTTCAGTGACAGGTAGCCACCCGTTCCGGTCCGTGCACGTGGGCTGATCTCAGGGCCTGCTCTCCAGGCTGGGAGTTTTGTGCGTCGTCCTGGCGTAGCAGGCGTCGTTAGCTGCTCTGGGGGCGCCCTGTCTCGAGGCACAATTGGCGATGCGGGTTGCACTCACCTCGTGGCCTGGGTGGCACACCGCCCGGTCGACCCCTTGCCGTGGATATTCTTGTGGTCTGTCGCATGCAAGTATTGTTCGGGTGGTTCGCCTGCGTCTGCAAATGATGGTAGCAGTCCTTGCTTCGCGTGTCAGGTCTCGGCCGTGGCTGCCGCTCAAGGTGCTGCCGCCTTTTTTCGCCGGTTCCGCGTTGCGGGCGCCATGTTTTGTTTGTCTTTCGGGTGTAGTGTAGTTCCTATTATCCCAATAGGCTCTGCGCATTGGAATAATACCTTCAATAGTATAGGCCTAGACCAGACGTTAACTAGGTCTTCTATTGTCGATATTAGACTTAAAGTTTTGGGTTTGCCAGCTAGCTCAGAGTTCACTAGAAACTTTCTCGAATAGGCAAGGAGGAGTTGAACCTCCCTGGATAGACAAGAAGGGATTTAGTTTCTGACAACCATAGAACATGACAACTTTGCTCTCCCCTAATCAAGAGTGTATCTCTAGAGTCGTGTGAAAACAAAAGACAACTTATTTTACTCAGTCAGTACGTGCATTCTTAGTCTCACCAGATTGTAGAGAAAAGGAAGAGACGGGCGTGTTCAATAAAAGATGGTATTTATTGATCAGTCTCTTTTCTCATACAAGAGAAATGGATCGATATTATCGCAATACTATGGTTAAGTAAAGTGCATACAATAAAAGCAGAAGTATAAAATAATACTGTAAAAACATTTATATGGTTTCTAAGCCATAAGGTGGTTTAAAATTGATAAAATAGACACATACACATATATATTTGACTAATCGTACTCAACTGGTGTTTCTACCTACGCCTACCCCAGTGTACCTGACCTAAGCCTAATACGTGGGCGGGAATAGAAAGTAGCAGTTTAAGTTAAGTTTGTTTTGCCAAGTGACTGACTCAAGAAGTCTCTGCAAGGGGTTATTCAGTTCTGTACCTGGAATCTAGGATGAATGAGGGATGGTATCTTTCGTCTCTGGTCTCGATATTCCAGGCTGCCTGCGAGGGCTACCCGGAAGTGCCGGAGCTGGATTTCTCGGCAGGAGAAAGCAGCGTCTCGTTCTCAGCGCGTCAGGAAGGCGGGGCTGCGCCAGCGGGGTCTGCTCTGCTCTGGGCTTCGGCAAGTCTGGCTGCTCCGATCTCGTCACCACTGCGTGTGTTTGCTTAAGGCAATATCGGTAATATTTATACCTGTAAGGATTGACGTAAGGATGGACATAGATACGTCAATAAGGATGTCATACGAGCTGGTCGTTAGCACATTCTTTTGCTGAAGTTCTCGGTGAAATCAAAACAATGGCCGCAGGGTTTTTCCCAGGTTGTCATAGGTTTGATTTGTTTTGAGAACTCCGTATGCCTTATCAGGGGCTGGAGGAATATTGCTTGTCTAATTAGATGGCAAGCGTTATGACCTAATCAGATAACACGTTCCTGTGCCGTGGTGTGGCTTCATCAGATAACGGTTTCTGCATCATGGGATGGCTGCTAGTTAACTTGTTAACCAGAACAGGGTCAGGAGTAGGGGGATCGATACAGAACCTATAAGAATACATCACACCCACTCCACGCTAACTATGGCCATGTTTACGAATCTAGGCATAGTAAAACATACTGTAGAGTATCGTGTATACCTTACCACCCCAAAATACATATAATGCATTTCGAATTATGTAATATACAGAAAAAAATATTCACATGTACTATATGCACTCAAGCTGTAGAATAATGCTAAATTAATCACGCATATGCATACATTATTATTAATCGAATATGAGAATTACACATGAAAATGGCTCTTAATACAGAAGAAAAAGTTCGAGACCATTTCATCACAGAATAGAAATAATTATGAATATACCAGCGGGCAGCTAATGTCTATAAAGTTTCTAAAAAATAGAAATTTTAGTTCTCTAAGAATAGTTCTTACTTTAAGCAGATGATAAGTGTCCCGAAAAAGTCCTAAAAATATTTTTGGGGCTGCTGAAAAAATTGCCGTCCGTGAACTGGAGGGGAAATTGTTCATGTAATTTTATCATTAAAGTTGAAGGCCAAATTCAGGCTGTTGGGAACGCCGTGTGCTAGCTTGCTCAAAGTCTCTATTTCTGCTCTGGAGAGAACATCATATCATTTAGACTGTCGAAAAAGCTGTCAACAGCTTCCTGGGAGAGTTCCACTAACTCGGAAAAAGTTGTAACCATGCATTCGTGTGCATGATTGTCTCCACTGACGTTTTGATTAGTATTGCTGACAGACGGTCGTACCTGATCGATGCTGCTTTCATCTTGAACTTCACTACCCCTTAATCGTAGCGGTGAAGTCTCCACGAATGCCGTCATCAGGATTGGCAGCCGTTGAGGGCAGCACAAAGCATGAGCCGTTATCGGACCCAACAATGTTTCTGCATCCATAGGCGCATCCGATTGTAGCGTCAGACAGGTGTCCAACACGCATTCTTCTCCGCACAGCAAGCACCTTAATACAGGTAAAACACATCGATGCCACATTGGTCGAAATGAAAGAAACCAAGTCATGTTCAGGTCTCTAAGCCGGGATAGTCCCAGGATTTTTGATATCCGGTCCCGGTATCCAATGGCTCGGATTGTTTCTTCCCTTGTCGCAGGTGTTTTGTCTGTGACACGGTTTGCCATAACGAAATATAAGGACTAAGAATAGAATTCCTGCAATTAGTCCCAAAATGAGGGGAAGTCCGCCAAAAATCGAATGGACGAAATCTGGAAAAATACCCAGTATGGCTTTGAATGGTGTTAATGCCATTGAGAATACTGTCTTAAATACTTTTGAGACTCCACTGGTATCAGAAATATTTAAGATTTCATTCAGGATTTCTGCGAAATGTATGGGGGAATTAGTTGATAACAATGAGTGAATCTCTGCAGTCGTCCTTGCGACTAGGAGATCATACGTTTCTTTTGATGACGTGAGCCTGGTTGGCGTCTGAAGAAGCACTGTTTTCATTCTGCTTAAAGTGTCTATTCGAATAGAAGTAATTTTCAAGCTGGGCCATGCCCTTGCCTCCCTGTCTGGAAAGGAGCTGGGGAACAATAAGCGTCCACAGCACTTGACCTTCGCAGTCGTAGTTACGAGATACGGAGTCCCGGGCATAAGACTACAGCATCTGCGGTCCACAATTAGAATGTAACTCCCATTATAGAGTCTTTGAAAAAATGGTTCTATCTCTGTTGCAGGTGTGCCTAGCTGGTGACATGAAAGGTTATTCGAGTTCCCTTCACAGGCTCCATGCAAACTAATTCCATTACACAGAAGTGTACCGCTTAGTGACATCGCACAATTATTGCCACTAAGAAACACTTTCTGTCCTTTATTACTGACACATGCATGTGAATAGGGCAAATTCCATGTAGACTTAATGTACCCTTTTCCCAATTTTTCGTACATGCCAGCCTGTATATATTTTTGGCAGTATTGACACCTGAAGGTTGATATTGGAATATTAATTATCCCATGTATTATCCATTCACTGACAGGTCGTTCTGACATTGTCACTGGTAATCTCTCGAGTTTCTCAATGCTCAGGATTGTATAATCAGCACCCTTCTGTGCCATACTGATTTGTTTATCAGTAAGGTTAAAGATATTGAATAGTGACGTTGTGTTGATTAAACGCCAAGGCACATAGCCTGAACGCAGATTTTGTAACGTCCAGTCAAGCTGTACAATAGAACGCAATTGAGACTGACCGTGTTGTAACAACAGTAAGTCTTGCGATAATATGTCGATTGCTGAAGACACAATGCTGTCCAAAGAAAAAATTCTGGAGGACAGAGTCATTAACCCATTGTCCACTACAGAAAGTGATTTTTCCAAATTAATACGGTCAATTTCCCGTATACTTTCTGCTGTCTCAATTTGAGTTACCTTCCAGGCCTCGTTGTAAGCTGCGTATATAGAGGCTGCTATGAAGCGTTTTTGAAGCTGTTTGCGCGGTCCCATAATGACATCACGCAAGTCAGCACCATCAGTAAGTAAAGTTAGGTGTTGTTTAATTTCTGTCAGTGTGGAAGTTTGTAGCCATTGAAGGCATAATTTGCCCACACTGTAGGTGGTTATTATCCCTGGGTGTTGTCTTTGGGAATATCTAGGGTCTGGCCTGGTCAATGTGAACCCCTGTGTTTTGTTCAGGAATCTATCTTGACAGTTATTAGTATCTGTGGGCCAGATCAACCATTGTTTCCAATCAGGATGTGTTTTGTTTTGGTTTAATACATAGTTTACGTCTATCCCTTCATCTGTAGAGCTATTGGTGTCCATTGTTGGCTTTGGAATAGACGGTTTATTTAAGTCTTTGATTTTGGCTAAGCCAAGACAGGTGGTTTGTTGAACAGTGAAAAACCAAAGGTGATGATGGACGGAGCGTTGACAATACAAACACTCACCCCCAGTCAACTGATCTGGGTTTAATCCATCACCGTTCTTTAGCTCACTCCGCCACCCCAGTTCAGACATGGCCATATGCAAATCAGTCTGACCCTGTGCCTCATGGGAACAGTCCAGCCCGAACTGCCAAGCCATGTCTTCCCTGGACCGGAATCAAGCTTCCCAGTTTTTTTGGTTTTTTTTTTGTTTGTTGAACAGTGTCATTTAAAAATATAATTTGTTCTGGGATCATGCAGGCTCTAAACAATGATTCTATACCTTGTACTTGCCATTCTTTTGTACCCCAAACACTTTTTACTTCAACATTTTTGTCCCAATAATCAAAACCAAAAGTATTCATTTGTTCAAAAAATGAGTCTGAATATATCATTTTTGTGTTTGTTAGCATGATCTTTGTCCCTGTCTTATTTGACAATTTGAAATAAAATGTTTCAGCATTACTTGTGTTGAACCCTGAAAAGTATGAATATTTGTCGTAAAAGGTTCTTGAGCTTCCTTTTGGAGGGGTTGCACAATGTTCCCATTGATTATAAATTAAAATATTTCTAGGTTGTGCCGATTTATGTAAAAAACGGTTACCATAGTGGTTGTAACAGTACATGCTATCATAATTTGTCGAACCCTGCAAATAATCATGTTTGGTAAATTTAGCAGACATCACTAAGTCAGACATCATATCATTTATGTTTTCAAAGTCCCAATCATCAGCAAATGAGCTTGGTTTTACAAAGTCACTTAACGAGATCTTGATTTGGTGTGGATATTTCAGGATTTCTACCGGACCATAAATTTCATAGTCAGTATTGTCCCATGCTACCCCACCTGGTATAGGATTGGCTGTGAAGTTGACTGAAGAAAGTTCTCTTTTCTCGACGTGTGAAGATGTGTGTGGCTTGTGGATCAAGTTGATTTTCTGACTTGCTGTGTCCATTTTAGCATATTTTCCCTCAATGAAGCGTCCCAAAGTTAGTACCATGATGAGCCAAAGTATGAGGATAAATGCACCAAAGCCCACCCAAAATTCAATCCATGGAGAAATCAGATAGGTTTCTTTCAGGTGTTTCAAAAGTTCCTTAGCTTTATTTTTAAATGTTTTTGTTGATGGCTGTGTCTTTGATTCACTTAGGTCTTCAGAGGAATCATCGAAGTTTATGAAGTAGCCGGATGCAGTTCTGTCAATTGTTCTAATTGCTTCAGGATTACTGTTTCTTGCAGCTTCAGCATATTCATTTGTTACTTCATTGTAGGTTGGTGTGTCTCTACTAAATGTTTTTATTTTGGTTTTTAGAGGTCTGAGTTCCAATGCATTGTTGCATAGTCCTTGTTGTTGTTCTGTAGGCGTTTCGAATGTGATTAGCCTCTTAGTTTGGTCCTCTGTATTTGTAGCAAACCTTGGTGTTCTGCTACTTATCGGGAGTCCACTTGGCCTACTGTTTGTTATCGGCCACATGATTGTGGTTTTACCAGGTCGATGGATACAACTCGGTTCTCCTTTTTACCAGCAAGCGGCGGTAGTACAACTGATCTTGTCCCGTTGATAGACAAGACAGGAACTGCTTTTCTGTAAGAAGGCCCAAATTCCTTCTTTACCGCGATCTTTTCTCTGACTAGATCCCCGACTTTTGGAATCCAGACAGGTCTTGCTGGGACAGGTGGTGGTTCTTCAGTGGTTGTTGGCTGCTGTTTCAATTTTATGTTGCTCAGGTCTTTTCTTGTTTTGATTAAGTCATGCAAAATAGCCAAACGATCTTTGATATCAAAGCATTTTTCCTTCACCACTGAAGTCTGACTGTCAAGATCTAAGACTAACATCCTAGTTCCAAACAATAATTCGTACGGACTGAATCCCTTCAGAGAATTTCTTGGCAGGTTGTTTAGACTACGTTGGACACTTATTAGATGTTTAACCCACCCAGCTCCCGAACCTAATATCCCTTCCGTTATAGATAGCTTTATGCCTTGGTTTTTTCTTTACACCATCCCGTATCCCTCAGGAAGGAAGTGAGAAGAATCCCGCTGTGCTATGCTCATTTAGCCATGTTTCCCCACAGGCTTGAGGGCTATAGTGAAAACATTGGTCAAACGTAGCATGCTTCTAGCGTATATGCCATTTAGACTCGCAAATCTTTGTATAACAGTCCAGACGTCAGCCGAGTGCTGGGGATCTACATTATAAGTGGAAACTAGCCTGTATATGTTAATCGGACGCTTTGCTTTTTACTGTTGATTCTTTCTGGAGTGAAACGCCACGGTAGTATACCGTTTCTCTCGCCACTGCGATCTCTGTTGCAGTCCGGGCATTTTTTTACAAAAATGTGATGCTGCAGGCTCATGCCTGGCCACCAGTACACTGATTGTAATTCTTCCAGAGAATCTTTTAGTTTGAGGTGTCTGAGACCCTCGCCCATATGTGCGTCTGCTATTAACAACGTTCTCCTGTCCTTGTTTGGAATTACTGTATCCCCCACTCCAGGGATTCGAGCAAAAGGGACGGAGTTTGCATCGATTATGTATGTATAATTGAGTGGATAGTTTATCGGTAGCGCTGAGCAGTCGCCTTTTGATGACGTTTTCACCGCCAGCACTGTTTCACCGTCAATGTATTTCACTGTACGCTTTTTTCTAGCTACGGAAGCCGATTTAGTTGCTACCGCTGTCTCAGCCAATGAATTCCCTGCAACCTGAACGCCATCACGTTGATGACTCAGTGTATGTATCACGTGAGTCTTTGGTAGTTCTTTTTGTCGCAGAACTATTTGTTCCCAAAGCAGTTTTTGCTTTATTGTTGCACCTGTGTCATCTTTGTAACCATTTTGAATCCATGTCTGCAAATCGTTGTTATATGATTTGACGCAGTAATATGAATCGGACACTATAAGTGTCGGGAATTCGCGATCTGCATTATCTAGCGCCATTTTCAATGCTATTATTTCAGTCTGTTGTTCTGAATTAGTTTCTACTGAGTGTGTTTTTGTTAATAGAGGTCTTAGTTTACCTCCGCGCCACACTTCTTTTGTAATCTCACATGTGGGATTGTATGCTTGTTCTCCCCAAACGGAGGGTTGAGCATGTCCGTCTGTATAGATTACACAAGCGTACTGTCGTAAGGGCAGAATGTCGATTGGCAGAGGGAATGTTCTTTCATATTCTAGATTTTTCAATTCTTTTAATTCTGGATCAAAGTAGTATTTTACTTTGTCCGTTGTAATTGAATTCACCCATTGTATCCATTCCGGATTCAACGCTGTTGTTGGTAAATTACACGGTGTTGTTAATGCCTCAAAGGCTGATTCTGCTATTCTGACTGTGATACGTCTACCGTCAGCTTTATCTTTTTCTCTAGCTATTGCGGTTTGAACTGCATGAACAATGTTTTCTTTAATGCTGAATTTCTTTTCAGCATCTGTGTACAAGTGTGATTTGAATGCAATTGGTACCTTTTCTCCCTCGTTAGAGGTCAGGTATGTGAATCTGCATCTTCCTGGGATGACTCGAATCACAAGATTGCGTGTGTTATCACGTGTTTCTAATTTTGTTTTAATTAACATGTCTGTTTGTAAGGATCTCAGAATTTCTGTGTGTATTTGAGTCCAATTGGTTTTTTTTAAATCTGGTTTTATTAGATCATAAAGGGGTTTGACCCTTTCTGCGTAATTTGCAATGTATGTTCTTCCGAAATTTAGGAAGCCTAGAATTGACTGTAGGTTTTTTAGTGTTCTAGGTGCTTGGAGTACGGCACATTTCTCTAGGAAATTGTCAGCCAGGCTTTTGCCTTCACTTGATAATTCATATCCTAAGAATAGGACTGTTAGATGGGCAATTCTAGATTTTTTAAAGTTGAATTTGTAACCCTCTGCTGCGAACCCAAGTATTATGGTGTTCACTCTCTTCAAGTGAGTATCCAAGTCATCATCTGTTAGGTATATGTCGTCGACATAAGATAATGCCTCTTCATCATATGTTTGTAATAATTCTGTTACTCTCGCTGAGAATAATCCTGGGCTGTTCTTGAACCCTTGGGGTAACCGACAGAATTGTTTTTGAGCGCCATTTATTGAGAACGCGGACAAATATCTGCTCTCTGGTGCTATATGTTGACAGAAGAATCCATTAGAGATGTCTAATGTTGTTTTGTATTTTTTGCGCACTATGTTATTCATTAGCGCTGCACTATGCGAGTTTTGCACTGCAAAAGTTTTGCAACATGAGTTAAGGTGTCTGTAATCCAAAACTAGACGATATGAATTGTCTGGTTTGGAGACAGGAAACAAAGGGTTGTTCATTTGTGAGGTGCAAGTTTCAATCACCCCCTGGTATTCTAATTGGTCTAGGATTTCTTTTACCTGTTTTTTAGCTTCTTGCTTAATTGGGTACTGTCTTTGTGCAGTAGGTTGTGTTTTTAACTGGATTTTGTGAGGAGGAGAATCCTCATCCCATCCTACGTGATTTTTATATAAAGCAGGAGCTTGAGCTACTGCCCACTTTCTAGCAAGTGTGTATTTTTTATGAATTGGGATATGATTTGAGAAGGCAGGCATAATTATTTCTTCGCCATGAGGGCAGTCCCTGACAAACTCTGGTGGCCAGTCTTTTTCAGCTAGAAGGATGTCATAGCCCTTGGAGAGATTATCCCAAAATAGTCCCCTTCTATACGTAATGTTATTTCATATATTTTGTGAGGTTTGCTAACTCTGGTGTCTGCAGTTTCCACTTGAAGGTATTCATTCGTGTCCACTGTCTCCAGATGATTCATAAGGACTTTGCGGGCTATGCTCACTTCTGCTGCGCTGTCTAGCATTGTCTGAGCCCACTCTCCGTTTTTCAGCTGTGTCCTCAGTATTCTCGGCATTGTTGAATACTTTAATACTGGCTACCTTCTTTTTTGGAAATTGTAATTTCTTATTTGGATGAGCAGGTTCCTTGTCTTTGGACTTGACGTGCCCTTCCCTGGGTTCCGATCGTCCTCTTCTTTCCGATTTCTGCGAGGAAGTCTGAAAAGATTGAGAGGGACGTGTATCAAAATCTTGATATCTATCCGGTTTCTTTATATTATCCCTATTTCTAAGGTTGTATTTTTTCCCAGAGGGCTCACTTTGGGGAGACTTGGGTCCTTGGTCCGGAGATCTTTCTCTCCGCCGAGGAGACCTTCCTCTGGACTGGAATCTCTTTTCTTTTGGATTGGATTGTTTGTTTCCATCCCAGTTCTTCTTTTGGCTGTTTAGATTATTTTTAATAAATATTTTTTCAGGACTTTCAATCAGTTGGGGTTTTACTGGTATTCCACCTAAACTATCTCTACCCAGTTCCTCATAGGATTTTTCTATAGTTCTGGCAATTTCAGCTGGTTGGTCTGCTATATCTGTTTCTTTTAACCTTTGGCGGATCGCCACGTTTGCTGCTTCTCCCTTTATATTGGCTAGTAATATAGCCGAGACCTGCTTGAAGTCTTTCAGTATGTATGTATGTAAATGTATAGGCATTTATATAGCGCACTACTTACCCGTAGGGTCCCAAGGCGCTTCGACCGCTGCGAAACCCTTCCTGGCTTCCCTGAGAGATGGTCCCTTAATGGGTATCTCCAGGGTGAGACCAGGCATCCCCGGCGGTCTGGTGGGGCCGTTAGTGAAGATGAGGCAAGCTAATGCCCAGAGTTGCCGAGTGTGATCGCTGATCAGAGTGGGCACCGAGGCGAGAGAATTATCAAGTCCGCTGACCCTGGTCCAGAAACCTGCCGCGCCGGGAATCGAACCCTGGTCCCGGGCCGTCCTCTGCTCTCGGGTCTGCCGCCTCTAACCAGTGAGCCACACTACCTCACTTCAGTAATTTCATACCAAGAGTTAAAGCGGGTTCTGGACCGTATTCATCTTGAATTTGTTTTAGCACATCTGGTATTACCGAGATGGATGGAACACCATGCGTTTTTGTGTAGATGGAAGCAAAGACTGTACCCCAAGTGTCACAGTCCTCCACGTGTGGTGCGATTCCCATTGGAAGACAGATAGTCAGAATCCTGTGTTTATCCACAGGAGTGGTGTCTGGAAACACCGCCTCTATTTGGGTGATTTTTTGTGCTAACCAGAATGGTATTTGTTCCCTTTTAGCTGGTACCTTACCTAGGCAGGACTGTATGTTCTGTGGTGTAATTTTATTTGTGTTCCCCTGATGAGGGGTCAGCTGTGGAATTTTGATTGCTGGTTGGATTGTTGAAGTCCGCATTACATATTGGACTAATTGTCTATGTACTTTTATTAATTGTTTTAGTTGTACTAAAACATCTGCTGCAGACATTCTTTCGATGTCTGGATGTGGTGTGTATCCGGCTAGGACCGGCCACGTTGCTCCTGGTCTACCTAATGGACCGAGCCTGGTGATGTGATTGTTGTGTTTTAGGGCGCCATTAAACAAGAGCAGGTGCTCTTGAAATTTAAGTGGTACTTCCACCTCCTCGAAAGGAGTGTATTCTTCAGGAGGTTCCTCTGTTTTGTAATGGTGGAAGTGCTTTGTTACAGCGTTTGCTGCTGGAAAGTTTATCCATGAATAGAATACCTCTGTCTGCCGATATTCGTGTGCCTCTATTACGAATATGACTGTGCCACCTCTAGGTGTCAGTCCATTTTCTATAAGTTTTAAAGTTATAGATTTCCTTATGTTGACCGGGATGAGTATTAAATCCGGGTCAGCTTCTTGCATAGTATTATCAGCTGCTACGAGTTCAGCTGCTAATCTAGCTGTCTCTCTTTCTTTTCAGTGTCTGACATTCTACTGTCAGGAAGATTATTTTGTTTGTTTGCAGATCAGGTTTCTTATGGAAACAGAGATTAGATGCACAATATTCTGGAACAGTGTATCCTTCAACGTTGACTAAACCAAGAACCATACATAGGAGTTTCCTCCTGCGAGGATTGGCGGATATGACCTTTCACCCACTCCAGACGTCTTTGGAGTATTATGGGAAAAAAGGGGTCTGAGTGAAAAAGCACGACTGAGTTACTCTAATGTCTTGCGTTAGTTTTATCGCCTTTCCAAACGTTTGGGCGCCATGTAGTGTAGTTCCTATTATCCCAATAGGCTCTGCGCATTGGAATAATACCTTCAATAGTATAGGCCTAGACCAGACGTTAACTAGGTCTTCTATTGTCGATATTAGACTTAAAGTTTTGGGTTTGCCAGCTAGCTCAAAGTTCACTAGAAACTTTCTCGAATAGGCAAGGAGGAGTTGAACCTCCCTGGATAGACAAGAAGGGATTTAGTTTCTGACAACCATAGAACATGACAACTTTGCTCTCCCCTAATCAAGAGTGTATCTCTAGAGTCGTGTGAAAACAAAAGACAACTTATTTTACTCAGTCAGTACGTGCATTCTTAGTCTCACCAGATTGTAGAGAAAAGGAAGAGACGGGCATGTTCAATAAAAGATGGTATTTATTGATCAGTCTCTTTTCTCATACAAGAGAAATGGATCGATATTATCGCAATACTATGGTTAAGTAAAGTGCATACAATAAAAGCAGAAGTATAAAATAATACTGTAAAAACATTTATATGGTTTCTAAGCCATAAGGTGGTTTAAAATTGATAAAATAGACACATACACATATATATTTGACTAATCGTACTCAACTGGTGTTTCTACCTACGCCTACCCCAGTGTACCTGACCTAAGCCTAATACGTGGGCGGGAATAGAAAGTAGCAGTTTAAGTTAAGTTTGTTTTGCCAAGTGACTGACTCAAGAAGTCTCTGCAAGGGGTTATTCAGTTCTGTACCTGGAATCTAGGATGAATGAGGGATGGTATCTCTCGTCTCTGGTCTCGATATTCCAGGCTGCCTGCGAGGGCTACCCGGAAGCGCCGGAGCTGGATTTCTCGGCAGGAGAAAGCAGCGTCTCGTTCTCAGCGCGTCAGGAAGGCGGGGCTGGGCCAGCGGGGTCTGCTCTGCTCTGGGCTTCGGCAAGTCTGGCTGCTCCGATCTCGTCACCACCGCGTGTGTTTGCTTAAGGCAATATCGGTAATATTTATACCTGTAAGGTGCCGAGATTGACGTAAGGATGGACATAGATACGTCAATAAGGATGTCATACGAGCTGGTCGTTAGCACATTCTTTTGCTGAAGTTCTCGGTGAAATCAAAACAATGGCCGCAGGGTTTTTCCCAGGTTGTCATAGGTTTGATTTGTTTTGAGAACTCCGTATGCCTTATCAGGGGCTGGAGGAATATTGCTTGTCTAATTAGATGGCAAGCGTTATGACCTAATCAGATAACACGTTCCTGTGCCGTGGTGTGGCTTCATCAGATAACGGTTTCTGCATCATGGGATGGCTGCTAGTTAACTTGTTAACCAGAACAGGGTCAGGAATAGGGGGATCGATACAGAACCTATAAGAATACATCACACAGGGGTCCAGTTTCGGAAGCCTGTGTGTGCACAGTAGTGCCCCGAGGGGTATGCCCCAGAGAGAGCGCACTCACTGACCGATCACGATGTGCGCCACTCGGTCCTCGGGGACTCTGTGTCTCACGCTGTTTTGGGCGGCGCTGGTTTTCGCGCGCTGCGTGCTGCCCTCCTCGTTTGGAAGCGAGGCCCTCAGCCGCGGTCGTCCGTGTGCTTGTGCGGCCCCCTCTCGTGGTCCCGCTCCCTTTGGTGTCTCAAGACGCTGCCGCTCACCTTCTTCCTCCCTGCTGTGCGGGCTCCGCGGTGTCCGTAGTCGCGGGTCCGGCTCCGGGTGTCTCTCCGTGCTCGGCTCAGGTCTCCGGCTCCAGTGGCTCCTCCCTCGCCCTCTGCCCTTGGGGTTGGTCCCAGGCTTCGCTGTGTTCAGGATGTGGCACCTACTCAGGCCAGGGGAGAAGCTCCGGGTGTCCCATTCACGGGCGCTCTCGGTTCGCCTGCGTCCGCTGCGGGCCGCACTTTCGGGCCTTCCGCTCCCACCAGGGCCTCGGTGTGTCGTAGGAGTCTGCCGGGTCAGGAGGCGGCATGAGCGGCTGCGCCACCTCAGCGTGCCGCGGTGCGGCGCAGTAGCTCCGATCGCCGCCAAACTTGGACAGGTGTTGGGGCCAGGTGTGTTGTCACCGTGCCTGTGGTTTTCAGGCGGCTGAACAGGGCAACTCGACGGAGAACTGCTCCGGGAAGGGGAGCTCAGCGCGGAGCTCTACCCGCAGGCGTCCATTCCAGTCGCGCCCGTAGCCACGCCCCCCCATGATCCAGAATCATGACAGCCTCACAGACATAACCTCAGGGAGTTATTTAACTTCAAGGAATCACTTAGCAAATAGCACAAACTATTCTGAAGAAGAGTCAAGTGAGATAGCTCACAGGGATGGAACCGATGTCAGCCTACTCAACGAGTATGAAGAAAAGACAAGCTATAGAATATCAGACCAGTCATGTCAACTCTGGGAGCCGGTACACAAACGCACCCGAGCAATCCGCGGGTCACCGATCTTCACAGACAAGTCCGAAGAAACATGCAGTCGTAGAAAACACCACTCCCAGGACACAGACACCAGGGCTCCCAGCGAGCAAGAAGACTAAAGACACCTCTCAAAACTGGGTGACTCACTCCGACACCAGGAAGTGATAGGCGAGCACACTCAGGACATACGTGAAAATGAGGGAACTGAGAAGAGAACAGTAACATCGTACGAGAAGGGCAGCAACGAAAGGCCTTGGGATCGAACAAAAGAAATACACACCTGGTTGTCAGATAATCATTCCACTGAAACAGCATGGAAGACATGTCGAGACACATACCCCGAGAAGTGTCCCAAAGACAGCTCTAAATCTAAGAGCAGTTTGTCACAGTATACCAACTCAAGAAGGGTATCAGTTCAAACACCTTTGAAAGAAGGGTCCCGCAGAAAAGCAGACAGAGACCTCTCTGATTCAGAAGACATGTCGGTACGATCACTGGGGTCAACAGAATCAGGTTCACGACAACATCCATGGCACCGACCACCTGAACGGACCCTGGACTCAGAGGTTACTCTACCCATCCAAAACAAAATATTGCACGCAGATGTCTCGGAACTTTTGATCACCCTGCCAAGCAACCTGTCCCGTCGGTCGCAGTCATATCCGGACCTGAGGAGGGTACCGTCACCCCTGACAGGGTTTGCGAGGCTGACCCCAAGGGTTCTCATGGGAAGGACAACCGTATGGGACACTATACATTGGCGTAGGAAAGGACCGTCTCATCACCCCGTCAAGAAGACAAGATGCGTTGACATCGATGGATCCGCATCACGAAGACAAGAAGGGGTGAGAACGGAATGTGCCCATGCCCTAATGCTCAATGAGCTCAACATGTACAAACACGAGTGGGAGCAGATAGGACCAATAGAGCCTGCATATGCGTCCCAAACCCGGATCAAGACACTCAGTGCTCCGTT
Source organism: Lissotriton helveticus (assembly GCF_964261635.1). Taxonomy (NCBI): domain Eukaryota; kingdom Metazoa; phylum Chordata; class Amphibia; order Caudata; family Salamandridae; genus Lissotriton; species Lissotriton helveticus. Next base: position 898,680,421 of record NC_136068.1, on the reverse strand, counting down.
GTCCAATATACAGGGTTGTGAGCCCGAGAGCATTGATACCCCTGACCGAATGGGCACAAGAAGTGAACTCACAAGCGGATGCTTAGAACAACAAGTGCCACAATGGAGAACAGACCGCCACTGCCACGCTGAGATATCAGTAGTCACACAGCAAAAGGAAAGTGTGACCATTGTGGATTCTGAGAACAAGCAATTCACGCACGATGTCTCACATTTTCAAGAATGCGCTCCCGTGGTAAAAAATGGTGGTGTTGAGACAGCAGAAAGATCGAACAAAGACAGGCCCATCACTGACTCAACCTTACTGCTACTTGAAGACCGGATTGAATCTGAGTTCGTGCATGGGGACACCTTCCTGTGGCCCAAACAGACTGTCTGCCGATTCATGGGGCTGTGTGGACAATTGCAAACTTGATAGAAGTTAATTTCATTGGTTAAGAAAGGGGGAGATGTAGCATTGTGCCATGCAGTCTAGTGCTTGGGAGGGCGGAGCTAGAAGGAGGAACAGGAGGAGCCAGTACCGGCTAGTGGGCAGTTAGAGTAGGGACAGGGTTGACACTGGATGTAATGAATAAAGCTCCAGTCAAACCACATGCTGTGTTTGTGATAATTAGTAGCGCGATGCTACAACTGGCGACGAAGGTGGGATAGGCGAGTCCACCTCCCACAGAACCCCACGAGAGTGCCCTGTCCCATGCAGCGTCGAGATGAGGAAAACGCTGCCGAGTGAAGCGAAGCTGCCGCCTGAGCAGAAAGGCCAGCAGCCGGTGACCCTGCCCCTCCAGAGACTGTGAGGGAGCCACGAGGGGGCCGAAGCGACGAGCGCCGAAACGCTCGAAGGAAAAGAAGCTGTTCGCGCCGAAACGCGATTCACGCTGGATGCGTGCAATCTGGTGAGCATTAAGAGAACAGAAGTCGGGAGCCCACTCCGACCCTGCCTGGCACCACAAAGTGAAGGAAAAGTGCCCCTAGGTGGAGGACGCTGTCCCCAGAAGCTTCACTGGCAAGCGCCGCCGAGCGTGTTGAAATCGGAGCTCGAATGGCTTCCGATCTTGGAAATCTCACGCCCGATGCGTGAGCTTTGGCACGCTGTTGCCGAGTGAGCGCGAAGCGAAAAGAAGCAAGGTGGGAGCCCACCCCAACCTTACCTGAGCGTGCTGGCTGTGGACAGGTGTGGAGAATTGGAGAGGTGCTGGTGTTCCTAGGACCGGCGGCCGGTGAGTCCTGTTTTGAATCAGACCGGGTCTGAATGGACAGAAAGAAAGTCTCGTGTGAACTGGGATGTCAGAGACGGTGGCCATTTTGAAGTCAGGCGGCCACAAGGACAGACCCTGTGCAGTGTGAGAGCGGCCATCTTAGAGTCAGGCAGTGCCAAGTTAACAAACATTGATCAATGCAAAGGGCTGACAAACAAACAAGCACGAGTCAGTGCAAGGAAGAAACAGCAGACAAGCACGGGCAAAGCCAAAAGTAAGATAAGCAAACAAGCACGAGTGAATGCAGAGAGTGAACCAGAAAACAAGCAGTGATAAATGTAAGTGAACTACAAGGACAAGCATTGGCAAGTCTAAAGGAACAATCAGTGGCAAGTACACGGAACCAAGCACTGGCAAAGGCAAATGCGCGAACACTGACAAACGTGAAGGAAACAAGCATTGACAAATGCAAGAGGTGAAATAAGAAAAACAAGCACAATCCAGTGCAAGAAACTAAACGAGTAAACAAGCACATGCAAAGGAAAGGGCGAAACAAGCCCGAGCAAACACAAGAGCCAACACAAGCAAGCACGAGCAAAGACAAGTGCCAAAGTAAACTTCAGCGCCACGTGAAGACAAATAGCTACAGAAGTAGAAGAAACCAAGAAAACAAATAATCCAGAAGCAGGAGCAAACAAACATAGAAGATGTCTTCTCTCATCAACTAAGTGACTGGATAATCCGCATTAGTCTGGAACGAAACGCAAGAACACTGTCAACGTTGCCGCGTATCAGTGCGGAAGCGCCACCGACCGCCTGCAGTTAGCACGCAACACCAAAGAAAGCGGGAATTCACAGAGCCATGAGTCACGTATGGTGCAGCTGAATGGTGACCAGTTGATCTCAGGAAATCCATATTCAACTCACAGAAGCACACCGACACAGTCACACCAAGGGCGGACAACATACAGTAGTCACCCGGGAGCGGCGAACCTTACCACAATTCAAAGGAAACAGTCCTGTGACACCGACATGCCAGCACATTCCACCATCATGTCGGTGAGAGAGGAAACACATACATCGAGCCCCTGCATTGGAGTGCCACCCCCAGTGACACAGACCAGCGACCAAAGTCTGGGTCCAGAATGGAACCGGTGGCTGGAGTCACTGGATGCATTTCTTGACGTGACCGGAGAGCGGAGAGATAGCAAACGTCTACTACTACTACTCCAATTGGTGGGTCACGAAGGCCGACGCCTGATCAGAACCTTTTCAGCAAAGGATACAGGAACATATACAAAACTCAAAAAGGCGTTATGCGCTCATTTCATCACAAAGGAAGATGTCGATCATGAACGCATTGTTTTCAATGCAGCACGGCGGGAGCCAGGAGAATCCTTATCAAGCTTTGTAACGCGGTTACACAAGCTGGTACGATACTGTCAATTCGACACATTCACAAATGAGGAAGCCATCCGCCTGCGGGCGATTGAGAGCTGTTCAGAACCGGACACACAGCGCAAGATACTTCAAAGGCAATTCTCGTTGAAGAAAGTTGTCAGGAGGGCCAAAGCTGGAGAGCGAGCCGAAACAAGAGAATTGTCAAGAGAGTTGCACATCAATGCAAGAAGAAAAGATAAGCGAAGAGAGACCTCCCTCAGGTCAGAGCATAAGATTCAAGAGGCAACTGAAACCAGAAAAAGGAAGGGCGAAGGAAGACTAGAGACAAGACAGTGGGAGAGGCAAAGTGACATAACAGACTCTGAGTCAACAACGCGAAGACAAAAGACTGGGATGATCCAGAATGATTATTTTTTTTTTTTTTAAATATATCCTTTATTGGGTTCACAGGATAAAAGAAAACATGAAATTCACATTGTACAATATCGTGCAGCTCGAGAGCGGGTACGTTGGTCTTGGAGCAAAGCATATAATACACTGTCACATCACAATGAAGACAATGGTGGAATTATACCTCAATCACGTTAGCCTCATTAGCTGTTAAGGAAAGGAAAGACAATAATAGAGAGAACGAGGTGTGTGTGGAATTGTCAAACTTGGAGATGCGTGGTGCTTGGTGTGGTGGATGCATATCGATGTAATCGAAGGCTCAGGGGTGACATCGTTGCTGGCCCATAGGTGCTTTACCAGCTCGGGGAGGGTGGCGCGTCATCAGTGTTGGATGCGTGCCGTGGGCGGGGGGGGGAGGAGGGGAGTCTTGCTGGTCAGGTGGGGGTGTCAGCTGCGGGACCACCTATGTCAGTGTCCGGTGGCGCGTGTCCGACTCCGCGATCTCTGTTTGGGGAGGCGTCGCCCGTAGGGGCCTCCGGCGTCTGGCATTCCCTATGGAAGGAGGTGAGCATCTCATCCCATTGTGTCGCAATGGGGAACTGTTGCAGCCCAGCCGTTTCCTCATTGTGAAGGGAAATGCTTTCCGCTTTTGCCCAGTTGTCCAAGGAGGTGCGCCAGTGTTCAATCATGGGCGGTTCTGTGCGTTTCCAGTGTTTGGTGATTAGCCTTTTGGCCGTGATGAGGCAGAGGTCCCAAAAACGGGAGGGCACTTTGTTCTGTTTGGCCCTGCGGTAAAGGCCTAATAGGCATGCTTCCCATGTGTGAGGAATCGGCATTGCCGTGCTCCGCTCTAGTATCGGCAACACCGACCGCCAGTATGTTAGGATCCGCGGACATCGCCACAGCACGTGTAGGAGGTCCGCCCCCTCCAGCGCGCATCTTGGGCAGCCTGCCGTAGTTCCCGGGAAGTATAGGTTGATCCTGTCTGGGGAGAGGTACGCTCTGTGCAGTATGTAGAATTGGATTTGCTTAAAGCGCGCTTTACGGGGAATGTTCTTGGGGCTTGCCAGTACCACCGCCCACTCCTTGTCCGTCCAGGCTTTCCCTCTGTCTACTGCCCACTTATCCCGCAACGGTTGTAGGGAGCATTGTGTATGTGCCAACAGCGCTTGGGTCAACTAGTGTACCACATGTGTGCCATTCCCCATGACGTGGAGATATTGTATTAGTTGGTGTGTGGGGGGTTCTTCAGTAATGCTTTCCCATTTTTGTGTGAATGCTCTGAGTATGGAAGCGTGTTGTAAGAACTGTCCTGCCGGCAGTCCCGTGTCGGTGGCTAGTGTCGCGAAGGGTAGCAGGGCGCCGTTGGCGTATAGATCCGCCATGGTTTCTATTCACGAGCGCGTCCAATGTTCCAGAGCCGTTTCCGTGACCACAGTCGTAGGTTTGGGGGTTCCTAGGAGTGGGAGTGCAGGGGCGTATGGTTTGGGGTCTTTGGTAAGCCGCAGGCATCGAGAGTAGCATTTAACGGCCACTTCTGTATGTAGCTGGGTGTGTTTCCTAGTGCTCGTTAGTGGGTGGAATAGTGAGTGAATCTGTAGTGAGGACAGTGTGTCTACAGCCGTGGCTGTGTCTTCCAGTTGTCTGCCTGATAGCCAAGCCACCACCCATTGTAGCTGCGCCGCCAGGTAGTAAAGTTCCAGATTTGGGACCGCAAGGCCTCCGTCGCTAACTGGGTTGTACATCTTCGTCAGTGCTACTCTGGGCCTTCCCGTGTTCCAGATCAGATCTCTAATCATGGTTTCTAGTTCCCTGAAGGTGCGGGTCGGGACGTATATCGGGATATTAGCAAAGTAATAGAGGAGCCGGGGTAGGACGATCATTTTCGATAATGTCACTCTGCCCGGCACATTCAATGAGATTGTCTTCCAAAAGGCGATTTGGGACCTGACAGACGTGATAGCCCGTGTCAGGTTCCCGTCTAGGATATCTGGGGGATTCCTGTATATATGTATCCCCAGGTATTTGAACGTGGTGCAGTGCCACGGCAACCTCTCGTCGTTGATTCGGAGGTCGGGGTCTGGGGTGTGGGGGGCAAATGGGTACGCCCCCGATTTGGCCCAGTTGACCCTTAGGCCCGACATGATCTTGAATGTTCTGAAGATGTCTGATAGTTCCAGCGGTAGGTTATTAAGGTCTCTGATGTACAGGAGCAGATCGTCAGCGTAGAGGGATATTATATGTGTGCCATCCGCTAGTGGGATGCCCCATTGTGTGCCCCTGCTGCGCAACAGCTCAGCGAGAAGTTCCATCGCCAGCGAGAAGAGTAATGGGGACAGCGGGCAACCCTGTCTGGTGCCCCTTCTGACCCTGATGGCATCGGACAACAACCCACCTGTGCGTACTCTCACCTCAGGTCTCTGGTACAGTAGTCCGACCAGCTCGATGTACTCGTCGCCTAGATCGAACTTACGTAGCACTGCCAGTAGATAGGGTCATTCCACTGAGTCGAATGCTTTTTCAAGGTCTAAAATTAAGCAGCCCGATCCCGGCCATTCACTGGTCGCATATTCCTGCACTCGGAACAGCTTCCTTATATTTTGGGAGATGCACCGTGTTGGGACAAAGCCGTTCTGGTCTTTGTGTACCAGGGCAGACACCAAGGTCGCCAGTCTCCGAGCTAGGGTTGACGCCAGGATCTTGTAGTCCGTATTCAGCAGCGCCAGAGGCCTGTACGATCCAAGGAGCGTGCCGTCCCTGCCCGGCTTAAGGAGAGATACCAGCGTTGCCTCATTCATCGACTTAGGCAAGGACGAATCCTCCAGCGCCACCGAGTACGTTCTGAGGAGTTCAGGGATTAGGATATCCGAGTAGGCCTTGTAGTTCTCAGCCGGCAGCCCATCTGGGCCAGGTGCCTTGCCGTTCGAGAGGGGGAAGATGGCATCGCGCAGTTCATCCGCCGTTAGCGGCGACCCAAGGTCGTCCCGTTGGTCATCAGTCAGGGTGGGGAGCGTTACCTCGGCCAGATATGCAGTGATATCCGGTTGTGGATTCTGTAGTTGTGACCGGTATAATGCATTGTAATGCGTCACAAAGGCGTCATGTATTCCCGCCTGCGTGTATACCACTGGGCCGTTGGCCGGGTCCACATAAGATTCCAGCGCTGTCCATGGAGTGCCCGGTTTTACCCACACCAGCGCCCCTCTGGCGTAAGATGAGTAGTGTGTGGTATATAATTGTCCCCGCCATCTGCGCCGCAAGGTGGTAGTTTCTGACTCACCTAGGTGCGTCTCTTGTAGGAGAGCTATCTGTATGTGATGGCGTTTGAGGTATGAATAAATCTGATATCGTCTAGAAGGTGTGTGCATACCTCTCACATTCCACGTACAAACTTTGATTGCAGACATTACAGTTCTTTAGCTGTTCCCCTTTCCCATCCTCCCTTCCATGTCCCCACGGGCCCCACTGTCCCCATCATGTCATTATTCCGCTCAATGTTCATCGAGAGTGCATCTAGTCCTGCAAACCACAGCATCAGAACGAAGGGAAAATTAAGAAACTCGGCTAATGGAACAGTTAGCCATTGAACGTGATGAACATATAGAATACCAAAAGGTCGGAGTCCAAACGTGCCTCCGTCCATGCTCTCTAGGAGAGCAACAGAGTCTAACTCTAAGGGGGTCCGCTATATAGTGCGCACTATAGCGATAGTTCTGAAGTTAACGAATCATGCTGTGAAAGCCTCCCTCCTTCCCGGGGGGGATGAGTCAGTTCAGGCCTTACTAGCAATACAGGGGGACATGTATACATGTGTTAATCACCATACATTACGTGTCTTGGCTGGATGGCTGCTTGTCATGCGTACCCAGGAGCCGTGCGCCGGCCGCGCATTAGTCTCTGCATTGTCCCCAGGCCGCATATCCACTAAAAAGGAGCCAAGCGGGATCTTGGCACCCGGTCCTCAGCCAGGGTCAGGTGTGTCTCCCACAGGCACGATATTTCCAGTCACCCGCTGCGTTGCAGTGTGATTCTGTGTTCTCCATGTGGTCAGCGTCTCAGTCCTCAGTGGGCGTTGTCAGGGCGTCGTATACTATGACCCGATCAGCTGATGTAGTCGGCCGTCTGCGGCGTGACGTCCGGTCCAGCGCCCGAAACCTGGGAGTCCGGCACTCCATAGATGGCCTCGTCGTCGCTCGGAAGTTCTCTCGTGCTGCCACCAGCCGGTTCGCTCTGTGCAGGGGAGCGGCTTAGCTCCATCACTAGGCGGAGGGCATCCTGCTTCTCCCGCTGTCTAGTGTCCTCTGGGGGAGGCGTTCTCGCCGCTCCTATCGCGCCTGTCTGTGTTCTCCGGCGTGATCGGCGTCTCCTCCGGTTCCCGCCAGTTTGACGTCTGCCAGTGGGGTCCGCAGCCGTCCTAGGGGCCGTGTCTGTGCCACTGTCCAGCCACGCCTCCACTTCGGTCGGGTCGGTGAAGAAATGTGTCTGCTCGCCGGCCACCACTCTTAGCTTGGCGGGGAACAACAGAGAATACTGCAGGCCTAGTTGTCGCAGACGACGTTTCACTGCCAGGAAGGAATGCCTTTGTCTCTGCACCTGGATCGTATAGTCTGGAAAGAACATCACTGACATATTCTCAATCCTAATCTCCTGCAGTTTGCGTGCTTCTCGCAGTATTGAGTCTCTGTCTCTATAGTTCAATATGCGGAGTAGCATGGGCCTCGGGTTGGAGCCTGTCGTTGAGGGCCTGGTAGGAACTCTGTGGGCACGTTCCACCACGAAGTGCGGCGAGAGTGATCCCTCCGGCAGTATACTCGTCAGCCATCGCTCCATGCGCTCCTCCGGGTTCCTCCCTTCCCATTTCTCCGGAATACCGACCAGACGCACGTTGTTTCTTCGTGCCCTGCCTTCCGCATCTTCAGCCCTGTCTTCTAGGAATTCCACCCTGTTCAGCAGGTCCTGTATGTGTTTGTTCGATTGTCCAACTTGGGGTTGTAGTTCCTCTACAGTACTTTCCAAGGACGTAGTGCTGTCCGCTAGTTTTTTGTGATCCGCCCGGAGGTGCGTGAGGTCTATGGCCACGCTATCAATTTTGGTGGCTAGGGAAGTGCGAGTGAGTTGAATGGACTCCTCCAGTCTTTCCATGGCCGCCAGCATGGTGTCAAGTTTGGCCGCTGTCTGGTCCTGATCGGCATTTTTACCGGTTCTGTCCATCTTGCCTTTGGAGTTTGCGCCTCCGGTTCCGGTCCGTGTCCTGGTCCCGTTAGACATCAGTGCTCAGATCCGTGTTCAGCCCCTGCAGCGAGATCTGCAGTGATGTGGCCTCCGGAGGGTGGGTCGGTGATGTGAGGCCCGCGGAGGAGAGGGGGGCCGGGTCAGTGGCTGTGCGGCCATGGCCAGTAAGCGATCAGTGGCCAGTGCTTCCGGTCGTGTAGCGGAAGGTGGCTGCGTTCAGTGACAGGTAGCCACCCGTTCCGGTCCGTGCACGTGGGCTGGTCTCAGGGCCTGCTCTCCAGGCTGGGAGTTTTGTGCGTCGTCCTGGCGTAGCAGGCGTCGTTAGCTGCTCTGGGGGCGCCCTGTCTCGAGGCACAATTGGCGATGCGGGTTGCACTCGCCTCGTGGCCTGGGTGGCACACCGCCCGGTCGACCCCTTGCCGTGGATATTCTTGTGGTCTGTCGCATGCAAGTATTGTTCGGGTGGTTCGCCTGCGTCTGCAAATGATGGTAGCAGTCCTTGCTTCGCGTGTCAGGTCTCGGCCGTGGCTGCCGCTCAAGGTGCTGCCGCCTTTTTTCGCCGGTTCCGCGTTGCGGGCGCCATGTTTTGTTTGTCTTTCGGGTGTAGTGTAGTTCCTATTATCCCAATAGGCTCTGCGCATTGGAATAATACCTTCAATAGTATAGGCCTAGACCAGACGTTAACTAGGTCTTCTATTGTCGATATTAGACTTAAAGTTTTGGGTTTGCCAGCTAGCTCAGAGTTCACTAGAAACTTTCTCGAATAGGCAAGGAGGAGTTGAACCTCCCTGGATAGACAAGAAGGGATTTAGTTTCTGACAACCATAGAACATGACAACTTTGCTCTCCCCTAATCAAGAGTGTATCTCTAGAGTCGTGTGAAAACAAAAGACAACTTATTTTACTCAGTCAGTACGTGCATTCTTAGTCTCACCAGATTGTAGAGAAAAGGAAGAGACGGGCGTGTTCAATAAAAGATGGTATTTATTGATCAGTCTCTTTTCTCATACAAGAGAAATGGATCGATATTATCGCAATACTTATGGTTAAGTAAAGTGCATACAATAAAAGCAGAAGTATAAAATAATACTGTAAAAACATTTATATGGTTTCTAAGCCATAAGGTGGTTTAAAATTGATAAAATAGACACATACACATATATATTTGACTAATCGTACTCAACTGGTGTTTCTACCTACGCCTACCCCAGTGTACCTGACCTAAGCCTAATACGTGGGCGGGAATAGAAAGTAGCAGTTTAAGTTAAGTTTGTTTTGCCAAGTGACTGACTCAAGAAGTCTCTGCAAGGGGTTATTCAGTTCTGTACCTGGAATCTAGGATGAATGAGGGATGGTATCTCTCGTCTCTGGTCTCGATATTCCAGGCTGCCTGCGAGGGCTACCCGGAAGTGCCGGAGCTGGATTTCTCGGCAGGAGAAAGCAGCGTCTCGTTCTCAGCGCGTCAGGAAGGCGGGGCTGCGCCAGCGGGGTCTGCTCTGCTCTGGGCTTCGGCAAGTCTGGCTGCTCCGATCTCGTCACCACTGCGTGTGTTTGCTTAAGGCAATATCGGTAATATTTATACCTGTAAGGATTGACGTAAGGATGGACATAGATACGTCAATAAGGATGTCATACGAGCTGGTCGTTAGCACATTCTTTTGCTGAAGTTCTCGGTGAAATCAAAACAATGGCCGCAGGGTTTTTCCCAGGTTGTCATAGGTTTGATTTGTTTTGAGAACTCCGTATGCCTTATCAGGGGCTGGAGGAATATTGCTTGTCTAATTAGATGGCAAGCGTTATGACCTAATCAGATAACACGTTCCTGTGCCGTGGTGTGGCTTCATCAGATAACGGTTTCTGCATCATGGGATGGCTGCTAGTTAACTTGTTAACCAGAACAGGGTCAGGAGTAGGGGGATCGATACAGAACCTATAAGAATACATCACACCCACTCCACGCTAACTATGGCCATGTTTACGAATCTAGGTATAGTAAAACATACTGTAGAGTATCGTGTATACCTTACCACCCCAAAATACATATAATGCATTTCGAATTATGTAATATACGGAAAAAAATATTCACATGTACTATATGCACTCAAGCTGTAGAATAATGCTAAATTAATCACGCATATGCATACATTATTATTAATCGAATATGAGAATTACACATGAAAATGGCTCTTAATACAGAAGAAAAAGTTCGAGACCATTTCATCACAGAATAGAAATAATTATGAATATACCAACGGGCAGCTAATGTCTATAAAGTTTCTAAAAAATAGAAATTTTAGTTCTCTAAGAATAGTTCTTACTTTAAGCAGATGATAAGTGTCCCGAAAAAGTCATAAAAATATTTTTGGGGCTGCTGAAAAAATTGCCGTCCGTGAACTGGAGGGGAAATTGTTCATGTAATTTTATCATTAAAGTTGAAGGCCAAATTCAGGCTGTTGGGAACGCCGTGTGCTAGCTTGCTCAAAGTCTCTATTTCTGCTCTGGAGAGAACATCATATCATTTAGACTGTCGAAAAAGCTGTCAACAGCTTCCTGGGAGAGTTCCACTAACTCGGAAAAAGTTGTAACCATGCATTCGTGTGCATGATTGTCTCCACTGACGTTTTGATTAGTATTGCTGACAGACGGTCGTACCTGATCGATGCTGCTTTCATCTTGAACTTCACTACCCCTTAATCGTAGCGGTGAAGTCTCCACGAATGCCGTCATCAGGATTGGCAGCCGTTGAGGGCAGCACAAAGCATGAGCCGTTATCGGACCCAACAATGTTTCTGCATCCATAGGCGCATCCGATTGTAGCGTCAGACAGGTGTCCAACACGCATTCTTCTCCGCACAGCAAGCACCTTAATACAGGTAAAACACATCGATGCCACATTGGTGGAAATGAAAGAAACCAAGTCATGTTCAGGTCTCTAAGCCGGGATAGTCCCAGGATTTTTGATATCCGGTCCCGGTATCCAATGGCTCGGATTGTTTCTTCCCTTGTCGCAGGTGTTTTGTCTGTGACACGGTTTGCCATAACGAAATATAAGGACTAAGAATAGAATTCCTGCAATTAGTCCCAAAATGAGGGGAAGTCCGCCAAAAATCGAATGGACGAAATCTGGAAAAATACCCAGTATGGCTTTGAATGGTGTTAATGCCATTGAGAATACTGTCTTAAATACTTTTGAGACTCCACTGGTATCAGAAATATGTAAGATTTCATTCAGGATTTCTGCGAAATGTATGGGGGAATTAGTTGATAACAATGAGTGAATCTCTGCAGTCGTCCTTGCGACTAGGAGATCATACGTTTCTTTTGATGACGTGAGCCTGGTTGGCGTCTGAAGAAGCACTGTTTTCATTCTGCTTAAAGTGTCTATTCGAATAGAAGTAATTTTCAAGTTGGGCCATGCCCTTGCCTCCCTGTCTGGAAAGGAGCTGGGGAACAATAAGCGTCCACAGCACTTGACCTTCGCAGTCGTAGTTACGAGATACGGAGTCCCGGGCATAAGACTACAGCATCTGCGGTCCACAATTAGAATGTTACTCCCATTATAGAGTCTTTGAAAAAATGGTTCTATCTCTGTTGCAGGTGTGCCTAGCTGGTGACATGAAAGGTTATTCGAGTTCCCTTCACAGGCTCCATGCAAACTAATTCCATTACACAGAAGTGTACCGCTTAGTGACATCGCACAATTATTGCCACTAAGAAACACTTTCTGTCCTTTATTACTGACACATGCATGTGAATAGGGCAAATTCCATGTAGACTTAATGTACCCTTTTCCCAATTTTTCGTACATGCCAGCCTGTATATATTTTTGGCAGTATTGAAACCTGAAGGTTGATATTGGAATATTAATTATCCCATGTATTATCCATTCACTGACAGGTCGTTCTGACATTGTCACTGGTAATCTCTCGAGTTTCTCAATGCTCAGGATTGTATAATCAGCACCCTTCTGTGCCATACTGATTTGTTTATCAGTAAGGTTAAAGATATTGAATAGTGACGTTGATTAAACGCCAAGGCACATAGCCTGAACGCAGATTTTGTAACGTCCAGCCAAGCTGTACAATAGAACGCAATTGAGACTGACCGTGTTGTAACAACAGTAAGTCTTGCGATAATATGTCGATTGCTGAAGACACAATGCTGTCCAAAGAAAAAATTCTGGAGGACAGAGTCATTAACCCATTGTCCACTACAGAAAGTGATTTTTCCAAATTAATACGGTCAATTTCCCGTATACTTTCTGCTGTCTCAATTTGAGTTACCTTCCAGGCCTCGTTGTAAGCTGCGTATATAGAGGCTGCTATGAAGCGTTTTTGAAGCTGTTTGCGCGGTCCCATAATGACATCACGCAAGTCAGCACCATCAGTAAGTAAAGTTAGGTGTTGTTTAATTTCTGTCAGTGTGGAAGTTTGTAGCCATTGAAGGCATAATTTGCCCACACTGTAGGTGGTTATTATCCCTGGGTGTTGTCTTTGGGAATATCTAGGGTCTGGCCTGGTCAATGTGAACCCCTGTGTTTTGTTCAGGAATCTATCTTGACAGTTATTAGTATCTGTGGGCCAGATCAACCATTGTTTCCAATCAGGATGTGTTCTGTTTTGGTTTAATACATAGTTTACGTCTATCCCTTCATCTGTAGAGCTATTGGTGTCCATTGTTGGCTTTGGAATAGACGGTTTATTTAAGTCTTTGATTTTGGCTAAGCCAAGACAGGTGGTTTGTTGAACAGTGAAAAACCAAAGGTGATGATGGACGGAGCGTTGACAATACAAACACTCACCCCCAGTCAACTGATCTGGGTTTAATCCATCACCGTTCTTTAGCTCACTCCGCCACCCCAGTTCAGACATGGCCATATGCAAATCAGTCTGACCCTGTGCCTCATGGGAACAGTCCAGCCCGAACTGCCAAGCCATGTCTTCCCTGGACCGGAATCAAGCTTCCCAGTTTTTTTTTTTTTTTTTTTGTTTGTTGAACAGTGTCATTTAAAAATATAATTTGTTCTGGGATCATGCAGGCTCTAAACAATGATTCTATACCTTGTACTTGCCATTCTTTTGTACCCCAAACACTTTTTACTTCAACATTTTTGTCCCAATAATCAAAACCAAAAGTATTAATTTGTTCAAAAAATGAGTCTGAATATATCATTTTTGTGTTTGTTAGCATGATCTTTGTCCCTGTCTTATTTGACAATTTGAAATAAAATGTTTCAGCATTACTTGTGTTGAACCCTGAAAAGTATGAATATTTGTCGTAAAAGGTTCTTGAGCTTCCTTTTGGAGGGGTTGCACAATGTTCCCATTGATTATAAATTAAAATATTTCTAGGTTGTGCCGATTTATGTAAAAAACGGTTACCATAGTGGTTGTAACAGTACATGCTATCATAATTTGTCGAACCCTGCAAATAATCATGTTTGGTAAATTTAGCAGACATCACTAAGTCAGACATCATATCATTTATGTTTTCAAAGTCCCAATCATCAGCAAATGAGCTTGGTTTTACAAAGTCACTTAACGAGATCTTGATTTGGTGTGGATATTTCAGGATTTCTACCGGACCATAAATTTCATAGTCAGTATTGTCCCATGCTACCCCACCTGGTATAGGATTGGCTGTGAAGTTGACTGAAGAAAGTTCTCTTTTCTCGACGTGTGAAGATGTGTGTGGCTTGTGGATCAAGTTGATTTTCTGACTTGCTGTGTCCATTTTAGCATATTTTCCCTCAATGAAGCGTCCCAAAGTTAGTACCATGATGAGCCAAAGTATGAGGATAAATGCACCAAAGCCCACCCAAAATTCAATCCATGGAGAAATCAGATAGGTTTCTTTCAGGTGTTTCAAAAGTTCCTTAGCTTTATTTTTAAATGTTTTTGTTGATGGCTGTGTCTTTGATTCACTTAGGTCTTCAGAGGAATCATCGAAGTTTATGAAGTAGCCGGATGCAGTTCTGTCAATTGTTCTAATTGCTTCAGGATTACTGTTTCTTGCAGCTTCAGCATATTCATTTGTTACTTCATTGTAGGTTGGTGTGTCTCTACTAAATGTTTTTATTTTGGTTTTTAGAGGTCTGAGTTCCAATGCATTGTTGCATAGTCCTTGTTGTTGTTCTGTAGGCGTTTCGAATGTGATTAGCCTCTTAGTTTGGTCCTCTGTATTTGTAGCAAACCTTGGTGTTCTGCTACTTATCGGGAGTCCACTTGGCCTACTGTTTGTTATCGGCCACATGATTGTGGTTTTACCAGGTCGATGGATACAACTCGGTTCTCCTTTTTACCAGCAAGCGGCGGTAGTACAACTGATCTTGTCCCGTTGATAGACAAGACAGGAACTGCTTTTCTGTAAGAAGGCCCAAATTCCTTCTTTACCGCGATCTTTTCTCTGACTAGATCCCCGACTTTTGGAATCCAGACAGGTCTTGCTGGGACAGGTGGTGGTTCTTCAGTGGTTGTTGGCTGCTGTTTCAATTTTATGTTGCTCAGGTCTTTTCTTGTTTTGTTTAAGTCATGCAAAATAGCCAAACGATCTTTGATATCAAAGCATTTTTCCTTCACCACTGAAGTCTGACTGTCAAGATCTAAGACTAACATCCTAGTTCCAAACAATAATTCGTACGGACTGAATCCCTTCAGAGAATTTCTTGGCAGGTTGTTTAGACTACGTTGGACACTTATTAGATGTTTAACCCACCCAGCTCCCGAACCTAATATCCCTTCCGTTATAGATAGCTTTATGCCTTGGTTTTTTCTTTACACCATCCCGTATCCCTCAGGAAGGAAGTGAGAAGAATCCCGCTGTGCTATGCTCATTTAGCCATGTTTCCCCACAGGCTTGAGGGCTATAGTGAAAACATTGGTCAAACGTAGCATGCTTCTAGCGTATATGCCATTTAGACTCGCAAATCTTTGTATAACAGTCCAGACGTCAGCCGAGTGCTGGGGATCTACATTATAAGTGGAAACTAGCCTGTATATGTTAATCGGACGCTTTGCTTTTTACTGTTGATTCTTTCTGGAGTGAAACGCCACGGTAGTATACCGTTTCTCTCGCCACTGCGATCTCTGTTGCAGTCCGGGCATTTTTTTACAAAAATGTGATGCTGCAGGCTCATGCCTGGCCACCAGTACACTGATTGTAATTCTTCCAGAGAATCTTTTAGTTTGAGGTGTCTGAGACCCTCGCCCACATGTGCGTCTGCTATTAACAACGTTCTCCTGTCCTTGTTTGGAATTACTCTATCCCCCACTCCAGGGATTCGAGCAAAAGGGACGGAGTTTGCATCGATTATGTATGTATAATTGAGTGGATAGTTTATCGGTAGCGCTGAGCAGTCGCCTTTTGATGACGTTTTCACCGCCAGCACTGTTTCACCGTCAATGTATTTCACTGTTCGCTTTTTTCTAGCTACGGAAGCCGATTTAGTTGCTACCGCTGTCTCAGCCAATGAATTCCCTGCAACCTGAACGCCATCACGTTGATGACTCAGTGTATGTATCACGTGAGTCTTTGGTAGTTCTTTTTGTAGCAGAACTATTTGTTCCCAAAGCAGTTTTTGCTTTATTGTTGCACCTGTGTCATCTTTGTAACCATTTTGAATCCATGTCTGCAAATCGTTGTTATATGATTTGACGCAGTAATATGAATCGGACACTATAAGTGTCGGGAATTCGCGATCTGCATTATCTAGCGCCATTTTCAATGCTATTATTTCAGTCTGTTGTTCTGAATTAGTTTCTACTGAGTGTGTTTTTGTTAATAGAGGTCTTAGTTTACCTCCGCGCCACACTTCTTTTGTAATCTCACATGTGGGATTGTATGCTTGTTCTCCCCAAACGGAGGGTTGAGCATGTCCGTCTGTATAGATTACACAAGCGTACTGTCGTAAGGGCAGAATGTCGATTGGCAGAGGGAATGTTCTTTCATATTCTAGATTTTTCAATTCTTTTAATTCTGGATCAAAGTAGTATTTTACTTTGTCCGTTGTAATTGAATTCACCCATTGTATCCATTCCGGATTCAACGCTGTTGTTGGTAAATTACACGGTGTTGTTAATGCCTCAAAGGCTGATTCTGCTGTTCTGACTGTGATACGTCTACCGTCAGCTTTATCTTTTTCTCTAGCTATTGCGGTTTGAACTGCATGAACAATGTTTTCTTTAATGCTGAATTTCTTTTCAGCATCTGTGTACAAGTGTGATTTGAATGCAATTGGTACCTTTTCTCCCTCGTTAGAGGTCAGGTATGTGAATCTGCATCTCCCTGGGATGACTCGAATCACAAGATTGCGTGTGTTATCACGTGTTTCTAATTTTGTTTTAATTAACATGTCTGTTTGTAAGGATCTCAGAATTTCTGTGTGTATTTGAGTCCAATTGGTTTTTTTAAAATCTGGTTTTATTAGATCATAAAGGGGTTTGACCCTTTCTGCGTAATTTGCAATGTATGTTCTTCCGAAATTTAGGAAGCCTAGAATTGACTGTAGGTTTTTTAGTGTTCTAGGTGCTTGGAGTACGGCACATTTCTCTAGGAAATTGTCAGCCAGGCTTTTGCCTTCACTTGATAATTCATATCCTAAGAATAGGACTGTTAGATGGGCAATTCTAGATTTTTTAAAGTTGAATTTGTAACCCTCTGCTGCGAACCCAAGTATTATGGTGTTCACTCTCTTCAAGTGAGTATCCAAGTCATCATCTGTTAGGTATATGTCGTCGACATAAGATAATGCCTCTTCATCATATGTTTGTAATAATTCTGTTACTCTCGCTGAGAATAATCCTGGGCTGTTCTTGAACCCTTGGGGTAACCGACAGAATTGTTTTTGAGCGCCATTTATTGAGAACGCGGACAAATATCTGCTCTCTGGTGCTATATGTTGACAGAAGAATCCATTAGAGATGTCTAATGTTGTTTTGTATTTTTTGCGCACTATGTTATTCATTAGCGCTGCACTATGCGAGTTTTGCACTGCAAAAGTTTTGCAACATGAGTTAAGGTGTCTGTAATCCAAAACTAGACGATATGAATTGTCTGGTTTGGAGACAGGAAACAAAGGGTTGTTCATTTGTGAGGTGCAAGTTTCAATCACCCCCTGGTATTCTAATTGGTCTAGGATTTCTTTTACCTGTTTTTTAGCTTCTTGCTTAATTGGGTACTGTCTTTGTGCAGTAGGTTGTGTTTTTAACTGGATTTTGTGAGGAGGAGAATCCTCATCCCATCCTACGTGATTTTTATATAAAGCAGGAGCTTGAGCTACTGCCCACTTTCTAGCAAGTGTGTATTTTTTATGAATTGGGATATGATTTGAGAAGGCAGGCATAATTATTTCTTCGCCATGAGGGCAGTCCCTGACAAACTCTGGTGGCCAGTCTTTTTCAGCTAGAAGGATGTCATAGCCCTTGGAGAGATTATCCCAAAATAGTCCCCTTCTATACGTAATGTTATTTCATATATTTTGTGAGGTTTGCTAACTCTGGTGTCTGCAGTTTCCACTTGAAGGTATTCATTCGTGTCCACTGTCTCCAGATGATTCATAAGGACTTTGCGGGCTATGCTCACTTCTGCTGCGCTGTCTAGCATTGTCTGAGCCCACTCTCCGTTTTTCAGCTGTGTCCTCAGTATTCTCGGCATTGTTGAATACTTTAATACTGGCTACCTTCTTTTTTGGAAATTGTAATTTCTTATTTGGATGAGCAGGTTCCTTGTCTTTGGACTTGACGTGCCCTTCCCTGGGTTCCGATCGTCCTCTTCTTTCCGATTTCTGCAAGGAAGTCTGAAAAGATTGAGAGGGACGTGTATCAAAATCTTGATATCTATCCGGTTTCTTTATATTATCCCTATTTCTAAGGTTGTATTTTTTCCCAGAGGGCTCACTTTGGGGAGACTTGGGTCCTTGGTCCGGAGATCTTTCTCTCCGCCGAGGAGACCTTCCTCTGGACTGGAATCTCTTTTCTTTTGGATTGGATTGTTTGTTTCCATCCCAGTTCTTCTTTTGGCTGTTTAGATTATTTTTAATAAATATTTTTTCAGGACTTTCAATCAGTTGGGGTTTTACTGGTATTCCACCTAAACTATCTCTACCCAGTTCCTCATAGGATTTTTCTATAATTCTGGCAATTTCAGCTGGTTGGTCTGCTATATCTGTTTCTTTTAACCTTTGGCGGATCGCCACGTTTGCTGCTTCTCCCTTTATATTGGCTAGTAATATAGCCGAGACCTGCTTGAAGTCTTTCAGTATGTATGTATGTAAATGTATAGGCATTTATATAGCGCACTACTTACGCGTAGGGTCCCAAGGCGCTTCGACCGCTGCGAAACCCTTCCTGGCTTCCCTGAGAGATGGTCCCTTAATGGGTATCTCCAGGGTGAGACCAGGCATCCCCGGCGGTCTGGTGGGGCCGTTAGTGAAGATGAGGCAAGCTAATGCCCAGAGTTGCCGAGTGTGATCGCTGATCAGAGTGGGCACCGAGGCGAGAGAATTATCAAGTCCGCTGACCCTGGTCCAGAAACCTGCCGCGCCGGGAATCGAACCCTGGTCCCGGGCCGTCCTCTGCTCTCGGGTCTGCCGCCTCTAACCAGTGAGCCACACTACTTCACTTCAGTAATTTCATACCAAGAGTTAAAGCGGGTTCTGGACCGTATTCATCTTGAATTTGTTTTAGCACATCTGGTATTACCGAGATGGATGGAACACCATGCGTTTTTGTGTAGATGGAAGCAAAGACTGTACCCCAAGTGTCACAGTCCTCCACGTGTGGTGCGATTCCCATTGGAAGACAGATAGTCAGAATCCTGTGTTTATCCACAGGAGTGGTGTCTGGAAACACCGCCTCTATTTGGGTGATTTTTTGTGCTAACCAGAATGGTATTTGTTCCCTTTTAGCTGGTACCTTACCTAGGCAGGACTGTATGTTCTGTGGTGTAATTTTATTTGTGTTCCCCTGATGAGGGGTCAGCTGTGGAATTTTGATTGCTGGTTGGATTGTTGAAGTCCGCATTACATATTGGACTAATTGTCTATGTACTTTTATTAATTGTTTTAGTTGTACTAAAACATCTGCTGCAGACATTCTTTCGATGTCTGGATGTGGTGTGTATCCGGCTAGGACCGGCCACGTTGCTCCTGGTCTACCTAATGGACCGAGCCTGGTGATGTGATTGTTGTGTTTTAGGGCGCCATTAAACAAGAGCAGGTGCTCTTGAAATTTAAGTGGTACTTCCACCTCCTCGAAAGGAGTGTATTCTTCAGGAGGTTCCTCTGTTTTGTAATGGTGGAAGTGCTTTGTTACAGCGTTTGCTGCTGGAAAGTTTATCCATGAATAGAATACCTCTGTCTGCCGATATTCGTGTGCCTCTATTACGAATATGACTGTGCCACCTCTAGGTGTCAGTCCATTTTCTATAAGTTTTAAAGTTATAGATTTCCTTATGTTGACCGGGATGAGTATTAAATCCGGGTCAGCTTCTTGCATAGTATTATCAGCTGCTACGAGTTCAGCTGCTAATCTAGCTGTCTCTCTTTCTTCTTCAGTGTCTGACATTCTACTGTCAGGAAGATTATTTTGTTTGTTTGCAGATCAGGTTTCTTATGGAAACAGAGATTAGATGCACAATATTCTGGAACAGTGTATCCTTCAACGTTGACTAAACCAAGAACCATACATAGGAGTTTCCTCCTGCGAGGTTTGGCGGATATGACCTTTCACCCACTCCAGACGTCTTTGGAGTATTATGGGAAAAAAGGGGTCTGAGTGAAAAAACACGACTGAGTTACTCTAATGTCTTGCGTTAGTTTTATCGCCTTTCCAAACGTTTGGGCGCCATGTAGTGTAGTTCCTATTATCCCAATAGGCTCTGCGCATTGGAATAATACCTTCAATAGTATAGGCCTAGACCAGACGTTAACTAGGTCTTCTATTGTCGATATTAGACTTAAAGTTTTGGGTTTGCCAGCTAGCTCAAAGTTCACTAGAAACTTTCTCGAATAGGCAAGGAGGAGTTGAACCTCCCTGGATAGACAAGAAGGGATTTAGTTTCTGACAACCATAGAACATGACAACTTTGCTCTCCCCTAATCAAGAGTGTATCTCTAGAGTCGTGTGAAAACAAAAGACAACTTATTTTACTCAGTCAGTACGTGCATTCTTAGTCTCACCAGATTGTAGAGAAAAGGAAGAGACGGGCGTGTTCAATAAAAGATGGTATTTATTGATCAGTCTCTTTTCTCATACAAGAGAAATGGATCGATATTATCGCAATACTTATGGTTAAGTAAAGTGCATACAATAAAAGCAGAAGTATAAAATAATACTGTAAAAACATTTATATGGTTTCTAAGCCATAAGGTGGTTTAAAATTGATAAAATAGACACATACACATATATATTTGACTAATCGTACTCAACTGGTGTTTCTACCTACGCCTACCCCAGTGTACCTGACCTAAGCCTAATACGTGGGCGGGAATAGAAAGTAGCAGTTTAAGTTAAGTTTGTTTTGCCAAGTGACTGACTCAAGAAGTCTCTGCAAGGGGTTATTCAGTTCTGTACCTGGAATCTAGGATGAATGAGGGATGGTATCTCTCGTCTCTGGTCTCGATATTCCAGGCTGCCTGCGAGGGCTACCCGGAAGCGCCGGAGCTGGATTTCTCGGCAGGAGAAAGCAGCGTCTCGTTCTCAGCGCGTCAGGAAGGCGGGGCTGCGCCAGCGGGGTCTGCTCTGCTCTGGGCTTCGGCAAGTCTGGCTGCTCCGATCTCGTCACCACCGCGTGTGTTTGCTTAAGGCAATATCGGTAATATTTATACCTGTAAGGTGCCGAGATTGACGTAAGGATGGACATAGATACGTCAATAAGGATGTCATACGAGCTGGTCGTTAGCACATTCTTTTGCTGAAGTTCTCGGTGAAATCAAAACAATGGCCGCAGGGTTTTTCCCAGGTTGTCATAGGTTTGATTTGTTTTGAGAACTCCGTATGCCTTATCAGGGGCTGGAGGAATATTGCTTGTCTAA
Organism: Lissotriton helveticus; assembly: GCF_964261635.1. NCBI lineage: Eukaryota > Metazoa > Chordata > Amphibia > Caudata > Salamandridae > Lissotriton > Lissotriton helveticus. Next base: position 898,659,172 of record NC_136068.1, on the reverse strand, counting down.
TTAGATGGCAAGCGTTATGACCTAATCAGATAACACGTTCCTGTGCCGTGGTGTGGCTTCATCAGATAACGGTTTCTGCATCATGGGATGGCTGCTAGTTAACTTGTTAACCAGAACAGGGTCAGGAATAGGGGGATCGATACAGAACCTATAAGAATACATCACACGGGGGTCCAGTTTCGGAAGCCTGTGTGTGCACAGTAGTGCCCCGAGGGGTATGCCCCAGAGAGAGAGCGCACTCACTGACCGATCACTATGTGCGCCACTCGGTCCTCGGGGACTCTGTGTCTCACGCTGTTTTGGGCGGCGCTGGTTTTCGCGCGCTGCGTGCTGCCCTCCTCGTTTGGAAGCGAGGCCCTCAGCCGCGGTCGTCCGTGTCCTTGTGCGGCCCCCTCTCGTGGTCCCGCTCCCTTTGGTGTCTCAAGACGCTGCCGCTCACCTTCTTCCTCCCTGCTGTGCGGGCTCCGCGGTGTCCGTAGTCGCGGGTCCGGCTCCGGGTGTCTCTCCGTGCTCGGCTCAGGTCTCCGGCTCCAGTGGCTCCTCCCTCGCCCTCTGCCCTTGGGGTTGGTCCCAGGCTTCGCTGTGTTCAGGATGTGGCACCTACTCAGGCCAGGGGAGAAGCTCCGGGTGTCCCATTCACGGGCGCTCTCGGTTCGCCTGCGTCCGCTGCGGGCCGCACTTTCGGGCCTTCCGCTCACACCAGGGCCTCGGTGTGTCGTAGGAGTCTGCCGGGTCAGGAGGCGGCATGAGCGGCTGCGCCACCTCAGCGTGCCGCGGTGCGGCGCAGTAGCTCCGATCGCCGCCAAACTTGGACAGGTGTTGGGGCCAGGTGTGTTGTCACCGTGCCTGTGGTTTTCAGGCGGCTGAACAGGGCAACTCGACAGAGAACTGCTCCGGGAAGGGGAGCTCAGCGCGGAGCTCTACCCGCAGGCGTCCATTCCAGTCGCGCCCGTAGCCACGCCCCCCCATGATCCAGAATCATGACAGCCTCACAGACATAACCTCAGGGAGTTATTTAACTTCAAGGAATCACTTAGCAAATAGCACAAACTATTCTGAAGAAGAGTCAAGTGAGATAGCTCACAGGGATGGAACCGATGTCAGCCTACTCAACGAGTATGAAGAAAAGACAAGCTATAGAATATCAGACCAGTCATGTCAACTCTGGGAGCCGGTACACAAACGCACCCGAGCAATCCGCGGGTCACCGATCTTCACAGACAAGTCCGAAGAAACATGCAGTCGTAGAAAACACCACTCCCAGGACACAGACACCAGGGCTCCCAGCGAGCAAGAAGACTAAAGAGACCTCTCAAAACTGGGTGACTCACTCCGACACCAGGAAGTGATAGGCGAGCACACTCAGGACATACGTGAAAATGAGGGAACTGAGAAGAGAACAGTAACATTGTACGAGAAGGGCAGCAACGAAAGGCCTTGGGATCGAACAAAAGAAATACACACCTGGTTGTCAGATAATCATTCCACTGAAACAGCATGGAAGACATGTCGAGACACATACCCCGAGAAGTGTCCCAAAGACAGCTCTAAATCTAAGAGCAGTTTGTCACAGTATACCAACTCAAGAAGGGTATCAGTTCAAACACCTTTGAAAGAAGGGTCCCGCAGAAAAGCAGACAGAGACCTCTCTGATTCAGAAGACATGTCGGTACGATCACTGGGGTCAACAGAATCAGGTTCACGACAACATCCATGGCATCGACCACCTGAACGGACCCTGGACTCAGAGGTTACTCTACCCATCCAAAACAAAATATTGCACGCAGATGTCTCGGAACTTTTGATCACCCTGCCAAGCAACCTGTCCCGTCGGTCGCAGTCATATCCGGACCTGAGGAGGGTACCGTCACCCCTGACAGGGTTTGCGAGGCTGACCCCAAGGGTTCTCATGGGAAGGACAACCGTATGGGATACTATACATTGGCGTAGGAAAGGACCGTCTCATCACCCCGTCAAGAAGACAAGATGCGTTGACATCGATGGATCCGCATCACGAAGACAAGAAGGGGTGAGAACGGAATGTGCCCATGCCCTAATGCTCAATGAGCTCAACATGTACAAACACGAGTGGGAGCAGATAGGACCAATAGAGCCTGCATATGTGTCCCAAACCCGGATCAAGACACTCAGTGCTCCGTTGTCCAATATACAGGGTTGTGAGCCCGAGAGCATTGATACCCCTGACCGAATGGGCACAAGAAGTGAACTCACAAGCGGATGCTTAGAACAACAAGTGCCACAATGGAGAACAGACCGCCACTGCCACGCTGAGATATCAGTAGTCACACAGCAAAAGGAAAGTGTGACCATTGTGGATTCTGAGAACAAGCAATTCACGCACGATGTCTCACATTTTCAAGAATGCGCTCCCGTGGTAAAAAATGGTGGTGTTGAGACAGCAGAAAGATCGAACAAAGACAGGCCCATCACTGACTCAACCTTACTGCTACTTGAAGACCGGATTGAATCTGAGTTCGTGCATGGGGACACCTTCCTGTGGCCCAAACAGACTGTCTGCCGATTCATGGGGCTGTGTGGACAATTGCAAACTTTATAGAAGTTAATTTCATTGGTTAAGAAAGGGGGAGATGTAGCATTGTGCCATGCAGTCTAGTGCTTGGGAGGGCGGAGCTAGAAGGAGGAACAGGAGGAGCCAGTACCGGCTAGTGGGCAGTTAGAGTAGGGACAGGGTTGACACTGGATGTAATGAATAAAGCTCCAGTCAAACCACATGCTGTGTTTGTGATAATTAGTAGCGCGATGCTACAGCATGTCAGCAACCCTTTCAAATAGAAAACTTCCAAATAGATTGACTATTTTAATGCTGTGTTTATAATTTGGAGAGGGACAGGTGTCAACTACAAAACCTTCATAACTGCTTTCATTCAAGAAATGTTAAAGTTTCACAAGAGGTCTATCAATTTTCTTGATTTATACATTTAGGAAGAGGAAGGCACATTGTACGCTCCTTTATACACTAAACCAAAATCACTTAACACTTTACATAATTATTATAACGATTATCCTCATAATCTGAAAGATAATCTCCCTTTTGGCGAGTTTCTACACTTGAGACACAACTGTACTCAAACAGAATATTTCAGATAATCTCAAACTTTAGCAATCACATGCCAAACAATGGGTAAACTTTTTAGGCAAGCCAAGAGATCATTGACTCATGCTTGGTATAGTGATTGGCAGGCTTTGTTAGAAGTAAAATACAGTTAAAAAACAGCCTTGGGCTATTAGTGTGTCAACTTTTGCTAATCGCTACAATAAGATCAAAAAGACAATTTTGAATGATTTATTCCAGTTTGAAAAACCAATGTTTGCCTTTAATAGAGGCCAAACTGTATGCAACTAACTGTTACGGGATTTCATTGATCCTCCTATCTCAAAACGTATTCAAAAATAGAATTTAGGTCCTGTATCTGGCTATGTTTCTTGTTGAAACTGTACGGCAGGTAATACTACCTGTTCTTCTAAATCTTTCACTTTTAGTCATCAGAAATAGTATCTGTGGCAATTCTCTAGTAGGATTTGATTTATTTGTATTCAATGTCCATGTGATCTTTCAGATATTTGCTAAACCACCCAAGAGATCTGGAAACGGACACGGCAACACCATGCAATAATCAGATGTCTTCTTCAACAAGCCCCTCTAGTTGAACATTATAGCAAATGCAATCAACATTCAAGGGATAATAAATGGTGGGTCACTGATGTAATCGAATGCTTATTTTGAAAGTAGAAAGTAGATAGCATGTTATCCCTGAGAGAAAACAAATGGATCTGGAAGACCTGCACATTGAAATAGGGACTGAATGTATCAGATGTATAGTTTTTCCTGGCAGTAATCAAGCAATTTCCCTGCCCTTTCCTGTACTCTGGTTTCTTCTTGTGTGGCTTGTTTGTTTTAACATTCTTTATCTCACTTCAGCAGTCAGTGTGGTTAGTTCCTACCAGCCCTTTAATTATTCCCAACTTTTGGATTTATCTTTTGAGTCTAGTAAGCTGATTTCAGTGTCATTTGGTTACCAAGACATAGGTTACTGGTCTGTTTTAGGCTTCCATCTTTTTGGTGCGCCCTTGTTTCCCATTTGTATGCTTAGGTTCATTTGGCTACTGTATGATTATATTACATTTGTTTCCTTCGACACTGGTCTGTGTCTTTATCCTATGCTTGTGGCCCTTTGATGATCTTTCTATTTTTCTTATTTGCATCATTTTGATAATTAGGCTACGGTTCGTCCATTTCTGAGTTTTAACAGTTTTATGTCTCTGGTTTGTCGTCGTAGGCATAGTTCTCTAGCTGTATTTTTAGGTCTTGCTTACGCAGTGTGCATGCGCTGCTTAGGAGAGACCATTAGTAATCGGTTCCCTTTTTCGCCCAAAAACGTGAACGTGTTGCATTGCTTTCAATGGCAACGCATGCACGTTTGGCGATTCCCTTGCAGGAGCAAGCTTTGGCAACATCTGTTTGTGATTAACTTCCAAACAGATGGTGCCCAAGGCTCGCTCCTGCATAGGAATCGCTGTGTGTTCTCTCAGCCGCACTCCCCCACCCCTCCCACTTGTTAACCCGTTTGTTCGCCGTGTTTTAAAAGTTGACAGGCAGTTGTTGAGTTCTCAGTTGTAATTTTAATATATTTTGAAAACTTCACCAAGCGTATATCGAAGGTGACATTTTTCTGTAATAATTTTATAATTTTAGACAAAAAGACTGTGCAGGCAAAAAATATATCCCTTGTATTTATTTTAAGGGGGCTATGCAATTTGCAAAATGGCAACCTTATTGCTTGCGTACTCTCTTCTGTTGTCGTGAGGCGTTCTTCAGATTCTAAAATGGACTTCTGCTGTTTATTAAGCCAGCATGTGTCAGTAGCATTTCTTTTTATGAGAATGACAGTCGAAAGATGGCGGCATTTACAGTAGCTTTGTCCTCCCCAAGATGGGCACTATTGGCACGTCGGCAGATTGATGAGGCGCATGTCGGGAAGGAGGGGGTACATTCTATGGGCAGAGCATCGCTTGACAGACCTCCTGGCTCTGTGAGAGAAGCCATCTGAGCGCCCAGGAGGGACACAGCAGCTGCCTCCATGGTAAGCGCCTGCTAAAGAGGGGAGCAGTGTGTGAGGATGGAGAGGCCTTTTCGTCAGCTCTCTTTTAGCACAACAACAGGCATATACTAATGGGGTAACACTAGGAGATCGAGCCCTGGTTCTGACCTTCTCAGTATGGCTCAAGACTCTGTATTTTCGTAACATCATTTTCAGGCATTGTTTGCGTATACCTGGACTTCGTTCTCTATATCAGTGGGCATTTGAGCCTCATTGACTTCAATTCTGGGGAGACTATTTTGCTTTATTTGGAAAATCGTTCTCTTACTTCTAAATTGCTTCCCCCATTCCTTAAGACCCCTATTAGTGCAACCTCGCCTAAATTGAAAGCGGGTAGATAGTGATTTTGATATACTATCTTAGCGTAATGGGAACCTGATTTGGAAAAAGGATGGGTCGGCTACAACAACTCACCTTTATGTACCCACTTTGGTGGAGTTTTGGCCATTTCCTGTGCCCTTTTAGTGGACTGCCACACTTAAGATGGAACCGCTTCTGCTTTAGCTCATTCTGGATTGTCAAGGGCTGGTGATTTTTTGGGAAAGCCACTATGATTTTCTTTCTCATAAGAGCACTACGAACCATAGGAACTACTTATTTTCTCCTAACCCCTTGCGCGCTCATGATTGAACCATTCCATCACGAGCCACGGTGGGGCTGTGCTGGTGACGGAATGGTTCCGTCACGGCACGGCCTCCGCGCCTGCGCGGCGCTGATTTTGCGCCTGAGCGGCACGTTCTATTGAGCGGGTGGGGCCGTGATGGAACCATTCCGTCACAAGCACAGCGCCACCGCGGCTTGTCACGGAGTGGTTCAGTCACGAGCATGGCGGCTCTGCGCGGCCCCCCTGTCCCCTAGAGCCGCGTCAGAATTACTGCCGCGGCCAAGGGGTTAATAGCCACACAAGGCTCAATACCATTCCAAATAAACTTTTTTTGTGAAAGTTGTAGGATATTACTATTCAAAGGGAAATCAATTACAATCTGGTGCTCAGGATTCTATGCTTGTAGTTCAGTCTATGCCCATAGTAAAATGTGAAATATCACAGCACCTAGGTAATCAAAATTCAACAATCTGGCTCTGGGTGTTTTTCGGTCATCCGATTCTAGTAGCTTCATGAAGATCAGATATTCTTTTCGTATTTCTGTGCAGTATGTATCCTTCTAATCCCTTTTGCTTAATTGTAGAATGGCTCACAAGCCTATAGGCTTAATAGTGAGGCCCATGTTCTCTCACCAGACACTAGTCAGCGATCTAACATTGGATAGAATGTTTCATATGAAGTAAGGCAAAGTAATCGGATAGCTGAGTCGGCCCTTCTCCAAGTCTAATTTGTAACCTGGGAGTTACAAACGTCTCTGTAACCTGTCCTAAACAACTGAGCTGTTTTAGTGTCAAGGTTGTCGTACAGTAGGGAAATCAAATTACAAGCTCTTATTGCAATGAATGTGGATTCAAACGTTATGGTAAATGTGTGATGAAGTGCAACAAGCATTGGCATAGCCAAGAGGTCTCGCCTATGGGACCTTATAACTGTTTAGCCATGCAACAGTTGAGAGTTTATTGCACCAAGGATATTGTGCTGCATAACTAAATACTTATAAGGTCCCAAAGGCGAGACCTATTGGCTATACCAATACTTGTTTGGAGTTGTCAGGTTTACTTCATCTTTACTTTGAGCCTTCTCCATAATTGTATCCATAATTCAAATATGCCAACAATGTTGGGTCACGTCCTGAGTCCTGCCCCATCCAATTTCTGCCTTCCTGACTAGTTTTTAGGCAGGTCGCAGCTTTCCTCTAGCTAAAATTGAGCAGAGAATGCCGTTGATGCTCTCTCAGATTTCTCTACCTGCTCATGATACATTCTGAACTCTCTGCAAGTGTACCATTGTTTTGTTTGCCCATTGCATTTGTTGGTGTATATATACTTTGGGTAGCTTTTGATATAACGCTTTCACAGTGTTCTTTACTGCCTTGGTCATTCTTTGCATTTCTGAGTGACATGGTGTATATCTTGTCTGGCCTAAACTACTTGCCACCTATGTAGAAGATGACCACAACTTATGGACATCATTTTGTAGGAGTGGAGTAGCGCATATATGTGCCTCTGCATTCTGCGGCATTACAGAATATATTGCTGGACATATATGTGGGCATGGTTGTTGGACCTGTCAGCCTTTGGGTGGTCTTCCCCTACATTTTTGCCCTTGTGCCTCCCATTTTCACTGTACCTTTTTGTTGGACTTAGGACTCTGGGCGCCTCACCACTGCTAAACAGTGCTGAGGTGCAGGTGCTCTCCCCTAAAACCTTGTGACGCTGGCATATCTGCCCCAATCCCCTGCTACTGCAGTAATGCTTAACCCCCCATAGGCTAACATTGGGCACCCTCTTTATGGCATAACATCTGACTGGGACCTAATAAGTCTGTCATGTTTGGTCTTGTTGGACTCGGGGCAGGGAACCCTTTCCAACGATATATGGGGTTTGGGCCCTACTACTTCAGAAATTCCACTTTTAGAAAGTGGACCTTTTCCTGCCTACACGTAGTCTGGGCACTGTAGACTCACCCCGAACCTCTGCATACTGATAGCCTGTCTGGGTTGGGAGGTGGGAGTGGTGATTCACACCTTCTCCCCTTGGATGGGCTGCCCACTGTAGCCTTAACAGCCCTGTCTCTCGTCACTGTGACAGCCAGGCCAGGGAAGGCTCTTCCAGAAGCCCCTGGCCCCAGACCCTTCCAGAGACTTCTACAACTTTCTAGCCCCTAGACTGTAGGATATATAAGGGAGGGTCCTGGCCTGACTTCTTTGTTACATTGCTGAACTACGGGGAACCTCTGCGGGAGGGAGGACTGCTGCACCAGGAAGGATTGCCATTGGGAAGGAGCCTGACTGCTCCAAGGAACTGCTGCCCCATCTACTGAGCTGCCCTACTGCCTGTTGATCCTGCCCTGCAAGAGGAGACTGAAAAAACACCTCCAGAGCGTCTCCACAGCGTATATGAGACCTAGTTTCTTTGATTGGGACTGTGACACTCTTTAAACTGCCCCGGTGGCGCTGTGACAGCAATGTTTTCTTCATTGCCTCAACTACTGCCTCTGCAGCACTGGGTGTGTAAAATTACTTCCTTACTCCCTTTGAAGACACGCCGCCAGCCCGAGTTGAGCGCAGTACTTAAAACACCCCTGTAACGCTACAGCGCAGTGCCTACATTCAACCCTGTTGTCACTGTGACTGTTGGGGGACTTGCAGCGGAGCCCTGAACCTGCGATCCTCCCGGGGGCTCTGTGATCACCTTTGCTGCTGGCGCAAGCTGACTGAAACTGCCCCCGAGATCACCGCCACTGGCCCGAACCTCAAAACACCGTCAAGCGCTGTGCCAAAGGACCACTGCTAAAGGAAGTGCTGGATGTGCACCTTCATTGCCGCTTGACCGGGTTCCAAGTATTCAAATCCGCCTCCCCGTAATCACCGCTGCTGCCCGGGAGGGTCGGGAGCCCGGGGCGCCCGGGGCGCGTCATCACAATCATCAAGGGGAAGCCGCGCTGGGATTGGTTCCCACTCGGAGCGTTGCCTGGCAACAGGGACGTCCAACGCATCATCACTGACAAAGAAGACACCATCGGGACACCCCTAGTGCACCGAACTGAAGAGGAAGCTGCGCGGAGACCGAAGAGCTCCCCTGCTGTCCGTAGAGCACCATCGGGGATCGAGGGCCCTGGAGTGAGGGGAGGGGGCCCTTGTCCGAGTGTGGACACCCGCTAACTCAGGTACGCTTCTATGTCCAGAACGCTGCTGCGGCTGGGTGGGCTGAGAAACAACAGCACATTTAAGGAGTGCAAGCCCAACTCTTTGCAGCCGTATCCCTGCACTGTTTAGCGGGCCCACTGGGCACTGTGTAAACTGCCTACGACCCCGGGCGCATTGGTTCGGCAACCTGGAAGGTGGGACTGGGAATACTGCGTTAGTGAACGCGGAACTACCCTTGTTTGAAAGCAGACTGCTGGGGACTGCAATTGAGAGATTGTGGGCCGGAGACTAGGGGAACCCTTAAGTGGTAACCGGACCCTGCGCTGCCTAACAATTGAGGCCCCTTATCTGTGCATCTGGTCACCCCCACATGATTAAAAACACACTGCTGCCCATAAGATAAGGGTGGAAGGGACTGGAATTCTTTACATTTTAAACTAGGCACATCACTGCTTGTGCTGGGGACTTGTTTTTGCCTTAATGTTTTACATGGAACTTTTACTTAATACGGCTCCCTTGAGCCTTTGAGCTGACGAGCTCAGGTAACGCCCTACGCGCCCGGAGAGGTACCAGACCTGAGAACACTTTGGCAGCCTGCACAGCAACCCCTGAAAATCCTCCTACACTCTGCTGATGAAGGACAATAATACTGAAACACCGGTGTCCAGAGTTGGCCTGCAATTTTGCATCACACATCGAATCTTTTGCAAAGCGAACCCGCTTTGAGAAAACTGCATTTACCATGATGCTCTTGGGGTACACCCGCTGAAATGGTGGAGTAGCGTGCGACCTATGGACCTTTTACTTAATACGGCTCCCTTGAGCCTTTGAGCTGACGAGCTCAGGTAACGCCGTACGCGCCCGGAGAGGTACCAGACCTGAGAACACTTTGGCAGCCTGCACAGCAACCCCTGAAAATCCTCCTACACTCTGCTGATGAAGGACAATAATCCTGAAACACCGGTGTCCAGAGTTGGCCTGCAATTTTGCATCACACATCGAATCTTTTGCAAAGCGAACCCGCTTTGAGAAAACTGCATTTACCATGATGCTCTTGGGGTACACCCGCTGGAATGGTGGAGTAGCGTGCGACCTATGGACCTTTTACTTAATACGGCTCCCTTGAGCCTTTGAGCTGACGAGCTCAGGTAACGCCCTACGCGCCCGGAGAGGTACCAGACCTGAGAACACTTTGGCAGCCTGCACAGCAACCCCTGAAAATCCTCCTACACTCTGCTGATGAAGGACAATAATCCTGAAACACCGGTGTCCAGAGTTGGCCTGCAATTTTGCATCACACATCGAATCTTTTGCAAAGCGAACCCGCCTTGAGAAAACTGCATTTACCATGATGCTCTTGGGGTACACCCGCTGGAATGGTGGAGTAGCGTGCGACCTATGGACCTTTTACTTAATACGGCTCCCTTGAGCCTTTGAGCTGACGAGCTCAGGTAATGCCCTACGCGCCCGGAGAGGTACCAGACCTGAGAACACTTTGGCAGCCTGCACAGCACCCCCTGAAAATCCTCCTACACTCTGCTGATGAAGGACAATAATCCTGAAACACCGATGTCCAGAGTTGGCCTGCAATTTTGCATTACACATCGAATCTTTTGCAAAGCGAACCCGCTTTGAGAAAACTTCATTTACCATGATGCTCTTGGGGTACACCCGCTGGAATGGTGGAGTAGCGTGCGACCTATGGACCTTTTACTTAATACGGCTCCCTTGAGCCTTTGAGCTGACGAGCTCAGGTAACGCCCTACGCGCCCGGAGAGGTACCAGACCTGAGAACACTTTGGCAGCCTGCACAGCAACCCCTGAAAATCCTCCTACACTCTGCTGATGAAGGACAATAATCCTGAAACACCGGTGTCCAGAGTTGGCCTGCAATTTTGCATCACACATCGAATCTTTTGCAAAGCGAACCCGCTTTGAGAAAACTGCATTTACCATGATGCTCTTGGGGTACACCCGCTGGAATGGTGGAGTAGCGTGCGACCTATGGGCCTTTTACTTAATACGGCTCCCTTGAGCCTTTGAGCTGACGAGCTCAGGTAACGCCCTACGCGCCCGGAGAGGTACCAGACCTGAGAACACTTTGGCAGCCTGCACAGCAACCCCTGAAAATCCTCCTACACTCTGCTGATGAAGGACAATAATCCTGAAACAACGGTGTCCAGAGTTGGCCTGCAATTTTGCATCACACATCGAATCTTTTGCAAAGCAAACCCGCTTTGAGAAAACTGCATTTACCATGATGCTCTTGGGGTACACCCGCTGGAATGGTGGAGTAGCGTGCGACCTATGGACCTTTTACTTAATACGGCTCCCTTGAGCCTTTGAGCTGACGAGCTCAGGTAATGCCCTACGCGCCCGGAGAGGTACCAGACCTGAGAACACTTTGGCAGCCTGCACAGCAACCCCTGAAAATCCTCCTACACTCTGCTGATGAAGGACAATAATCCTGAAACACCGGTGTCCAGAGTTGGCCTGCAATTGTGCATCACACATCGAATCTTTTGCAAAGCGAACCCGCTTTGAGAAAACTGCATTTACCATGATGCTCTTGGGGTACACCCGCTGGAATGGTGCAGTAGCGTGCGACCTATGGACCTTTTACTTAATACGGCTCCCTTGAGCCTTTGAGCTGACGAGCTCAGGTAACGCCCTCCGCGCCCGGAGAGGTACCAGACCTGAGAACACTTTGGCAGCCTGCACAGCAACCCCTGAAAATCCTCCTACACTCTGCTGATGAAGGACAATAATCCTGAAACACCGGTGTCCAGAGTTGGCCTGCAATTTTGCATCACACATCGAATCTTTTGCAAAGCGAACCCGCTTTGAGAAAACTGCATTTACCATGATGCTCTTGGGGTACACCCGCTGGATTGGTGGAGTAGCGTGCGACCTATGGACCTTTTACTTAATACGGCTCCCTTGAGCCTTTGAGCTGACGAGCTCAGGTAATGCCCTACGCGCCCGGAGAGGTACCAGACCTGAGAACACTTTGGCAGCCTGCACAGCAACCCCTGAAAATCCTCCTACACTCTGCTGATGAAGGACAATAATCCTGAAACACCGGTGTCCAGAGTTGGCCTGCAATTTTGCATCACACATCGAATCTTTTGCAAAGCGAACCCGCTTTGAGAAAACTGCATTTACCATGATGCTCTTGGGGTACACCCGCTGGAATGGTGGAGTAGCGTGCGACCTATGGACCTTTTACTTAATACGGCTCCCTTGAGCCTTTGAGCTGACGAGCTCAGGTAACGCCCTACGCGCCCGGAGAGGTACCAGACCTGAGAACACTTTGGCAGCCTGCACAGCAACCCCTGAAAATCCTCCTACTCTCTGCTGATGAAGGACAATAATCCTGAAACACCGGTGTCCAGAGTTGGCCTGCAATTTTGCATCACACATCGAATCTTTTGCAAAGCGAACCCGCTTTGAGAAAACTGCATTTACCATGATGCTCTTGGGGTACACCCGCTGGAATGGTGGAGTAGCGTGCGACCTATGGACCTTTTACTTAATACGGCTCCCTTGAGCCTTTGAGCTGACGAGCTCAGGTAACGCCCTACGCGCCCAGAGAGGTACCAGACCTGAGAACACTTTGGCAGCCTGCACAGCAACCCCTGAAAATCCTCCTACACTCTGCTGATGAAGGACAATAATACTGAAACACCGGTGTCCAGAGTTGGCCTGCAATTTTGCATCACACATCGAATCTTTTGCAAAGCGAACCCGCTTTGAGAAAACTGCATTTACCATGATGCTCTTGGGGTACACCCGCTGGAATGGTGGAGTAGCGTGCGACCTATGGACCTTTTACTTAATACGGCTCCCTTGAGCCTTTGAGCTGACGAGCTCAGGTAACGCCCTATGCGCCCGGAGAGGTACCAGACCTGAGAACACTTTGGCAGCCTGCACAGCAACCCCTGAAAATCCTCCTACACTCTGCTGATGAAGGACAATAATCCTGAAACACCGGTGTCCAGAGTTGGCCTGCAATTTTGCATCACACATCGAATCTTTTGCAAAGCGAACCCGCTTTGAGAAAACTGCATTTACCATGATGCTCTTGGGGTACACCCGCTGAAATGGTGGAGTAGCGTGCGACCTATGGACCTTTTACTTAATACGGCTCCCTTGAGCCTTTGAGCTGACGAGCTCAGGTAACGCCCTACGCGCCCGGAGAGGTACCAGACCTGAGAACACTTTGGCAGCCTGCACAGCAACCCCTGAAAATCCTCCTACACTCTGCTGATGAAGGACAATAATCCTGAAACACCGGTGTCCAGAGTTGGCCTGCAATTTTGCATCACACATCGAATCTTTTGCAAAGTGAACCCGCTTTGAGAAAACTGCATTTACCATGATGCTCTTGGGGTACACCCGCTGGAATGGTGGAGTAGCGTGCGACCTATGGACCTTTTACTTAATACGGCTCCCTTGAGCCTTTGAGCTGACGAGCTCAGGTAACGCCCTACGCGCCCGGAGAGGTACCAGACCTGAGAACACTTTGGCAGCCTGCACAGCAACCCCTGAAAATCCTCCTACACTCTGCTGATGAAGGACAATAATCCTGAAACACCGGTGTCCAGAGTTGGCCTGCAATTTTGCATCACACATCGAATCTTTTGCAAAGCGAACCCGCTTTGAGAAAACTGCATTTACCATGATGCTCTTGGGGTACACCCGCTGGAATGGTGGAGTAGCGTGCGACCTATGGACCTTTTACTTAATACGGCTCCCTTGAGCCTTTGAGCTGACGAGCTCAGGTAACGCCCTACGCGCCCGGAGAGGTACCAGACCTGAGAACACTTTGGCAGCCTGCACAGCAACCCCTGAAAATTCGCCTACACTCTGCTGATGAAGGACAATAATCCTGAAACACCGGTGTCCAGAGTTGGCCTGCAATTTTGCATCACACATCGAACCTTTTGCAAAGCGAACCCGCTTTGAGAAAACTGCATTTACCATGATGCTCTTGGGGTACACCCGCTGGAATGGTGGAGTAGCGTGCGACCTATGGACCTTTTACTTAATACGGCTCCCTTGAGCCTTTGAGCTGACGAGCTCAGGTAACGCCCTACGCGCCCGGAGAGGTACCAGACCTGAGAACACTTTGGCAGCCTGCACAGCAACCCCTGAAAATCCTCCTACACTCTGCTGATGAAGGACAATAATCCTGAAACACCGGTGTCCAGAGTTGGCCTGCAATTTTGCATCACACATCGAATCTTTTGCAAAGCGAAACCGCTTTGAGAAAACTGCATTTACCATGATGCTCTTGGGGTACACCCGCTGGAATGGTGGAGTAGCGTGCGACCTATGGACCTTTTGTGTTTCCCTAACAGCTTTATATTTACCTAGCACGGTGTGAAGACCAACCCTGACCACGGGTCAGTTAAGGACAGTAAGAACCCCAAGGAAGGACAGTTGCCGGTAGGCCAGCAGGTGCAGAATGGAACCCTAGGACAGGACAGGAAGACCAGATTAGGATCAGGACAGGACCACCAAGGTAAGACCAGCACCCGCAGTTTCAGTTGCAATGCCTGCGCTACACCTTCTCTGCAGCTATCAATCAGAACCCCGATTGGGTTATCGAATTCCCTAGCAAAGTGCTCCGCCAGCACTTAAGAATTCCAAAACCCCCCTTTGGGTCTCTGGAAATTTAGGAGAGAGTGCTCCGCAGCACCTCTGTTTCTCGATCAGCTATTGAGTGCGTTGGGTCAGTGACAGGTCAGCTATTCGGACAAGTCAGACAATTTCTCTAGCTATACCTAGGCTAGTTATACTGATTTCGGGTCAGTGATCAACCCACCCCCCAAATGTTGCAAGTGTAAGAATCCCCAATTTCGATTGGTCAAAAGAAAGGACAGGTCATCACACCAACTAGGATTTGACTTTCTCAAGCCCCTCATTTGAATCTTTCATACCCGCCCATTGAATTTCGGGTTCCCATGACATGTCTTTTACACGTAACAATGGTGCATCTATCAAAATATACATTATGATACATTTAGTACATTTCAGCTTCTTCTACTAGGCGAAGGTGCATCTTCCCAGGCACATCTTGGCTGAGACCTCTGGGTTGGCGCACGTTCAATGTCACAGAGTTCATCCTCTGGCAGAAGACTGTCATGCCCAGAAAGGCTGTTCAATATGGAGTATTCCCATCCCTCATGCCCAAGGATTACGATACATGAAAAGTAAAGGAAAACAATTTAGAGCACAGAAATAAATGATTACACTGTATACCAGGAATCCCTATATGACTCCCCTTACTTTATACTAACTATAGCATTTAAGATTAGTGAAAAATGAACAGCATTGCAAAAGCTGCATGGCAAGCGTCGGCATGTGAGAACACAAAGCAGCCATCTTGTTGCTAATGCGCAAGCGCAAAAGATTCCCACCAGAACTGCGAGTACGTCACGTCACGTGAGTGTGACCTACGCATGCGCAGAAGAAATTCCCGCAAAGCAGTGGCCATTTTAGTGGCAAGCGTTTTAGGATGAGTAAACACATAGGCAAGCGTAACTGGGACACCCCGTGTAATGTAGAAATGTGCAATATTAGTAACACGAACATGTTGATTACATTTTATTAACGTTATTTGAGGTTCTTGATCCAAGCAAGTCGCTTTACGTGCGAATCCTTGCTCCATCACCTGTTGGAAGCAGTGGTCCCTACTTGGACTAGTGTGCATACCCCGGCCAACTAGAGACCCCGGTTCTAACAATGGTTTAAATTAACCCCCTTTTCTAGTATGAATTATGATTTTGTATAGACAATTCGATATTTTTGTTTTATACAATGTATGCCAAGATTGATTTGCCTGTAAATGTTTATTGGTATTAATTGGCTACATTATTGGCTAGATGAAGTGCTTCACAGGGTTTTTTTGTATGTTCCACTTACCTATTTGATTGTTCAGCTAACTGCTTTAAATCTTTGAATCATGCACTATTTTCTTTAGGACCTACTGTTTATGTCTTATGTTATTTGCAGCAGTGGCTGCTCCTCAAGCATCAACTCACTGCCCGGTTCAGAGCCAGCAAACGAAAAATAAAACGATGGCTAGCAACATTTTCTTTTTCATTTGCCTGCTCTGAACCAGCGCCGTAGGGAGGGGGCAGAGCCGAGGCATGGGAGGGAGGAGGAGGAGTGAGCATTTTTGTTTGGCCGGTTGTCTCGGGCCAGCAAAAACACACATGCACACTTAAGTTTCTCCATCCTGGCTGCATTGAACAGCCAGGCTGGAGAAACCCCACAGACTCCCTGGTCTGAGCGGAGCATCTTTCCAGCCCACTCAGGTCAATCCTTGCAGCACAGGGATTGAACGGGAGCCTGTCCCAGGGGCTGCTGGGACTAGGAAGAGGACAGGAGGTGCGATGTGATGTGGGAGGTGGCCGGCAGCTTCAGGTTTTTTTAATCTATTATTACTAACACACCGCACCCCACCCCGCATCATTCCCATGCACTCCTCCTCCCACGTTCCCTCCACCCGCCCCACGACCCTTTGTTTGTGATGGCCTCCACTAGTTATTTGGGTGCCCTTTGTTAGTATTATTTAAGCCCACATAAACAAAACAATATAGCACCTACATGTGCATACAGTTTTCTGTAATCAACCAAAGCTTACTGTTGGTACCTTGGCACCAGCATCTAGGACTTCTTCATACAAAATTGCATGTGGTAGATGCATAGCAACAGCAATTCAACATTCAATTAAGAAAGAAGTACTTTAAAGTTCTAAAATGAACATAGTTAAAAAAGTAAAACTGCACTTTTCAAAATACATTGAAACTATTAACAGAGAATTTGGACATAAAAAGGTGTGATAATATTTGAGAGTAACCGAATGGTTCAGTGTCATCATCTCAGACACAGTTTACTGAGTGCAGTGGACAGGTTATGGAGCAAAATCGGTAGGCCTAGCGGTTAATGGCGATCAAGAGTTTGACCTTCTAAGGTCGTTTATTTGGAATGAGAACTTTGGAACGTTGGGAGCTCAATTGAAAACAACAGAGTCCTGTCTTGGCGGCAGCGGTGCAGGCTGTCAGCCAAGTCACAGGAAAGACTGGGGCAACTTCTAAGTTACTCACTTTAAATCCAACACGGGAATCATTTCAGGTTTGATGACACAAGTTGTTTGATACCAAACACGACCCTTTTCAGTGTGACTATAATGGAGCAGGCAATCTCAGGTTCCAGACTATCTTATCCTATAGCCCCCCTGAATATTTATAGTGGCCCTTATTGAAAAAAAGACATTATAAGGACATTTAAGCTTGCACATATATATCCATACCTATAATATAATGCACTCTGCCTCCTGGGCTCAGGAGGGTTACCTTTAGGTCAGCCAGGGTGAATCAATCAGTGCCTCAGGCCCTAATGACACCTTCATCTCCGATGCCCTGGGTACCACTGGTATCACTTACCAGGGATTTGTAAGGGGTTAAAGTTCTTATCAAATGGGGTTGCCAAATCACATGTATCAGATTTAGGGAGAACGCACTGGCACTGGGGCCTGGTTAGAAGGCTTCGGTGTACTTTCAAAGTCCTAACCCAGAAACTTGGGGGAAAATGGGGGCAAAAGGTTCCTCCTTGCACATGGTGAAATGGGGGATGCTGTGTTACACTTACGTTTATTGCACAGGTTGGATCTTTATTTAGGTGTAGAATGAAGGATAATTTTACTGCATACTGGTGCATCTCTGTATTGACTATGAGGCATTTGGATGTATCCCATTTTACTTGGGTTGAATATATTGATTTGTATTGTATCATGTCTGGATCTATCACTTACAGTCTGTTTAACACATTTGCTGTATGTTTGACTTTTCAAACCACAAGCCACATACTTGTGCCATGAATTGTTTGGGGTATATGATATTCTCATGATTGTGCCCTAAACATGAAGCTATGCATTCTTGCAATCAGGGATGTAGTCTGCATTGCAAGAGTGGCAGGAGGGTTAAATTATTAAATTGTCATGGTGCTATTGGACACAGGAGTGTTCAAGTGCATTACAAGCATAAACAGGAGGAGTTAGTTCGAACGTGGTGAGGAATGGCATATAAACATGGTAGAAAATAGGGAATAATTTACAGAGAGTTGTGCATTTCTATTAATGTTAGGCTAAGAAAAAATATTAATACTTAACATGGAGGCTGAAGAACTATTAATAAAATATTTACTAAAATGTGTCTCTCAAGTCAGACAACTACATAATACGTTCTTGTTCTCTTTTAACAAATTGCATTTTCTCGAATGGGTAGGTAATGATATATTATTACTTTGAATAGGGCAGTAGTTTAGTTGCAACTTCATTCATTTTTGAGGATTTTGTTTCAAGGTGTGCGGGAATCATCTGATGATTGCATGGCTTATCTAAAGCAAATGCTTTTACTTTTATTGTGGCAATGTCTCACAAATTGTTTGGTACACATTTTCAAATTCTCACTAGCTGCTCAATTTGAGAAGCGCCTACATTCTAGGTGCGCAGGTTCGTTCTAAGGTCTCTTGAATTGGTTAAGGTGTCCTCTATTTTATCTTTCAATGTATCTTTTACTATCGAACCAGCATTGTATTGAGTTAAGAATGTATGTTTTGTCACCCCTTCTCTTTATATTTCTTTAGTTTATATTTGCTCCATGTGTGTGCCAGTAATCTGTCCCTAGTTTTTAATATCCCATGGCGGCTTCTTACCAATTCCAGTCAAGAACATACAGCACAAAAAAAACAAAAAAAAACAGTGAAGAATACACACAGTGACAATACAAAGGCTGATCGACAAAAAGCGAGTAAAGATATTCAAGTATAATAGAAATACCTAAGAAATGAATTTGAAGAATAAAAGAGGTGGGGGAAAGGTAAAAAAGAAAACTTACAGCTAGATTCATCAACGTGAAATCGGCTCGCAAAGGGCAGGATTCTGAGAATCTGGCCCTTTGCAAGCGTAATTTTTGTATTTGGGATTCATCATCCCAAATGCAAAAATCGCTATTATAGAATTCACATTTTTGCGAGGAATTGCATTTAAGGAATCTCTATTTGAGATTCCTTAAATGCAATTCATGAAACATTTTTAATTTGCGAATTCGCAATTTTTGGCCGCTATTTACCACGAATTGTAACTTTGTGGTAAATAGCGAAAACTTAGAAAAATGCACTTCAGTGCATTTTTCTAGTTGCATGTTACACACACACACATGTCCTTTGGACATGTGTGTGTGCAACACATGTGTAAATTTTCATTTCAGGGGTGCTACAGGGTGTCCTTTGGACACCCCTGCACCCTTGAAATCGCATCCTTATTTGCGATTAGCAAATTGCTAATCGCAAATAAGGAATAACTCCCCATTCATTCCTATGGGCCTTTAGGCAATTTGCTAATCGCAAATAAGGAAGATGTAGGAATCGCATTTCTTTATGCAATTTCCACATGAATCCCGTTTTGCAAGTCCTTAATAGCGATTCCTTAATAATCGCTATTAAGGACTCGCAAAACGGGACTTTGATGAATCTAGGGGTTAATTTTTAGTTTAAGGGATGCTGAGTCTTCCATCTAAATTGGGAGTATTGGCATGTGTGATGAGGCATATCTACCCAAGCACCAGATAAGCCAATAAAAATGAGAAAACGTAATCAGATTATGAAAATCGGAACTAAGCGGGTGTCCTACAGATGTTGTAAATTTCACATGCAAAATATACATAGAATACGCCACTAATTTAAAGATTCACTTTCTGTTCGGACGCCACTTTCTGGTATGTAAACTCCCTCAGGAGACAACTGAGGTGCACCAAGACAACAATAGCAGGCCCACAGAATTCATGATAGTGTTTTAAGAGACCCCAAAATGTCCAAACCTTCACCTGGTCCGTAAAACACCCCAAGGGCCATCAGAGACAATAGAAATGCCATCAGCTACACCCAGCATCCTCTCAAAAGGCATTGAGCCTGTCTTTGGTCACCGTTAGCTTTCCTAACTAACACTTCACTAACTAGCCTTAGGAACACTTAAGAAACCATCAGACATCTCCAGAAGGCCCTTAGTCAGGCATCAGAGTTCACTTCTTTAGAGCCTAATCCACCTTTAGATAACCTAGGTAGAAAATGTTAGTCCATGGTTTATTGAACTAGTTGATTTCAGTCTTGTGTAATTTGCACAATTATTTCTATCGAATAGAAAGGCCACACGCTTTGTCATCTTCCATGCAGACTACATCCATTGTATAGGAACATGTTTGCATGTTGCACAGCGTTGCGTCCTTTACAGTATTAGTTGGCCAACAACACATGTTCACTGAGGTAGAATGCAGTATGAAATTGTAGTGGTCAGCTTTGAGTGTAGTTCCTTTATCACAACCATATAGTTTGCTAGATGACACTAGGGAAATGTCATCCCACTTACTTTTTTAAGGTTTGTGAATTATAGTCTCACAAACGTACGTGATGCTCTTCCCAAGTAATAAATACAAGGGGGTGGAGTAGGCATGGGGGGGGTTGTCCAAAGGATTACTGATTAAGTCAATTTTCAAAGAAAGGATGGAGAAAGAAAGAACTTATTAGGTAAAACAAAAAATATGAAATGTGAGGATTCTTTGAGTTAATTTTTAATTGAGTTGATTTTAAAAGAACTGGGGAATCATTCAATAAGGCCCTAATTCTGAGTTTGTCGGTGTTTGCCGACCCCTGCACAAATCCCTGTTTGAGTTGGGTCAGAATTACTAGTTGGGTGGTGTTTCATGCACCTTATAATTACCATGAGTTAATACGTTATCCTGAGTTAAATTCGGCAGGACAAACTTGACAAAATGTAACAGGTACAAGTAATAAATAAGCTATTTACAAGGACATGTAAACACCAAAATCTGCATGTTATTTCCCCAAAACTCATGAATATGTGCTATCACCCAACAAATTCTCAACCCAGGGTAATCCGATTTTATTTTGTATGATAAATAGCACTTTCAATCTGACAAACTCTGAATCAGGCCTTTGAACACAAATGCACATTAATACTGTATAGGTGGAAGCTCTGATAAATAGCCAAATAGACGTAGCATATGACTGGTGTGGGATACACCTTTTTTTTATTAATTTGGATTCTATGTGCATCTATAATCTAGGCTTCTATGCATATATCGTAACCGTGCCCACTTGTTTCACTCTTTGGAAATCAGCCTTAAACAGCACAGTAAATTTAAAGTGTTTTCACACAATCTTTGTGAAGCAACACCTCCATTTCCATCGCTTCTTTTATGAGCTGCTCACTGATTTTTTCTACCTCGTGTGAGGTCTCACAAGACTGGACACCCTCCATGAGAATAAAAGAAGGAGGCTTGTGTATATCATCCATTTTTCTGACTCCCAACCAGAGTTACAACAGCATGTGATGGTTTTGAGATCACATCAATTTCACTGCACGGTGAGGAGCACGTGCAGACAACCTTGTAGTGTGTTGCTCAACAAACCTGGCTCCTTTGTAACCTACTTTCTAGGCGCTCCTCAGGCGTCGCCTTTCAGATGTAAACTGCCTGCAGAGCCCTGAGGCCTGCTCTGTCTGTCAGACAACAGGCCAATCAATATTTGGATTGAGGATGAAAAGATGGCTCGTCTCTGCAGTGCATCCCTGCTGATCGCATTGTCGATGGGTCCCAGCATGTTATGAAGTCGCCGTTGGTGCATTTAAGCATGTGTAACTGTTCGGTTCAGTCTGAAAGGAAAGTGAAATTTCAAGCATCTTTATGTTCCCTTTTATTGTGCTCAGAAGAAGACATTCTGTTTTAGCCATGCATTGTTGAAAGAAACAGAACTCACAATAGTCCTTTAAGGAGCTCGCAGAATATAATGGACATCCATTAAAAAAACTTTTAATAGTAGTTTCTACAAGGCGCATGGCAATAATTATGATGTCAATAGAAACAGGTGTTAAAATCTCCTATGCATTGTATTGTCTTCTCCGTTGTTTTATTTACTACCTGTAACAAAGCATGCCTTGCTTCAACACACCACATACAGAACGTGTTCCTTATTAATATCTACTTATGAGATGATTACATACAGACAATCGTAATAACTCTGAGTGAGGATCTTCCTCATAACGGTCCTTACATTGTGATGGTGAAAAAAGGCAAAGTCACTTGCACTGCAGAACAGTTGTCATTTCTCTCACTATATTGTTGCGATTAAATCTTGGAAAACGGTGTCATCCTTTTTTTTTGCACTTTCTATATCTCTCAAACTAGGTCCAAGGGCATTAGAGCACTGCGTGTGAGCACCAGACTACATTACATAAGATCGGATTCAATGTTTTTCGTTTTTGGCATGGGGAGATAAAGTGATTTGACCAGAATCACAGGATGTTGAGCCGGGACCTGAATCTGGTTCTTTAGTAAAAAGGTGGCTGATCTGGCCATTGGGTCACATCCTCTCAATTTACTACTACAAGACGATTGCATCATAACTTCAAAATAGAGTGAGCTTATAATGATCTATGCTCCCTTACATCTGAATCATATTTTATAGAGGAAGACCATCAGGTATGCTAACAACTTCCCTCTTCTTAGAGAAAACCTTCCCTACCATGTTAAAAGCAGACAACAACTTCAGTACCAGAGCTGGTCGGTCTCTACGCAGCGAAATGCACATGTTTGAGCTGGCTGGGGAAATATTATAGGTTTAACACATTTCTGCCTTATGATTGCACTTTCAATAAGCAAACCCAGTCCTTTTTTTCTAAACATATGATCTGCACTCACCTTACATTTATTTTAACAAAGATGAGCTACATACGATTTGAATTACATAGTGCACAGACTCCATATAAATTTGTTTTCATAAAAAAATATTTCTTTATTCATAATCTTCTTATTTCTTGTTCATATAAAACTTTTCTTCAAAGTAGCCATGCTTCATCTCTTGACAGAGAATTGCGATTCTTATAAAAACATGGCAAGAGTATTTGGATTTCATTAAAGCCACGGAGACTGCAGAAGTATCGCTTTGGTGTATAGTTCCAAAGGTCTGGGGTTTGACACCTGAAGCATGTGTCTTAAGGGCCATCACTCTTAACGTTTTACACATTTTGTAGCTTTTGTAGCAGCAATGAAGCATCGGAAGGAAACCTGAGGGAAGTACCTTAGCAATGGTCGCACACGTAGGGCACAGAAAACGCTACAGTAAAATCTGATGCAATCAACACCTCCAGAAGCTGAGAAAGCACAGAAAACGCTGCAGTCAAATCCGACAAAAGAAACTCCTCTGGAGCTGAGAAAAGATCCTCAGCAATGCCCTAATTTCACTCCTGGCACGGCCGGAGGAAACAATGACATAAAAGGGTCCCAGGCAACGCCTCCATAACTACGAGGCTGCCCTGGGGTCTAATTAATGCATTTGCCAGGCAAACCCCTTTAGTTGAAAAGCTGCCTGGGCAACGCAGTAAATCAGCAGCTGATCGCTTGAAAGCATATCCGACCTCAGGAGGTCTGGCAGTTGGACACTCCTGTGATCAACTGCTGACTGCGACCACAAGTACCCAAAAGCTATTTTACACCAAAAACCTCACTTTACAGTAAAAGAGCATAACATTTAAAAGACCTGCTGTAACAAAGCCTTAATTTACATAAGCTCCTCTAACAAAGCCTTAATTTACATAAGCTCCTTTGAACCTTACCAATAAATCAGGTTTCCTGTCTTCTAAGCCATCTATATATATTACTAAGTACTACAACTTGAAAAGGAGTATCAAATCTAACATGTCTGATGTAGAATCAGATGATCTTGAGGTACCTACCTCTAACATCTTTAATGAAGCAATTAAAAAGACTTTTCAACAAGAGATGCGCTCCTACATGCGCGAAACATTCAACCTGGTCATGACAACCAAAAGACCTTTAATTGAGGAAGAAGATGGCACTATTGAAACCCAGAAAGGCCAAAACATGGAATACAATACAAAAGGGGGCAAAAGATCAAAGAAAAATTACAACATTGAAAGAACAAGCCCGATGAGCATATTGGGAGGCCTAAGCACCTCAAATAATTTGGGAGGTCTACATACCTCATCATATATAGGAGGTTTAACCACCTCAAACTATAAAGGAGGTCTACGCACTCCAAAAGTATCAGGTGTCCTAAGCGACACAACCTATCAAGGTGTCCAAAGTGGCACACAATATATAAGTGCTCGTCATGATACCAAGATCTTGAAATTGAACCACAAGGGGACCAAAACATGAACCCGTTGGGTGAATACATCCTTGACCTAGACCAGGATGATCTAGGCTTCGATGTTTCCCTACCAGAGGAAGAGCTCCCTTCGTCCCCTAAAGAAATTATAACCAACCCACTGGGGAGGAGATGTTTGCTCCACATAATATCAGACACCCAAAGAGCTCATTATGATGGTCCCAAGATGGATTAGGAATCCCCTAGAAAGAGTACCCCGAAATATCCTAAGGGCAGAATGTCCCAGACCAATGGTTCAAACAAAGGCATGCCTGACATCTAACCTCGACCCAGAATTAATCAAATTCCTATTCAAACTGGGTAGAGACCCCAGGAAGTGCATGGAAAGGTCACTGAAGGCCAGCCAGGATCTCATGCTTGATATTTGAAGCCCGCTGACTTGAATAATTGATATGGCGGAAGGCAGCCATATTAACGGTACACTGTTAGACTTAGATCTACTAAGAGGATAGAGTCAGAGAACCCTGATCCTATTAGGGAATGCAAATGCACAGATAAATGCAGAGGGACGAAGAGTAGTCCTTACTAAGATAAACCCTAAGCTGAGTGACATGGCTGACAAAGAACCCTCAGCAGACACCAAAGGACTCCTATTCGGAGAGGACATGATCAAGACCTTACGCAAATAAATTGCAACCTTCACAGCCATAGACAAATCTCAGAACTACATGCGTTGAGTATTCCACCCTACTGTTTTTTCCAAAGCCGGCACAAGGGGCTGCTCTATCGGCCGCGCCTACCAGAGGCCCTACTACAAACAACGAGGTATCAGTTGACCTTACCAAGCTAATATCCCCCCACCCTTCTACCCCCAGAGAGGAAATCCCTACCATTCTAGAGGATTCAGAGCACGCAGACAAGGCTCCAGTAATTTCCAGAGTGAGTACCAGCAACCCTCATTCTTCTTTTTTCCTGGGAAAGGTGGGAGGTTGACTCAGATTCTTTTTACAGACTTGGAAAAAAAATTACACAAGACCCCTGTGTTCTAGAAACTATTCAAGGCTTCAAAATAGAATTTTCAAAAACACTGACAATCCTCACTCCCAAGAAACCTAGTACTTACCACAGAATAACAGAAAATAGTAGAGGAATAGGTAATGTCAATGATAGAGAAAGGGGCAATTATAGAAGTACCAAGGGATCGTATAAAGTTCATAAGCAGTCTCTTTCTGGTAGAAATAAAAGACAAGGGTTGGACAAGGGTTGGAGACCAGTCATAAACCTGAGAGAATTGAACACATCTCCCACCTACAGACCCTTCAAAATGGAGAGTATCCACATTCTGAGAGACATGCTTCTAGGAAAGGACTGGCCAGTGAAGTTAAACTTAAAAGATGCCTACTTAACAATCCCTATGACCCCAGAATCCCAGCCTTACCTCTAATTC
The DNA here is from genome assembly GCF_964261635.1 of Lissotriton helveticus. Taxonomy (NCBI): domain Eukaryota; kingdom Metazoa; phylum Chordata; class Amphibia; order Caudata; family Salamandridae; genus Lissotriton; species Lissotriton helveticus. Next base: position 898,633,619 of record NC_136068.1, on the reverse strand, counting down.
ACATGGAACTATCATCTATTCCAATTCCAGGCTCTCTCCTTCAGGCTATTCTCTGCTCCCTAGTGTTTCACCAACGTAATGAGTGCTATAGCATCATTTTTGAGAGAAAGAGGGATACAATTGATTGTCTATCTCGATGACTCTCTCATTATGTCCCAACACCACTCTCATATTCTTCAAGCGCTGAATACAGCAGTAAATCTTATAGAGAGCCTGGGCTTCATAATTAACTAAGAACAATCTATCATGACTCCCTCGAAATCTCTGGAATTCTTGGGATTCACAGTAGTCACAGTAAAATCACTTTTGCTATTACCCAAGAAGAAAATCACGAACATACACAAAGAAATAAGACTTGTATTAAAACGAGACCTCTTGTCCCTCTTGTCCCTAAGAGAACTAGCCAGACTCCTGGGCCTCCTATCTTCCTCTATCCAATCTATCTTTCCGGGACCTTTACACCATCAAGCCCTTCAAAGAGTGACAGCGAAAGCCCCCTGTACTGTACTATGGTACGGAGACAAAGTAACACTAGACCATGAAGCCAAATCAGAACTGAACTGGCAGTAAAAGAATCTAGATGCCTGGAACCACAAAGGCATTTTTGGAAACTCCCCAAAATTCATCCTGGAATCAGTTGCGAGCCTTCATGGCTGGGGTGAATGCTTACAGAATCAGAACACGGGAGGTCCATGGTCATACATACGAGAGCCCTAACTTAAATGGGAGAAGAATTTAAACTGATATGCTTTTCCCCATTTGTCTTTATTACATCGGCTTTAGGCTGCTGGCGGTCTTGCATTTATGGTGAACGCGATTACGAAGTAACTCGCTACACACTCTATCATCTTTTAAGTGCACGGATATTGGCGCTTGGGATATACTGCCCATGTTTTAAGGCCATAATAGCCAGGTAATATTTGCCTAATTTTTCTGCCTTACTATAGTGCTGTAGACTATAAGTTGTTATATGACGCTAACCTCGGGAGACACACTATCCGTCTGATTTATCTCCACGTTTTAGAACATAGTGTAATATGAGTAGTATCCATTCATGACTCTTGTTACTCCTATATTGCTAATATACGACCTCTGTATAGTTTTTTTTACCATATGTACATCAAATATGGTAATAAAGATGTGCATACAAGAAATAGGAATAAGGATTTATGGCGTAAGACATATGTGTGTGAGATAATACTATCACCCTATAGGGGACGCACACCATAAAACAGGTTATGTTTTCGGACAACAACGCCCACGACAGCAAAGAGCTCTTCACTATCATCAAGGAGTTCTCCAACCCCAGCACCGGCACCAACGACATCACTCCGTCACAAGACCTCTGCGACTCCCTCGCCTCGTTCTTCCACCGCAAGATCGCCGACATCCACAACAGCTTTGGCGCCCCACCCACGCACCCAACCGTCGAACCAACGCCCCCCTCCGCCACCCTTCGCACCTGGACCACGGTGACCACCGAAGACACAGCCCGCACGATGAACACCATCCACTCCGGTTCACCGACTGACCCCTGCCCACACCACGTCTTCAACAAGGCCGACTCCACCATCGCACCCCAACTCCGGAACATCATCAACGCCTCCTTCAACACCGCCACCTTCCCGGAGAGCTGGAAGCACGCCGAGATCAGCGCCCTCCTGAAGAAACCTACAGCGGACCCCACCGATCTCAAAAACTTCTACCCCATCTCGCTCCTCCCTTTTCCTGCTAAAGTCATCGAGAAGATCGTCTACAGACAGCTGACCGCCTTCCTCGAGACGAACGGATCCCTCGACCCCTCGCAGTCTGGCTTCAGAGCCAACCACAGCACCAAGACCGCCCTCATCGCAGCCACCGACGACATCCGGACCCTGCTCGACAAGGGTGAAACAGTGGCCATCATCCTCCTGGACCTCTCCGCTGCGTTCGACACGGTCTTCCACCGCACCCTAGTCCAGCGCCTCAGCAACATCGGTATCCATGAGAAGGCACTGGAGTGGATCATCTCGTTCCTCGCCGGAAGAACACAAAGAGTCCGCCTCCCCCCGTTTCGCTCCGAGGCCACCGAAGTCATCTGCGGCGTCCCGCAAGGATCTTCACTCAGCCCCACCCTCTTCAACATCTACATGAAACCTCTCGCAGCCATCGCACGCCAGCACAACCTCAACATCATCTCTTACGCCGACGACACCCAGCTGATCCTCTCCCTCACCAGAGACCCCGACACTGCCAGAACCTGCCTACACGAAGGGATGAAAGACATCGCCAAGTGGATGAAGGACAGCCGCCTGAAACTGAACTCGGACAAGACAGAAGTCCTCATCCTGGGATCTTCGCCCTCCGCCTGGGACGACTCCTGGTGGCCCCCAGCCCTGGGCACCGCACCCAAGCCAACCGACCACGCACGCAACCTGGGCTTCATCCTGGACCCCTCCCTCTCGATGACCAGACAAGTCAACGCCGTCTCTTCATCGTGCTTCAACACCCTGCGTATGCTTCGCAAGATCTTCCGCTGGATCCCGACCGAGACCAGGAAGACTGTCACCCAGGCACTCGTCACCAGCCGACTGGACTACGGAAATGCCCTCTACGCCGGAACCACAGCCAAGCTACAGAAAAGACTCCAGCGCATCCAGAACGCCTCCGCCCGACTCATCCTGGATGTCCCCCGACGCAGCCACATCTCCAGCCACCTGAGGAACCTGCACTGGCTCCCCGTCGACAAGAGGATCACGTTCCGGCTCCTCACCCACACACACAAGTCTCTCCACGACCTGGGCCCCAAGTACCTCAACGACCGCCTGACCTTCTACACGCCCACCCGCCAGCTACGGTCCACCAGCCTCGCCCTCGCAGCCGTACCACGCATCCGAAGAGCCACCGCCGGAGGAAGATCCTTCTCTTACCTGGCTGCCAAGACTTGGAACTCCCTTCCCATCCACCTTCGGCTGACCCAGGACCATCTCGCCTTCAGGAAACAACTCAAGACCTGGCTGTTCGAGCAGTAGCATACCCCTCCCCCTAAGCGCCTTGAGACCCTCCCGGGTGAGTAGTGCGCTATACAAATGGCATGATTGATTGATTGATTATGAAATGTAATGATGTTTTCTGTGATTTCCGATGATACGCTAATGCGATCAAAAAGTTGAACATGTGCTTGAATGTGAGTAGGGTGATAAAGTTTGGAGCGCTGAGGCTTTGTAAAAATATTTTTAAAAAAATTAAATGTCTGTGTATATGTAATTTTTTAAATATGTATCTTATACTTTGTATTGTTCTTATATTTCAGATATTTAATGTATTTGTGGGATTCATATAATTCATCCTGAAGAAGGTGTTGGCTCTTTAAAGTATATGCCCACCGAAACGCGTCGATGCAATCCTTGAGTAGCGATATGCTAAGTCTGTGAAACAACGACTCTAACCAAGATAGTCATACATGTATTAGAGTTGGATTGTGTGTTGGATTATTGTATCTGCCTCAGCTTAATAAGAATCATACTTTCCTTCTTTCTGTTTCCCACTTGTGTATATTTTTTACATGTACTATTGTATTAATGTTTATCAAATTATATTGTGTATTGTGTTTTTAACTTATATCTGAATAAACTGTACATTATTTATGAAGCTACTATATTTTTATATTTTCCTCTTTGCTCCTCTTTGAAGTGAATGTTGTGTATATAAATGTGGATGCTGTAGAAAATTTACCCAAAGGGGAGATTTTGTTTTGACATTGGTCTATGGTCCTACACAGAGAGCTCACACCACATACATTTCCTAGAATTAAACACTGGGCTTTACGATCTGATGAGCTTCAAACAATCCCTACAGGGCAGATTGGTTATTTTAAAAATGGACAACATTATCGACTGTGGCATAAATAAATCACTTAGGGGGTACGAAATCCTCAGACCTATCCAATCTGGCCACACAACTTTGGATGGGCTGTCTGGAACACAGGATAGCCCCAAAAGCAAAATACTTACCGGGGAAAAAACGACATCACTGCAGACTGGAATTCCACATCCCTTCTAGACCACAGCAACTGGAAACTCAACATGAATGCATTCAGAACTCTAAATCAAGTCTGTGGCCCTCTGGAAGTAGATCTTTTCACAAGCAGATTGACATTCCAATTGCAGAATAATTTCAGCTAGATGTCAGACCCCGGTGCCCAAGCAGTCAATGCCTTTCTCCAATCATGGAAAACAATTCGAGCATACGGCTTTACCCCCTTTGCAATGATCCAGAGAGTCCTTCAGAAAGTGAGACAGGATCAATGCTCCTTAATCCTAGTAACCCCCTTCTGGCATTCCCAACAGTGGTTCACGACAAGTTTGGAATTAGCCTGCGAAATACCCTTTCTACTCCCAGCCGCGGAAGGCCTTTTAAGAGACATAGACGGATGAAAACATCCTGTAGACCAGACAGGGACTTTGAACCTTCTTGCCTGGAAAGTGTCAGGAAATGTAATGAAATCACAGACTTTTCGAGACAAACTACTATATTCCTCCAAGAGTCATGAGCTCCTGGAACCCACTAAAGATGCAATGGCATCTGGAGAACTTGGGTACACTGGTGTCTGGAGAGGAACCTGGATTCGCTGGAGGATCCCATCGTACACATAGCAAACCTTTTAGTTGAACAATATGAGGGAGGGCTTACTTACAGATCAATTAATTTCTAGAGATCAGCTATTTCAGCAGGCCACGCTCTAATAAATGGCAAGACCAGAGAGAAAAATTCCATAATATGCAAATTATGAAAAGTATCAGACTAAAGAGACCACCTAAACCTAAATACAAAACCCTATGGGATTTTAAGTTACTACTAGACCTTTTCACTACCTGGCTTGAGAACAGATACCTAGTTAAGAAGAAACTTTTCATAAAACTAGCCTCTCTACTCTACGTAATCTCCTGCTGTAGAGTTTCAGACATTAAACCACTAGAAGTAACTAATAGAGTTGACGACGCCTTTGCTGTCAATTTCGAGATTATTTAGAGAACTAAGACTATTTCAAATACAATTTTCTACCCAAAGTTTAACACATGCAAAATACTTTGTGTGGTAGATTGTATGTCATAATATCATACATGAATGAGTGAACATCGTCCGCATGTTGTTAAATATGCTATGTAATCAGCTGGTATTGCACTAAAAAGGTTCAAGGCACACTCAAAAGGGGCACTTTGGCTGGTGAATCATTTTGGAAAGGGGGTAAACTAGATGACATTCTTAAACCAGCTAATTGGTCAAATTCTAACACTTTTGCTAAACACTATTGTAAACCTATTACACATAGGTGAGATGTAGTGCTACTAAACTATCATCATGCATAATGGTAGCCTCCGGTCTTGTAATGAAATTGCTATTCTGCTAATAACATGACAAGAGAATCTGGATTTCATTAAAGACAGGAAGGCTAACATTATCTCACATTTCCCCTCCCTATGGGTGGATAAATAAATTACTGAATAATAGATGCATAATTTCTGATACAACCTTTATTCAATGTATTGTTGAAAATTGCATACAACCTTTATTCAATGTATTGTTGAAAGTTTTATACAACCTTGTTTCACTGGATTGTTAAAAATGTCATTTAACTTGCCCGCTTTGAAATGACACCTTTCTCAGTTACATGACAACAGATCATTTATACTCATTCTTATTTCAGATAACTTAACATAACAGATTAATCTATACTGCTATTACCTCAAGGAAGATGCTCAGAAAGAATTACATCTGTATCCCCTTCTTTCAATCTTCATTGTATCTAACCGTTGGGAATGCACAACAGAAAAAGGAAGAAGAAAGAAGAAAAATAAAGAAAATGTTACACGGAAGAAGACTTACCTTATTACCTTGCATTTAAAAGCATGGCTATTGTACATCTGGAAGATTCCATTCTAGATCTGTTTCACTTGATGATGTATTGCTTCTAAGTGGCTGCTTGGAGTTAGCATTAAAAGAAATATGAATAATGGTAGCCTCCGGTCTTGTTATGAAATTCTTCATGGCTACAAAATATACACAATTCATATTCATTTTAAAATCATTTTACAAAATATTTACTAACAACTACTCCATTTGTTTGCGTGCAAAACATATGATTCAAATTAGGACATCGTAGGGTTATATATTAAACAGTCAAAGGGTTCACACGTTTTTCATGTAATATAATCACTGTGCACACTATATTGCCCATATTTGTTCCAAATCAAAACACGGTAAACTTACTCATGAAGGCATTGCAGAGCAACTCAGACCGTCGTGATTGTACTATGCTTTTTTGTCAATTTGTAAGAACAATTGACATTCCGAAACCTTTGTACATGCCTAAGTCATCAACCAATCTCAATTTACCCTAATTTTACAAAACGTTGAATTACAGACATTTCGTACTCTCTCCTGAATAACCATTAAAAAGTGTACTGTATACACTGTTTCATCGAAACTTGTTATGCTGTCATTTGCCCGTTTAGAGCTCATATCCTCTATTGGTGTGTGATTAAATTAGGTCTCAGTAATTGTTGATTCGATTGGTTACTCTATCTGCAGCACACTGCCATATTATCAAGAACGGCGATAACATTATCGCCGCTTTAGCGGCAGGAAACTGCTGTTAAAGCAGCGATAAGGGGCTTGATATTATGCCCTTGTGAATTCCCATAGAAGCCCAGGTTCTAGTGTGCAGGACATCAAACCTGGGCTTCTATGGGCATTCACAAGGGCATTTAATCAATCCCCTTATCGCCGCATTAGTGGCAGGAAACTGCTGCTAAAGCGGCAATAATGTTATCGCCATTCTTGATAATATGGCCCAATATACATTAATTTACACAAAAGTAGAACCGAAACATTTGTCAATCACAACACTCCAATAACTTTTGTTCATTTCATCTCACATGTATAGGGTTAAAATTAGATCCCTATTTTGGTACATTTTCTTCATCGAAAAAATATTACTTCAGGTCATCATCTTTTATGCATTCCTCCCATAATTGATATATTTCCCAACAATCTTTCTAAATAAAGTATATAAAGTATTGCGACGTAGTGGCACCGGTATCAACTATATGTGTTGAGAAAGTCCCAACATTACAGCGTAATGGCCAACGTTATCTGGCAGATTTTAGGTCCTTTCAGAAATGTCAGGTCCCTTATTTGGCTGGTGTCTGGCATCAGTGTTGTTATAATTTCTAGGACAGAGGGAAAATCAGACCATTAGATTCATAATGATGTGCCCAGAGTATATCATGTGCTAATAAGTATTACCACGGTTAATTATTACATCATACCTTATGTGTGTACAGTAGCAGTCGGCAGTAGGTGTTTCTGTAGGGCGGTGACGTGGGCAGGGGGAGGGACAGGGTGGGGGGTAGTAATGTATGGATTACGTAGTTTTACAGGTAAGTAAACATTTAAATAAATAAAACGAATTTCATTGCGCGCACTTCATCACCAAATGTGATGCAGTGCACGCAACGAAATTCATTTTATTTATTTAAATTTTTACTTACCTGTAAAACTCTGTAATCCATACATTACGACCCCCCCACCCTGCCCCTCCCCCTGCCCACGTCACCGCTCTACAGAAACACCTACTGCCGACTGCTACTGTGTGTGTATATGTTAATCCCACAGTACAAAAGACAAATCTGTCATCAGCATATCATGTCCAGGCCTATGTCGGCATCAGAACCTGGTAAGATAGTAGGAGCGAGAGCATCCTATTACTCTGGCTAACCAACATCCTTATTCTGTTTGTGTGCTATCGGATCCTGATATATTCTCTAACAAAGTGTTGTCATATTCTAATGTATTGAATATAGGGTTGTGCAATATAACATTGCTAGGATGTCTAAGAATTCCGTGTTCATCTCTAATATACTCTGTCGAAAAAGTGGCCTACCCTGTTGAAAAACTAGTCGACGTCATGGATACAAACTCAGACATCGTGTATTTGAATTCCCCTACTATCAATGCTTCATAGTATTATATCACATGCAGTCTACAAAATCAAGGAGTCGTCCACGTTGGGTGACCTAATCAGGCAGGGTGTGACAGCATTGCATTGTGTTGCATAATGCTTGAAAAGAGGGGTCTCTAAAAGCGACATGATCTTCATGGGATACATGCTTGCTTCTACAAAGGTGCGGTATTTGCACTGAGCATGTCCAGTTAATACTGCATAATTGTGCATTCTAAGTTATTTTGGGTTATTCCAGAAAGGGTGGCAGAGGATAAGCCTGCCCATGCTTCGTAAAGCATTTCTCATGCAAAAATAACCGTCAGGCATAAATGTTTCAAATCACGACGGTGATGGCAATGGTATAAAACCATATTGCATAGCTTTAATGAGTTGTTTACCACTTGTACCCTCATAATGTACATAAGAGTTGATGTATATATAAGTTTGCTTTAAGATCTGGCATCTCATTAGGCACAAATATCTTGTGAAGCAAAGCACTAGTGTGTTACCGCTTTCTAGTTTGATATATATACAAGCCCCTGATGGTATTAGCAATTGTAAGAATGGTAGTATGTATATAGGCATACAATCTGTATTACCCCTGGGCACTCTTAATGTTTTGTGGATAATTACAAAGTTCTTTTAACATTCGGGTTGGCGCTGAATCTGTCGCACGTCGTCAATCCGTGCCTTAATAACAGTGATTTAGAGTGAGAAGCAGATCCTCACAAGATACGCGCTCAGTATTACATGGTACAGAAAGTTCCTTCAAGTTTCATCTGATTGTAATCCAAAACATTACTCCATATTTTGTAATTTCAGCGTTTTATTTTCATCTTTCAAATATTCATGATATTAATCTGATATTTTCTCAGTATTAAATTCATTTCTCAATCTTCTGAAAAAACCCAATGCATTTCGGGTCACGACAACAGTGGACCCTTTTTCAGGGGTCTCTAAGAGAATCATACATGACCAGTTTAGTAACCTGCATTTCATCAAATCTGATCTGCATTATAAATTCACACGCAACCATTTGCTTTCTACAGTGAAAACATGTAGTATAAGATAACTCAAATATACATGACAACAATACATCCTAAGGACACTCCTAAAGTAGCGTACTAAGCAACATAAATTAAATTAAACATGTTCTAGCATAGCGAAACTCTAACTCATATGGCAACGATATTCCGCTATGTTCTGTACGTTAAACACATTAACATAAGACCCGCATGTCAATCGTGATATACGCATCATTCAAAACGGTAGCGTTAAAGCCCAATAGTCTAGTCTAGAAGCAGAATATTCAACTTACTGCAAGATTGAGAACAGAGCGTCTCCGTGAATGCTTCGGCAGCCATGATTGAAACTCTCACTCACATTACGTTTAACCAATAGCTGACAAGGACCTACGCACGTGACGCCGGTCACATGATATGGGTATAACGGCTTCAACGCGACAATGTCAACAAAGATGTCATGTGTTGCGATAACCTCGACTACAAAAAACGGCATTAATCATTACAATGTGAAACTTCAAAACGAGCCAAAATAAACAATGAATATGAAATGTGCAGATAAACATGAATAAAACGAATGTAAAACGAGGAATGTCAATTTACCTTTCTGTAGAAACGATCATGTATATTGTGTGTTATATTTAGAGATTAAAGCACAAGAGATGAAAGCAATAGATGAAAGCAATTAAAGCAAATGGAAGTCAACAATTGCAAAAAAATGTTTTGCAAGGGTGAAGGACAGTCCTGTTACCAATGTCTGAGATGATAATGTGGTCTTATAAAAAGCAAGTGTACTCAATCCTATCGTTCATTCCAACGGGCTGGAGAGAATTCAGTTTTTTGATCCAAAAAAACTCTGCTTGTAGTCTCTGTTTGATAGGATCCATGTCTCCGCGCTGTTTAATCACCTCGAGAATCGTGCATCTCAATTGCGAAATCTGGTGACGAGCCTCTGTCCATTGGTTCGCCGCTGTAGATTTAACGTTTGAAAGTCTGATGTTGCTTTTGTGCTCTGTAATACGCACTTTTAGTTTCCATTCCGTCTGGCCCGTTTGCCCCTGTGGCAAAGTATATGTGGGCCAGACGGAACGGAAATTATCAAATGTCCTTGTGGTAAAGTGTACGTGGGACAAACAGAAATAAAAGTAAAGATACGTATAACAGAACATAAAAGTAATATTCGGTTAAAGAACACTAAATCTAGCATTGCTACACATTGGATGGAAAATCATCACCAAATTTCACAATTAAGATTCATGGTTCTGGAAAAGCTCACCATACGCCCAGATTAGGATCCAATTAAACAAAGACTGAAGAACGAATTCTTTTGGATTAAGAAATTAAACTCAGCCCACCCGATGGGGCTTAACGATCGGATTGAGCATACTTGTTTTCTATGGCCATCTGTTGAAGTTTTGGCATGAATTTAAGGAATACCAGGTCTCATAAACTATTATATACCACAATAATGAACACTGATTGTGCATATGACTCTTTAACATTTATTTGCATACTGTATGTTTACCATGTTTACCACAGCGAGGTTATTGACTTCGAAATATTTGGGTTTATATCATTTAGCGTGTGTATAACTTTATTAACTACACTTAGTATGCAATAACGGGCTCGCACCCCCGTCACATGACTCTGCTTCATGAAGATGGATTAGTCCGATAGGAACGTGAAGTTGAATGATTCCCATTGGTTGTCGGTCCGTTCACGTGACTCACTGCTGCAGCGTTTAGTAAACTCCAGAGTTTGGCGCGTAAAATACAGAAGCTGCTAAGTCCAGAGAGACTAGCTAGGAATCCCGCTGATCCAAACGTAAGTGTTGAGACATCGCTGCGCGATATTATTGCATTCATGTGTTGAACACCCGTACATTTGTTTACGATGATCCACCGAGTTTGTTAAACAATGCCCTGATGTTTTACATAACGTTATGAAAGTGTAGTGAATGTATTGAGTAGATAGCCCCGCAGACGCATTGCAAGTAAAGTCATCCCATGCGCACTGTGCGATCAGTTGCCGAACTGCAATGTTGTATTTGTCAAACTATCAGCATGACTATGCATAATGTATTTGTTTTAGAGGTGTATGTACTCAATGGTCCTGTTTTTCATTTCGTTTCAGACCCCTGACGAAGGGTCAATTTGTTTTGCTATGACCCGAAATGCATTGGGTGTGGATAAGCCGATTGTTAAAAGAAATATGTTGATCAATTAACTGGATTATGAATGGAAATAATCAATGAAAATCATTACTGACCAAAAGTAGATGATGGATATAAATATTCAAATAAAAGCGAGTATATAAGTGAAGAATCCCAGTGTGGTTCATGTACTAAAACAGCGCACCTATTCACAAGAAGTTTTGTCTCCTTGTACTACTATTTGAATGCACAATGTGACGTGCTTATAAGAAGTAAGTGTCAATGATGGTGTTCCTACAGGCCATTCCTGCCGCAGCTGCAGTGTGAGGTGAGCCACCTGCCCCATTACCACCATCATTGTCTGGTACCTCTGGAACTGGGATCCATGGGGCCCTGGTGCGAACACAGATGCTGTGCAACACACAACATGCAACGATCATCTTGCACACGTTGTCCGGGCTGTACAGGAACTTCCCACCTGTGCCCTCCAGGCACCTGAAACTTTACTTCAACACGCCAAATGTGCATTCAACGATGCCCCTGGTGCATATGTTGGCCACATTGTACTGCCTCTGGGTGGGTGTGGCTGGTCTCGGAGGGGTGTCATCATCCAAGGGCAGAGTGCATATCCTTGATCACCTGTGACAGTGCAGGGAGAAAAGAGTCAATACTTGGTTCGGCAGGATATGATGGCAGGCCCACCAATCCAGTGACGCCTGTGCTGGCTGTGTGTGGGGTGAGTGTAAACCAGGCCTTAGGGCGTAGCTGGTGCTGGCAACTACACCAACAGTCATCAGGCACTCAGAGGTGCATTGTCAGAACTACAAGGGGGGATGCCTCAAGTCATGTGTGTATCCCTACAGTTGTGCTTTGTGCGTTGGTGGCTTTTGGTTGTGTTGATTTGGTACTTACCAACGAGCAGTCCCGTTCCATATGTGCCATCCTGGAAGCGCTGGTTGATGATGTACTATCGAAAGATGAAGGAATCATGTACACTGCCTGGGTAGCTGGTGACAACATTGGTGAAGAGTCCCCGGTGGTCCACTATTGCCTGCACATTGATGGAATGTGTGTGCTTTCTGTTGCGGTAGTGGTGTGCAGTATCTGCAGGGGGCACAAGTGGGACATGTGTGCAGTCGATTGCACCCAAAACAGCTGGGAATCTGGCTATGGTGTAGAAGCCTTGCTGTTCCTGCGCAGTGTTGGGGAAGTGAAGGTACTGAGGTATGAAGCTGAGGATGGCATCCAGGACAGGTGTGATGAACTTTGATAGGGCTGGCTGTGAGACCCCTCCGACTCTGCCAGTTGTTGTTTGGAAGGTACCAGAGGCCAACAGGTGCAGCACAGCCAGCAGCTTTGTCTACGGAGGGATGTTGGTTCTCCGCTGTGTTGAGTCCGTCAGCCTGTGGGCCATGTGGGTCATGATGCGGAGAATGGTTGACCTTTTGAGCCTGTAGTGGGCAATGACTTCTGTGGGCGTTAGGTCTGTGAGAGTGATGCATTTTCGGTAGGTCCACTGTCTTATTCGGCAGTGCCTCTGAGGTGGTCCGGGGGGGAGTGTCTGGGTCCTGGGGGTGGTGGCGGTGGGTGTTGTGGCCCTGTTGGGGCTCCGAGCTGCATGATGAGTAGCTCCATGGCGGCGTTTGTTCTTCGGGTATAGCTGTGTGCAGGGCTTTGTTGCCTACTGCAGGTAGTCATCCGTCTTTACACCTGCTTGAGGCAGGTGTTAAATACCTGCGGCTACCGCGGCTTTTCGCCTGTTTTTGGTTCGCTTCGCCGATCTGTCAGTTCGTTGTTAAAGTGATGTTGTTTGTTCGTGTGTTTGTGCAAGGGAAAGCCTACTCTGCATCTCTTTAGGGTTAATTTGCGGTGTCCGCCGTGGTTTGAGGTTTTGGGGCAGTTATCCCGGGAATACAGACAATGTCTGCTGTTTGCACCAGCTTGTAAATGAGATGCTAGTTATATTTCCACTTTTGATGCATTAAGGTGGAGATAAATTGGAGGTAAGTCTTTGAGAATATGCCCCCTTATTTTTCTAAACCGGTGTGTTGTCCATTGGCACTGTTTTCACTGTGTTACTAAGTGTGTTTTGTGCAAATACTTCACACATTGCCACTGAAAAAATCATGTCTGCTCATTCCAAGCTAACAAGGGGGTGAGCAGAGGGTTATCTAGGTATGTAACTCCCTTATCATGACTAGAAGGAAGGGCCTCTACTTGGACAGGGTGCATACCACTGCCAACTAGAGACCCCCAATTCTATTACCCATTAATAAGTCTGTTGGTGCATTTCAACATGAAAAAAGTTATTGGGTGAATTAGTGTCAAAAGTACAAGGCAATGGACAGCAAACTAAATATAAATTCAATTGAAAAGGGTCCTATCCAGAAGGTCATAGAGAATTATGAGGTTGTTTGGAAATAGTCAGCCTTGCTGTTGACTGTTGATGTTTTGACCATAAATAGCAAAATAATCATTGAGCCTATATGGGCATGTTGTCTGACTATTAGCTAATTAAAGTCAGCAAACACAAACAATCTCTAAGGGAATCTTCAAGAAACTTCAAAGAAGGCAACAGGTTTAAAAAAGGGACCCTCAGGTCCACTCTTCAGTTCCTTTTCTGGACCGGTGAAATGACTCTCAAAGAACTGCCAGCTGCTGTGGCCTGCTGAGTACCTCATTACTTTGCTGCACCTGGAAGGACAGCTTTGCTACCTGGAGCATTCCTTCGACCCTCAGCGGCCTGCCCTGCTGCTTGAGCCTTATTTCAGTAAAGTAAAGGTCTACTTTACTGGCCTCCTGTTCAGAGTCACAGGGACAGAAAAAGCTACCACAATCTTGAACCAGCTCCTGGACCCAGCCTGAGTGAGTCGTAGTCCCCCAAGTGGTACCCCTTTAGTCCTAGACCCTTGGTGGTGGTGCTAAAGGTGCCCGGAGAGTCAAAATCCAAAACATGGGATTTAGAAAATCTTCTGCTAAAGACTGCTCTGAAAAGCAATGGGAGACCAGGATAAACCTGCTTGTCTATATCCTTCGCGGAGGCTCCTGCTACATTCTTCTCCACGCAAAACCAAAGGGGATGATGGGTGGAGTGTTGAACAATGCAAGCACTCAACCCCAGTCAAATGATCTGGGTTTAAGCCATCATCATTCTTTAGCTCACTCCGCCACCCCAGTTCAGACATGGCCGTATGCAAATCAGTCTGACCCTGTGCCTCATGGGAACAGTCCAGCCTGAACATTCTTCTCCAGTGCAGCTAATTCTGTTTTGCAGTCACTCAACAAAGGGGAATCCGGCCTCCTGTGCCTCTCAACGGTTAAAGCCTCCAACTCATCCCAATGGGATGAGTTGGAGTCTGAGGGTAGAACTCTTCACTGTGACTTTTTCCAGCAGCTCCCCAACAACTACATTTCCTCCTTGAACTCTGCCTGCAGCTTTGCCCCGCTAAACTTTACCTTTGTTACTGTTTCTGTGCTGCATAAACACTTACACATTGCCTCTAAGTTAATCCTGGCTGCTTTTGTGCCAAGCTACCAGAGGGTTAAAATTGGGAGTGTGGCTGTTGCCTGAACAGGGATCAACCCATTCTTTAACCAACGACCCAATTTTTCACAATTATGTATTAAGGTCTTGACCCAGTATTGTTAGCGTCAAGTGAGTCAAAAAGGTTTTGGGAGTATACTTGTAGGTCTAGTCTGTAAAGGAGATCTAGAGGACTATGCAAAAGTAAAGGAAATGTATCTCATTCAATAATTATAATTGTAAGACAGGGCTGAGAACGATAACGATTTCACCTTACACAGGTGTAAAATTCTTCAGCAACAGTGCTCATTGCAAGTTTTCCAGAAATGGAGGGAAGACAATAATGCTCATTAAAAAAATGCACGATTCTTTGAACAGTCCATTTTAGTAAGTGACTGTATTTATTTCATTCAACTCAATTTATAAATCTGTATACAATGTATCACATGTCGTTACTGAACAAGAAGGATGCACTCTTGCATTCTGAAAACAAACAGTTCAGTAAACTTACTGTTATGGATGGATAAACAAGGCCCAATTGAGACGATAGAGCATGTAAAGCTGCCTGCAGTTCTCCGTGTGAATAAACAGCTGCCATGATACTGCTCTGTTTATAAAGAAAACTGAAAATGGCCTACCAATATGTGACAGGAAAAGCTAATGCATGGACCTTGTTTATACATGGAACCAGTGGCGTAACACAGTCCCCTGGAGCTCCTGCAGTGCGGGGGGTGGCAAGCTCCTGGGGGCCCCCTCAGCACAGTACGCTGGCCTGAGAGCTCTTGATTAAGTCCGGAGGGGGCCACTCCACATGCCTTGCAGGGGGCACCCTCAAATTTCATTACACCAGTGCATGGAACAATAATGTCATGCTAGCAGTTTGTAGCACCGGGAGTGGTATTCTATGCTAAGTTGCACAAACTATAATGTGAGTATATCCATGTGTCTAATATCAAAAGAGACAAAAATAAAATTTTGGACACAACTGATTACAACTGTGGTGAACTACAATATTGATGATGTCTCAGTTACAACTGTTAGAGTTTATTGGACTTAGCCCCTTTTGCAGGGTCACATTCAGGTTTTGCCTTCTTTTAACGCCTTTTAACGGAATTGCCGCCGCAGCGCTAGGGGGAAGGGGGGGCCACGCGGCCCTCCCATGCTCGTGACAGAACCGCTCCGTCACGAGCCTCGGGCGCGCTGTGCTTGTGACGGAGCGGTTCCGTCACGGCCCCGTCCGCTCAATGGAACGTCCACCTCAGGCGCGAAATCAGCGCCGCACAAGCGCGCCGAGCGGGCTGTGACGGAACCGCTCCGTCACCAGCACCGCGTGACCGAGGCTGGTGACGGAGCGGTTCCATCACCAGCATGGAAGGGGTTAATAAACACGGTATTGTTGACATTAGGCCTCCGCACTTTGTCCCTGCTAACTTGCGGCAAAGTGCTTGTACAATTGGCATATAACTGATTGGTACATTTAATTTGCTTGTAAGTTCCTGTTAAATAGTACTGTAAGTTCCCATGGCTTGTAAATTAAATGCTGCTAGTGGGCCTGCATTACTCATTATGCCACCCACTAAAGTAGCCTTTTAAAATGCTTAGGCCTGCCAGTGCAGCCTGTAGTACAGTGTTAAACTGCCATTTCTACCTGACAAAATAACGTTTTTGCCAAGCCCCTTGAATATTTATGTGCCACCCCTTATGTAAGCCCTAAAGGTTCATAGGGCAGGGTGCATTGTATTTTAAAAGTAGGACATGTGTACTTGCATTGTATATGTTCTGGCAATGAAAATCTCCCAAAGTCATTTTTCACTGTTTTGAGGCTAATCTCAATCATTGGCTAACGCTGGGTTACATTCTTACATTTAATAAGTTACAACTTTGTTTGGATTGGGAGTGGCTAGAAATATACTGTTTACACTGTAATGAACTGTCATTTTAAATCCTCTTTAATGGTGAAGTTGGATTTTAACTCACAATTCTGAAAATGCCACTTGTAGAAAGGTGACATTTTTTTGTCCTAACCATTCATGCCTTCTGCAAGTGTCCTGCATCCCATGATAGTGAAAGGCTCTGTTTTTGGGGTTTCTGTATTGTTTCCAGACTGTAACACAGAGGGCCTAGGTGTGAGCAGGATGGGCCATCCCACCAGGGCTGTACCCAGCCCCAATAATATTTAAAAGAGTTTTGCCTCCTGCACACACAGATGAATGTTACACCAGGTCTGCCCTGTTGTTTGTCACCCCAGACTTCTTGGAACCTTGACAGGGGAAGGGAAGAACTTTCCAGAAGCAGATGTGGGGGTACGAGAGGGTGTCTCCCACATAATGGTTGGCCCCAGGTATAAATATT
Organism: Lissotriton helveticus; assembly: GCF_964261635.1. Classification (NCBI taxonomy): domain Eukaryota; kingdom Metazoa; phylum Chordata; class Amphibia; order Caudata; family Salamandridae; genus Lissotriton; species Lissotriton helveticus. The sequence continues at coordinate 898,616,586 of NC_136068.1, read as the reverse complement.
GGTTCCTCAAACCAACTCTTTCGAACATTTCTGGACCTGTGGACATTAGAGAAGAAGGACTGCCAGAGGGCTGCCGTGCTGCTTGAGGTCTGATGCAAACCAAGCGCATTTGAAATAAAGACACACAAAGACTTCAACAAACGACTACTGATTGTTTTTCAACCTGTATACCTTGCTTTGTTCTGCTTGCTAATATTGCCTCTCATCTTCCCTATGTGCAGGTCCAGTTTGTTGTCTGGGAAGGAAGACTGGACTAGCTTACCTTCATCCTAGGCTAACCTGAGTGACTCCAAGGGTCAGTCGGCTGACCTCCTATTGAGCTATAGGGACAGAACATGCTCTAGATGCCTCCCTGCAACTACCCAGCTGACCTGCAGCAGTAACACCTGCCTGATCCCTGCTGGCCTCTGCTGGAGTGACTTCCTGATCCCCATGAGGTGCTAGCCAGGTCATGGACTCTTAGCTGAAATCTGTCTGATCTCCTCCCAAGACAAAATAGTAAAATCCTCAAGCTTGGGCTCATCGCAACGGCAAAAAATCCCCTTAGTGACAAGATTCTGCTGCCCAAGACAACTGTAAATGCGCAAGAAGTTCCAGTAAAGACCTGCTCCTCACACTAAAGTGACCATCAGCGAAAAAGCAATATCTGCTCTTTGTGCTACAGTAATGACAATTTGTGGTGATCACCTACGCGATGCTCCAGCAATGACTATTTGCGGTGCCTTGGCCTGCTCCTCATACTTCAGCAACAACCAACTGCAATGTTCTCCCTGCTCCTCACGACTTTTTCAGTGGGACTTATCTGGTCCCTGTGTCTGACCCTCGCTCCATCATGGTTGGCCTGAACTTGTGACTTTCCCTTGTTCTGGTAGGACCAGATGACAGCGAGTGGTGCTTTGTGCTTGTATTCACCATATTTACTAAAAACTTTGAAATTGCACATCTCCGATTCTACTGATTGGATGTTTGTTATTCTGGAATAATTGTATTTATTCAAATGTGTTCTATTTGCCTAAAGTAGTTTGGGATTTTTCTTGTGTTCTATTTCTACGTTATTATTGTTTGTGTGCTACATAAATCCTTTATACATTGCCTCTAAGTTAACTTTTGGTACTTTTGTGCTTCATCCTGACAAGGATTATGGCTGTTGCCTGAGTGGGGCTTCCATCCCACCCCGACCAATAACCCTTAACCCAATTTCTTACTGTAGAGGAGTGGCATAGTATAAGGTGCACACTTATTTAGCAGCATTCAAGCTTATCTTGAAGGAGTAATAAGCAGATTGTTTTACCAGTTTAATCTTATGGTGTAAGTTAAATGAAAAAGAACCACAGTGTTTAAATAAAAATACTTTTATTTCGTGCACAATACTCACTAACACATTGGTATATCTCCTCTCCAGAGATATCAAAACAATACACAAAAATACTTCAAATGTAAAAAGGTAAGTAGCACAAAATACAGTGATAGCCAGTGGGAGACCAAACCATAAACTAAGAGAGTGGATTGCAAACTGCAGAAGAGGACAGCTCATGGACCAGAAGATCCAGTGGAGCTGGGGACACAAGGAACCACCCAAGGTAATTACCCAAGAACCCCATGGAGGATGGAAGGTTGGCGAGCCACCCTATCCGTGGATGCCCCGGGAACCAGGCTACCTACATCAGAGAAGCCAGGTGCATAGGGGGGAAGTTATGTCAAAAACCTCAGTAGACTACAATGGAAGACTTGGAAGAAAATGCCTCTGGGGAAGTTCAGGAAGAAGTCTGGTGGAATCCAAGGGTGGATTCATTCAGGAAGTAAAGCACCTACAAGCAGAGGGTGATGGGATATAAATTCCATAAATGCATATTATTGGCCTAATATATACAATATAACCGTATAACCGCATGTTAGCATTGTATCATTTTGTTATATTATTGTAGTAAGAAATGATTCACTGTTGTATCGCTGAAACCTATTGATATGACCGGAGCCATCTTGTTTCGTTTCCCAGTGTGCAAGTACTGTTTCCCTGAAATCACGTGACTAAGCTTTCTGCATGAAATCACGATGGCTGGCTTAGCTGTCTGCGCCTCTTGCTAGTTTGTAACTCAGGGAAACCCAAGGTCACACCTGCACTTTCTATGGGATGCGCACATTCTAGCAGATCCCGTTCCTGCACTCCCTGAGCTACAGATAGTAAGGGAGGCACCTTACTGACCTGCCCCCAGAATAGCTTAGGCCTAGCTACTAGCAATCAATTGTGCCTTATATGGGTTTTCCTGCTGGCTCACTGACAACTTGTATCTTTCCAAGTAAGGTGACATCGTAGGGTGTGCGAAAAGTGTATATGCTTTGTACCATTTGTATGTAGTCAGTCTCCTCTGCGCACCTCTGAGGGTCGTGTAGACTGAGGTTCCACTGTCAGGGCTCGTATTTGTTGAATAAACGATTGAACCTTCTCCATTGCCGACTGAATTATTATTTATAAATAAGGTATGTGGGCTATTGTTGAGTATGGTCCATTAGTATAATATTTGGTTCCTTCAAGGGGACAGAGTCTATGCTACTCGGGAGTGACAAGGAGGCATGGACACAGTGCCCACCAATGTCGGGAGGTTCAAAAGAGTCAACAGTGACCTTGTCGCTGCTGCTGTGAGAACCAGGCAACGCTGTGGAAGACCAGGATCCCTGCATGAGCTGTCCCACATCAGATTTCGTTAACTAGGTGGTCAGTGTCTGGCAGGAGCACCAACAAGCCTTGGTAGCTGCAACTGGCATGGGGAGCGCAGAAGGAGCAAAGTTGGGACCAGCAAGGTCCAGGGGACTTGACAACAGCAGAAGAGTCAATCAATCAATCAAAGGAAGCTTTATTCGATTGTGAACAGACAATCATAAAAGCATAATAACATGAATTCAGATGTGAAAATTAATAAAAATACATATATGAGATTATTTCAAATTCATTGAAAAGGTTCAAAAAGTATTAAACACAGCAAGCTTTCCTTGGATAATACAGCAAATTTAAGAAAGAATCATAAGTTTCCTTAAACGCAAAACATTTTTTTTTAAAAACACCATCCTGTAGACACTGTGTACATTATCTAATTGTTGTAATGCCAAAAAGGCAGGTCGACATTCAGGGCTGGACTGGCCATAGCGGGCACCGGGCATTTCCCCGGTAGGCTGCTAGCGTGGGGGCCGGTTCTGGTCCCCTGGGGGGTCGTTTTTGATACCGGGGGGTCGGCAATATTGGCTCCAGGTAACAAAATCATGCGAAACCGGCCCTCGCATACTGCTTGGCTGCACTCCCCATCACCCGGGGGGGGGTGGGACAGTTGAGGAGATTGCCAGGGCTGGTATCTGTTCCCAGTCCGGCCCTGTCGACATTGCCGGAGCCCAAACCATTTTAACACAGGGACTAAGCACATTTTCCTGGCATCAGAGTAGAATCTACAAAAAAGTATGACATGGATAGTGGTTTGCTTCAAAATATTATCACATGGACACAGCTGGAGATCTTGTCACCAGTCATTCACTTTAGGCAATGTGACTAATCTATGAAGAACCCCCAATTGAAAGCGAACTAGGAGGAATCCTTCATATTCACTCGTCACAAGGGTGAGGTAGGGTTGAATATTAAAAGTAATTAAAATCGTCTGATTGTGTAGGACAGTGGGTTTTACAATTTCAGAAGATAGTCTGGCAGTATCTAACAAAGACAAGCCCTTTATTTTTAGTACCTTCCTAGATATTTTCTGAATACTACTAGGATTAGTAAAGTACTCTAGATGATCAAGATCTAGTAGGAAGTTGCGCACATAGCTCAGCCATGGGATCCTCAGGACCCCATCTAGTTTCAGAACATCCAAAATAATTTCTTTGTTGAGTTTTGTCTCTTCTTTTGTCCATAGTCTGTGCCATAACAGCACAGGCTCGAGCTTAATTAAATCTGAAATAAAGTGAGGCCCAACTCCGAGTGACAAAAACTTGCTGAAGTGCCACTCAGGACAGACAAGATGAATTTCAGGAAAGCATTTTCTACTCTTTGGATGGGAACCACATCAACTGGCCCCCATTCCTCAGTCCCATAGACTGCAGCTGTGACACATTCTGTTTAATATATCTTGATGAGCTCCTCAGGTGGTCTTTTACCTAATTTCCTCGTAAGAGCTCTAAGGGCAGATGTAGTGCGTAATAATGTCAATTTATACGCAGACACTGCCTGAAACCAAGAATCATTGTGGGCGAAAAGAATTCCCAAATATGAACATTTCTTGGTGACCCCGATCCTTTGCCCTGCCACAAAACATATCCTTGGTTCTCTTAATGCAAGTACCGCAATGCATAACTTAAGTCTCAGAAGAGTTAACTCTTAGGCTGAATTCATTCATAAAATTAGCAAAACTATTCAAAAACCCTCTGAAGTCCCACTTGGGTGCAGGACATCAGGGCTGCATCATCTTCATATAAAAGGGCTGGGATAGGGCACCCGCTACTTGAAGGAAGTCATGGTTATCTTTTAAAAAGGCCTCCCCCAAACCATTTGTGTACAAATTGAAAAGAAACAGTCAGGACACAACCTTGTCTGACTCTGCTTCTAATCGGAAAGGAGGCGGAGCGTTCGCCCTGCAGACCGCAGCGGACACGTGCGTTGGCACCACTATAAAAATAGATAATCTGTATATCAACCCCCATCACCTCTAAAATTGACCAAAGGTTAGAATTAATCACGCAATCAAATGCAGCTGTAAGGTCAACAAAGGTTAAAAATAGGTTGTCCGCCTTCGGGAAGCGCAGAAAGGACTCACCGGGGTATCGCTTTGGGAGGACTCGTCAAAACAGGTTTCCCGCAACGGCCAGGACTCTGTCGGGGACTACAAAACCATACCCCTCTCCTGATGTCAATGGGAACCCGGAAGTGGTAAGGAACGACTCCGGAAGTACTCCTCACAATCCAATGAAAGGAGGCAGAATTCAAGGGGAGGCGTCTGAGACCGGTGCCGGGCTGGCAACAGGAAGGATGTCGAGTGAGCAGAGGAGCGAGGACGGACTCTTTGCGAGGACATCGGGAGAAGGATCCAGGAACAAGAATGCCAAGGACGGAGACTAAGCGGGACCTGAAAGAGAAGACGCGGGACCGCAAGGAGAAGACGTGGAACCAGACGAGAGCTTGTGTGAGGATTGGTGGTGCCCTCTGGAGGATGCTGGGGAGCGGCCGCAACTCTGGATAGTTGCAGCGGAGCCGGTGAGTGAAAGCGGATCGAGGGACCAGGGAGTGGGGTTAGGGAGGCGGGTGGTGGAAACGGGGTGGGCTACGGGTAAGGGGCGAGAAGTCCTGATTGTACAAAGCCCTTGTGGTGTGAGCCTTGTGAGGAGCATTACGATATCCCAACCAAGAAGCATTCTGCTCCTCTACCATAGCTGAACCGCTTAATTTTGAGTACTTATTGTGACAATTGCACCAGAGTCCCTTTTGCACTGAACACGTCCCAAAAATCCATAGGCACTAAATAAATAACCCTTCCCCTACCTGCACAAGAGAAATAAGCCCAACACTAAAAGGTGTGGTGACGGGTATAAATCCACTGTATATAATCAGAATCCCTATCTGACGGCTTCCTCTTTTTCCATCCTATGAGTCTCCGGGGAGATCACCTTGAAACCAAGGAGGAGGAGCCGGGAACATCACCCTTGGGATCTCCATCAAGCTCAAGCTCAACCCAAGATACTTCGGGAGAAGAAAAACAACCTGAACCACCTATCACTTCTACTTTTGACAATAAAAACATTCCTTTTCGTAAATACATACAGCCTCCTCGCCTGTTTATCAAACCCGCCCTCCCACAGAGACAAATTCAAACCCTGCTCTACTCCGACTCGAAAGCTGTATTGCAGGTCCGACAGAATGGAGTTCTCCTCTTCGCAATCCTGAAGACGTTCGAATATTATTCTACCCACTACTTGAGTTATGGCATCAAGTAGTGAGATAGGCCTATAGCAGGCCGATCATGCCTGTCTCCCTTTTTAAAAATGGGGACAATAGTTGATTCCACCCAAGTTGGTGGGAAGGGTGCACTACAGCTAGCGTTTAGGACCTGTGTCAGACGGGGTCCCCATAGATTAACATCTGACTTGAACAGATCCAGTGGTACCCCGTCTGGACCAGGAGCCTTGCCACCCTTACTGACAGACAAAGCTTGTTCAACCTCATCCAGGGTGAACAATAAAACGCCATCTGCGGGGGGGAAAATTCAAGCTCCAGACATCCTGGGCAGAATTGTCCATCATAGGTGGGTTTCTGTTCCCTTGATATACTTTTGTAAAATGCTCAATCCACTGCTCCTCGGTTATTGCTATTACGATAGTTGGTCCGCCCTCTCTGGACAGGAAAGGGGCCCTCATTTTCCAAAAATCCACTCTATCATTAAGTACTGAGGCAGAATGTAATGCTTCCCACACCTCCTTCTTTAAAAAGGCTTTCTGATCCCTACTTGCTTGTTTGTAAGCACCTCTAGCCATCTTTACATCAATTTTATTCCTCAGTGTTGTATGTAACACTTTTTTCAGAAGGGAATAAGCTTGAGTGCATCTAGAGTCAAACCAGCCGTTGTGAGAGCCCTTAGTACGTTTACGTTTAGTAAGAGACTCTCTAACAGCATGGGAAATGGTCTCGAAGGAAGCCAATATATCTTGTGGAGTGGCTGTCTCACTCAAACAAGTCCCTATTGCTGGTTTGCTGTTGCCCAATACAGTTTTGGCCAGTGCAGCTTGGTCCACCGATGTCCAGCGCAAGGAATACCCATTAGTGCTCCCCAAAACTAGGTTTCCTTGCAAATGGTTATGCTGTTTAGAAGTTAAAATCGAGGTGGACGGTAGTGATAATGCCAAACAAAGCGGGAAGTGGTCACTAAGAGAGTTGTCCGCTACATGAAAGGAATGAAGGGTGTATGCATGACTATTGGAAACTAAAACATAATCAATAATAGAAAAAAGGCCCCTTCCATTGAATGTCCAAGGCATGGAGACAGGAACTGGACACATTTCATTCGCAAGGCCCAAGTCAAGGGAGAAGACAAGCAATTAAATTCTCCCCCCGGGACAGAGTGTTGAAAATGGGACACGCATGAGCCATCATCATTTAGCGCATCACATAGTTTGTCCCCAGCATTCGTACATAAAGTACAGTTAAAATCCCCGGCCAGTATCAGCATCAAATCTTTATTTCTACCCACGTTATTGGGCACTTTTATCATATTTTGAATCACAACTCTCACTTTGTCAGAAGGAATATTTTTATAAAAATTAATGACAACAATGGAGTGCATGGGATCGAAGTCCAATTTACCTAATTGGTAGTAGTTATCCTGCGCAAGCAGGGTTACCGTTTAGTATTAACGGTGCATGATATGCAAATGCAGAGACCACCCTACCACTCAAACTACTAACCGTTGGGGTGTGGTAATTCCTGAAACCATTCAGGTGGCCCGCCTCCTTGACCCAGGTTTCCTGAAGGCACAGAATCTCAAACTGGCTAATAAATTCACTCCACAGATGGTTATTTAACTTGGCGGAGACTCCAGCAACGTTCCAAGAGAGAACAATGCATAGACTGGGTTTACCACTCTTAGAACAATTAGCTGTGGTTGTCCTAATTGAGTCCCCTTCTAAGCAATTGGGTGAAAGAAAAGCATATACCAAGTCTTGGGTTCATCTAATATTATGATCTCTGCCACTGTCTCCCTTTGAACCTCATTGGTATCACAGAAAAGATTACAATTAGAGGAGGGGTCAGTTATTTCCGATCTAGAGTAACCAGGGTTGTGCCCAGCCCCAGACCCTTCCACTACAAAGGTTGGGACAGCCAACGGTCCAGTGCCCAGTCAGTCTATATCCTCCAACAAACACAGAGCATTGAAGCAAATAGACACCGGGATCGAGAATGTGGGCTCCCCGAAACCCCTGGACTTACCCCCCATAAAGGTGGTACCTCGAGGGTTATAGAAATTTGGCAAAATATGTATATCACTGATGTTAAAGGGCCCAGTATTTCCCCTCTCAAAAATTGTTCGTACCAGGAGGAGTGACCCGAATGTTGACACAACACAGTCCCCTTGGAACGGCTTAACTGAGGGGCCCACCCAACCTATTCTTCTGACCATTTTAAATTCCTGGAAGAGAGAATGCTCTAAACCGGTTCTCTGACCCAGGAAATGAAGGGCCTTGTTCCTCAAGGTAGCCCACTGTTCGTGGGTATTATGGGGTAGGGGAGGAACATTTGACAAAACCACTGTATACGGAGTGGCTTCTGGAGGAAAGTTAAGATTACAAGGGGGGACGTAGGGGAGTTTCAAGATGTTCACCAAAAAAATGTCCTCTCTTTTTATCCTTATGTAGGCCAGGCATCCTAACAGCCAGTCCTCCATTCAATGTATTAGAATCATTACTTGGAAGTACCACGGAAGTTCCTGTTTGAGAGGACAGTGGTCTAGTGTGAACTGAGATATTGATTGCACTTGGGTCTATATTTCTAGAACTGTTCCCGCCGGGTAGATGCTTGTTTGTGGAACCACTTGAATGACCGGGCCTGTGTCTGTCTTTCTACGAACTGAGACACAGGAACATGGCTTTGAACTCTGTGGTGGGGAGCTAAGTGTGTTTGACTGACAATTTCCTCCAATTCAGCTAGCTTAGCTTCAACAGTAGATATTTTTGATAAAATGGGTTCCAATAGGGTTGTCATCATTGTTGCAAACCTACCCCAAACATTCCCATCATGTAGGCCACCAGCGGATGTAGTTGGATGATTGGAATTAATATCATTTGTCTGTCTCTTCCTAAATTCACAGGGGCTGATAAATTGTTTCGCTGATGCTCCATTTGGTTTCTGCCTAGGTTTACTCTGTTTATGAGGAATCCTACCCTTCCTTTTTTTCGTAGGGGGTTCAACAGTAGAAACAATCCTGGACTTAGCTTTTTGCCCTCTAGTGTTAACTATAGGCCTATCAGGACTGCACTCTAAATTGGAGGATGATGAAGAAACAGTATTCAAAGTTTGATCTACAACATTGTGTGGGAGTAAACCAGATCGCGAGGGGGATCCCTCATTACTAATCATTACAGAGGGTTCTGTAAGTACCGGCGTCACCAAAGTCTGGTAGATGGGGGTATGGGCTCAAGGAACATCCTCCGTTCTGTAAGCTTAATTTCATTTATCAACACGGATTCAGCCCTCTGGAGAAAAGTGTCCAAGGTACCTGCCACCCCTTTACCTTTATTTAATCTACGTGGACTCATTATAACGATAGACGCACACAAAAGTAAATTAAAGCCAGGACTACCTCACTAGGGACAGATTACACATATCTAATTCCAACACAAAAGCTTAATAGGATGGCCCAGCCCGGGCTCTTAAAGTCTCTGATGGGCACAAACGGGCCCGCCCATCCCGTGCCGTGGGGGGAAGAATCACTTTATGCGCGCTGGACATGCCTCCTCGTCACTCGCGACAGCTGTGGTGACTCAGGTGCACCCTGGGAGCTGCAGTCCTCTCCCAGGGTGATGGCGGTAATGGTGGGGCAGAAAGCAACAAGTCCCTGGAATCCTCGTCCCTCCAGAGAGCCCCAACAGCAGCAGGGAGGGCCAGGAATCGCCGCACATCCCAGCAAGTGGTAGATAAGAAAAAACAGATAGTTCTGGTTCCTGCGCCATGGGGGGAGAGGCAGAGCTTTATGCACGCTGGTCACGCCTCCCCCTCGTGGCAACTGTGGTGACTCAGGAGCACCTTCATAGTTGCAGTCCTCTCCCAGGGTGATGACGGTAATGGTGGGGCAGAAAGCAACAAGTCCCTGGAATCCTCATCCCTCCAGAGAGCCCCAACAGTAGCGGAGAGGGCCAAGAATTGCCGCACATCCCTGCAAACAAGTGGCAGATAAGGAGCAAGCAGGGGAGCCACTTGAAGCAGAAGACCGTCAGGAGGACACACAGGCCGAAGGCAGAGCGACAAGAGGAACTCGAGCAGCTCACCAAGAATGAAGGGCAGTGGTGCAAGGATGGGGTGAGGATGCTGAGTTTAGAGGGAAGAGATGCTGGAGCTTCTTGTAGCCTGAAGATCTCTGGAGTGCAGAGCCAACAAGCCTCGACAACAGCAAGATGACTGGTGCACAGGGGTTCGGTCCCGGTGGTTCTGACGAGGGATACTGGCCTCAAAATTGCAGAGAGGACAGGCCAGGCCTTCAGGGAGTTGCAGAACCACCAACTGTGTTGATGAGCCTCTGAAAGTCCGTAGAACGATAGGAGCAGAGGACCGGTCAGCTTCAATGCGGTGCATGCAGATGCAAGGAAGTTACTTCACTCCATGGGAGATTACTTTGGGTGTCCTTTGGGCCTCCCAAACGAGTGAGGCACCATTTTTATCGGGAGACCTGTGGGAACACTGGGTGGTAGGAAAGTTGTGTCAGCCCGGTGATGCTACAACTTTCTCACACACAAATGTGTGAAAAAAGTATTTTTTTCAGCAAAATTTGAGGTTTGCAGGGGATTCTGGGTATGAAAACATTGGGGATCCATGCAAGCCATACCTCCCTGGCATCCCCGAATGTCTAGTTTTCAAAACATTATAGGTTTGCTAGGTTTCCCTAAGTGCTGGCAGAGCTAGAGTTCAAAAACTACAGCTAGTCACTTTGCAAAAAAAGGGTATTTTTTCACTGTGAAAATGTGGTGTGTCCACCTTGCTTTTTGGGCCGTTTCTTGTCGCAAGCACTAGGCCTTCCCACACAAGTGAGGTATCATGTTTTTCGCAAGACTTTGGGGAACGCCGATGGGTGGAATTCTGTGGATCCACGCCGATTCCAGAACTTTTCACAACAAAAATGTGAGGAAAATGTGGATTTGTTTTACAATTTTTTCAGGTTTGCAAGGGATTCTGGGTAAGAGAACCTGGTGAGATCCAGTCAAGTCACCCCTTCCTGGATTCCCCTGGATATCTAGTTTTCATAAATGTATAGGTTTGCTAGGTTTCCCTAGGTGCCGGCCGAGCTAGGGTTAAGAAATTACAGCTAGGCACTTTGTAAAAATTGGGTAATTTTTCTAGTGAAAACATTGCATTTTGAGCCGTTTCCTGGTGTGGGCACAAGACCTACCCACACAAGTGAGGTACCATTTTTGTAGTGAGACTTAGGGTAACACATAAATGTAGAGCAACTGTTATTACCTATGGACTTTCAATGCATTTCTGCCTTCCAAATGAAAGACAATGTGTAGACAAGCATTTGCAATGCAATAGGTCTCGCATTAGGAAAGTTTGAGCTATTGGTATTGTAAATGACAAATATTTTATTTACGTGTTGGTTTTGAAAATTGCGAAATTAATAGCTTTGTCATTTACAATGCCAATAGTTTTAACTTTTGCAAACGTGACACTTATAGCATTTGTAATGCAATATGTGTTGTATTTCACATGACTTAGATGTATTAATATTACAAATAACAATGGTTTTTATTTTTTTTAATAATTAATACTTAAATAAAAGTTATTGTAATTTATAATGGCAATAGCTTAAACTTTTGTAAATAACTTTTGGGAAGATTATGTTCATTGTATTTTATTGTGATGAAAATCCAAGAACAGCAGTGAAATATTAACATATTTTTGTGACATTTGTAATAAAGCTTGAAACATGCTGTGGCGTTGAGTGGTGCTGTGGTGTTGAGTGGTGCTGTGGTGTTGAGTGGTGCTGTGGTGCTGAGTGGTGCTGTGGTGCTGAGTAGTGCTGTGGCATTGAGTGGTGCTGAGGCGTTGAGTGGTGCTGAGTGATGCTGTGGCATTGAGCGATGCTGTGGCATTGAGTGATGCTGTGGCGTTGAGTAATGCTGTGGCGTTGAGTGATGCTGTAACATTGAGTGTTGCTGTGGCGTTAAGGGATGCTGTGCGCTGAGTGGTGCTGTGGCATTGAGTGGTGCTGTGGCATTGAGTGGTGCTGTGGCATTGAGGGGTGCTGTGGCATTGAGTGATGATGTGGCGTTGAGTAATGCTGTGGCGTTGAGTGGTGCTTTGGCATTGAGTGGTGCTGTGGCATTGAGGGGTGTTGTGGCGTTGAGGGGTGCTGTGGCATTCAGTGGTGCTGAGTGATTCTGTGGCGCTGAGCGATGCTGCGGCGTTGAGTGATGCTGCAGCGTTGAGTGGTGCTGTGGTGTTGAGTGGTTCTGTGGCATTGGGTGGTGCTGTGGCGTTGAGTGGTGCTGAGTGATGCTGTGGCGTTGAGGGATACTGTGGCATTGAGTGATGCTGTGGCGTTGAGTAATGCTGTGGCATTGAGTGATGCTGTGGCGTGGAGGGGCGCTGTGGCATTGAGGGGCGCTGTGGCGTTGAGTGATGCTGTGGCATTTAGTGGTACTGAGTGATGCGTGCAGCAGTGTGAGTCGCGCTGCAACATTAAAATGCTTCAGGGCATACCTAGTGTATAAACAAACTCTCTGCTTTGATACTAATCTTGTTCTTGAAAAAAGGAATGTTCAAAGGGCACCGAAGACAGTGTGCGGCGGAGGCAATACTCGGCCTTGTTTTAGATACGAACGGCTGTGCATTCCAAGCGCCCAGGGAGGCCATGAAAGGAATGCACCAACTCACGCGTTCCTGTGGTTTGGTAATAATAAAAAGGCATGCGTGTACTTGGCTTTTTCCCTGCAAACCTGCGCCTTAGTAGGAGAAATCACTGAGAAGTGGTTCAGTATTTTATAGGAATTTTGAACATTTTGGCTTTTGGAAAACCAATCTGGGCATTAGCCAGTTTCCCATTTGGGGACAATCATGACTTTTAATAAAAGTGAGTTGCTCAGAGGTTTGGTGGGCATGTACAGGCAGCCACTGTCATTCAAGGCCGGGGTGGGGAAGAAGTCAAGGCGGGTGTTGGAGGGGTTACAGGGGGAGAGGGGGGGGAGAGATTTCACCTGAAGTCTCATTTTTGGATTTCACAATGAAAAGAAAACATTTAACCTTGGCAGGCAGTTGTTGCTCCAAGGAGCTATCATGTAACTTGCTACGAATTGCACAGTGTATAATCAACTCAAGGAACTGTCCCCTGGCATGCTCCTACTGCTCTCCATGCCACTGGAATCAAGCTATCTAGGCTGATGAGGGCCTAGAGCTCGAAACCGGTTCTTGGATGCTTGTTTCCAGTCCAGGGAGGACCTGGCTTGGCAGTTCGGGCTGGACTGTTCCCATGGGGCACAGGGTCAAGACTGATTTGCATATGGCTGGTTTCAAACTGGAAAGGCATGGTGAGCAAAAAAACGATGGATTTAGGCCCAGATCTCTGTACTGGGGTGAATGTATGACATTGTTCTGCATTCTGTCCATCACCTGTTGGTTTTGCTTTTCCCACTGATTTAGAACACGCATGTATGTTGCCTTCAGTAGATGAAAGCGAGTTCGCGGTAACAGGAGCTTGTAGTCAGTCATAGTATGTGTAGCCCATACCGCCTTCTCAGTGTTCCGTGATCTCAGTGGAACACTTCTGGGGAAGGTGAGAGGTACAGGGGAGCAGAGAAGATGATCAACTACAACTTGTTTTATATCAATGTAATGTTAATAATTAAAATTACCTGGAACGCCATTTAAATGCTGCAATACAATACAAGGATATGGATCCAACAGCCTGATTCATCATTCTCCCGTTTTGCGAGCCCCTAATAGCGATTCATAACGAATCGCTATTAAGGACTTGCAAAACGGGATTCATGTAGGAACTGCAATAAATATTGCGATTCCTACATGTTCCTTATTTGCGAGTAGCAAATTGCTAATCGCAAATAAGGAATAACTCCCCATTCATTCCTATGGGCCAAAAGGCCCATAGGAATGAATGGGGAGTATTCCTTATTTGCGATTAGCAATTAGCTAATCGCAAATAAGATAGCGATTTAAAGGGTGCCAGGGGTGTCCAAAGGACACCCTGTAGCACCCCTTAAATGCAAATTGAAACAGGTGTTGCGCACACACATGTCCAAAGGACATGTGTGTGTGCAACATGCAACTTAGAAAAATGCTTTTAAAAGCATTTTTCTAAGTTTTCGCTATTTACCACGAGGTTTGACCTCGCGGTAAATAGCGGGCCGAAATTGCGAATTCGCAATTTTTAAATGGATGATGAATTGCATTTAAGGAATCTCAAATAGAGATTCCTTAAATGTAATTCCTCGCAAAATAGCGAAATCGCTATTACCGATTTTTGCATTTGGGATGATGAATTCCAAATGCAAAAATAGCGCTCGCAAAGGGCCAGATTCTCAGAATCTGGCCCTTTGCAAGCCGATTTCGGCTTGATGAATCAGGCTGCAAGATCTTTACCAGACTCGATTGACCATTTCTGCCCAGTGCTCGTTTCTGGGACACAGTGTTTCAAACTGTTTTTGCGTGGATGCAAGAACTTTCCATTTGTTCTTCCCTCTCTGGTTTGACATTCCATTTACTATTCTTGTGTTGCAAATAATATACAGCCTATGCATTGGTCATTGGTCAGCTAGGATGGATGAACTAGACTGCTATATGATTTAAAGAACGTTACCATTACATAATGATAGTAACGAGAAATAGGACCATGTACTCTGCGACTTTGCTGCAATCGGAAATAAACTGATTTTCACTTGCATGGAATGTTTAAACACTGCTCCCATTGAACGTGTTTAGGCTTAGACAGTGTGTGGAAAAGTATGAGATTGTTTGTGTATGCTTCCTACATCGGATATATTCAGGCCAGGATACTGCTTGCTCACGCTCATTAGCACGTCATGAGATGACGAATGCTGCATGGTATCCTAACATCTTCTTGTTTGAACCTGTCCTAGAAATTCCTGTCTTGTCTGCATAGGGCACCTTAAGTAATATCAATAGGCCTTACAGTGCACGTTAAATGAGGACAACGCTGTCGAGGGCGTTCCTTACACCAAAAAGGCTGAACACAAGTTGGCAGAACTAGAAAGGGACATGTATACAAAAATATAAAATCACTTCCTATTGACCACACACAGCAGTCTAGTCGCATTGCAGACGGTCTTATTAAATCATTCGAAAGGTGTGTTCTGAAGGATCCAGTATACTCTATCTAAACTGTTATTTAATATACTTATGGAGCACTTGCCACCGAAATAGTTACATCTGCAGTGTTTTGCAAAGCGCTATATGTTGTCAAGTCGAGGTAATGAATGCATCATTTTTCAGAAAAACTGGTAAAAGACGTTTCTTTACAAGGTCGAGGCAGATGAAATAGAGTCCTACCACAGAGTAGAGAAAACCCCATAAATGCTGATCTTTTCGGGATTTCCCTCAACTGACATTAAATGGGAACAAGGACGAGGTTGTACTCACTTGGACGGTAAATTCCCTGGAAGAAAAATCAAGTTGTACCTCCAACCTGCAATCGCTATGTTACAGAAAGGCAACACTCAACTCTAATCAAAACTCCATAACAAAAAAGTGTAAACTGTGGAAAACGAGTTACACCCAATTGATTTGATTTCTGCCATCCCTGAAGATTACGACTCGTTATCTCACAGCACACAAACTGCATTGTCACTCAATAATTCTAGCCAGGCAGCCGATTAGTCAGTACTGAAAAGTTAATGAACAACCACCACCAACAAAGTGGACACACAATGTCAACAGATATATTCTTTCGTAGCAGGTCTCTGTGGGCTAAAACATTTCTTTAAAAGAATTCAGACTTTACTACGAATTGACGGAATTAAAGTTCATGGCCCCAAATCAATGACTTTGCTCAAAACACTTCCGTATGTCTGGATTTTGACACAAAATCCCAAACTATTTAGACTTTCAGAGAGTTGTCTGCGAACACACATTGCATGTATGAGCTATTCTGTTTATGTCTCTAGAATGAATGGCTCTTTATCTTCATTATTAATTATTGATGCACAAACAGGGCGATTAAAAAGTACATGTTACATAAAAATATGTCCAAGATACTTTTTTTTCTTTAAACCAATATCGAAACGTGAATATGACCAGATTAGTTGTTTGCTGAATGTACACGCCTAACTTTAAACAAGAGGTGCTAATGCTACCCGCTATGCATAGCGGAAGTCAGGCAGCCTTCGTTGGGACGTGGGCGGGGCCTATAAAGAAACAGGAAGGAACTGCTGGGAGAACGTCCTGGAACCCTGCATGCTAACTGCTGGCTGCCGAGGAACACGCAGAAAGAGCCTAGTGAGTGGGGGGCATGGGTGCGGGGGGGTGTATGCGTGTGTGTCTGTGTGTGTTCGAGTGTGTCTGTGTGTGCGTGTGTCTGTGCGTGTGTCTGTTTGTGTGCGCATGTGTCTGTTTAAGGGGGGTGCATGTGTGTATGCAGTGTGTGTGTGTGTGTGTGTGTGCGCCTGTGTGTGTGTGTGTGCCTGTGTGTGTGTGTGTATGTGTGCATGCGTGTGGCTGTGTATGTGTGCATGCGTGAGTGTGGCTGTGTGTGTGTGTTTGCGCACCTCAGGGAATCTGAGGCAGGAGATGGGCACGGCGCCGGCCTGGACGTGCGCGTCCACAGACACCAATCACCGCGCGTGCCCGACCCCTGTCTCAGATTCCCAGGAGACAGGCAACATTAGTTGTCGAGCTGGACGCAATGCTTCGCATTGCTTTCTCCAGCTCGACCTAAAAAGAAGTCATTTTGAAAAATGACCTATCATTCTCATGCTAGTAAGGGTACTCCCAATTTCGGAAATGTGCAAATATCTACTGTTTCTAAACTCTATATTTTGTTCCCATTTCAGAAATACATAGGTGTCTTTCATACTGATTTTTCCATGTATACATTTTCCCAAAATAATAGCTAAATACCAAGTGCATAACATAAAAACATTGCAAGACGCTGCTCAGTTATTGGCTCTGGGTTCCTTGGGTTCTTGGTGAACCTACAAGTCCTATATATCCCCACAACCAAAAATGTCCAGCAAATGTAACAGTATATTGCTTTAAAACAGCTGTCATAATTAGAAGATGTTACAGGTGAAAATGTTGACACAAATGGCTGTTTTTTCAACACATTTTCTATTTTTCTTATTTTTAACTGTTAGTTAACGGATCTACACAAATGACCCCTTGCTAATTGCAGAATTTTGTCTACATTGCTAAAATGTTTAGCTTCCTCAGATCCGTTATTGATTTCATACCCATTTCTATCAATAAATGGAAGGAGGTTGGAAGCACCAAAAATATCAAAAATAGGCTATGTCCCGGAAAAATTACAACACTGTGTAGAAAATGTTGTTTTTCTGACAAAAGTCTGCTTGTCCCTGAAAGCTGGGAAGATAGGAATTTCAGCACCACAACCACTTTTTTGATACCATTTGCAGGGGAAAAAACAGACACTTTCATCTGTAGCCCATTTTTCCCATTTTTCAAAAACAAATAAAAAATTAGCTGTATTTTGGCTAATTTGTCGGTCCCCTCGAGAGGAATCCACAAACCCTGGGTACCTTTAGAATGCCCATGATGTCGGAATTTAAGGACGCAAATTTTATTGTGGATACAGCATGTGGTCAAAAAGTTAGAGGGGTCTAAACACAAACTACCTCAATTAGCATAGAAAAGGCTTAGCACAGGGGGGAAAGGCCTAGAAGCGAAGGGGTTAAGCACTTCAGTTACTGTACAGTCTATCGTAAACTAGCACTAGGTTTCTATTTTTCAGATAAAGGAGCATTATGAGTGACACAATGGATTATTCCGTTGTGTAAGCAATTACTTTGTTAATCATTTGTGCTTTCTATCCTATGTATAATAATTGACGATGCGGAGTAGGAATATCGATGGAGGAATATCGTGTGACAGAAATATCGCAGCAAAATTAAGGTGGGGAAGAAATATCAACAACTAAAATATAGTTGACAAGAATATCGGCTAACAGGTAAGTAATTTCGATTACAAAAATATAGTTGTAATAAATATCGTTTACAAAAATATAGTCGACTAAAATATCGATTTATTCATCATTTTATGTATTTTAGTGTTTTTAATGAGAATTGTTTGTCATTTTATTTTATGTTTTAGAGTTTTACTAGTTAATAATTTATTTTAAGTTTAATTCTGCGTTTTTAGTTCTGTAGCGGGCTGTGGGTTTATAGGGGAATAGGGTGGGAAGTAATTTGATTATATAGATTTAAATAATAATTTATAGTAATTCATTTGGTTTTTTTTATTAGGATTTTGTGTTTTTAGTTCTGTAGCAGGTTGTGGGTTTATAGGGGAATAGGGTGGGAAGTAATTTAATTATATAGATTAATTAGGTTAAATGTTTAATTAATTTTAGGTGTGTGTTGTGGTGTTTATATGTGTAAATTGTGTGAAGGGTGGTAAGTAATTTATTTTGTATTGATTAATTATTAAATATTTTTAAATGAATTAACATTAATTAATAAGTAATTATTCATTGTAATTGTGTAATACATTTTAGGGGTGTGTTGTGCTGTTTATATGTGTAAATGGTGTGAAAGATGGTAAGTAATTATTTTTTATTGATTAATAAATACATAATAATACATTAATAATAATACATACATTTTCTTTAATTAATTAGTAATTATTAAATGTAATTGTGTAATTAATTTTAGGTGTGTGTTGTGGATATTATAGTGTTAAATAATGTGTGATTTTTTTATTATCTTTGTTAATAATAATATATTTAAATGTATATATTAATTATATTAATAATGGAAATTACATTTAATGAAAATGTGGATGGTTTTGTTTTTATTGGTGTGGGATCCAGCGCTTTCCCTACTCTTGCACTCACTGGAGTGGGAGTAGTAATTTATACCCCTCCACTATCCAACGCTTTCTCTACTGTTGCACTCACTGGAGTCAGAATAGTAATATTTACCCCTCCGCTTTCCAGTGCATTCCCTACTGTTGCACTCACTGGAGTGGGAATGGTAAATTGTACCCCTCTGCTATCCAACGATTTCACTATTGTTGCACTCACTGGAGTGGGAATAGTAATGTTTACCCCTCCGCTATCCAGCACTTTCCCTACTGTTGCATTCACTGGAGAGGGAATAGTAGATTTTACCCCTCCGCTATCCAGCGCTTTCCCTACTGTTGCACTCATTGGAGTGGGAACAGTCATTTTTACCCCTACGCTATCCAGCGCTTTCCCTACTGTTGCACTCACTGGAGTGGGAATAGTAATTTGTATCCCTACGCTATCCAGCGCTTTCCCTAGTGTTACGCTCACTGGAGTAGGAATAGAAATTTTTACCCCTTCTCTATCCAACGTTTTACCTACTAAGGTTTTTCTTTTGTTATTAAATGTAAGTATTATTTGTTGTAAATAGTTTGTGTTAATTAAATATTTTATGTTAAATTATTTATGCATGTGTTTATTTTATTTTTATATAATTAGAAAAGTTTATAAATGAAATAAATATAGTAATAACATTTATTTAAGTAAATATATGTATAGACCACATGTTTTGTGTTTATATTTATTCTATTGTTTATATGTTACAATTAGGTAAAATATATATTAAAGTAAATGTATTTTGTTAATAATATTATTTAATATTTTTTTTTAAGTTATGGTATTTTTTAAAGTCGATGTTTTTTACATCTATATTTTTTTACATCAATATTTTTGAGTCAATATTATTGTACTTAACTGTATAAGTATAGGGAGTCGATATTTTTGTAATCAATATTTTTACATCGATATTTTTTTCATCAATATTTTTTAAATCGATATTTAAACATGGAACCATAATTGACTTAATGTGACTTAACGCTGCCTTGCAAATAAGGCCCCCTTTTACATTAACCCCTTGCATGCTCGTGACGGAACCACTCCGTCACAAGCCACGGACGGGCTGTGCTGGTGACGGAGTGGTTCTGTCACGGCGCGGCCGCCCCGCCCACGCTAATAGAAGTCCGCGCCTGCGCGGCGCATTCTATAGAGCGGGCGCGGCCGTGACGGAACCACTCCGTCACCAGCACAGCGTGCCTGTGGCTCGTGACGGAGTGGTTCCGTCACAAGCATGGTGGCGCCGCGCGGCCCCCCTCACCCTAGCACCGCGGCGGAATTACAGCCGTGGCCAAGGGGTTAAAGCTGGAAAGGGAGGGCAACGGGTATTATGGTGAGCGTTCCACCACCATACGCATTGATTGTGATGCTGCTCCATATTTACAAGGACAGTGTAAATATGAGGCAGCGCCAAAATTAAGACCAGGAAAAACCTGGTCTTCAACAGGCACAAGTTGGAGAAATGTTTAATTTCTCCTTGTATTTGCAGCTTCCATGTGTGCTGCATTAAGCAGCACACAGAAGTTTCAAAATGCCATTTCAGATTGTTTATGTGCAGGAAGGGACACCGTCCTGCACATAAACAATCTTCCCCTACAATGCAGGCACCCTTGCACTATGGTGCAAGGGTGTCTGCGCTGCCGCAAGACAGCTAACATTTGCGCCAGCGCAGGGAGACACGCAGGGTTGCACTGCATCCTTGTGAATACGGCGAAGCCCTGCATTTTGGAAGTGGCAGAGTGCTGTGTTAAGGCATGGTGGCTAACACCGCACTCCGCCATTCCTAGTAAATATGCCCCCGTAATCTTATGTCATGCTGGCTGGCAGTTGATATATGATAAGGCTGTAATAAAACCAGGATACTTGTCTAATCACTCTACACATTGCACACGATCAGTTAATGCTGCAAGGCGTCAACAACTGTAAAGTACAGACACTGAGAACAAAAAAATACAAAGCGTTAAAACAGTGTAGTGCAGGTAGGTATAGCAGAAGGTTTACAAACGGCTACTATATAGCCACAGAAACACGAATGGAGGATCACAATCATCCTAATACAAGTGGTTACTTTGTTTTTGTGTTATTAATAAAGGTTTGTGATCATACATGTCTGTGAGCATCTATCAAACCACAATGCAAAGAAAAACTCAATGGCAACCAAAGTTACGTGGGTGCATGCAAGAAAAGAAGACAGTCTTGTTTGACTTTGCTGGATAGAGGAGGTATGCGAACCATGGGGTGTTGTGACACAAGGGTACCAGACGTGGAGCGCACAAGGCCCACAGATTGCCATAAATGTTACAAGATCTAACTAGGTAACTAACTAGTCCTCCGGATGCTAGTCCGTCAAGATTTGTAATTGTCAAGGAAATAGCAAGGGAAAAGAAAAGGGGGGGCCAATCGGCCCCCAAGCACACATGGCGGGGCCCGCCCTCCCCCCCCTCTGGCCGATCCTTGGTTGGTTGCGCGTCCCGCACCCGCCCCGGAAGTGGTTGTTACGCTTCCGGGTCGGGGCGGGCGGGGCCGCAGCATGGAAGGGGTTAAGAGCCTGGGGAGCGCGGGAAGCGGCCTCTTTGTGCCCGCGCTTCCCAGGCTCGCTCCTCGCCCCACCGTGGGGCCGTCTAATTTTCTGTTTTATTTTACAGTGTGTCGTCGTGAGGAGAAGCGGCGCAAGTCCGTAGGAGCGGCTGTCAGGGTGTTGCGGAGGACAAAGAAGCAGGCGAACGGGAGCAGAATCCTTGAGAAGCCGGAGCGGGTTGCGGTGACCAGGCTTGCCTGAGGAGGATATTGAAAGGGCGGATTGCGCTTGCGGGAAGCCGGTTGGACCTGAGGTAGTGTGCGGTCTAGGCGGGGCAGCGGTGGATCGAGGAGTCGCCCAACAGAGCGCCAGCGGGACACGAGGTATTGTGCGTGGCGGGCGGGGGCTCTGCAGCTGCTCAGGATCGGCCGCTCGAAGTAGGGGCTGCAGCGGTATACAGGCCGGTTGTTTTGTGAAGCTAAGCAGGGCTAGCTAGGGCAGTGAGCGGATGGGAGACCAGAGGGTGGTTTAAAGGAAAATCGAGCGCTGAGCAGTTTTTTGTGGGTGATAATGTTGTGCTATTGAAAAGGCACACTTTTGTCTGGGGTTGCAATTGGTGTTACTCATTTTGATTAAATGTGTATACACTTGCAAATTGTATGCTTTTACCAGTACTGCTGTATTGCTCACAGCAATATCGTTGTGTGGGGTTGCAAGTGGAGTTACAGATTTTGATTATATGTGTATAATCTTGCAAGTATATGTTTTTTAGCAGTACCACTGTATTGCTCACACAAGGGGGATAAGCATTTGATGCAAGGTTCAGTGGTTGCTATTTTAACTTAATCTGCTGAGTGTTATTTAGCTGTGCTTCCTTATGCTGTCACAACTGGGTGTTCTTGGGGAGTAGCTATTGGTTCTATGTTAAATTTATGATATGGACATAAGCTTTATGGGTGTTCTTTAATAGTACTTCTATATGCTGACACAAGTGGAAAAGCCATTGGGCATGGTTCTTTTGCAGTAGCCTTTGCCGGAATTCCCGTCTTTATTAATTTTCAACAGTTGTGTTGCATTTACATACTGCTGCAATTCGGTTTTAATGAATTTTCTCTCATAGGAGCTAAAGACTAGGATCTCTGCGGGCTGGGTATCTGCGGAGCTCACGGTGGACGGCGGATCCTGAGGACGCGGGCAGGCCAGCATTTCACTGCATCTGGCGGGCCGTTTGGGCTTGAGTTTACTCGCCTAAGCACTCCAGGCTAGCTGGGGTGTGCGGTCACAGTCGCGTGGTGCAGACGGCCAGCTCGTGAGCCTCCAACTTGGTCAGGTACGGAGCACGGTGTGCTCATACATAACCTATTGTGTAGTGTAGGGCGAGAGCAATATGTCTGCGAGACGGGGGTCAGGAAATCCGAGCGTTGGACGGATGTTTCAGACAATGATGCGTAGGATGTCAGCAATGGACAAGCGACTGGGGAAGGTTGACAAGTTGGGTAAGACTGTGGCGGAATTGGGAGCAAGGGTGGATGCTCAGGCAGGCCCATCGGGAAGGCCTAAGCGGACGATAGTGCCCCCCAAACCGAGTGGTGAGTTTGAATCACCGCCCAAGCGTGCCAGAACCAAGAAAGTGGTGGGTCGCCCCCCGAGGTCCGAGGAGGGTGTGGGGTCCCCGAGTCCAACTCCTAATGGGCTGCCAGTGACACCTAGCTCTCCAACACCTAACCCTCAGCCCCCTGCGGGCGTCCCGGCTCCTGCCCCTCAGCCTCCAGTGGGTGTGCCAGTTGCGCCGGTCATGCCACCCACCGGCCCGGTCTCCGTTGTAATCCCGCCTCCAATTGCGCCTGCGAGTATCCCTGTACCGACTATTGTCCCGCCGGTCTTTCCCGTGCCGGGACCAGTGCCACCAGAATTGGCGGCACAGATAGCGGCAGTACTGCCTTGGTTGGGGATTGGGGGAGTGTTGCCTGCCACAGCAGATCCCATGGCAGAGGCTCAAAAATTGGTTGCTCAAATATTGATGGCTAGTGGTCAGGGCAGCACGCCGGGTGCACCAATTTCTCCCCAAACAGGTACAGCTAACAATGGGGGAGCAGCCAAGACCGTGGACTCGACACAACCCAACGACAGTGGTAAGGAGGTTGCCCTGCCGGTGCTGGGCGAGGGCGCGATTCCCTCCAGGGGGGAGTGTCTAGCGCAGCATGTATCTCAGAGTGTGAAGGAATTAATTTGGGCAGACAAGTATGTTAATATTTTTTCATTGCTGATTGATAACAGGGAATGGGAATATGCAAAATCACAGAAAGATATGATGTTGCCTAGCGAATGGAGATCACAACTGCACAAATTTAGGGTAGAGGAGACACTCATCAATTGGCTCAGGGCCTTTTCTGTGTATAGTGAAGTGATGGGAGAACGCTTCCCAGGTATGCAATCAGTTATGGCCTGCTATAAGAGCAGGATTACAATGTACCATGAGAATCATGGGGGGGATGCATGGAAAGAATACGACATTGCTTTCAGGAAATCTAGGGAATTCAACAGGTCTTTGGCATGGGATAAGGTCGATTCTATTTCCTGGCATTCCCAGTTTGAGAAGGGTCAGGCCGCAAGCACTAGCGCTGCCTGGAACAAAGGTTATTCCCCCAAGCCCCAACAGCCCTTTCAACAGCCCTTTCGACCAGCGCAGGGTGGGGAGGTGGGCAATAAAACCAGAGGTAGTGTGGGTGGAAAAGGGGTGTGCTGGGATTTCAACAGGCGGACGTGCAGCAGAGCACCGGGCACTTGCAAATTCAGGCATGCGTGCAACTTATGCGGCCATCCTTCCCACCCAGAGACGACATGCAGGGCAAAGGGCAATGGGTCTGGCAACAGAGGGAGGAGGAAACCAGAATAGCAAGATACATCCGATTATGGCACATTCCCCTATTTTGTTGACGCTATGATCCCCTGGCTCAATAGGTATCCTAATCACACTTCCGCGAGGAGGTTACAAGAGGGTTTCACGCATGGTTTCCGAATTCCAGCTGGTGGTTATATCGGGACACCGCAGTGCAGGAACCAGTTGTCAGTTCTGACCAACCCCAAGGTGGTGGCGAGTAAAATAGAGAAGGAGCTGCGCTTAGGTAGGGTAGCGGGACCTTTTCATGACATTTCGGCACAGAATTTTGTCTGCTCGCCTTTAGGAGTAGTGCCAAAGAAGGAGAAGGGCGAGTATAGGCTCATACACAATTTGTCGGCACCTAAGGGCCTATCGTTGAATGATGCAATAGATGAGTCAATTTGTAGTGTGAAATATGCTTCATTTGATCAGGCAGCGGATATGTTGAGGAGCTTGGGCCCTGGGGCACTGATGGCCAAATCAGATGTTGAGTCAGCCTTTAGACTTCTCCCAGTGCACCCAGCGGACCAGCGCCTGTTGGGTTTCTCCTTTGAAGGTAAATACTACATGGATAAGTGCATGCCCATGGGCTGCTCTATTTCGTGTGCATACTTTGAACAATTCAGCTCTTTTCTCGAGTGGGTCTTCAGACGATCTTCAGGTCACCAGTATGTCATGCAATATCTAGATGATTTTCTTTTCCTGGGTCCGGCGGGATCACGGGAGTGCGCGTCAGCATTGCAGGAGTTTTGCGTGCTCATGCGTACTTTTGGGGTCCCGCTAGCGCAGGGGAAAACGGTAGGGCCATCGACGTGCTTAGAATTCTTGGGAATTGAATTGGATTCAGTGGAAGGCTGCTTTAGACTACCCACAGAAAAGATCCTAAAATTCAGGGCAACTCTGGAACTATGCTTGCAGTCAAAGAAAGTCACGTTACAACTGTTACAGCAGACAGTGGGTCAGCTAAACTTTGCATTGAGGGTGATCCCCATGGCGCCCCCGTTTTCCCGCTCAATTGCACAAGCCATGAAGGGTCTGCGGGAGAAACATCATCGTACACGGCTATCTGTTGAGGTTCGCCAGGATATGCGGATATGGATTGCATTCCTGGAGGACTTCAATGGCAGAGTGCTGTGGGGTGCCCCCACACTGTCCTCAGAGGACTTAGGTTTATGGACTGACGCTGAAGGCAGTGTGGGGTTTGGTGCAATCCTTGGCAGGAAGTGGGTGGCGCAGAAGTGGCCCGCATGGTGGGAGGAGAGTGGGCTGGCTATGAACATCGGGTTCCTAGAACTATTCCCAATCTGGGTGGCAGTAAAAGTGTGGCCGGAGGAATTGGCCAACCGCTCTGTGATTTTCTGGTCGGATAACATGACCGTGGTTGAATGCATCAATCAACAGGCGGCGAGGTGTCCATTCATACTGCGCCTGATGAAAGAGATTGTGCTGTGTTGCATGACATTGAATATACCTTTCAAGGCCAAGCATGTCCCAGGGGTTTTAAATAACGCAGCTGATGCCCTTTCTCGCTTTAAGATGCAGGTATTCAGGGATCACATGCCGGAGGCAGAGGCATCCCCGGCCCATTTCCCGGCGACGCTCTGGCAGATTGGTGCCCCCAACATCACGACCTCGTGGCAGCCAGCCTAGCACCAAAGACAAGGACAGCTTACGAAGGGGCGTTCAGGTCTTACTGTAACTTTCTGGGTCAGGGTTGGGAGAGCGAGTGGAACCTAGAGGTTAGTTTCAACAGGTACATGAGCACATTACACAAGGAAGGGCGCACGGCGGCGACAGCTAGCAGACACAAGGCAGCAGTCTCCTTTTTCGCACGCGCCAAGGGAGTGAGGGACCCAACAAACAGCTTCCAAGTGCAGAAAGCGTTGAAAGGATGGCGGCGCTTGCAGGCTCCTTCCGCTGATGCTAGGAAACCGATAGGTTTTGATCGATTGTCAGCGGTGCTCCTCGCTCTGCCGGACATATGCAGTTCTACAGCCGAAGTGGCTTTATTTAGAGCTGCCTTCTCTTTGGCATTTTATGGGGCTTTGAGGGTAGGCGAACTGGTAGCAGCCAACAAGCTGGATAGTGAAGGCGGCCTTCAGCTGCATGATGTCAACGTAAGGGGCGACACGATGCGGGTTCATATTAGGAAATCCAAGACTGATCAGGAGGCTAGGGGTCAAAGCCTGGTGTTACACCGGGCGCAGAACAACCCGTGCTGCCCGGTGGCACATGTGGAGGCGCTGACTAGGCAGCGAACGGAGGGGTCTAGGGGAGCATTGCTAATGCATAAGGATGGTACCCCCTTGACCAGGTTTCAATTTCAAAGGGTTCTAGCTATGAGCATGGCCAAGGCAGGCTTTAACCACAAGGAATTTGGGACACACTCTTTCCGGATAGGGGCGGCCACGGAAGCCACGGCTCGTGGCTTGAGTACAAATAGTGTTCAAAGGATTGGGAGGTGGTCCTCTAATGCATATAAGCGTTACGTGTGGTTGCACATGCTGTAAGGGTCAGCCGCCACCTTTTCTTACGCCCGCTGTTTTTGTCTGGTTTATTTACAGTTTCTCGGGCCTGTGACGCAGGACGGAAACTGCACAAAGATCACCACAACCATCCATCAACATCAAGGAACCGGCAGGATGACACAAAGAAGACTTTGGTAGTGTGGGTAGTTGGTCATTCATATGTGAAACGTGCTAACCCTATTTTCCTTGCAGGAGCAGGTAGACGGAGGGCGGAGAGCGAGGGTTGTATGGTCTCCCTTCACGGCAGGGGGGGGCTTCGCCTCAGTCAGCTTAGGGATTATATGTCTGGACTACTCAAGAGACACAGCTCACCTCCCTCAGCGGTGATTTTACATCTGGGGGGAATGATTTAGCGGATCTGGGGAGAAGGGTCCTCATGGAAGAAATCATAGCAGCAGCAGGGTGGCTAGCAAAACTTTTACCAGGTTGCACTATTGTGTGGTCTCAGTTGATACCAAGACTGCAGTGGAGGGGGGGGGGATTCAGTCAGCGCGTTGAATCACTCGGTAAAGAGGGTCAACAATAAGCTGGACAAGCTATTCCGAACTCCGGTCCTACAGACCATACCTCATGGGTGCATCTGGGGAGAGCAGTTCTACGTGCGGGACGGGGTCCATTTAACAGAGTCAGGGAATGCCCTATTCATAAGGAACATCTTAGCATGGGTAGAGGGCTTTGCGAGGAGGATATGACCTTGTGCAGTGTAGTCTTTGGGGGGGCCAGATAGTCGGTCAACTATGCTGGCCTGTGGCGGTAAGGTCATAATCGGTGAGCAGCAACTTAAGGTCCTTAGGGGGGGAGGTCCCATTCACGAAAGGGGCCGCCCAGGGGGAGGGGCCACTGGTCTCTCCCAGAACTTCAGGGGCAAGTATCCATCGCTTAGAAGGGTGCGGGGGAGGGAGTTTACGCTTTCCTCAGGCTGGTAGCCACCCCTCACATACACTATGATGTCATCAAGGTGCGCGAGTGTAAGGGCCCTCCTGTTATGGTTAAATGGAGTTCAGGGAGCGCACGCGGGTAAACGGGCCCGGGTTGCTCATGCGCATCTCGGACGTGAGAGCGTAGCTGGTAAAAAGGATCTGACACCGGTTAGCGACCTTGCTGTAGGACCAAAAATGATTAGAATGCAAATTTAATTTTTCAGGATGTTAGATTCGGTTAGGAACCACGCTGTATTAGCTACTTGTTACGGTTAGCCCATCATATCATGTCAAAAATGGATGTAAATCTAATGTTCTGAAATTTGCATTTAATAATCGTGTAAATGTTTTATTTTATTAAAATTTTTATTTTGTTTCATATTTTAATAAATACGGCCAGGGGGTCTCTGACCCCCTGCCTTCCAAAGAATTATGTGTTGACTTGTTAAATGGGTAATGTAATGTGTGTGTTAAGGTGGGGGGTGGCCAGCAGTCCCAGACCATGAGAAAAGGGGGGCCAATCGGCCCCCACGCACACATGGCGGGCCCCCCCCCCTCTGGCCGATCCTTGGTTGGTTGCGCGTCCCGCACCAGCCCCGGAAGTGGTTGTTGCGCTTCCGGGTCGGGGGGCGGGACCGCAGCATGGAAGGGGTTACGAGCCTGGGGAGCGCGGGAAGCGGCCTCTTTGTGCCCGCGCTTCCCAGGCTCGCTCCTCGCCCCACCGTGGAACCGTCTAATTTTCCCCACCCTCCATCCCCTTGTAGCAGAAGTCTGGTGAGGGCACTGGTAGGTATACGGTGTAACGCTATGCAATGTCATTGGAGTAAATGTTTTCTTCCCTTAGGCTCTTTTCCCCGTTTACAGGCAAATGTAAATATGTAAAATTTTGGGTGTGTTTTGCCGTGGCAGTAACTCTTTTTTCCTTAGCCCCCTTTTTCCCTCTTAGATTAGTAATGTCGTATTTATTATGTGGATCTGGCGGTAAGGTCATAATCGGTGAGCAGCAATTTAAGGTCCTTAGGGGGGGGCGGTCCCATTCACGAAAGGGGCCGCCCAGGGGGAGGGGCCACTGGTCTCTCCCAGAACTTCAGGGGCAAGTATCCATCGCTTAGAAGGGTGCGGGGGAGGGAGTTTACGCTTTCCTCAGGCTGGTAGCCACCCCTCACATACACTATGACGTCATCAAGGTGCGCGAGTGTAAGGGCCCTCCTGTTATGGTTAAATGGAGTTCAGGGAGCGCACGCGGGTAAAAGGGCCCGGGTTGCGCATGCGCATCTCGGACGTGAGAGCGTAGCTGGTAAAAAGGATCTGACACCGGTTAGCGACCTTGCCGTTGGACCAAAAATGATTAGAATGCAAATTTAATTTTTC
This sequence comes from Lissotriton helveticus, assembly GCF_964261635.1. Classification (NCBI taxonomy): domain Eukaryota; kingdom Metazoa; phylum Chordata; class Amphibia; order Caudata; family Salamandridae; genus Lissotriton; species Lissotriton helveticus. Next base: position 898,587,592 of record NC_136068.1, on the reverse strand, counting down.
AGGATGTTAGATTCGGTTAGGAACCACGCTGTATTAGCTACTTGTTAAGGTTAGCCCATCATATCATGTCAAAAATGGGTGTAAATCTAATGTTCTGAAATTTGCATTTAATAATCGTGTAAATGTTTTATTTTATTAAAATTGTAATTTTGTTTCATATTTTAATAAATACGGCCAGGGGGTCTCTGACCCCCTGCCTTCCAAAGAATTATGTGTTGACTTGTTAAATGGGTAATGTAATGTGTGTGTTAAGGCGGGGGGTGGCCGGCAGTCCCAGACCATGTGGATGAAAATATGTTGCAAGAGAGAAGGATGTGTTAACCACCGCCTGGCCTGCCCTTGCTGCGATCGATCTCTCAGTCAGCCTGTCTTTGTAACAAATGTGGGATGCGAGTTGCTAAGCGAGCATCTGATGTTGCTAGGTCACAGTTTGAGAATTCCACCTTTTTTTCGTGCTGAGAGCAGAGCGGACAGGCTCATGTCAGAGCATTGCTTGTGGGGGGCTTTCACACAGGGCAAGATCAGCAGCTGTTACGGGCAGGTAAGCACGTCTTCAGCAGAGTCACACGTGTAGTCTTACCCAAGAGGAAATGGCACTTCTAGCTCGCCATGAAGGAAGACATCAAATCTGCTGTTGAGGAAAATCAGAGGCATAAGAGATGACAATGGTAAAGCTCGCAGACTGATGACGTTACAAAGGGCAACTCCAAGTAGAGATTCTCAGTAGCGCCGCCGCCCCATTGGGTGTTGCATTAACTGCTGGCAGTGCAGCAAAAGTGAAAAATAAAACGGTAATAAAATGAATGATTTTTCACTGCTCCCAGCCTAAGCAGTGTTTGGGTATGGGGCTGCTACTGACAGGCAACAGGGGAGAGGTGCTCCTTCCACCAGTATACACTGCTCAAGTCACTTTTACCAGCCATCTTGTGAGGGTCAGCCTGACCTGCACAGTGTAAACCTCTCCACCCAGCTGCCTTAGCAGGCACAGGCAATCCTGGCGCTACTCTCATGCTGCTCATGTGCAGCATAAGAGCAACATCTGGATTTGCAGAAAGGGGTTGCCTTAGGCTCCATGAATTGCTGTGACGATGACTTCAGAGGAAAGCAGAAAACGTTGAGCAAAACGCAGGTTAGTAAATGTTTTTAAAATGATCTCTTTGCCCTCCACTGGGTTTGTCTCTTTGTCCGCCTGATGCCCCATCAGTGTTGAGGGTCACAGGCCGCCATTGTCCTCTTGGGGTGGCCACTTTTGATGTGCGTGTATCCCGTCAATGAAGGAACCCGGAGAAAAGACAGCATTTCAACTGCAAGATGAAGTGAATCGCCGATCATTTTTATCACATCAAATCACATTGCATACCATTTTGTATCACAATTTTCGATATATCATTAGGCCACCGTTACACTTTGGTTATACATGTGTTCTATTCCAAGGGAATCCTCATTAAAGTCATAAGCATTACATTTTCCCACCTGAGTGCGGGGACCCCAGAGCACATGTAAAAATATATATATATATATTTACCGGGACACTCCATTTGAATTTTCCGCGCCTTTTCCCAGAACAGTGACCCCTTTTCCACGCAGCATCCACTTGGGCGCAATGCTTGCTGGGACATGAAGTGCCACTACGGACTACATCTCTGAAAATAAGATCAGGTGATTAGGGGTCGGAACTTACCTTACAATGAGGGCAATGCAGGACACTCATAAGGCGTGGGTGGAGTTTCATCACGGTAACAGCAGCATCTGAGGAAGGTTATTAGTACCGAAATGCATTATGCTTTGCTGTCTTCATTAAACGGCTCCCGAAGGATTCCCTGTGTGGCCTCTTTCCTTTTCCTATCGGAGGGGTGTGCTGTGTATATATATATATATATATATATATATATATATATATAATTACCAATTTCTAGAATGAGCACTAATCAAGCGGAATTTTTGGATGTCACTGTTTATATTGATGATCATAGCAGGGTGCAGACAACTCTCCATCGCAAAAGCACTGCGGGTAACACTACCCTCCATGCCTCTAGTTTACACCCCAGGCACACGATCCAAAGTATTCCCTATGGAGAATTTCTCAGGTTGAAAAGAATATGTAGTGCTGCTACTGACTTTGAGATATGTGTTAATGACCTGCGCAGCCGCATGAAAGCCCGAGGGTACACAGAATTTTTTTTAACCAAGCGCTAGTGAAATCTCAGGGCAGAACACGGGCCAGTCTACTAAGTCAAGCTTCTGGGAACACTGAATTGCCTGATGAGACATCAGATATCACCAAACAGGAATGTCCCAGATTTATCACTGATTACAGTAGCCAACAAAACAGGATAAGGCAAATAATCAACCACCACTGGCCCACTATACTATCTGACAGTGTACTAGGTAGCATGCTTCCTGATAAACCCCTGGTCACCTTTCGTCGGGCACTCAGTATGGTTGCTGTGCTCGACCAGAGTAGTCCTGAGCTCAAACTTAAACCAAACTGGCTAATTAAGGAGGGATTCCGGAAATGCTCTACTTGTAGAGCATGTAAATCCGGAATTAATAAGACACACTATAAAACCCCCTTCAGTGATATTGAGATTCCAATTAAAGGCCAGCATACATGCAAAACGGAATATGCAGTATACGTACTGACATGTACCTGTGGCTCAATTATGTAGGCAGCACTAAACAGCCAGTACATGTCAGGATTTTACAGCACATTCGGGCCATTTTACATTCAGATCCTGCATATCCGGTGGCACGCCATTTTTTGAGCTCACACAACAAAGATATCAATTGCCTAACATACTATGTAGTGGCCTCGGTCCCTAAACCAAGGCAAGGTGGCAACCGTGAGCTCAAACGTCGTCAACTAGAGTCACGAATGATCCTCGAATATGATAGTAAATGGCCGAATGGGCTTAACATTACAGAGGATCTTCGCCATTTCTTGTGATATGCTATCCTTCCTTGTATACTGAGTCTCCAGCATTCTTATTGATTCTAGGAGTAAACCCCTCTAGATAGTTAGGTTCCCTGTTATCTAGCAGGCCAAAAATACTCTCCTAGGTGACCAGAAATAGCACTTATCCAGTTAGCCAGTGGTGTGGCCAGTCAAGTTCCTTGTTGGCCACTCTTCCGGCAATAGACTTAGCTCCTTACCTTCTCCAATTTTGTAAATATACACTGATTGTTATTTACCATCTAGCAAACACCTTTTATCAAATTTTGTATGATATTTATTAGCACTTTTTTACACTGGGTGTTTTTAGCTATAAGGAATTTTACATATTGTAGTTTTATGATAGTATCAAATGTTTTTACAGTTTTTTAAGAGATATATAGAAGGACAGTGTCCTATCTCTAACTGTCTAGATTGCATTCATCCATTGAATATACAGGGTACTTTGCAATATGTAGGTTTAGCACTTTATCCCCATTCCCCTTATTCCCTTATGCACTTTAATATACTCCACTTGACGCAGGCTTGGAACCAGTCAAATTTGTATATATTTGCACTTATGGATCAGCCTAGGATCCTCCAGTCACTCTAAATATATCATGTGTGAAATTTACGTTTTTTTATTAATGGATTTATCCCGGAATTGAGTATATGGAATTCTTACAAATAATATGTGTGGGTCTATATTGCACAATTATTGCATAGTGTTGTATTTAGCTGCATGTTGCCTTGAAGAATGAGGTTGAGTTGATATACACACTATTTGTGAATTTACAAAACCTGTATTTTGCACTATACTCCTACAGATAGGAGTAGTATGTCTTTCATTTTTATGACCCTCTGACATCATGTGACTGGGCGGGCTGATTGGGTGTGCACTGCATTATAAAATCAAAAAATTCAAACTGGCTTACTTGCATGTGAACAAGGGCTTTTCAAGCCCGAAACGCGTAGTGCCCTCTTGCCTACCGACAATTTTGCAATAAAGAAAGAACCTGTGAAGCGCATTTGGTGGTCCGTCTCCTCTGTTACCTCGCCGATCTGACTCCCGTCTGATTCGGAAGTGGTGTTGTTTGGAGTTTCCGCATATGTATATATATATATATTCACTGAAAAAACCATAGGTTATAGACCATATATAGTTAGGAATTAGCATTTAAAAAACCTTATTTTACTCACACAAAACCATTGAAATTCCATATATAGTTAGTTGCACTAACTATATATCGCGCACCCGCAATCCACTGCTGATGATGTCACATATTACATCATTCATGACATGGTCAGTGACATCACTGATGACATCACTGATGACATCTCAATTGACATCACTGATGATATCTCATTTGACATCAATGGTCACATCAATGATGATATCATTAATGTGACAATACAATGCATCTCCTCACACTTTAATATAACCTCTGTTACAACCCAGTGTTAAATACAGAGTATAATTTTTGAAACCATTGACACACCAATACTAGTTACTACATACGCACTCACTGATTCCTACGTCTACACACACATTCACTCATTCACCCATACAATCATTCATACATACAATCACTCATCTTTACAACACTATCATATGCACTCATACACCTATACAGACACTCACACTCTGCCACTCATCCATGGAGTTACTCACACACCTAGTCAGTCCTGTAAAGAATCAATCACACTTCCATTTTCTAATCTACACAGTTAAACATAGAGTACCTTACATTTTCAAACATATACTAACACATACTTACTCTCTTATAGAATCACTGATACAAGTACACATTGATCTGCACAGAGTCACACACCTCCCAGCCAGCCATACACACACTCAGTCTCCCATACAAATACTTGTGCAACCAATCAATAACCCATATAGCTACTTATATAGCTACTGATCAACACATGCAGCAGCTTGCACAACAACAGACATACTGATGCACACTTTCAGACAGTTTAGTCACTAACCCGTGCATTTAGTAAGACGCATTTAATCACTCACTCATACAGTCAATCACGCACCTACTAAAACCTTCATTCAGACACTTATACATCCACTCATTCTTCAATATGTAAAACATATTTAAACTTTACAGAAACACATAATCACTAGATGTTGTCATCAGTGATGTCATTTGAGATGTCATCAGTGATGTCATCAGTGATGTCACTGACCATGTCATGAATGATGTAATATGTGACATCATCAGCAGTGGATTGCGGGTGCGCGATATATAGTTAGTGCAACTAACTATATATGGAATTTCAATGGTTTTGTGTGAGTAAAATAAGGTTTTTTAAATGCTAATTCCTAACTATATATGGTCTATAACCTATGGTTTTTTCAGTGAATTTTCAAGGTTTTGTAAATGCTAATTCCTAACTATATATAATCTATAACCTATGGTTTTTTCAGTGAATTTCAATGGTTTTTTAATAGCAAATATCTGTAGCTGTAAAATGTATTCTTCTTTAAATCCCAAAATATATTTTATATGTTTATTAATAACTTTTTTTTTTTTTTAATTTTTTTTCTTCGTTCCCACTTCGCGAATCGGGAAGCTTCCCGTTAGCTGACCTTGATGCCGCGAAATAGACCGCGAGCCAGTAAACGTTTCTTTACCGCAACTGCCGCGTTAGAAAACAACATCGTGACGCCTCCCGTCCGCATGACGTTTCGCGTTGTCGCGTGATACGTCATATGACGTACTACGTTAGCGAACTGGTACGCTTACCGAGTCGCAAAGCAAAGGTTTCTGGAAGCAAACCGGAAGGCCCTGCAAAGCGTGTAACATAAACACAGCAGGTCATGTGACTTGGTAATAACACTTTTCATTGGTTCATTTCACTTTTGGTTTCCTAATGATGTAAGACTAGGTCATATAATCTAAAATGAACACTTTTCATTGGTTGAGAACTATTGTTTTTCCCAAATGATGAAAATCCCTCTTTCTTTCCTCACTCTGACTTTCATCATTGTGAGAGAAAGACCCTTTGTTACCAGTGAGCAATGGCTTCTTTAGTAGCTTCAGCTGGTGCTTCCCCACCACCTCCACCACATCCAAGGAAGAGTGGACCGATGTGTGAATGTGTTCACTGTATGCAACAACTTTGACACTTACAGAAGCCTCACCTTCTCCATGCCTCCTACACAGTTCTACATGTACATCATAAATGCAAACAGAACAGAATTAATTATACATGTTAAATGGTTTATTTTTGCTGTTCTCAGAATGTATCAAATTTCACTAAAAACAGTGACTTGAAGGTATTCATCATATAACAGCGGGGGAAAAAAAACACAATCAAAATGATTGTGTTTAAAAAACCCATACAACATAACAAATCAGAATTCAGAACTCCTTAAAGTTAACTTACTTTCCATGACGGCCAAGGATGTCCTATTAACAGCTTACACTCTGTTGTGCTGTTATTACTTTCAACCCGCCACTTTCTGAAAGAAAACCTCCATCGTTTTCAAAAACATGTTACATACAATAAATGACTTCTTGCTCTCTACCACAAGTTTCCACAAGGCCAAATCTTGTCAAAGCCATTTATAACTCTTGGATTTCTTGTAAGCCAATCCCGTCTTTTCGCATTTCCGCAACTTTCAGAATTAAAATGTTGAAGATCATTTACACAATCCTGGACTAGTAATATCTTCCCCTTCTTGCTCAATCATGTTCTACATTTCCTATCACACTGATACTGCTTACTATGAAGCAGACTTACACTACCTTTATGACTAGTACAATTATTTAATTCTCTACATCACTTTTAATCACAAAGCAATGTAAAACAGTAGACAGCATTGCAGACTTACATTCCCTCTACTCCATGTTTTGATTGGCTGCTTCAATTAGCTTATAAAAAGAAATAGTTTTTCTGAACTCATTCAAAGTGCACGTATTTCTCAATGACGTCCAGTGTTATGGTAAAAAGTTATGTCTCTGTACTACACTTATCCTCAAGGCCAAATAGTGTAGGAGCCATGAGAACTTCTTGAAATTCCTCAGAGCACATCCCGAGATTCTTTCCCTAAAATTTTGGTTTTAAAAACACCAGGTAAGAGTTTTTAAGGTCATATGGCAATTTTTTTTTGAAAATTAAAACAGAATCATTGCAGAATGACCAGCCATTTCTACACTTTAAATAAGCTGTATAATGTCCTGATGTTATTGAAGGACCATCATGATATATAATTGCTACAGTTACAAAAGTCCTTCCTGATATTGACAACTGTGAAGCCACAAAATTTTTAATTAAAGTTGTCAATTTTGTTCCATCAGGCCTACATCGTTGGAACATTAAAATGACATACTGGCCATATGTTCGTATAAATAATGTGGACATCATTTCAGATTTACATTGCCTACACTCCATATTGTGATCAGCTGCTTTTACTAGCTTATTAAAAGAGACTGATTTACTGTCTGGCAAAGTTAAATATATAAATCTTTCTGAGTCTACACTAGTAGTACTTGATACCCTACAGTTCTCGCAGTCATGCTGCCATTGATAAGAAAGCCCAAACAGGTGATCTACATCTACACCTTCATCATGCAATACATCAAGCATATACATTAAAAACTCCTGACAATCTTGCTGACTATTTTGAGAGAATTGTGTTTGGCCTGAACATCTGTCTAACAGATTTCGAATTTCAGACACACTTTCTATGTTTGTTCTATCAGTGCTACATTTCTCTAACACAGAATTTAACAAACTGCAAAATCTTTGATCAGAATTGACCACAATCTCTTCTTTTACATTTTCTAGAGAAAACAAAACATTAACCACTACATTAGCATAGCAGTTGACACCAGAACTGTTTTCAAATTGAAAACCAACAACATCTTCAACAGAATCCTTTTTGTTTCTGCTTATAATTTCAGGTTCATCGACTTTTCGTCTTTTTGCTACAACCTCCCCAGTATTGGTCACATTTCTTCGTTTCCGGCCTACCACACGTTTCTCAAACAAAGGATACTGAGGCAAATGTGGCGCATACTCTCTTCTCAACCTATTGTATTCCTTAACACAATCTAGATCCGCACAAATGTTTGTGACATCACACTCAATCAAGTACAATCCCGATAAAGTCCTAACTCGTGACAATGCCACATATGCCATACCCTCCTTGAACACAGAACTGCCAATATTCACCAATGCACAGTCTACACTTAAACCTTGCGATTTATGGATTGTCACCGCATATGCCAAGCAAACAGGAAACTGCTTACGACGAACATATAAGTCTTTTACAAGCAAAAATCTAGCAGAACAACGAGCAATTAGCTGTACTTCCTCAATGCCATCAAATTTAATTTTTAAAAATTCAATTCCATCTCTATTTCTGTATTTCACAAAATCAACAACATTACCCATTGATCCATTTACCAGACCTCTTTCAACATGTAAATTCCTTCTTAAAATTATACGGCAGTTCAAGCACACATTCAGAGTCTTTTCAAAACCCGCAGTTTTAGATATACTCTTCTCTAATGAATCCAATTTTGTTTTCAGATTCTCAGACAAAATAATTGTTGATCCCATATGCTCTACTCTGTCAATAGCTTCCAATTTCACAATCTCTTGCTTTTCTAAATGCAACATTTTGTTGTTGAATTTGGCACATTCTGCAAGAGTTGGCATCAAACATATTCCAGATTTTTTCTCAGTAACTTTCTGAAAAATATTCTCAGGCACAACATCTTCGTCTGGATATAAATTTGTCAGTAATCGTGCATGTAAAGCTTCTTTCCCATGCTCGGTCACTTTTCCAATTCTAACATCTTGTAGAATAGTCTTGTAAACTTCATCCTTTGCCTGACGCATATTTTCATGCAGTTCAGCATAATTGAAGTTTAACCATATATTGACGTTGCCAATACTCCCTAAGCACTTCCTGGTATCTTCATGCGTGAGCATTTTGAACACAGGTTGCCCTTTCACTGGTGTCAGCTGCAGAAGATCTCCGAAAACAATGATGTGTTTGCCACCAAATAACACATCATACTCTGTTTTGAGAACTTCTTGCATTCTCAAATGCACAAAGGCAAGCATGACATTGGAAACCATGCTTACTTCGTCAATGATAAGAAGTTTCATTTTCCTCAAGACTCTTGAAACTTCAAAACAAGCATCTCCAGATAGCTTGTGATATTCTAATTTGTTGTCATGCTCCACTGGCAGCATCAGTAAACGATGTAAAGTAATCCCTTTAATGTTATGTGCTGCCAGTCCAGTTGGAGCGGTGACAACACAAGACAGCGATGACTCTGTCCTTTCCTGCAAATAACATGAAATTGCTTTAATAAGGAAACTTTTTCCAGTTCCCGCTTCTCCACTCACGTACAGTCGGACAGGCTTCAACGACGTACATGAGCACTCTTTCTTGTCATGACTTAATCCATGATCAATTTGCATGGTAAGTTCGTCATATATTTTCCTCTGCTCAACGTTGAGTTGTCTTTCCAACTCTTCTAAGTTAACCGCATCCTCCTGAGCATGTGCCATGGCTCTTTCCACTTCATTCATAGCAGTGGCAGCTTCATTTTCGATAAGAGGTCCTCCTAGTGGATCCTGACTCAATGAAGCAGAACTCTGACTGTCCTGAGAACTGTCTCTGGCAATCTCGGCTGCAATCGTTGCTTCCTGCTCAATTTCCACATTCAACATTTCTACATATTTGGGAAAAGCAGGACATTCTATGGTCTCCTTGGCAGCATTGAATGAGTCTTCGTAACAAAGGAAATCTCCAAGCAGTTCCTCTTCTGCACGCCAAGGCTTAAAAAGTTGCAAAAGTGCTAAATAGAAAAACTCCTTTTTTTCAGGAGATTCGCCACTCAATTTTCGATGGTTTATCAAGTGGCATTTTCTTTGCTTGACCAGACATCCCTCACTTCCTATTACAGCATACACTCCTTTCTCAGTATCTTCTTTGATGTTCCTCTTGAATATGTAATTTTGCAGAACCTCATACAGACAAACATTCTCGAGGTGACTGCTTCGATTTGGATAATATGTATCCAACATGTTGCTCTTCAAAATGTCGGTACTGTTTGGCTCCTTTTCCGCCAAATACTCAATTTCCCGCACAGGTTTCAGAACTCGATTACGCGTTGCAGCAAGACCAACACTCGCCCAAACGATACTCCTGGACTTGGCATAGAGACTTGCTGAAGACAACCGGTCAGAACATTCGTAAGCTCCGATTTCTCGATGCGACAACATCTTCAGACTGAAACTGTACAACTTCTTGCTGAGGCTCTTTTCATGGGAAATGTCCTCCCACATATCCTTCAATTCTGTCTTCTCTTTTTTGGTGATGTAAGATGTCACATACCGAGCCACAGCCATACAGTTATCAGCCACAAACTGTATATCCATGTTAGCATTCCACATGGACAAAATCACCGGGTTGTAGTCGTTGATGTACTTAGACTCTTCGTTCCTCTTCAAATTGTATGTGTTTTTAGGTGATTTCTTCATCACATTATGTCGCAGCGAAGACATCAAACTGTTCACTCTTCCTTTAGAAATCACCGATCGTGGAAAGCCGAAACGACATTTGGTGTAGAACTTGTCTTTGTTCCGGAATTTACGACGACAGTACTTTCCACATCGATGGCTTTGGAAACGTAGAACTTTTTCTCTTAGGCTTTTTTTCTCCTTTGCGTTTGGAACAGCACACGTAGAATACTGTTCTATGAAACTCATCACTGAGTCGTCTGCATCCGTTCCAAATTTAGGTGCATCCTTGATCCACAGCAACATATGTATATGAGGAGCACCTCTTGCTTGGTACTCCTTCCTCCAGAAGAAATCCAACACCTCTCCAAGAGGTGGATTCTTCTTATTCATGATGAAAGACATCATACCTTCAAATCTATGATTGAAGTACCTACATACATTGACTGGATCCAAAGAGCACAGTTCTCCGGGTGTCTTGAATTCGATGTTTTCTACGTTAGCATTTGCCTCTCGTAGAAATTCAAGTAAGTCTTCCCAGCCATACTCAGCACAGCTCAAAGTGAGGAACCATGTGGGAGTTCCTAAGTTCCTCAGCATACATTTTAAATCACCATGACGACGGTACCAGTACTCATTAGTACCACGCTGACACGCCATGAGATTAATCAGGTGAGAATCCAAAATACTGTCTTGGACATTGACTTTATCCATAAAGTCACTTGCCGAGATGTTTTGCATGTGTATACCACTTTTCAAGATGTGGTTCACTGCATATGACAGTCCAGACAGATCGCTTTCAAACAGGAGATGAAACAAATAAGGAATGCATTGTCGAAACCTAGGATCTCCTGCATACAATCGCAAAGTCCGGTATTCAGAAGCAGGAATTTGATGAGGTCGCTCATCATATCTTCCTCCCTGACCTGTTGGAAAAAGCTGTGGGAAACACCGAGCTTCCAAACTTTCCTCCCAAACACTAATGGGACTCCCTTTCGCTTGTTTCATTTGAAACAACTCAATAGCATTCCCCATGACTTCCTTGGAATGCAAAGGATGAACACTATAATGTTCATATATTTCTTCACTAGTACAGGGTTCTACTTTCTCAATTTGACCAGCACACAAATCGCTATCCTCTTCCTCACTTACTTCCTCTTCTGCAACATATACATTTTTATAGTATTTATTATTTTTTTTCAAATACAATGTTGCCCTTTTGACTTTCCTAACATCTACTAAATCTTGCCATATTTTCTTATTCTTTGTCGGAACCCCATTAACTAAGATAACAAGAGGTTCCTCTTCCACTTTTTCTACTCCAATTGTGTTAATGTTTTTCTTCAAATCTAGAGGCAAATAAACAACTCTTCCCTTTAATCCTCTCTGTAAATCTGATGGAGGCAATTTCCCTGTCTTTGGCTCCATTCTTACAATAGCCTGAAAGGGATGGATACTTTGAATCAAAATAGATTCATAAGTATTTAAATCCTTCAATTCAGAAGGAATCTCAACCAATTCCAGATTATTATGAACTGCTCTAGCAGGCATCTGGTTTTGATTTAATTTGTTACAACAATAAGTACACACACGTTGATCCAATCCCAAATCAAAACAATTTTCTACCATCAAGTATGTTGTAAAATCCTTCCATTTACTATTATTTTCCCTTTCACTTTTTCCATATAAATCCACTAACTTAGTCTGATTCTTATAATAAGTGCGTCGACAACACACACAAGTGAAATTTGGCCTCTCACTTGATTTCACCTCAAACGTCGCAATTTCCCTCTGGAAATTATCTGTACTGGAAACCTGTACACTATCTTCCACATTACTCTCTTCTTCTTGGTCAATTTCAACATTCTCCTCTTTACTTCCAAAGTAACAAAACTCAATTTCTTCACATATATTCTTCACATCTATTTCAGAACCATGCAAAAGAGCAGCGCATAATTGTTTAAGCATAATTGCTGGACTCTTAGCATAATACAACATTCTAACTAATTTCCTCACTTTATTATGATGCACTGCTAGCATCCTGAAATGATGAAAAACACTCTGGCATACTCTCCTGGAAAGACAAGCCAGTGAATGACCATGCAAACCTATCACTTCTCTCACTCTGCAAGGATCTAATTCTTGCAACAACTTCATTTTCTGCTTCAAACTTTTCTTATTAAATGACCGTATAAAATCACAAAGCAAATTGATGGAATCCTGTCGTACACTGCAAATACTACTACACTTCCAGGTGTACACAGGACCCTTAGGACGTCTCCCTAAAACCTCATTACCTAACACCTCTTCTATCTCTGTTCTCACAACTTTTTCTTTTTCAACTGGACAACCATCTTTCACTTCATAAGCTCGACCACTGGTGTCAACTGCATGCACCAAATCATTATCCTGGAAATAACTCTCCTCATTAAAAAATGCCTCAGAGCTTGAACGATGCATCCATTCTCCAGAAAAAACTTCACAAAAATTACTACGATTAACTATTCTCTTCCATCTACTATTTCTTTTGAAATCATAAATTACCTTGTTTAGCTTCCTAATTCTATTGATTGTCAAAATAAATAACTTACGTTTAATTTCAAATGCCTGATCAATAACTTTCTCAACTATTTTTTTTCTCTTATAAAAAACCACTTTCTGTTGACCTTTCTTAATATTTTTTAACAAATTCCCAATTATCCTGTTGCGGAACATTCGTTTACGAATATCCCTAAACTGTTGTTTCCTTCTACTTTCATGCATAGAGTTATCTCTTACTCTAGCAGTAACATTTCTCATTGGCCTTTCCTTACCATTTGAATTGTTTCTCCTTTTCTGGACTGAAACATTTTCTGTAGTAATATTTTTTTTACTACACATATTTCTTATGACTGTTTTTGGACTCTTACCCGGTGCTTTCTTGGTGACTTGACAAATCTTTTTGTTAGAGGACTGCTGCATTATTCCATGGTCCTGCTGTCTTTGACGTTTTGCAGCCTTTCTCACTCTTTCTTTGCTAGGCATCCTAAAATCTTGAAATAATCTGCAGTTGAATCTGTGGTAAAATATAATAAAAAATGTTATTAACCACTATTACCCAACAGTAAATTAATAACAGTCATCAAAAACTTAACACACTACTTAAGTATATAATATACTGAAGCCTATCTCCAATTTTTCACTGAACAGGACTCATCTCTTCTTAACCTTGGATAAACCTCACCTACTCTGTGTCCCCTGCACATAATTAAATGTAAAGGGGCAGATTTATATTAACTAGCACATCCCCAGGGATGCACCAGTTAACGTGCACCGCTGCTCTGCCACCCACGGTGTGCCGCATTTACAATCAGATAGGACAAAGCTACATCAAAACCCTGCGCCTGCTTGAAGCAGGCATAGATCTTGACGCAGGTAGGCTGAAAGCTAAAGCAACAACTAAGTGTCGTGTGCAGAAGTTACAAAAAAGGAAAAATGGCGTTTAAACCAGTAATGAGACCATGCTAACGTAACACAGAGTAAAAATATCCAGGATCTACATCAGTTTGGGGTTCACGAACCTGGCAGGTACAAGGCACTGAGGCTTTCCACCGTGCATGTCTCATCCCAAATCATATGTTGTTTGTGAATGAAACAATTTCCCAGACCAAATGCTTTGGATTGGCTACTTCTAAAAAATTAAACACCCCTACTATCCCGGAGTTAGAGGAATATGATGGTTGGAGTAATTTTACTCGTTGTCCATTAAAGATTTACAGGCCCTACTCCGTAATTCTTCCTTTAACATTTCCAGTATAAATCCAAAAGGTTGACTGCTTTGGCAACGTGCCTTATCCACGGTTTAATAACGCTGCCTTTTGCTTTATATAAGTTTTCAAATTGTATGAAATATATACCAATAGGTCGTTATTAACCTTTAGGTAGTGGTTTTCTTCATGAGGTCTGGTCGCTTCCATACACATACAGATTTTCAAAGATGATCAAGAACTTTATCTGAATGGAGAGGAATGCACTGAGACGCCAGATCATTCACTAATGTGTAGGCACATACAGTTACACGGTTCATCCAACAAACACCGACCAAATATGGCTTGCGTGTTGCAAGGCACACCAGTTCCTGCTATCATCCCCACGTTCAAGTTCTTGGAAAATGGTAGTTATTTGATGCTCAATAATGAAGATTGTTCTGGGTTAATTAAAAGTATTCATTTTATCGTAACAGTAAATGAACGGGTTATTTGCTGCAGAAATGTTCTATTTCCTCCCACACATGAACATAGGGAGTTTTCAATCTGGCCACAAATACCAACCTTGGGAGCACATTTCAACGGCATGGCAAGAATAAGAGCTCTTTTGTCTCATAGAGAGGTGGCCTTGAGTTCGGCCCGTGAAACTTTCGTGCTTCACATAGCGAACACCCGTACAGAGGTGCAGACCCTTTTAAATACAGATTCGCCTTTCCATTTCAGCAAGATGGTTCGGACTATCTCTAACGCGTCCTCCACAAAGGGCCTGGCGCACTTTTTTAAAGTTGTTACCAGTGGTCTCGTGACTTCATTTGAGAAAATCTTTGGAGTCATCCCTGCTTTCTTTCATTCTATTTTTTCCACTCTGCTTCGTGGATTCCCATTTTTACTTGCATTACCAGCGGACGCTCTTGTGCTTTTTTACATTTTTAAATATGGATGTCCCTCCTGTGCAAGCTCCCGCCCTGCAGCTGCTGACACTGTTCCGCAATCGCATGCTAGAATATTATGGCACAATGCCGTTGGCGATATTAAGCACGGCATATGGATTATCTTTTCGATTCTCCTACTTCACCTGTGTCCAGCCTGTATTTCACTGCCTGACCTGTGATTTCGATTGGGCCATTGATTTGTGTCTCTGCGGACCGGTTTCTCCTGACGTCGACTTTAATCAGCTGATGACTCCTATCATTACTCACGAGTTGGTTTGTCCTGGCGAAAGGATTATGGCTGTGGCATTGATGCATGGACTAATTGGTCCCTGGAATTTACTGGCGGCAACACAGTCTTTCTTGGAACAGAGCTTTCTTGAAAACACACCGAGCTGTCTTCTGATGTTGATAGAGGATCCGGTGCTGGGAGAGCACTTATGTTCTTTTCCGCTTTTAAATTGGATGGCTGAACTCTTTTCGGATGAAGACGGTGACTTCCTATTGGAGGCTGTTGCAGCTTATTTTGCATACACAGTTATGTCATAGACCTTTTTCATGTTTGATATCCTGAGTACTAGCATTTCATTGACAATTCATTGACTTATTTGTCAAGTTTTTATTATTTAGCTTGCCTATTGGCTTAAGACTCGATAAAGTACTTGGCTGTTTTATTTTTCTTTAGCATTAAATGTTCCTAGTTTTTAATGTTTTACCTTGCGGACCGTCCACATATAAAGTTGCAATCTGCTCTCATGAGATGGCACTTCTATTATCTTATTCAGTTCGTTTCCGGATCATGGGGAGGTGTCATCTAGGTCCTGGATATCTTTACACCGTGTTAAGTTAGCATGGACTCATTACCGGTTTAAACGCCATTTTTTCCTTTTTTGCAACTTCTGCACACGACACTTAGTTGTTGCTTTAGCTTTCAACCTAATAGTTCATCGTGATTTACATGAGAATAATATGTTATTGCTCTACTATCTGCTTTACTTCTTAAACTATATCTGTACAGCGAGTGCTGAAGTTTCAAGAACAACACGATACAGAATTGTTATGAGGTCTGATCTCCACGACTTCATACTCATAACATAAGTGCAGCTTCTCCCAATTCTGGGCATGAGGCGGGTTTTATATTGCTTTGCCGAACACACATACACAACACTTGATGCGGTTCACATGAAGAGAGAGCTGGTGTATGCTGATGTGATTCCTTCAAATCTAAGACACTAAAGTATCGGCACGCCCTAAACCAACACAAAGAGACCTTCTTAGCAAATAATATATTATGTGTATTAGGGAGGGTGAGATATAAGCAGCCGCGGGCCGTGGAGGGAGTTACGGTGGGGCAGGGAGGCGGGGAGGGGGAGGGGCAGGGTGGAGCCCTCTCCACCCTGCCCCTCCCCCTCCCCGCCTCCCTGCCCCACCGTAACTCCCTCCACGGCCCGCGGCTGCTTATAAGTGTTGCTAACTCTTATTCATTTACAGCATGTTAACATACTGTCACCATTCGCTTTTTATGTACTACTGACTATGCTGGTAATTTTGCTACTGATAATATGTGTACTTGTATAATCTAAGATACTACGCCTGAGAAGACGGCATTAGTAAATAAACATTTCAAATACACATCTGTTCTTCTTAACTCCATGTTCTGGTTTCTAAGAAATCTATAACGACCGACTGTTCATGAGTTCCACGTATCCTGAGGTACTATAAGTTCATATTCTGGATTGTCTAAACATTGAGAGTTTGTTATATCCAATGTGACACTGTACCTAGCTTGCTAAGGGGTTTTGATTACTAAGGTGAGTTTTGGGACACCCTAATTCGCCGAGGTTCCAATCCTCTGTCCACAGTTCTGTGTGAGAACAGAAACCCTGCGACAGGGGCACCCCTCAGCCTTACTGGAGCTTCATCACACTTGCGATACAACTCCAGCAATGCGCCAACTTTACGGCACAAATACGTCACGCATCTGTGCTGTTTTTGCCCCATGATGCGCCGCATTGTAAATGCAGCACACCATAGGTGACGGAACAGCGGCACAGAATGACTAACACATCCCTGGTGATGCGCCAGTCATCATAAATCTATCCCTATGCTTCTTATCTTGTTAGAGATGAACCGCCATATGTATCATCAAAGTTTTTTGCATTTCCTAAATAGCGAACTTTAAGGAATAAATAGCGATTCTTTACCATTCCTAGTTTGCGATGACCTATTTGCTAATTACAAATTACCCATTCATTTCCATGCAGCAGGAGGCCCATAGGAATGAAGGTGCAATTTGCGATTAGCAATTACCTCATCGCAAATTACGAATTTTTCCGACGGTGCAGGGGTGTCTCAAGAACACCCTGCTGCACCCCTGAAAAAGAAATTTGGGGTCATATGGCGCACATAAATTTTGAAAACATTCCTTTACCTCAAAAACGATTTTCAACTCATAATTTGAAAACACTGCACATGGGGAAATGACTTAAAATGTCCTTAAGACACATAAAAGCATTTTTTGATTGCCTTTGCAGCATGTTTCAGTCACCTTTAACATGCCTATGTAACGGAAACATTCAAAATCTAAATTTGCCATGCACAGGTGGGAGCATATTTACAAGCAATTTGCTCCACAGACAAACTTCTTACATTGAAATGGGAAAAATAACATCAGAGACTCTCAATTACCTTATAAAGAAGCAGACACCATTATGTCCTTCTCATCAATATTAAAACCATTGCTTTTTCTCAAAAACGATTTACAAGTCATAATTTGAAAACACTCCACAGCTCCTATGCACATAAAAGCCCTGTCAGTACTAATACTTCACATTTTCTCCAATTACAATTTCTCAAAGAAACAAAATCTATTTGTGAAACACTTGAGACAAAGCAACATTTGAAAAACACAACTTTCTTCATAATTTTCTCCTTAAAGCACACTATTTTCTATCTAAATTAAAGAAATCTTTTCTCACCTTAGCAAATACTTTGAGTTTCAAAACAGTCTCAGAAACACACCAATTTGTCTTCAGCAGAGCAAAAGGTATGCACTCCAGAGTCTGCAGCTATCAAAAGCACAGAAATGCTGTAATTCCTCACACATATCTCTCATGTCACCCAATCAAAACTCTTCCCTCACTCTTTTTCAAAGCAAAACCCTTCCCCCCTCTGCCCCCTCTCTGCTTTTTCTGCATAGCAACCACCTCTTGCAAGACCTCTCACACAACAATGTTGCAATTGAACTCTGAACTCTCAGTGCACCTGCATATCCAGAGCATTCTTTCATTTAATGATTTTTTCTTCGCCACTCAAAATACATCTTTCAACGAACTCATCCATGCACACTAACTTTCTGTTTTCAGCAATCAAAATCCACCAATCACTCTTACTGCTTCATTAACACAGAAACTCCTCAGTTTTTTTCATTTTACACTCTCATTTTTTCAACTGCCAATTCATTGCCACACTTCATCTGACTGCAGCAGAACCTTCTCTCACCATGTTTTCTGTCTGGATTGTTGGACATAGTTACATCTATTGGGCTCAAAGGTACGCTGAAAACAGGAATTTACCTAACCTCAATTTACAAGATGTGGAAATTAAGTGGTTTGGCCACAGAGGATTAAAATGTCACCAATTGATACCATTGGTGAAAACCTTTATGCATTTGCCAAAACCTGACCTGTTAATTGTGCACTGTGGAGGTAATGATTTGGGCACTTTCACTGGGGTAGGTCTGGAAATGCTTTTAAAGGACACCTTTGAGCAATTGATGGCACTTTTTCCTCAGACTGCCTTGGTATATTCAAATATATGCCAAAGACAGAAATGGAGGTGGTCGAACCAATTTTGTCCACAAATTGAGAAATCGAGGAAGCATGTAAACAAATCTGTTTCAGCTTACATGAGAGACCATGGAATGGGCTCCCTGTACAGCAATAACTTGCGTTACTACATGCAAGATATCTACAGAGGAGATGGAGTTCACTTCTCAGATGAGGGCAACAGAGTTTTCACTCTGAATTTAAGACTGTGCATTGGTACCTACTTATAAGTACCTAAATGTACCATAAACCCAAAAGCTCTTCTCAGAGCTACCCTACATCTGATCACTCACAATTATTATTTTACTCTAACTTTTTTCACTAATTTTCAAGAAAGTACGCTCCCCAGAACGCTTCCCGGTTCGCGAACCGGGCGCACTCCACGCAAAAAAACTAAAAAAACGGTATAATTTTTTTTTGCCCTGCGAGACCCTTTCAAAGCCTCCACATCAAACCTAGGGGGTCAGGGACGATCTACTATGCCCCCTTATGGTCATTTGCCCCTTCGCTTTGGCCTCCTCTTGTCTCTCGATCCTACCGAGAGACAAGATGGCGGCCGCTACGGACTGTTTGGAATGTTTACAGACGCCGAAAAACCAATCAGCTTCGCAAACCTCCGTAACGCGAAAAGTACGCGAAGCGGAGCGCTGTTACAGATATATATCTTTTTTTGAACGTTAATTTCTCAAAATCCACTGGAGCACATATATTGAGACCTAGCAAAGGCACATCGGGCTACCAGTCCCTACAATTTTGCCAAGTTTCGTGCAAAGCCATTCAGCCGTTCGATTATTATTATTTTATTTTTTTTTGCCCCGCGGGGCCCTTTTAAAACCTCCACATCAAACCTAGGGGGTCAGCGACAATGTACTATGCCCCCTTATGGTCATTTGCCCCTTCGCTTTGGCCTCCTCTTGTCTCTCGATCCTACCGAGAGACAAGATGGCGGCCGCTACGGACTGTTTGGAATGTTGACAGACGCCGGAGAACCAATCAGCTTCGCTTCACAAAGCTCCGTTGCGCGAAAAGTACGCGTCCTGGAGCGCTGCCCGGTCCGCTGTTACAGATATATATCTTTTTTTAAACGTTAATTTCTCAAAATCCACTGGAGCACATATATTGAGACCTACAAAAGGCACATCGGGCTACCAGTCCCTACAATTTTGCCAAGTTTCGTGCAAATCCATTCAGCCGTTCGGGCTAAAAGTGAGGCCAACCGCCCTATGGAAATTAACATGGGAAAAACGCGTTTTGGGACCCTCCTTTTTTCTCGGCCCCCCCTTGACGAACCCCCCCAAAATTTTCAGGGGCTGCTCAGAAACAAAATGTGCCATTTTCCTGAAAATTTCAGCCAATTCCGTCCACAAACGCCAAAGTTATTAGACATAGAATTTTCAAAAATCCCATAGAGAAAAAATCCTAACTATATATACCTACTGGCGACCGCCAGTAGGTAATATATATATATATATATATATATATATATATATATATATATCCTCGTTTCACAAAGTGATCCAGCAGAACATGAGAGCGCTCAACAGCGTGTGCTGCGCTCAGGGGTCGGATCCAGACCCATATATTAATTTTTGCGCAAAAGGAGCTGCACAACCAGGATATATTTCAAAAGCTTTTTATTAGAGCTTCACCCCACCAACGCGTTTCAGCCTCAACAGGCTTTGTATATATACAATTACCAATTTCCTTTACACACACGGAAATAGTCCAGCACTCCAAAGGGGGTCCGTTTACTCCATATTTATTTAAATGATGGCATCCACGCGTTCCGGCTGTCTCACGCAGCCTTGTTCATATATATATATATACAGGCTATGTTAAAGGCTAAAGGGTTGCTTTGACAAAACTCTTCTAGGTGGGTCTCTCCATGACGGTCTCCGGTTTTCTGCCAACGGAAATGTTGCAGGCGAGGGGTACCCAGCTGGCATCTTCAACGTTGAGCCCGATGCCTACTGAGAACAAGCAGGCATTTTCTCACCTTTGGAGATGGATCTTGTTCGCCTCCTCTTATGCCTGGTTGGAGATCTACCTCTAGGAACCTTGTGTACAGATTGATGCCCTTCTGCGGAAGTTTTCTCTCTCTCTGAAAGACCATGAAGGCAATTTTTTTCTCTATCTTTCTAAGTCCGTCTAGAAAGCTTCTAGCAATGGTGACAAGACTCTGGCAGATGGATAGCTGGTAGACATTATATACAGACAGAATGAGGGTCTGTCTTTGCCTTATTTGTGCCACAGGCAGGGCACTTGAAAAACAGTGAAGGCATTTTTTGACAAGAACAAATGTATCTTCTTGCCAGGAAAAAGTCGTTACTCGCTCTAAATGAGAAAAGAAGTCAAGTGAGTAGGAAAAAAAGTTTTCTGAAGAAATAATTGTATTAATGGAGTCCAGACAGATTATTGAGTTCAAGATGATTTATTGTAGATATCTAGAGGAGCCCCACCAGGGGCAGCCAGCATGCTGCTCAGCCCCATCATAACTGTGGCTTTTCTTGACAGACACCCACCATTCCGTAGTACTTCATCACACTGTAACATTCTACTGGCAAGGCATGTGGTGGAATTAGCATACACAAGAATGGATAGTAAACTATTATACTACAAAGTTTTGAAAGAAAGTTAAAAACTGAGGGAGCACTCTACTTCAGGGTCCTGACTGAAGGAGTCGGAAAAAAGAACCCACCTAACTGTCACCCCTGAAGCATTTTTGGATACAGGGGGTCCTGGAGGCCTTAAAGGCACGGTGCCAGTTTTCACTTGTTATGATTATGATGCAGCCTATTGGCTAACATTACCTTGATAAGCAGTTTTCTCTTCAATAAGAACTGTGTGTTTAACTGTATGCCCTCTTTTTCTGATTTACAGAAATACTACAGTCTTGTAACTAATTTATTAAAGGAAAATGCAATGTACATAGGGCATTGTTAGCCCTTAACATAGTAGGCATAGTATTCTCTATATATATACACATATATATATTTGTGTTATTAAAGTACTATGCTCATGTTTTATGCTATATACATCCACTTCACTCTGTGCCCCTCCACCCCAACCCAGCCTAGCTCTCCCCCCAATTTCTTTGCCCAACAATTGGGCCATTGCCCCCCAAAACAATCTTTGGTGCTAACCCTTATTAACAGGTTTAACACCTAGACCGTCCTTTCCCAACTGCAATAGAAACCATCACAATAAATATCACGTCTTTTGTTCACAATTGCCTTCAGGGCCCATCTAAATTTACCAGAGGGGAAGAAAGAGGAAACAAAGAAGGAAGAGAGGAGGAGAAAATAAGAAATTAAAGGGGATAACCAGTAATTCTGCTCCTCCAGCATCAACACAGGATATAAGAGAGAAAATAGAGAGAATCAGCAAGCTCAACACTTATGTAAGGGATAACCATTAAGCTACTACATTTTCCATATTTGTAAACAAATCATTTAGTGTTTGGCTAAGTCAACTAACATGGTTTTAGCAAATCCACAACTTTAGTTACATCATGGCAGCATGATCTATGTACTTCACAATTAATTCTCAGCGTGTCAGGCTCTATTAATGATATTGTTGCCCCAGTTTTTCAAAGGGCTGAATTTTGGTCTCAGAGCAGCCAACAATCCACCATTTTTTGGGCAGAAATCTGACTGAACAAAGAACCTAACACCACAAGCTCTAGCAGAAAAATACAGGCGAGCTGCTTGGAAAATTGACTATCACAATATGTATGTCCCAACATAAATTTGGATTGCTCGATAATAGTGAGCTGTCTTGGATTGCCGAAACAGAAAGCAATGGGCCCTGTAGATCATAGAATCCATGTCCCAGTCATTCAAAGAAGGGAAAACAATGTATCCTCTTGGGTCATTGCCTTCACTTCACCCAGGTATTCCAGGAACCCGGAGGTTATTCCTCCGAGATCTATTCTCCAAATCCTCCATTCTATAAGAGAATCTGTCCATCTGCTTCTCGTGTCTAAGGACAAAGTTCTAATTTACTCTGACAGTCTCCTGAAGGGCTACCTGCTGTGACTCTAAATCTCCTAGATGAGTGTGAAGAACAGTCATATTTCATGACAACTTTCTCAACAGCACCTGTATCTTTAAATGTGCTGTTTTAAGAGAAAGAATCCTTTCTGTGCTCTTCCCTATAAAGCTGAAATAGATCACAGATAACAGAAACTAGGGGAGTGGGAGTTGGGGCAGGGATGTGTTTGTTTTCTTAGGTCTATCAGCTGACGATGCCAATGAGCTAGAGTCAGATTTGCCATCAACACCAGAGTCGGTTTGTAGGAAAGTCGATTAATATGTGGAATGGCTTACTGACCTTACCATGTAATATTATCACAATACCCCCAATGTGGTCCTTGAATTCATACTAATAAATCCTTAGTTCAGTCCTGGTAGAGTGACAAAGAGCAGTCAGGCCAGGAACATGCGTTAAGCATTTCAGAGTATCAACATAGATGATAAGTAATGTACAAGACTCAAGAGAAATATGACACCAATTTATAAAAATAGAGTGTATTTTAATCTTAATTTAGACACCAAACAAGCCTGATGCCATTCATGTAGCTGGCATTATAGATTTTTGAAGCAATATTAAATCAGCGCAGTAAAATACACACGCCAAATAACATTGTGGTCAATGGCAAAATCCACTGGTGAAAATCCGTCCCATGCAGGTCAAGTTATTTGGAACCCGTATAGGGGTAAGGTCATGCGGGCACCAAGACCAAACCACAGCTGTCAGATCAATTTTACCTAGCCTGTGAAGTCCAGATACAGAGTTGTTTGGGTTGTTCTTGGTGCTTAACTGGATTCACTGGTGGTGCTGTTTTTACTGCTTACACAGTGCTGCAAGAAACAAAATGCAAAAACACAATAGTTACCCAGCAGCTGACATCAGATGATGTTTTCACGCTGTTCCCTGTAGGTGCAGTGTCAAGTGGGGAGGTCGGTTACTGTACTGGTGACCAACAAGCCTTGGCAGCGGTAAACACAATAAAAGTTTTGGGAACTTCACTGGGTCCAGGGGAGCAACGTAGCGGCCTGAGACTTCGGGGCAGGCAAGACTACAACTCCCACAATGCACTGGGCCACCTGGATTAGAGTGATCCTGCAGAGGGCCCAATGGTCAGCGATTCTTTAGATTTAGTGAGCGTTTTTACCTACAGTTTGCACTGGACTAGTGCTACTAGTCCAGGGGAGACTGAGGGTGCTTCTGGCATTCACAATGGTCCCTCTCTTTGGGAGTGTTAAATTTTAGGAAAGAACAAGGGTTGATAGCTCAGTTCCTAATCTGTTGCCTCAGGGACAAAGTATCCCTCTTTTGCTATGTACTGGTGGTGAAAGTCCTATTGTCAGCGACCTGGGTCTCTTCTTGGTCCTTCCTTGAAGTAAATTGTACAAATATGAGGTTCAGGTGTCAGGGGTCCCTTAAATCACAGATTTATGGGAGTTAGGAGTGTAGGGCTAGTTTCCAATAGATAGCTAGTCCCTGCAGCTAGTCCACCCCTGAGGTAACCACATCTGGTGGTGTAGGTCCCCATTTCTTTCCAGAACCCACTCTTTCCACCCCCTAAAGATAGCAGAATAACATTTTAGGTGTACAGACCAGGCTTCCCTCCCTGGAGGTGTGGCCACCCTACATGGGGGTGTATACCTCCTACATAAATAATTCCCCATCTTGCCTGGGTGCAAGTGTGCCTGGGGCAAGAGGAGGGCTTTTTCCTCCTCAGGGGGACAGCCCAGGTGCAAATACTAGGCTGATGTGTTAATTCACTAGTAATCTTGGGGAGGAGGGAGGTGTGACCTTCTTCCTACGCAGCCTTTGTCTGACTTCTGAGAGTGATCACCCTTCCTGCCAGGTAGTCAGAATCTTGTCTTGATGGCAACAGATGCAGAAAAGTGTGGGAGGGTCAGACAAAACAAAGTAAAGTTAGGGGCAACCAGGGGGTAACCTCTAAGGTGCGCTCCAGGAGCATGTCATATGACCAAGGACACGAGAATCATGTCAGGGGTGAGAAGGCACGTTGTTTGATACCAAACTTGACTTAGTTTAGTGGCACCATAATGGAGCTGCCAATCTCAAGCGTGCCCGGTTGGAAGTTCAAGTTATCCTATGGGCTGCCTATCACTTATAGTATACTTTAATGATAAAGTCACTATAGAGACATATAATCTTGCACTTACATGTCTACACTCTTTAATATACTGCACCCTGCCTCCTGAGCATTAGAGACCTACTCTAGGGGTGACTGACATACTCTTAAGAGCATTCCTGTGACAATGTCACACATGGTGAGGACAAAGTTAAAATGGAGCAATGAACACTGTTCTGGAAGTCTGCAATGGCAGGCCTTCTCTCATCTGTTTATCTGGGTCACTCAGGATGGCATAACCAGGGCAGCAGGCCCTGAGTATCCCTTAACCAACTATGCCCTGCGTACCACAGTACCACTTACCAGGAACTTACAAGGGGATGTGACCTCTGTTGATTGTGTATGCCAATTACTCATTTCACTTTTAGGGAGAGAGCCCTGGCACTGGAGCCTGGTTAGCAAGCTTCGTGTACTGTCAGTGTCGCAAGTCAGCTTCTAGTAGTCCAAATGGGTGCAAAAAGTGGGGAGACATCTGTGAAAAGCCCTGTTTTCTTACATGTTTGAAGTGGATATCTCTGTTTTAGTGGGCTTAAGGGGGAGGGGGGGGGGGGCAGGTAGTACCTGCGAGCATGGAAAGGAAATACAATTTGTCAGTGTAAGACCTAAACCCTCAGGATCCCAAATCAGCAATTCCTCTTCTTACTTAAATAAAACACGGTCTAGGTTACCTTGAGCAAACGCTTTAGGAGTATATTTATTGGAATTGTGGCACAGGGCATCGCAGCAAGTAACAGGGAAAGGACAGGATTTCACGTTTTCATCCAATACTATGCATTTTTTTCCTTCCCCACTGCGCTGATGCTCTTTCGGCAGCCTAGTGTTAACGCAGTCACCCTTGCAAGGGTGCCTGTGTTGTAGTGTTGTAGGCATGCCCCTTCCTGCACAAAAACAATCCCTAGAGGCATGTTCCTCTTTATGTGTCTGCTGCAGAATGAAGCACATCTAGAAAGAGGAATAAACTAAGAGAAATAAAAATATTTCTCCTAGTTTTGCCTCACTTGGGAGGTGTATCTTTTTGATGCATTACCAGGTATACCAGGTTTGGAAAATCTGGGAATGAGTCAAAAATCATGGGGTTTGCGTGGGAACCCTTACTGCAATCCCAAGGAGTGACTCCATTGCGCAGAGTATTACAACGCAGTGATTTGCGCTGAGTTGCATTACTCCATATTTTTGAAGTCATTCAAAGCCACGCAAAGCGGCTTTGCATTGCTTTGTAAATATGACTTGGAGCTTTGCGTCATGCATGTGCCATATTGTGTGGATTGCAAAAAACACAGTTGATGGACAGAATGTAGAACAATGTCATACATTCACCCCAGTACAAGGATCTGGGCCTAAATCCATCGTTTTTTTCCACTCCACACCACCCTGGGTTAGACACTGGCTATATGCAAATCAGCTCTGACCCTGTGCCTCATGGGAACAGTCCAGTCCGAACTACCAAGCCAAGTCTTTCCCAGACTGGAATCAAGCATCCAAGGACCGGTTTCTGGCTATCAGCCTTCATCAGCCTGGATAGCTTGACTCCAGTGGTGTGGAGAGCCTGGGACTCACGTCTGAGCATACCCAGCCCACTCAGGGTGAAAATTGCAAAAAACACAGTTGATGGACAGAATGTAGAACAATGTCATACATTCACCCCAGTACAAGGATCTGGGCCTAAATCCATAGTTTTTTTGCACTCCACACCACCCTGGGTTAGACACTGGCTATATGCAAATCAGCTCTGACCCTGTGCCTCATGGGAACAGTCCAGTCCGAACTACCACGCCAAGTCTTTCCCAGACCAGAATCAAGCATCCAAGGACCGGTTTCTGGCTATCAGCCTTCATCAGCCTGGATAGCTTGACTCCAGTGGTGTGGAGAGCCTGGGACTCACGTCTGAGCATACCCAGCCCACTCGGGGTGAAAATTGCAAAAAACACAGTTGATGGACAGAATGTAGAACAATGTCATACATTCACCCCAGTACAAGGATCTGGGCCTAAATCCATCGTTTTTTTGCACTCCACACCACCCTGGGTTAGACACTGGCTATATGCAAATCAGCTCTGACCCTGTGCCTCATGGGAACAGTCCAGTCCGAACTACCACGCCAAGTCTTTCCCAGACCGGAATCAAGCATCCAAGGACCGGTTTCTGGCTATCAGCCTTCATCAGCCTGGATAGCTTGACTCCAGTGGTGTGGAGAGCCTGGGACTCACGTCTGAGCATACCCAGCCCACTCGGGGTGAAAATTGCAAAAAACACAGTTGATGGACAGAATGTAGAACAATGTCATACATTCACCCCAGTACAAGGATCTGGGCCTAAATCCATCGTTTTTTTGCACTCCACACCACCCTGGGTTAGACACTGGCTATATGCAAATCAGCTCTGACCCTGTGCCTCATGGGAACAGTCCAGTCCGAACTACCAAGCCAAGTCTTTCCCAGACCGGAATAAAGCATCCAAGGACCGGTTTCTGGCTATCAGCCTTCATCAGCCTGGATAGCTTGACTCCAGTGGTGTGGAGAGCCTGGGACTCACGTCTGAGCATACCCAGCCCACTCGGGGTGAAAATTGCAAAAAACAGTTGATGGACAGAATGTAGAACAATGTCATACATTCACCCCAGTGCAAGGATCTGGGCCTAAATCCATCGTTTTTTTGCACTCCACACCACCCTGGGTTAGACACTGGCTATATGCAAATCAGCTCTGACCCTGTGCCTCACGGGAACAGTCCAGTCCGAACTACCAAGCCAAGTCTTTCCCAGACCGGAATCAAGCATCCAAGGACCGGTTTCTGGCTATCAGCCTTCATCAGCCTGGATAGCTTGACTCCAGTGGTGTGGAGAGCCTGGGACTCACGATGGATTTAGGCCCAGATCTCTGTACTGGGGTGAATGTATGACATTGTTCTGCATTCTGTCCATCAACTGTTGTTTTTGCATTTGTCACCCCGAGTGGGATGGGTATGCTCAGACGTGAGTCCCATGCTCTCCACACCACTGGAGTCAAGCTATCCAGGCTGATGAAGGCTGATAGCCAGAAACCGGTCCTTGGATGCTTGATTCCGGTCCAGGAAAGACATGGCTTGGCAGTTCGGGCTGGACTGTTCCCATGAGGCACAGGGTCAAGGCTGATTTGCATATGGCCATGTCTGACCTGGGGTGGTGTGGAGTGCAAAAAAAACGATGGATTTAGGCCCAGATCTCTGTACTGGGGGAATGTATGACATTGTTCTGCATTCTGTCCATCAATTGTTGTTTTTGATATTGTGTGGTGCAAGCATGACAGGTGGCCCTTGGAAATATACCCTGTTTGATCTGGGGGTCTCTAGTTGGCAGAGGTAGGTACCACTGTCCAAATAGGGACCCTTGCTTCTAGTCAGGGCAAGGAGATAACCCTCTGAGATAACCCCTGCTCACCCTCTAGGTAGCTTGGCACGAGCAGTCTAGGCTAACCAGAGGCAATGCGTAAAGTATTTGTACCAACACTCACAGTAACACAGTGAAAACACCACAAACTGACTCCACAACAGTTTAGAAAAATAAAGGTATTTTTAATCTAAACTACACAAGACCAAAACGACAAAAATCCAACATACACAGTTCAAGAATATGGTTTCAAAAAGAGTTCTTAAGGTTGCGTTAAAGTTCTTCACGTTGCGGTAAAATAAACCACAGATGCGTGAAAAGTTCACAGTTGCGTCACGTTTACTCACAGTACCTTTAGTTGCAACAAAGTTCCAAAAGCAGAAGCTGGTGCGGTGGAAAACAAGCGATGCGTTGCTCCTGAGACCCTGGGGAGGCGATGCGACAGCCCCGCTGCAGCAGCGGGCGTGTTGCGACGAATCCGGTCTGTATGGGGAGGAAGGCCACTTGTATGGATTCCGGTGCGTAGGCTCCATAGGAAGTCTGTTCTCGCAAAGGCACGATGCGACGATCTCGTAGGGGCTCCGACGATCTCCGGGGCGACGATGCGCGGTCCAGCGGGGATCCTCTCTCTCGCAGCTTCTCGGTGCGTTGATTCTGCGACGACACTCGCAGCGACGTGATGCGACCCGCAAGCAAGCGGTGCGGCGATCTCACCCAGCGACGACAGGCTCTGCGACGATACTCGCAGCGATGTTCTATTCTCCCGCACCGGTCTGTGCGTCCCGCAAACGAAGGATGCGACGGTTCTGGCAGCCGCGTCAGGCGCTGCGACGATCTCGACCTCCGTAGCGGCGGGAAACTTCTCGCACTGTCGGGGATGCGCTCCGCAAGCGAGCGATGCGACACTTTTCAAGTTCAAAAGTCACTCAAGCTTAGTTTCAAGCTTCCCAGCTCAGGTACAACTTCCAGAGGCCCCACAACTGGATCAAGCACTCTAGGAAGGACAGAACTCTCTCAGCAGAGTTCAGGGAAGCTGGGGGTGAAGTCCTTTTGTTCCTGGGACTTCAAAACAGGGAGCCAGCTCTTCTCAGGCCCTTGGAGATTCCTTCAAGACAGGGGACACAGCTCAGCAGCAAAGTCCTTCCCCTCTCCTTGGCAGCAAAGCAACATGTCAGTCCAGCAGAGCAACAGCAGGACAATCTTCCTTCTTCAGTTTCAGCTTTCTCCTTGGCAGAGGTTCCTTCTTGATTTCCAGGATGATCTAATTTTCTGTTGTCAGGGGTCCTGTACTTATACCCCTAAAGTCTTTGTTCTCTCTGTGCATGTGGGCCCTGAGCCCGGTCTGAACCAGTTCTGGGTGTTTCCTGAGTACTTTGTTTTGCTGGCTTCTGACTTCCTTTCAGAGTGAGGGGCAGGGTCCTCAGCCGCCCAGCAGGGGGGTGGAGCCAGCATTGTGGAAGGCAGACACAGCCATTTCAGCCCAGGTGCTAACTCCTCCCACTACTCCAGTTGCAAATGCAGTCATTCAGCCTAGTGCTGACTCATCCAGGGGAATTCCCTCCTGGGGAATTCCCCAGCCCCTGTCACTCTCAAACCAGACAGTCAATACACAAACAGGCCCAGGCACACAGAAGGGTCAGACAAGAGAACAGCAACTTTCTAAAATTGCTGTTCTCAAATACAGGATTTAAAAACAACCTTTCCCAAAAGATGTGTTATTAAATTCTGAGTTCAGGGATACTAGATACTTATGTCCTATTTTGTTCCTATGGGAAGAAATGCTGTTAACCACTGTAGCCAGCATCCCCCATGTTAACCTATGGAGCAAGATAGCCTTACAGTAGTGAAAAACGAAAATGGCTGCCATTCACTACCAGAGCATGTCACCTGCACTAGTACATGCTCTACCTTTTACATACACTGCACCCTGCCCAGGGGGGTACCTTGGGCCTTCCATAGGGGTGACTGATGTGCACAAAAAGGGAAGGGTTAGGCCTGGTCAGTGGGGACACTGACCAGGAGGACATGGCAGTTCTAAACTGCCCATAGGCACTGCAGTGGCATGCCTGAGACACCATTTTAGAGCTACTCCTGTGGGTGGCACAATCAGTGCTGCAGGCCCACTAGTAGCATTTGTCATCACCAGCCCTGGCACACCCAGTGCACTTTACTAGGCACTTCATGGTGATACAAATATGCCAAACATGTATATTCAATCAGAATAACAATTTACATAGAGAGAATATGCACTTTAGCACTGATCAGCAGTGGTAAAGTGCGCAGAGTCCTATTTCCAACAGCCACGGGTCAGGAAAAATAAGGGGGGAAGAAGCAAAAAGTTTAAGGATGACCCTGCAAGAAGGGCCAGTTCCAACATACCCCTTATTTACTAACTCATCCAGTCATATTATTGATGGGAGCCCACGCTCCACCTTCTCAGATTAAAACCTCACCCTGCCCGCAGCAGCAACTCCTGTTGTATCACTATTATGTGAGTCCTTAAACTTCGATTCAGCATTATTAGCATTTTAGTCTGTCCCAAGCTGGATGTTGTCAGTATCTGAGAAGCTTCCACCTTCAGATAGTGAATAAATAACATCCTGGTTTTCGGATGCACTGTTTCCAGGTTGCTGGGTATCCTCAGTAATCACCTGCTGGTCTACAAGGATAACTCCAGTAACCCAGGCCATTGAGTCCTCTATCGTACCAGAGTCATATTGCCCAAAAGCCAGACGCCCCTCACTATCTACTGCTGCTACACCAGCAGACTGTTCTGAGTTAGTCACTGCAAAGGTAGTCTTCGTAGCTTCATGAGCAGCCATGGTGACGTTAGGCTCCACACCCCATTCAATAGATAGAGACCTCCTTGATGCAGTCACTGGCACACTAGTAAAAGGGGTAACTGCGTGTATAATGGGTATGCTAAGTTGACAATCGCAGGCGCTACTAATACCCAGGTCACCAACAGAGATGTGCAGAGGGCCGCCCGATCTACTCCTAACAAGGAACTATTGGGGCGAATATACTGATGAAAATTGGTATGTGAAAGGGTAGCCAAGGCTTGGAGAGGCCAGGGAAGCACCAGGGCTTAGCAACTGTTTATCCTTTGCACCATGCATTTTACCCACTTTGCCCAGTTTGAAAGGCTCTTGTCACAGTTCCAACTATGAGTCAGGTAGATAAATAATGACCCCGCCTGCTCCGCCCCTTCCACCTTGTTAAATGCATCCTTCCAGCTGTCAACTTTCTCCAAGACTTGCTGCAAAGGTGGAGGGTATGTACCAAAGTATCCCAGCAGGTACCAGCCCACACGTCCATGCCACAAAGGGTTAACTGCTTCACAAAAATAGATATAAAAAAGGGTAGACCCCCTCCAAGTCCCCATAGGAAAAGCGAAATGCGACCTCTTCTACCACAGTGCTGCTAGTTTACGGCAGGTTTTACCTCATGCCAAGGGTAAGAAGGTCCAAAGTCCTTTGTCTGTAATTCCGGAGAGAAGGGGAGAAACTGAGCTGATTCTGTTTCCCAGAGCAACAAACCAACATACTCTGTGTGGCAAAATCGACTTGTGCTGCCTAAACCTGTAGTAATCCTCTCTTTTCAGGAACGGAGTTGCCTCCCCCACAGCCACTTGAAAGTGGAAGAGCTGCTGCATCGCTCACTTAAACGCCACTCCCTGCCATGCACCACAATCTTCTGTGGCAGCCATGCTGTGCTCCTCCACAGTCGCCATGTCGGACAGTGGACACCAGCCAGGGCTTAAAAAGTCATAAAAATGATACTAGACCTGCAGGTCTAGTAGCTTGATTAATCTACCCGACCTAACTGTAATGTACTTGACCCATAAACTGGTCTCAAGTTGTTTGATCTTAGGCAAATATTTTCTGTTAGTGAGCCGCCTTTTTTCTTCATTGTCACATAAAAGAGCACCTTCAAATATGATAATTCACAATTTATGCTGTACAAAAAAATCTTTATTTACTACACTAAACATTCGCTCCATGTATAATAGGAATCAATCTCACATATGGGGTACACATGATCCCTGGCTTGCCTCTTAGTTCACTAATAGCATTGTCATCTGAGCAAGAATATTTCCCAGTTCATGTTTAAAAACACGCTTTTCATAAATACATCACTAAAGCATGATGTGGTAGTGCACTGTCATTTACAGATAGCACATTTTTAATCGAAATGACCACAAAACTTTCCCACTAACATGTAGTTTTACTGATAAAAATATATATAGAGCGTAAACAATGTTTGGAAATTTGGTTTCAGCAAATATATTTGCATTTTGCGCATTCCGAAGTAAAGTGTTCTGATTTGTTTTGATCCTATAAAAAGCAGAATTAACAAATGTGTCTTCTTAACTAGTGACATATATTTAAAATGTTTGAACAGTTCACATATTAGAGATTTTATTATTGTGTTAGAAAAAAAGCCTTAAATCTTAGAGTCTTTCATTTTACATCCTTTGCACAGCCTATTGTCACACAGTTCACTTTTCAAAATCCTCTAACTTCAGTGATGGAAAGAAAAGTCTGGAAACTCCTCCAAAGAGTTACACAAAGTTCTTAAATCCTTCATAAATCCGAAGGCCAGTTCAACAGATATTCTGCCTTCACAAGCTCTAGGCGGTGCCCTTGCAAACCACTTTGAAGAAAAAGGGAATCTGATTTAGAATAACTTTCCCAGGCAAATGGTTCAAATCAGATCAGTATTCAAACGTATTCTTTTTCAATGAGGCTAGTACTGGGACCCTTGAGAATTTTGTACCTCTTACACCAGACTCCATTTTTAGGTCTCGGGACCGTAGGCTTGGAGATAGGCCAAGACCGGAAGTCCGGAGATTTATTGTTACTTAGAGTGCAGCAACATCCCGCCTCTCTTTTCGTCTCTCCTCCATTGGCTGGCTTGCTAAATGGAGGCCAGCCATTGGAGGAGAGAGCTGTCACTCCGATTTAGCCCCGTCTTTTTCGGATTCGGGGGCGTAAGTTTTGCTGTTCTTTAGACAGTGACGTAGTCTGTCACTCAGAACCACAAAACCACGCCCCCGAATCCGAAAAATTTGAAAACTTGCGGCCGCCATTTTTTTTTTGTCCCGAAGACGAGCTGCAGGACTCCCTTCATCCTCGCCTGTGCTGCCGGGCTCTATTCCGCCTTCTTTTAAATATACCAGTGTAGGGGAAGGAGGGCCGGCTGGAGGCAGAGGGAATTACAGCCAGAGTGATGGCTGTTTCTCTTGCTGAGCACTGAAATCTTTGGGCCACCTACTTATTTAAACCAGTGGGACTGGCTAAGCGTTTCATCCTTTCGCACACCATACAGCGGCTGCTTTGTATTGGTTTTAATACCTGTTATTTACAGCACCAGGGATGTAGGAAAAGCTGCTGCAGCAGGCACAGTATGACACACATTGTAATTGTAGTGAAATAATATGCCACTGTGTCTTTGCGCATTTCCTCTCAGCGGACAGTAGGTTCTATTTTTTTGCGGGGCGCCCCTCTGCCCTCTCCTTCTCTCCATGGGTCCGCCGTGCCGGTGCCTGTGCTGGGCGCTGCATTGTGCTCCGGAAGGCCATCTTTCATTCTGCCGCTGACGGCTGGAGCTGCGTATCTCGGACTCGGGGTTTATTGCCGTCAGCGGCTCTGAAAGTCATCCATCAGGGACGCTTTTATTGCTTCTAATGTTTGGAACGCGTAGGTCGTAGCGCCAACAATCTCCAGGCGAGTGGCTGCCACCGAAGCACCTTCTCCTCTGTGCCTCAGAGTTCACACTGGAGCAGTCAGGGAAGGCTACAATGTGTCTTACGCCCCCCTCGAAGTATCTGTGCCTTCTGAACCGGCTGTAGTATTGTGCGTTTGTGTAAGTGTCTGTGTTCCCGTGTGTGTGAATGTTCGTAATTGTGTGTGTATGCATAGTTGTATAGGTGTATGTATGTTGATTCAAGTGTGCGGGTTTTGATTCCCGTGTGTAGTTTTGTGCATGCGTACTTGCGTAGTTGTGTGTGTATAGTTGTGTAGGTGCATGTATGTTGATTCCGCGTGTGGTTTTCGTGTCTTCGTAGTTGTGTATGTATAGTTGTGCGTGTGTGTGTAGGTGCATGTATGTATGTTGACTTGATTCCCGTGTGTAGGTTTTGCACCTACGTAGTTGTGTTCGTATAGTTCTGTAGGTGCATGTATGTTGATTCGGCGAGTAGTTTTTGTGTCTGCGTAGTTGTGTATATGTGGCTGGTTTTTTAAACTTTTTTCCAAGCGGTGGTAAGCACAGAAGGCAGCTTCATGGCCACTTCAGTACCCACGGAAATGAGGGCATTAGCGGGCTGTAGAGTGAGGGAGGTTGTTGATGTTTTTCGCTGACGGATGAAGATTAAGGGTTTTTTCAGGCTAGGGCAGAACCACTTTCAGGAGCAGGGCATCACGTTCCCTTCGCTGGCAGAGGTGTACATTATGCTGTTCGCCGTCTACCTTAATCATACAAACAACAGCCCGACAGAGATTTAATGTGGAATGTAGGTAAATAGTATACTACTTCGCTGTTAATTTTTTTGGGTGTTTTCTGATCTGCTTGGCTTCACTAGGCCCTGATATCTCCTCCATTCCATCTCATTCCTTTCTCTTGGTAAACTCGTCCTCCTTTCCGTTTCTCAACAGTAACTACCACATCTGCAGCCAGAGCTCGAGCTAAGGATTCACAATACATCAAATGTGGTTACTTTCCTCGTAAATTTCTATTTATTAATAACAAATAACATATTCACTTGTTTATTCACTCAGTTGCTCGCCTCAGTACTTACATAGTGTGTTTAGTCGCATAGAATCCAATGTACCACCTTCCACTGACATTTCTTCTATCTCCATTGCACCAGCCTAGACCACCCACCTGTAAACTATCCTCGCTAAAAACCCTCCTCCTTTTCCGTGTGCAGCCATTTCTACCTCAGGCTTTCAGGGCTGGCTGGGGCCATCCATCCAGTAGCTTAGCAAGGATGTCATGGGCCCAGGTGCAGGAAAGTCAATGGTCCCTTTGACTCCCATTGGCAGCAATGTACAACAGTTATCTGGCTTCAAGGGACCCCGGTGCCACTGCACGCACTGCGCCCAAGTCCATCTACAGCCCGCACTACTTACAGCGGTTCATGGAACTGGTTAACAGTGGTACACGATTTTTAACAAAGGAAGGAGAGAGAGAGTATGGATTCGTTCTCCCTAAGCAACGTTTATAAAACAAGAAGAATCCATAAAGTTATGGGTTGACGATGTCCCTACTGTGGTTGGGAGCACGTCTGATGTTTTTAGGTACCCCTCACACACCAACAGGCCCCTTGGTGTCATGCTTCATCATCGGGGTCATCGTATCCCTCTACGGGATACGGCGTGCTGCGACATGCGAATGCGCGGGAGCACTCTTATGGCTATGTGTGGTGTATAGTGAGGGTTGTTTTTATCATATAGTGAGTGAGTGTAGTGGTGGGGTTGGGATAGTGAGTGGAAATTAAAAAGGACCTGACTCGTGGGTAGACTCAAAAACTTTAATGGTTCCCCGAGTTGGTACTAATAAAAAGATATAAGAGGAAAAAGCGTAGTATTATGTGCGCCGCCTCTTTGTGTGTGTCAACATGTTTCGATGTAAGAACATCTTCTTCAGGACAGGGTTACACAAAATCCCCACCTTACTCACGTTTTTCTAATTTGTGTATATACAAAAAAGTGATATTTACAAGTGAAGGTCTATCATTGTACCTAAACTTTTAGCCGCTATTTTGCAGACCTGTAGAGAGAAAGGATAAAAAAAAATTTCAGGTGATCCTTGCTTTCAAAAAGACCATGGGTTAAATACATCCGTGGTATTGGTCATGCAGAAAAAGTGCGGTTTTTCAAAATGTCGAAAAATAAATAATCATGGCACGAAAGTGTTACTCTACACAAAATTTACGCGCCTATTGTGAAAAATACTATTTCAGAAGAATTCGAAAAATATTCGAAAAAAGAGGACACATACAAGACAAACACACATACAACATAAATTGAGGTTCAGCTGAAGGCATACATAAAACCAGCAGAGCTCAAAAAAAGGCTGGAAGAACTGAACCAGCAAATGGCCGATTTCGAGGCCACGCTTAAACAAAGCAAATTCAAGAAACTGGGTAAAGACAAAGATCGCTTCACTCCAGAGACAGCCTACCCGTATACGAGAGACGACTACAATAAAAGCAACGCCAACAGTGACAATGAGAGCGATGGCTCAGATAGCAGTTCTTCCAGCTCAAGCACCCGCAACTACCAGCGGCAAAGAGGTTACCAAAAACGTCAAGGCCAAACTTAT
This sequence comes from Lissotriton helveticus, assembly GCF_964261635.1. Taxonomy (NCBI): domain Eukaryota; kingdom Metazoa; phylum Chordata; class Amphibia; order Caudata; family Salamandridae; genus Lissotriton; species Lissotriton helveticus. The sequence goes on along the minus strand of NC_136068.1, from coordinate 898,550,794 downwards.
CCGAGACAGAGAGGTTGGCGGGGTTATCAAGCACAACCATTCCAGCCTCCGTTCACAGCACCAACACCTTTCCCGCCATTCAGCTATGGACAAGGCCCTTTCGGTCCGATGTACCAACCATGGATACCTGAATTTGACCCAAATCTTTACAGTAACAAGATACAATAAAAGAAGAACTAAACTGTACAAACATTGGTGTTTTCTCTGACAGCGGCGACTTGAACTTTGAAGTGTCCACTGAGACACAAAACCACTGTACTTTTTCCTTGGAGTTGTGCAACAGGCATTTGGTTTACTTCAGTTTCGGTACTATGCATGGGTCTACAACTGGATTGGGTGGAGTCCAGAATCCTGGTGGATTCAGGATTCTAGAAACTCTATAAATTGTCTGTTAATGTGTCATTCCAGAAGTTTGCTCAGCAAGAGGAGAAGTGAAATAGGGCGATAGTTTGACAGGTCAGAGGTTGGGAGTGTTTTTTTTCTCACGGATAGGAATGATCTGGTTGGCTGTCCATTCTAATGGAATCCTTCCCAAGCTGATCGAGAGGTTTAGTAAAAGCAATCAGCAAAGGCAAGCTGATCAACGTCCGTTGCTGCAATCCTAGCTGGAATAATGTCTACAGGGGAACCTGATTTCTCTGCTCTCAAAGCTTTAACAAGCATTTACAATGCAACGGTCTCGCCTTTGCAAAAGTTAGAGGTATTGGCATTGTAAATGACAACACTTTTATTTATGTGTTGGTTTTGAAAACAGATAAGTAAATGGCATTGCCATTTACAATGCCAATAGCTTATTTTCTCGCAAATGCGAGACCTATTGCCAGCATTGTCTAGTGCCATGGGTTAGGTCAATGTTAAAATTGTGGCACGCTGTATTATACAGGCGCTGATTCCCCTATGCAAAAAAATATACTCATGTAATGAGTACGGTGTAATTAGCAGGTGCATAATCTTCTCAAAGGCGCAGCAGTTTTGCTGTGCTAGAGAAAACATGCTCCTAGGCTCTGTGACAATTTATAAAGTTGCGGAATACCTAATTAGCACCTCTTCAGAACGGCCTGTAAACCCATTTTTAGCCAACATACTTAAAATGCGATGTATACACCACCACGTGGCATCATTTTTTCCAAACAATGCTCCCAAAGATCACAGAGGGAGAAAGATTCCAGAGGGGGAACCCCCGTGAACCCACGAGGAATGAGCCGGGTCCCTTTCCATGTTGCCCTCTGTGGAACAAGTTGCATATTTTATCCAGCGCCGGGTATGTCCGCAGGCTGCTTTCTTGTCCTGCACTGTGTGTAGCACACACATAATTAAACAATCTGCATGTGACGTGTACCACTGTTATAAAACAAGAAGAATCCATAAAGTTATGGGTTGACGATGTCCCTACTGTGGTTGGGAGCACGTCTGATGTTTTTAGGTACCCCTCACACACCAACAGGCCCCTTGGTGTCATGCTTCATCATCGGGGTCATCGTATCCCTCTACGGGATACGGCGTGCTGCGACCTGCGAATGCGCGGGAGCACTCTTATGGCTATGTGTGGTGTATAGTGAGGGTTGTTTTTATCATATAGTGAGTGAGTGTAGTGGTGGGGTTGGGATAGTGAGTGGAAATTAAAAAGGACCTGACTCGTGGGTAGACTCAAAAACTTTAATGGTTCCCCGAGTTGGTACTAATAAAAAGATATAAGAGGAAAAAGCGTAGTATTATGTGCGCCGCCTCTTTGTGTGTGTCAACATGTTTCGATGTAAGAACATCTTCTTCAGGACAGGGTTACACAAAATCCCCACCTTACTCACGTTTTTCTAATTTGTGTATATACAAAAAAGTGATATTTACAAGTGAAGGTCTATCATTGTACCTAAACTTTTAGCCGCTATTTTGCAGACCTGTAGAGAGAAAGGATAAAAAAAAATTTCAGGTGATCCTTGCTTTCAAAAAGACCATGGGTTAAATACATCCGTGGTATTGGTCATGCAGAAAAAGTGCGGTTTTTCAAAATGTCGAAAAATAAATAATCATGGCACGAAAGTGTTACTCTACACAAAATTTACGTGCCTATTGTGAAAAATACTATTTCAGAAGAATTCGAAAAATATTCGAAAAAAGAGGACACATACAAGACAAACACACATACAACATAAGAGGACACATACAAGACAAACACACATACAACATAAAGCACACACTCTAAATTCGGGCCATGTTTGGTGCCACGTGAATTTTCCAATGGTGGTGAGGTCACTGTGATGTAAACAGTAAAACGGCAGAAACATACTGTAAAAATAGGAGTTCATTGCTCCATGAGACCGTGTCTAACGTAGGGGTTACCCGGGCTTCCTTGCTGCCTGTGAAAAGGAAAGGTGGACAAGATATATACATCCTGCTTTTTCTATTTCTTGGTACTTACATTATGGTCTGGAAATGTCCGTTTCATTTAGTTACTCACGGGTCTATGAGGAGAATCCCTCTTTGCTGCCCCTTACGCCGGCTCTGCTGTGTCTAAGAGTGTGTCTTTGACGAGCCCTTTTATGCGCTGGGTGCCCGCCAAGGTTTTTGTTAATTAGCCGCCGGTGGGCACATATTTCGTCAATTAGCCGCCGGGGAGCCCATATTTGGTCTGTCGGTGATTACCTGTTAATTGGTGAGAGGCCGCGCAGGCGTCTTGTGCGCACGCGCGTGGGAGTAGCCTTCCTCGTGTGTACTGAGAGAGTGCGTCCCCATTTAGCGCATGCGCACCGCATCAAAACGGGATGGAATGCTTGATGTTCCTGTTGCTCGGTGCATGTTAGTCATGATGCGCTCACATTGATTCGCTTCTCTCATTTCACTATGTATTGATGGGGCACAGCCCCTCAGGAGGTATGAGAGCGGGCAGGGGGGTCTGGTCACTTATTACATCACGGCCCCATGTTGTTCCTGTTGCTCTGCGCAAGCTCGTCACAGCGAGCTCATATTCTTTCGTTTCTCTCATTTCCCTATGTATTGATGGGACACAGTCCCTCAGGGGGTACGAGAGCGAGCAGGGGGGTCGGTAACTTATTACAGCACGGTCCCATGGTGGATATTACACTGGATGTGTATATCCTAAATGTCAATGTCCTGCTAGAGGTATCTCAATGTAATATCAGATTCACATCCTTAATTGCCCCCATGGAATGTCATCATTAAGGCCTGATATATGGGTCCCCAAACGGAACACCCAACGTTGTTCCTTCTCGAAGAGGCCATGTTCTGAGGGCAACTGTTCAATTATGGTCCAGTGGATGTCATTGACACAGTGTCCCATTTCAAGGAAGTGATTGGCCATTTTAGTGGTGCTTTTCTTGCACCGTATATTGCTCTTATGTTCGTTGAGTCTTGTTTTGATCGCTCTCGTTGTCATGCCAATGTATTCCAGACGGCAGGGGCACGTAATCATGTAGACAACGTTTTTGCTGTTGCAATTTGTCATCCTTCTCTGGTCCCATTTTGTACCATTGGTGAAGGTTAGTTGTTTACTCCTTTTTGTTAGGTGACAGCTGGCACAATTGCCACATGGGAAATGACCCTGTGTCCCATGTACAGAAGGCTGTTGTTGTGGAGAATTTCTGGGGCGTGTATGTACAAGGATGTCCTTAAGGTTCCTCCCGCATCTGTGGGAGAACATTGGTTTTTCTATCTCCAACTCCCCACAATTCAAGATACGCCAATGCTTGTTCACTATTTTTGACACCTCGTTTGAATGGGTGTTATATGTAGTGATACATATTGGCCTGGTTTGTTTCTCAACGGTTACCACCTTATTTTCAAGGAGAGCCTCTCTGTTGTTGTTCTTCGCTCTCTTCATTGCTGTGTTGATTACTCTGTCCGGGTACTTCCTAGCTTGCAATTTCCCTTTTAGGTCCTGGGCTTGAGATTTGTAGTTGTCCATTTGTGTGCAGTTCCTCCTCAGCCTCAGGAACTGGCCATAGGGGAGGTTCATCCTGAGGTGTCGCGGATGAAAGCTGTCATACCGAAGTAGACAATTCCTGGCCGTGGGTTTAAAATGTGTTGTAGTTTCCAAACCTCCATTCCTATGGTAGATATTGAGGTCAAGAAAAACCAGTTCTTCATTAGAAACTGAATGAGTGAATTTCAGGAAGCGGTCTTGGGTGTTTAGCCATTCCATGAAACTGGTCACTGTCTCTATGTCGCCTTCCCAGATAACGAAAATGTCATCGATGTATCGCTTCCAGGTGAGTATATTGCCTCTGTAGGGGTTTTGTGGAGTCAGGATTTTATTCGTTTCCATATGATGTACATACAGCCCCGCCAGACTCGGCGCAAATGTGCTTCCCATGCTCGTGCCATGGCTTTGGAGATAGATAGTGCCATTGAATTCGAAAAAGTTCTTAGTCAGAGCTAGTGCAATGCACTCCATTACCACTCCTCTTGGAGTGTGGTACCGCCAGCTTGCACTGTACAGAACTTCCTCAATTATGGCCAGGGTTTCGTCATGGGGGAGGCTAGTGTACAAACTTTCCACATCCAGGCTGAGTAGTAGTTGGTGATTCGGGTCAAATGGTAGGTCTTGGAGTAGTTGTAAAACAGCTTTCGTATCTTTCAGATAGGTGTCTGTGGCCTGAATTAGAGGTCGTAAGAATGCGTCTGAGAATTTCGAGAGTGGTTCGAGAATCGAACCGATACCCGAGACAATGGGTCTCCCGGGTGGGTCTTCTATGTTTTTGTGGATTTTGGGTATACAGTAAAACTGGGGTATCCGCGGATGGCTCTGTATTAGGAATTCAGACTCCTTTTTGGACAACCAGTCATGTGTCACAGCCTCCTCAATCATACCGCCAATGGTTCTCCTTAGGGATTCGGTTGGGTCATGCGCAAGTACAGTGTAATTGCGTCTGTCTGATAGAAGTCTCAGGCATTCCTTGTTGTATGCCACTGTTGTTTGTATGACAATCGCACCGCCCTTATCGGCGGGTTTTATGGTTATGGCCTGGTTCTCGGTCAATTCACGTATCGCCAATTGTTCCTCCTTGCTGGTATTATGGAAAACTGGTCGTACCGTGGAATTCAAATTCTTCAGGTCGTTCATTACCGCCTTTTCGAAGGTTAATACTTCGATGGGTAGTAGGGCATCAGGTGGTGTGAAAGATGATAAGGGTCTCAAACCAGTGTCTGTCTCTGGGATACTCTCTTTGTCCTTAAAGAAAACCTGTAATTTAATTTTTCGTAGAAATTCTTGCAATTCTGCGTGCAGTTTAAAAGAATCCAGGTTATTAGTAGGGACGAAACTCAGTCCTTTGTTGAGTACAGCCCTTTGTGTTGTTGTGAGTTCCCATGGTGTGATATTTACCACTAGGTCCCTCTGGAACTGGTTGAGGGGTTCGATAGTGCCCCTGTCATGCTCCTCGTGTTCACCCTCGGGTCCTCTTGGTTGGGGTCTTGCCACATCACTGTGTTGCCTTTTCTGTTTCGCCCTCTGTTGGTTCCTCGGCGGGTGCCTAAAAAAGGCTGATTACTGTAAAGATTTGGGTCAAATTCAGGTATCCATGGTTGGTACATCGGACCGAAAGGGCCTTGTCCATAGCTGAATGGCGGGAAAGGTGTTGGTGCTGTGAACGGAGGCTGGAATGGTTGTGCTTGATAACCCCGCCAACCTCTCTGTCTCGGATAAGTTTGGCCTTGACGTCTTTGGTAACCTCTTTGCCGCTGGTAGTTGCGGGTGCTTGAGCTGGAAGAACTGCTATCTGAGCCATCGCTCTCATTGTCACTGTTGGCGTTGCTTTTATTGTAGTCGTCTCTCGTATACGGGTAGGCTGTCTCTGGAGTGAAGCGATCTTTGTCTTTACCCAGTTTCTTGAATTTGCTTTGTTTAAGCGTGGCCTCGAAATCGGCCATTTGCTGGTTCAGTTCTTCCAGCCTTTTTTTGAGCTCTGCTGGTTTTATGTATGCCTTCAGCTGAACCTCAATTTATGTTGTATGTGTGTTTGTCTTGTATGTGTCCTCTTTTTTCGAATATTTTTCGAATTCTTCTGAAATAGTATTTTTCACAATAGGCACGTAAATTTTGTGTAGAGTAACACTTTCGTGCCATGATTATTTATTTTTCGACATTTTGAAAAACCGCACTTTTTCTGCATGACCAATACCACGGATGTATTTAACCCATGGTCTTTTTGAAAGCAAGGATCACCTGAAAATTTTTTTTATCCTTTCTCTCTACAGGTCTGCAAAATAGCGGCTAAAAGTTTAGGTACAATGATAGACCTTCACTTGTAAATATCACTTTTTTGTATATACACAAATTAGAAAAACGTGAGTAAGGTGGGGATTTTGTGTAACCCTGTCCTGAAGAAGATGTTCTTACATCGAAACATGTTGACACACACAAAGAGGCGGCGCACATAATACTACGCTTTTTCCTCTTATATCTTTTTATTAGTACCAACTCGGGGAACCATTAAAGTTTTTGAGTCTACCCACGAGTCAGGTCCTTTTTAATTTCCACTCACTATCCCAACCCCACCACTACACTCACTCACTATATGATAAAAACAACCCTCACTATACACCACACATAGCCATAAGAGTGCTCCCGCGCATTCGCAGGTCGCAGGTCGCAGCACGCCGTATCCCGTAGAGGGATACGATGACCCCGATGATGAAGCATGACACCAAGGGGCCTGTTGGTGTGTGAGGGGTACCTAAAAACATCAGACGTGCTCCCAACCACAGTAGGGACATCGTCAACCCATAACTTTATGGATTCTTCTTGTTTTATAACAGTGGTACACGTCACATGCAGATTGTTTAATTATGTGTGTGCTACACACAGTGCAGGACAAGAAAGCAGCCTGCGGACATACCCGGCGCTGGATAAAATATGCAACTTGTTCCACAGAGGGCAACATGGAAAGGGACCCGGCTCATTCCTCGTGGGTTCACGGGGGTTCCCCCTCTGGAATCTTTCTCCCTCTGTGATCTTTGGGAGCATTGTTTGGAAAAAATGATGCCACGTGGTGGTGTATACATCGCATTTTAAGTATGTTGGCTAAAAATGGGTTTACAGGCCGTTCTGAAGAGGTGCTAATTAGGTATTCCGCAACTTTATAAATTGTCACAGAGCCTAGAAGCATGTTTTCTCTAGCACAGCAAAACTGCTGCGCCTTTGAGAAGATTATGCACCTGCTAATTACACCGTACTCATTACATGAGTATATTTTTTTGCATAGGGGAATCAGCGCCTGTATAATACAGCGTGCCACAATTTTAACATTGACCTAACCCATGGCACTAGACAATGCTGGCAATAGGTCTCGCATTTGCGAGAAAATAAGCTATTGGCATTGTAAATGACAATGCCATTTACTTATCTGTTTTCAAAACCAACACATAAATAAAAGTGTTGTCATTTACAATGCCAATACCTCTAACTTTTGCAAAGGCGAGACCGTTGCATTGTAAATGCTTGTTAAAGCTTTGAGAGCAGAGAAATCAGGTTCCCCTGTAGACATTATTCCAGCTAGGATTGCAGCAACGGACGTTGATCAGCTTGCCTTTGCCGATTGCTTTTACTAAACCTCTCGATCAGCTTGGGAAGGATTCCATTAGAATGGACAGCCAACCAGATCATTCCTATCCGTGAGAAAAAAAACACTCCCAACCTCTGACCTGTCAAACTATCGCCCTATTTCACTTCTCCTCTTGCTGAGCAAACTTCTGGAATGACACATTAACAGACAATTTATAGAGTTTCTAGAATCCTGAATCCACCAGGATTCTGGACTCCACCCAATCCAGTTGTAGACCCATGCATAGTACCGAAACTGAAGTAAACCAAATGCCTGTTGCACAACTCCAAGGAAAAAGTACAGTGGTTTTGTGTCTCAGTGGACACTTCAAAGTTCAAGTCGCCGCTGTCAGAGAAAACACCAATGTTTGTACAGTTTAGTTCTTCTTTTATTGTATCTTGTTAGCCAGCCGACACGTGTTTCGTCGCATGGAATGTAATGCGAGGAGTCGCGGAATTATTACATTCCAAACACGTGTCGGCTGGCTAACAACATACAATAAAAGAAGAACTGAACTGTACAAACATTGGTATTTTCTCTGACAGCGGGGACCTGAAGTTTGAAGTGTCCACTGAGACACGAAACCACTGTACTTTTTCCTTGGAATTGTGCAACAGGCATTTGGTTTACTTTGGTTTAGCGTGTGGTTCCTACCACACACTTAAAGAGGGGTTATAGGGCTCTTCCCCTTACCTGTCTGCACCTCCGTTTTCAACATCATCATATAACACTCTTGCGTTTCAATAAGGGCTGTGCGCCCAGCATTTCCCCCATACTAAAAACCCTGTTCTCAATAGATTCCTCTAGTACCGAAACTGATCACGTAGGGGTTACAGACTATATCAGATGCTCGCAGGATAATAACCAGCCATCATTGTTAGTGCTGCTTAACTTGTCAGCAGCTTTCGACATGGTATCTCATCCTAGATTACTGCAAATATTAGAGAAGATAGGTATTTAGGGTACAACTCTGCAATGGTTCATGAGCTTCCTATCACAAAGAACCCTGACCATCAATCTAGGTCAACAAGGGCGTGCCTCAGTGCTTATGTCTTAGCCCCACATCATTTAACATCTACATAGCCCCCTTGCTAAAAACAATTAGAGCCCATTGGTTCACACCTAGCTTATATGCGAATGACGCCCAACTTCTTATCTCCTTTGATAAAGACTCCTCCAATACGAAAGTCTGTTTTGCAAATGGAACGAAAGCTATCTCTGTTTGGATGACAGAGAACTTTCTTCAATTAAATGCTAATAAAACCGAGATCATGCTCTTTGGCAGAGCCCAACTGCTCTGGTACCCGAAATGGTGGCCAACAGATTTAGACACATCACTTACCCCCATACCTACAGTAAACAATTTGGGCATATACTTGGACCAGACTCTAACTGTGAAAGATCAGGTAGTGGCTACCACTGGCACTTGCTTTCATATAATGAATCTACTATGCATAGTCTTTCCTCTACTTCCACTTTTGATGTGCAAAACCCTGGTTCAGGCACTAGTGAGCAGTCTCCTGGACTATTGCAATGCCCACCTAGCTGCCACTAATGAGTCCCTACTTATCAAACTTCAGGTAGTCCGGAACACAGAGGCTCACCTGATTCAAGATATGCAGGCCAGATCAGCCTACTCTCTCTTTCTACAATCACTTCATTGGCTTCCGGTGCACATTAGAATCATTTTCAAGATCTGCTGTTTAGTGAATTAATCACTGAACGGCAAAGGTCCCAGATACTTGGCTGAGAAACATATTCCTTACCAGCCGAGCAGACCTTTAAGATCTACATTTAAAGCTCTCCTTACTGTTCACCAAATTTAAAAAAACACATTTGGGGGTAAACAATTCATTTACTTGGGTCCCCTCTACTGGACAAAATGACCCACTCACATTCAGAAATGCACAAACCACTTGCTTTTCAGAAAGCTTCTAAAAACTGAGCTATTTCCATACTAGCTCTGCCTTGTCCATGTTCACTCTGGTGCTGAGATACCCCTTCCTTGGTTATTCAAGTGCCCTACAAGTTAAATCAACATAACAGAACAGAACAGAACAAAAGTAAATGCAGGAAAATAAACTGACTATTGACCTCTGTCTCTGAAAGCCTCACAAATGTGGCAAGATAAAAAGATTTAAAGGCATATTTATTGCTCATTCACTTTGAGAGCAAGCAGAACACCTATTGTCAGGTCGACAGAACAGACGAGCACGCCCAAAAAACGGCGCATCTTGATTAAATCTTGCTCACCATAGCAAGTGGGCAAGTGCATTTTTCGAGCCCTACCAGTGATAGATTCACATTAGAACCCAGACCCACCACAGAGAAAACCAAAGGGACAGCCTTGGGTAGAGTCACACGTGTCCTCCCTAGGTTAGCCCAGTGCCTCCATCTTCTGGTCTCTCTGTTAGAATATAAAGATCAGAAGGAATATTTCGAACAGTTTTTTGGAGCTGTTGAGCATGAATGCATGCTGCTATAAAAACACAAGCTAAGAAAACCAGAGAGTGTGAAAAATTGGGTTGCTAGTTGAGTGTACAGGAGCCCCTATTCAAGTGAGAGCCACAATCCCTGGCAGGGTGAACCTCAAAATTCATTAAATCACCCCATGCTTGGCACAAAACGCATGGGCATATTTATACTAGGAAGTGGCGGGCGCTCCGTTAGCCACCTTGGCTCAACTCCACGCTCTGCCACTTGTAAAACAAAGGGCTGCAGCGTATTTACAAGGATACGGTGCAGCCCTGCGTTTCATCCTGGGCTGGCGCTAATTTTATCTGCCTAGCGCCAACGCAGACACCTTTGCACCATAGTGCAAGGGTGCCTGCATTGTAGGGGAAGATTGTTTATGTGAGGAAGGTGTCCCTTCTGCACATAAACAATCTGAAATGGCATTTTGAAACTTCTAAGATTCCTGCTACGCCTATACCAGGAGGAGAGATCCTGAAAGTACATAGGACCAGTCTGATGTAGGGCCTTGTAGACTCTAAACATAGCCTTAAAAATAATTATTTTTTTCACATGAAGCCAATGAAGATCCTGCAGTGATTGTGCTACAGAGTTAAATTTAGGGATTTTGATCAGCAATTTTGCTGCTGCATTTTGTAATACCTGCCATTTCGTTAACAAACATTTTTGAGCACCCTAGTACATAGCATTGCAATAATCCAGATGAGAACACAAGCGTTGTTATCACTTTGTTTTGCAGATCAGAGAAAATATACAGAAAGATTTTTTTCAAGACCTTCAGTACAAAGAAACCTGAGGAGGTGATTGAATTTGTTTGCCCTGAAAAGGATAATTTTTAGTTAAAAATAACTCCTAGATTTCTTACTTTCTGGACTGAAACAGGTAACGTGGCTAGGCTCGACAGCCACCAAGATTCATTCCAAAAGTTGGTCTCTTTACCGTTAATCATCACCTCGGTTTTGTCCGAGTTCGGTTTCAGACAATTATTTTACATCCATAGTCCAACTTGGGACATACCGTTACAAAAAGGTCTTGCTTCTTTTTTTATGTCAGAAGAAATAGATACCGCTATCTGAGTATCATCAGCGTAGGAAAAAACAGCCAAACCAAAGCTGCAAATCAGATTAACAAGAGGGCTGACATAAATATTAAACAGCTGGGACTGAGAGAGAACCCCTGTGGAACACCACAGGGTAAAGAGAAAGGCATGGAGCTTGCATTCCCAATCTCCACCCGCTGTTGTCTGTTACTCAAAAATGAGCTCAACAGGGCGGGAGCTGAATTTTGGAGACCTATTAAGTGGAGCCTTTCTATGAGGAGTGAGTGGTGAATTGTATCAAAAGCGGCAGATAGATCCAATAGAATCAGTGCCACTCTTCCCCCCTTGTCAACTGCCATTCTTACTTCCTCTTAGGCCAAGGCAGATTCCATTCCATGATTTGCTCTGAATCCATACTGTGAAGAATCAAGCAGCACGTTTGCATCCAAAAAGACTAGCATCAGCTTGTTCATTGCTTTCTCCAGTATTTTTGCAGGGAAAGGTAGGCGAGATATAGGTATATAGTTTTCCACCTTTGTTGGATCCAGAGTAGGTTTTTTCAGCAATGGTAGGATAAATCCCTTCTTCCATAAAGTTGGAAAATGCCCTGTACTCAATAATAATTTCATAAGCAGATCAGACACTACACTTGCTACCTGCTTAATGACCTGCGGGGGCAGGTATCCGAGGGGGCCCCTGATTTGATGAGGTTGATAAGACTGATTGTTTTATCCTCAGTAAATATGGCATTAACGTTTGACAGAAAAAACATTACCAACTTGTTACAGACAAATTGGTCAGGGTTAAAAGAGATTTGATTATTCCAGTTTGACAAAGATTGAACTGTTTTGCAATGTTCTCTGGTTGAATTCTTTGCTGAGCTTATATTTTCAGTGAAGAATTTTATTTTGGCTGTTTTTATTAGGCCCTTATAGTGTACATAGAGGGAGCTGCCCCGAAGCCAGGCGACCGGTGATGCAGCTTGGATGGATAGACGAGCAGGTTGGTCGCAGTCTTCTGGATTTTGGCTCTCTGGGCACCCTTAGCACCACCACCAAGGGTCCAGGAGTACGGGGCACCACTTGGGGGCATATAAAACAAGGTAGTAATCAGGCGTACTCCCATTATGCAATCCCTACCCTTCGTATGTCTAGGGTGTGTGTGAGTGTATAGACAAGAACCCCCCCACAGGATGATCCAACCCAATAACCAGGTGGGACAGAATGCAGGGACCGTCTTGGTCAAGAACTGGGCACTCCGCACGGAGATGTTAGACAGCAGCTTGGCGAAGCATCAGCATGCAAGAACCTTTTGATGTCAGCAGAAGTGTCTCCTCTGGCTAACCCCTCGAAATGCTTATTTATTCATAATAAAAAGCATCCTTGCGATGTATAAACAGATAGCATTATTATGGGTTTGCAGATAGCCCTGTCGCCCCCTGGATAAGGATAGAATAACATTGTACAGTGTTTGCAAAGGCCTTGTACTCGGTGTTCGAGGCATCATAATAATGTGTGATGTGAAATGTCAACAAAGCAGTTTAAAAAAAACTGTCACCCATGCGAATATGTGCAAAAGGGTATCATAAAATGTTATTGTGCAGAAAGAGGGCAATGGAAGAACATGTGCAGTGTTGCTACATGGACCTAACTCTGTTACATAACAGCTGCAGGTGTAAAAGAGTCCATAACATTGTCCTTATGGCTAACCACAGTGATGATTGCTGACATGTGACTGGAGCTATCAGCCTGTGTGTCAATGTAAGGGGATTCCTTAGGAACATACAGATTGGTAACTTCAATCAACCCAGGAAGCCAATCATTGACCATGTTAGGAGAGCCAATTTTTGCAGCACAGTATAGATAAGTTGGGCATGCCATCAAATACTGCTGAACAATGAGTCTAAGGGCCATATTTTGACTTTGATAGTCTGAGAACAGGGACCCACGCTGCCGCCCTGCTCTGAGACTGCAAAAGCCATTAAAGTCCACCCGGCAGAGTACAAATTATTTTGACTCTAGCAGGCAGTTCTTTGGCAGTCCCACTGCGGATCCTTTGAAAAAGGCACTGCAATAGGAAAATCAAAGGTAGTTCCTGTACGGCATGACTATGTCTGGTGGCTAGTGTGTCCACTGCAGGAGCCTGTTTTCAACCTCATGGTCATAGGTTCAATCCCTCCATTCCACTCAGCCTTTCATCCATCTGAGGTTGATAAAATGAGTACCATTGAGTTGGGTAACAAAAATCTGTTATTCAGTGGCAAGATGCCTGCGGGTGAACGTGCGCTTTACAAATACACGTTATATTATGGACTGTCAAGTCCATGCCCTGCAGGAACTGGAGGTGCATGCACATAGCAGGGCACAACATGTACCCCCCTGCATGCACCCCACGGCACAGAGGCAACAAAGGGCGGTAGCACCGCCATGAAAAGTGTGGCAGTAAGGAAACTTCTGATTTGCTTGGCGGTGAAGCAGCAGCACCGCCAGCCAATTAGGGGCCTCAGACCACTGTGCCACCACCAGAAATGGTGGATACCTGGTGGCAGCAGCAGGTCCCGTGGCGATCCAACTGCCACATTCCTAATGTGGCGGGTTGACCGCTAGTCTGGCTGTCCACGCACCGCCACCAAGGGTTCGGCAGGCCATTGGACTGCTGAGCTCGTAATAAGGGCCTTACCCACAAGCAGGATGTATTATTTCATAATTTGAATCTTCAAGTTTACACAAATGCTCACTATCAAAGCCTTGACTGAAGGGGTATTCCTAAGGTAAAAGCATTACTGGATGGGATAGTGCAAATTATTTCGAGGACGCACTAATTTCCCTGTAGATTACTTACATGGCATTGCAATCATCCATGACTTGCCATGGGCAGGTCAGCACTTATCAGGGATTTTTAGTACTGATTCATTCCTATAAGGAAAAGACCTCTACAGAAAACAAATTAACCTTTCAATTTTGTATTTTTTATTATCTCTTTGAATTAGCTTCAATTAATTTATCGGTTAGTAATTCCAGTTGTGTTATATGTATTGTCAGGCTGAACTTGTAACAGCATTGTCGTAAATCAAACTCTATCACACTTGCCCACCGCCTTTCAACGTTTGCAAAGTAGTTTTATCACAGCATCATAATGAAAATTGCTTTCCTTCTTAGGTTCGTAAAAATTCACTTGCTGTTTAACAATCCTCAAACATGTCGTTTGAGGGTACGGGCAAATACGTTTCTTATTTATTAAGTTATTATGTGCATTTAATTAATAAAACGAATTTAGTAGCGCGCCCTGCATCGCAAAATGCGATGCAGGGTGCGCTACGAAATTCGTTTTATTCATTAAATTGTTTACTTACCTTCAATTATCTATACTCCGGTTTTTAGCACCCCCCACCCTGCCCCTCCCCCGCCCCGCCTCTCCGCCTCACCATAACTCCCTCCACGGGCCGTGGCTGGCATTTTTTCAGTAAGAGTAGATGAAAGAGTAGTTCACTATCATTCAGGTGTGTTAGTATAACCTGTTTTAGCAGACATCGTGCACGCTTGTTACCTGGTTTAAGAAAAATGTAAACAGCCGATCGAGAGTTATGGACTAGCATTACATAAAAATCCATTGATTCTACTACACTGTGACAGTGCATGTCTGGGTGGAGATATATAATTGACGTGTCCGATTCGTCCTCAGATTGACTCCCTGTTGTTCCTCCCTATCGGGAAAACATCCTTTACAACAAAACTTTTACCACGCAGTGCTGTTACAATGCAAGTATTACAACGAAAAACGCATTACACTGGGGGGCGCTCTAGGATAGGGAATAGTTTTAATTTACTATCCAACACCTCCCTAGTGTCCACGGGGACTGGAGTTGGAATAGTAAATTAAACTATTCACTATCCAGCACCCCCAAGTGTAATGCGTTGTAAAGGTTTGCGTTGTAATACTTGCGTTGTAACAGCATGCGTGGTAAAAGCATGCGTTGTAACGTCATACATCCCTCCCTATCGCATATATAAATCCAAACAGTTTTTATTTGCGTTATTTTATAATGTTGAGGTGCAAAATTATCAAGGTTAAGTTCTTCCACAGCATTTCTTCTATGTTACTACAGTTATTATTTATTGTAGCAATATCTGAACAAAAAAAGGAAGGCAGCTGCATATATTGGAAATTTGTGAAAACAATTTGACATTCATGGTTGTGCATAGTTTTTTTTTGCTTACATGCCACCAGTAGCTGTATATGACTGTACGGTTTTGCCCCATGTCTTGTGTACTTTACTTTTCAATATGGTAATAAAGATAAATTCTTTAACAGATGGAATATAAAAAAAGACAAAGTCAGTATGAATTCAGAGACACACTTAAGACATGAACTGGGTAATTATTATGGGGCATATTATCAAGACAGGCGATAAAATTATCGGTCGTTATAATATGCTCTATGGAATTCCAATTGAAGCCCATGTTAGATGTCCTTCACATCTAACATGGGCTTCAATTGGAATTCTATAGAGCATATTATCAAGTCCATTATCGCCATTTTAGCGGCAGTTTTCTGCCGCTAAAATGGCGATAATTTTATCGCCTGTCTTGATAATATGCCCCTGTGTGTCTCATAACAACTACTAAATTATTAATAGCGCCGCCTTCAACCAACAAGGATGACCTGAACTCTTTCATTGCATGCAGAATTTAGTGCCTGATGTAAAAAGGTATGCATGTATAACATATCCCTTAAGGTGATTCTTGAAAAAAGCGTAAATGAAGTGGAGTAACAAACGTAATGAACTTTTAAAGTTCTAAAGTTTGTAGGGGCACATTATCAAGAACTGCGATAAAATTATCGCCGCTTTAGCGGCAGGGAACTGCCGCTAAAACGGCGATAATGGGCTTGATAATATGCCCTTGTGAATTTCCAGCCCAGATTAACACCAGAACCTGGGCTGCTATGGGAATTCACAAGGACATATTATCAAGCCCATTATCGCCGTTTTAGCGGCAGTTTCTTACCGCTAAAGCGGAGATAATTTTGTCGCCGTTCTTGATAATATGCCCCGTAGTGCGGGGCCTCAACCCGAACATTATGAAAATGCAACTTGGGGTGACCAAAGATGGAATTGGATTATGGGCTACGGTGTCTCAAAAGGAACAAGGTGATTGTGAAAGTTTTTGTGTCAAAGTTGCTCACAGAAGCTAAAGAAACGTATTTCTTACTGGAAAGAAAAAGTCTGGTGTGTGTGTGTGTGTCGCTGTGGGGGCGGAAGATGTTTGATACTGTTTCGATTAGGAGCTTTTCTATACTTTAACCACTCACCAAGAAGTCAGTCAAAGATGAATGTTGAGAGCATCGGGGCGTTTGGATATCAATAAAAATGCAGGAATTTAGTTACACGCTGGAATATGTTTCAAGACCAAGGGCCATATTATCAAGAAAGGGCGATACATTATCGCCGCTTTTATCGGCAGGAAACTGCCGCTAAAGCGGCGATAATGGGATTGATAATATGCCCTTGTGAATTCACATGGAAGCCCAGGTTAACACCAGAACCTGGGCTTCTATGGGAATTCACAAGGGCATATTATCAAGCCCATTATCGCCACTTTAGCGGCAGTTTCCTGCCGATAAAAGCGGCGATAATGTGTCGCCCTTTCTTGATAATATGGCCCCAAGTCTGTTATGGTACATTTCTTGTCACACATGGCGTGGAAAATGCTAAGGGCAAGAGAGATGAATGTGACGAGGGCGCAGGGCAGTATCTGAAAATAATGAATGAAGTTTCATGAAAAAAGAGAGTGGGTATAAAAGATGATGCACTAAAAAGATTGAGACATTCATTGTGAAGGGTGGCCTATTTAGGATTTTCTGGATGAGTTTTTAAAGCAATTGAAGGCGGTACAGAATACATTTGTCATGGAAGAATCTTTCCATTTGGAGAGGAGGACAAGAATCCTCCATCTTTTTGAGAACCGGGGTAATAATGTTAGATCATGTGGGACATTCAGGGGTTTGAACCAAATGGAGCATAAAGGATGATTTTTCATAGACATGCACGGGCATGGCAACCTTTTGTATTCCTTTCAGGCAGCCCTGGAAAAAGAATAACAGATAAAGAAGGCGTGAGTGGTGGGGTGCCCTCCGCGGGCAGTGTCTGCTCTTTAAGTAGTGACCACCAGCCCTGCAAATAGTCATAGGTAAGCCTGTCGACAGGTGCTCCTGGAGTATCTGATGAGCATTTACCGTGCACAAATGTTCCAATGATTGAGATCAGTTATTGCAAAAGTTGTGCTCATAACTGCAAACATTTAAAACATTTGATCATAATTTAAACGTTGAGGCCAGTAGGAAGCAGTCCCAGAGAGCAACTATGCACGCATAAAGCATGACTATACTGCCACAAGTAAGGGCTTGGGCAGAGGGTGATCAATGAAGACTGCTTATCTTGAGAGTACAGGGTAAGGAGACATAAAGGAAGTCCATGAGGATTAGGAGCCTCACAAACTCTATTTTAAAATAGAAGTGCAGGGGAACCCTGGGTCAAAAGATAGAAATGGCAGGTGTGGCACAGTTGCTCGGGGGGTTCTGGATGGTCATTCTTATACCTTCACTGAGCACTTTCAAGTTAGCCCTGAGAGTTGCCTTTCTCCTGAGTCTGTCTGCCTCAGCATCGTGAAGTTGGAGGTTCTAAAGCTCGTCCCTCCACTCCCTGTGAGCCTACCCTGCAGCCTGGAAGATAATGCTGTCTGTGTGCAGCCGTAATGCTACCATTATTCTTTCCCATCCGGCTGCAATGTACCTCAAACGCAGGTGATTGATGGCCAAGTACAGAGTGAGATATCACAGGCTTGAGATTGAAAAGGGCGGCCTAGATAACCTGGAAAAGCAGAGCCAGACAGAATTTGTCAACAAAGTGATCTGCTGCTGTGGGAAAAGTTGTACACTGTGGCAGATATAAAGAAACAGAAATTTTCAACCATGAGGAATTTTTCTTTTGAACATCACTGAATTTGAAATGTGAAAAATGAAAATGCTCAATCTACTAAGAAAAACCTCAGCGTTGGCAGAAGAAGCCTCTCTGCATTTGTCAGTTTGAATTATCGTCAGAGACACAAAAAATTATTAAAAACTATTGGATACTCTAAAAATTAGCAAGGTTTGTCAGCACTTTTAAGACCACAAGGCATGCCAAAAATGTTTATTTTATGTCTTTGAATGAATTCAAACCCTTGAGCTCAGGCCGTGTTAGTCAGTGACCTCCAGAAGCAATATATTTGGTCTCAAAGCATGTTTTCTAGTAATAATGAGGTTCTTGAAGTAAGGCCTCCATCCAGTGGGTTCCTATAGAATTGTCTAGTATGCGGTGCTTACTTCTAGCTGGTGGTTGCAGGTGGGACCAACTGGCAGTCATTGTTGGGGGTCAGCACTCCCTTTTTCCTCGTCAAACTATGAACCAGAGCAAGAGAGAGAAAAAAAACACAAAAGGGGGCAGGAAGGAGAAGAGAAAAACAGAAAACAGTCACAAAGGTAGGGCACAAGTCCTAAAAAAAGAAGTGGGGGGAGTAACCTAGTTAGGCAGTATGCAAGTGACATCACGGCGCACAACATCACGGCGCGCGACATCACGGCGCGCGACTTCATGGCGCACAACATCACGGCACATGACATCACACATGCCATCACAGAAATTGATATCATAGAACGTGGCATCAAAAGCCACGACTTTACTAGCATCACAAGAAGTGACATCAGATCTAAAGCCCTCACATATATTTTTAACAGGTCTATTGTGTGTACGTTTGAGAGCATTGCAAGGATAATAGCACAGTGAGCTATTGAAGATGATATGTGACTTCTACACCTTGCAATCCCCAGTTTTATGTAACACCTCCTGTACATTCATTAACCAACGTATATGATTTAGTGTACATGCAATATGCACGTGTTGATGTAAAGTGCTCTGATACCTTGCATTGGGTTGAGTACGGCTATACAAGAAAAATAGGAGTACTTAAATTATTTCAACACCTCCTCAGGTGTAGTAAGCTTTATATAAATGCAATTTGCTTTGTGTAAATACTGGGAAAGACCAACTCATCTGACATTCTTACAGTGGATGCATATCTCCTAAACAGGGCCTGAACAAAGTGAAAAGCTGCCTCTCTTAAATATGTGTGAAATACTAACAAGTGTGAAGTGCTAACCAGGTGTGAGCCTTTGTTTCCCCTCTGCTGCATTTGCATCTAGATGTGAGGCTTCTGGCTGCTCCCAGCCAATAGACTCGAACAAAAGGAGGCCTGATGACCCCTCAAATTCAGCCTTTGTTATAGGCCCAGGAGGAGTCTAATATAAGAAACCCAGTCTTCACCTGCACGCAGCCGCGGCCCGTGGAGGGAGTTCGGTGGGGCAGGGAGGTGGTGCGGGGGAGGGGCGAGTTTCGTAGCGCACCCTGCATCGCAAAATGCGAGGCAGCGCGCGCTACGAAATTCGTTTTATTTAATAAATTGTTTACTTACCTGCAGTTATCCATATTCCGTTGTTTACCACCCCCCACCCTGCCCATCCCCCGCACCGCTTCCCTGCCCCACCGAACTCCCTCCACGGGCAGCGGCTGCCTGCACGTTGTTGCTTGTTGCAGATGGAAAGCAGACAACCAACAGACGCTGCTGAACATGCAGACACAGCTGAAAGTTTCCCGGTGTTTAGAAATTATACCGGGACGAGTTCAGCACATTATTTAGTGGGGCCCAAATTTTTGTCAGGGTGATCGGCGTTCACCCTGTGAAACTAGTGGGTGGACGCCGTCCACCTGCGTTTAGCACCGACTTGTGCCCTGGACAAAGGGAGACAACTAGGGATGAAAGAGAACCTGAAAGAGACAGATAAAGCAGCGCTGAGTGGCTGCTGCTGGATTAAAAAGGCATGAAGTGGAATTAAGATTACACAGCCTTGGTACTCGGCACCCCAATGTTAGATGCCAGCAGTCGCTTAACGAAATGTGAGGGGGGCCCCCTGCAAAGTGCATGGAGGAGCCACCTTCCAGACTTTTTTTTTTTTTTTTTGAAAAACCTTCATTGGTGCAATCAAAGCAGTACAGGCGCAGGCCTACAACCACAGGGGCCGGCCGCAAACTCAGGAGATAGAAACAGGAGGAGTGCAAATGTTTACGGGTCAAGGATTAATCACGTTTTAGTCATAATACGTGGTTGTAGTACAACGAAGCACAAGGATAAGAGAGGTTTCATTTTTATAATATTGAAAAAGAAGCGGAGGCGATATCATCAAGGGCAGCACACTACACAATATACAAAAAGAGACGGGAGGGGCGTATCCCTCCGAGCAATCGGAAATCGATGGTGAACAATAAAGCCGAAAACACACTACGCCCGCCGAAGGCAGGCCAGGAGTAAAGGTCAAACAATGGCGAGCAAGTTAGCGAGAACATCATATGGAAAACCCACCTGTCCAAGACAAGAAAATAGAGGCAAGCGCAGATGCCCGACAGAAAAGAGATGAAAGAGGGAGATACAGCCAACCCCACTAAGAAGAAAGAGAGAAAGGGACCATAGAACAAAACAAACTAAAATAACAAAACCCCCCCAACACCCGCCACCCTACATCACCGTAATGGCTATGGCCTACCCCACTAACAGCGTGCCTGTCGCCCCAGAATTACCCGAAAGAAAGGAAATAGAGATAAGAAAAAGAGGAAAACAATAAAGAAAATTCTGAGGAGAAGGGCCGGCGATTCAGTGCCCCGGTCCCTCCCACCCCCGCATACTAAAATCGTATAAACAGAAGCCATAGAAAAGTACAAATCAGCAAGCACATAAAACGCAATCAAGTACAGTCCCACAAGACGTGTCCCTGAATCACCATTAACCAGCAAGAAGCCCCTCCAAGTCCCAAACGAGGTCACCCCTGGCCACTTCTGTTAATAGTAAAAATGTTAAACAGCCTTGCAGTCGGGAGACAACTCAATACAAAAGAGTCAATCGTCCCAAGCAAATCAGGTAGCGCCGCCGCCCAACTTCGTCCCAGCCACCGAGAAACAACTGACGATGCATGGGGGAGGCCAGAATGCAGCAATACACAGACCACCAACAGTTCCAAGTCCAAAAACAGGTCCGCCAAGCACGGGAAGGAAAGCATGGGATGCGGTAAGCATCGCAGCATAGCCCGGGCCCCATGCGCCATGGATCGTTGGAGCCTCTCCACTTGCTGGTCAGAAAAAGGCCCCGATGAGACAACCACCTGTGGAACAGGTGTGACGACAACTAGCTCAGGAACCACATCCATTCTCACCCCCAAGACTGTAGACTCAGCCGGGGAACATGACACCTTGCCAGAAGGAGACTCATCGGCACCGACTCGGGGGCAAACCACTACGCTACAAAATGGCGGGTCAGTAATGGCAACGATCCTTCCCTCTAAGTCCCGGGATCTCCGGAGCAGAGCAGTCCGCAGGGTTATCAGTGCAGCCAGTATGAGGCTACGCGGAAGCGTTTCCCCATGTAGCCGAATTCCGGGGGTCTCAAGTACAGCGGTTTTACCGTCCCCGGGAGAGGTGCGTTCCAGGCCGCCATCCGCCATAGCAGCCATTTCGTTCTCCGTCACTTCCCCTCCACCTCCGAGTCCAGTCCGACCATCAGAGTCAACAGGGCTCACGGCTGGAATTCGACAGTCGGCGCTTGGTGCAGAAAGGAGAGTCAACAAAAGGCCGGGTGTGCTCCCCGCAGCGCGCCGGGAGCCAGCTGCCGGTTCCCGGACCGGATTATTAACATGGCCGGGCGTCACACCCAGGGGGAACCGGGCGACACGGCCTCTCTCCGGCTCGGCGATATCTCGGGTTCACGGGGCAACCCACTATTGGGAGTGGATTGGTACCAACTCTCCCGGCTCGCGGCTCTCAGGCTCCCACTGACCGGCTTCTCATCCAAACCAGGGCCGCAAACACTACGAACACTGCCGGGCGACCTCTGCAATCGAGGCCCCGGCGTCAGCGCCGCGAAGGCCGGCAAGCAGACGGGGACAGGTCTTCGGATCTACTGCACGGTGGAGCCCCAGAAATAGATGGTAAGTGATCGCTTTTCTTCAGCAACTTAGATCGACAAGCCTCGCTCAGGATTACCATCAGGATAGACGTGCGGGGAGGAAGGGCCCTCGGAGCCAAGCGTTTATGCGACTGTTCCGATCGCCATCTTGGCTCCTCCCCTCCCACCTTCCAGAGTTAACTCAGAAGCTCTCAGGCCTGGGTACTGCCTTGAGGGGACCACTTGGACATTCGGGCCCCCTGACTGCGGGGCCTTTGTTACGCCACTGAGCGCCAGCCTCCGAGCGAAACCTTGGGCCCAAGCACTTATTCTTTTACAAATTTAGCGCTGTTGTATATTTTGACCTTTGGTACCTGTTTTTCATTGGGGACCAGTAGCAGGGCCAGTCAGTTTATGTCCTCACTCAGGCTGGAGCCGTGTTCCAGTTTCCACTTAGGGGCCTATTAGGATGGCGGACGGACCTGCGTCCGTCCACCACCCCCGAGGTGGAGGGACCGTCCGCAGGGGCAGTGGCGGTCCCTCCGGTGCAATTAGGATGTGACCGCCACCCTGGCGGTCACATCCTGTATCTTTAACCTTGCGGCGGGTGCTGCTTGGAGCAGCACCCTGCCGCAAGGTTAAAAATGCATGTTTTACATTTACATGCACAAAGCGGCAGGCACCGCGTGGTGCCTGCCGCTTTGTGTGTGTCAATGGTGGGGGGTACCATAGGTACCCCCCATGTGCACCCCCCACCCCCCGACACCCTGGGGGCCCGCGACGGGCCCCCAAACACCAATGTCCACATGCTTTTCCACGGCGGAAAAGCCGCCGCGGAAAAGCATGTTTACCTGCACATCCTAATTTGGCTGACGGTGTCTTGCAGACACCGCCACCAAATAGCCCTCCACAACCCGCGGATCAGCGGCGGACGGACCTGCCATCCGCCGCTGGTCCCACCGCAATCCCACCGCCATCCTAATCTGGCGGTGGGTGTTTCCTGTGGCCGCGGCGGTGAATCCGCATCCTCCAGGCCGGCGGTGGCTTCCGCCGTCCCGGAGGATGCGGATTCACCGCCATCCTAATCGGTCCCATAGTGTCTGGCAACACCCCCATTTATTTGGGTGCGCACCCGCACTCAACTCCGGGGTTTATGGATAGCCGGAGGCCAAAGCGAGGCTGTGCTGGAAAAGGGGCCTTGTGTGCAGTCTTTCGATTACTTTTGGATCTGGGCAAATGCAGACATATATCAAAGAGAGTCCTGTGGAGTGCATTTAGTACATTCTTCTAAAATTACATTGAGACAAATGAGTCTTACAAGATTTCAAATGAAATACAAGGAAAAGAAAATCACTGCATAACAACACGGTGGAGCACATTTCCAAGGCGCAATCATAACCTCTTTCATCATCAGACATCAAAGGACAAGGCTGCTGGAACGAACCCAGCTATGCTTAAATCATGATGCTATTTGCAATAATGCATTTTTCTCTGCAGAGTACAGGCAGCTTTAAGCATAGCCAGGGGGTAAAATGTCAATAGCGGCTCACAAAATGTCTGCCGGAGCATGTTGTGATGAGTCTTAGCCTACGAAATATGAAAGTTTTCAGATGAACTTAAAAGAACTGCAATATCACAACTGTGGACTGAATAGGGATGAACAACATTCATTCGTTTTATTTTACATTTGTTCGCAGGTCTAAAATTAGTTGGGTGATGCTGTTCTGCACAGCAAGATGAATTCTAATGCAACGCTGCCATCTGGTGGAAAAAATTATCATTGCATTGAAAGGACATAGAGTTTGCATTCGATTTGTAACTACAGATGGTCAACAGCGGTTAAAGAAAACGCCAGCCAATTTGCCTACCGCAGCAGAAGGTCCAATTGAAAGTTGATGGTTTCTATTGAATTCAAGTGTTGGCCTTGAGATTTTTGGAAGTAAATTGTTGAAGGGAACATTTGGGCACAGAATTATCTAACTTTAACACAACGCAGCAAGACTGCTCGCTGTGCTGCGTGAAAGGAGATGGTAGAAATGCACGATATTTAACATTATGCAGCACATTCCTGTACTCTCCTTGCGCTGGCACACAATTTGTGCCTTGTGCCAATGCAGGCACCCTCTTGTGCAAGGGTGCCCGTGTTATAGGCAGGATTGTTTTTCTGCAGGAAGGGATACCTTGCTGCACAAAAACAATCCTCGGAGACTTTCTTCTCTTTTTATGTGTGCCGCATAATGCAACACATGAAGAAAGAGGAAAAAACGAGGAGAATAAACATATATCTCCTTAATTCACCTCCACCGGGAAGGTGTAGTATTTTGACGGATTCTCAGGTGGCCTTGCTTTGCTTGGATAATCTGACTTTAGTGTTGTTCTGCCCTTGCGTTACCTTGCATTTATATAGCACATTGCTGCCTTCTCCCTTTCACACAGCACAGCACAGCAAGTGGCTTTGCTGCATTACATTTCATGAAAGAATAATAAATCTGGCCCTTGGTGTTTTGTTTTCAGTTTGTTTCCTTTATTTTTCCTCTGGACTTATATAGTACATGGCTGAATAATACTAACCCACACACAAATGAAATAGAAATCATTTGTGATTAGTCAATTGACATTTGAAGTTAAATCTAATGTTCTTGTTATTTAGTCACAACCAATGTTCCCTCTAATTTCTTTCCTCTGTGTGCGGCAGTTCAAGATCTCTGTGCGCTGCAACCAAGGCAATGTGCACCAAGCAAGTGATCATTCATTTGAGTGATTCGCTCAGCAATATAAATCTGTGAAAATCACCACTCCACACCTCTGTTTACAACGAGTGTGAAACAGGTGCATTACACACACATATAGCACTATTTAATAAGTCATGAGACATTTTTGCAACGTAGATACACACCCTCATGACATGAATTGTTTACTCCAGTAGCACTTACAACCCCGGTTTAGAAAAGGACAGGACACAGAAGGCGCTACCATTATACGTATTTACGGAACAGCAGGGTTGATGCAAGCAGTCAGAAGAATGAGGCAGTTATTATTGAGCCCGAACCTGGATCCGGGCCAGACCAAGTGAAATATGCTAACATTTTTCTTAATGTAATTCACCACCACTGGAACACATTGAGCAGGGCCCACAGGACTACCGTCACACCACACTGCTTCTGCCTTTCTTTACAGGCTCCTGACATTAACAGAGCAAGCAGTAAGTGCAGAAGTTTTGAGATCTGTAATCTGAAGCACACCCAAGTGTCCGTGTCAGAATGGCTGCTCTTCCATCTTGCCCTGCAAAAGTGCCGCCACTGCTCCTGCTCTTCGCCCAGGAAGTGACTGTTTTATGCCGCTCATCTTCATATGCATGTTTATGTGTGTGGTTGACGAATGGACTCTTGGTGTTTTGCGCACTTTGCACGTGTGTGTGCGTGCGCTGGAGGAAGACCCTGTGCTTGAACCCGCACATGTTAGAGGGCTCTACGACTGATTCCGCACACACCTTAATGATACCAATTCGTACTGGTCTCGTATCATCCAGATACCACAAGCCTCCTAGCTGGGTGAGCCCCCAGCTCACTCCAGGAGCACATGCAACTAACTGTATTGCATGTCTTGCAAAGGTGCTTCTCACAACTGCATCTGGCTACAGTTAGTAACTGCAGGAGTCACAACCTATTGTGTCCAGAAGCTACCAGCCATGCCAAGACGTCTGATCGGAAATCACTGCCTTCACACAGGACTCATTTCTGGGCGACTCTGTAAACCATTTAGCGACCCAGTGTAATTGCACAGGAAGCGTGTTGTGCATAGAGAAACCATTGCAGATCAATGGTAGCAATAAGGTATCTAGCTCCTTGAAGTTCATAGTGGTCAGAGAGAAAGATTGGTTTGCAAAGTAAATACTGAAAGCGTGGTAGCGCCACCATTTTTGATAGCACTATCCTGCTGATAACTGTGATATGGAGTGTTTTCCAAAACGTAATATTCTGGATGGGCTGATTACCCCACTCACATTGCCTTAAATGAGATCAGTGAGTGATAAATCTAAGTACCAAAGCAGTGGAACGTCTGTGACTCCCTCCTCATAGTGTGAACCAGATCCAGGTATGGGGCTGCTCTCCCATAACACCTGACCAGGATCATGTAGGTCTTGTTTACATTTGTTCTTCATAGAACTGTTATGTTTGTTATCATCTGTTATGTTTGTTTCTTGTTCTGTTTGTGATATGGTTTCCACAGTTTGTACCTTCTAAACTGCCAAGATGTATCGCGCTCTGATACCCATATGTGGTGTTGTTCGCGCTATATAAAACTTTTAAAATAAAATAAATTTGTGTCAATTGTCCCGATGTCCAGAGACTCAGACAAACTCCTCAAGGGGACCCACTCCTCGGTCAAGCCCATGAGTCCCATGTTATCTCTAACATACAAGCTGAAAGCGCCAAGGCCAGAGCGAACATTAAAGTGGACAGTAATACCTCTTTACAGGTTCTCTCCTGGATCGAAAATAAATTGGATATCACTTAACTTATGCTGACTGTTGTCGTGTGGCGGGTTTATAGCATCTTCATCCACCCCAATAGTTTATCTCCAACACCTAGCGTTAGTAGCACTGCAAATATGTAAATGCAACTCACCACGCCAAAAGCTTTTCATGGTAGACTGTGAGACCGAGGGATAAGGGGTCGGTGTGAGTTCGAGCACACAGGACAGACACCTGATGCTGGAGGATGGGTTCCATCCAGGCACAGACCCACTTTGGTCTGGGTGTACCAGTCCTAACAGTTTATCACGCCTTCAAAATCCCTTAATGGGATACCAGGGTCATAATATATGGGGCAAAGTACCTCTAATATGAATATAGCAAGTGACCAAGAAGTTTGATGAATGAATGAGACAAAGGTTGGGTTTCTCTATAAGGGTGTCCAACTCCAAGATGGCTTGAAAAATTCGTTTTAGATTTGTTAGATGTATTTTATTCATGCTCACTTCAATAATTTTCACTAACTCTAGTGACTTGATCGCATGCTCACTCCATTGTAAAAGACCATCTGGTTGTATATGTGGAATCGGTATTGAGCAAAGAAACACCTCACCAACAGCTTTGAATCTGGTGCACCCATGTTTTTGTGGAATTGCTGTAAGTTACTTTTAAAGCCACCTGTGTATTTTAAATTGAGTAGTAATGTATAGATAAATACCTCTGAGTTGTACTGAACTTCTGGCATTGTAACAAGTGAATGCGCCCCAATAAATTTCAGCCAATGACTGTGCATGTTGCATGAATGAAAGCAATCTGAAAAGCAACTCATGCTGTGCCATCTGCTGGTTCGATAGGATACATCGTGACGTTACAACTCAGCTGTTATAAGTTATGAAAAACTGTAGTGATGTCATTTGCTTATTACAATCGAAACTATTGATGAGTTCTTTTTCCGTTTTCTCAAGGTCCTACTCTGTACCTCGGGGAAACGTAAATTTGTCATTCTGGGGTGAGATGTTTAAGAGAAACTCAGCAAGTCTACAAACATGACGTGTGCTTTTCACGCCGTGTTTGTAGGGTACACAGTCAAAATATCGAGAAGAAAATATCGAATGGACATAATATCGAGTCCAAAATACAGAATGGACAAAATATCGAATGGACAGAATATAGACATCAAAAATATCGTTTTTAAGGTAAGTAATGTAATATCGAATGTTAAAAATATAGAAAGTTAAAATATCGAAGTATATAATATAGGTTATTAAAATTATCGAATTTTTTATAATATCAAATTATTTATAGTGTTTTTATGTTATTATATGTGTGTTAAGTGTCTATTTATGTTCTAATTTATTTTAATTTATGAATTTTGTTTTTTTTATTTTTGCGTAATTTAATTCTGTAGCGGGATGTGGGTTTATAGGGGAATAGGGTGGGAAGTAATTTAATTATAATTAATTAAATATGTACATTTATTTATTGGTATTCATTTTTAATTAATTGTTAATTAATTTATATTTGGTAATTAATTAATTTTTAATTGCCAATTAATTTAAATTAATTGATTAATTGCTAATTATGTTAATTTTACTAATTTATTTTCTGTAGCGGGTTGTGGGTATATAGGGGAATTGGGTGGGAAGTAATTTATTTATAATTAATTAAATATGTAAAATTATTTATTGGTATTTTTTTCAAATTAATTGTTAATTAATTTGTTATGGGTAATTAATTAAATTTGAATTGCCAATTAATGTATTTAATTGATTAATTCCTAATTATGTTTATTTAACTAATTTATTTTCTGTAGTGGGTTGTGGGTTTATAGGGGAAAAGGGTGGGAAGTAATTTATTTATACTTAATTAAATAATTCAATTTATTTAATTGTATTTAATTTTAATTAATTGTTAATTAATTTTGAATTGTTAATTAATTAAATGTTAATTTGTAGTTAATTTGTATTAATAGGTAACTAATTGTAATAATTAATTTTAATTTGTAATTTTAATTGATTAATTATTCTATTATATTAAATTGGTAATTACTTTTAATACATTTTTTATAGATATTAATTTATATTTTTTTAAATAATATATGAAGTATTTACTTTCCCTACTGTTGCACTCTCTGGAGTGGGAATAGTAATTTTTACCCCTACGGTATCCAACGCTTTCCCTACTGTTGCACTCTTTGGAGTGGGAATAGTAATTTTTACCCCTACGCTATCCAATGCTTTCCCTACTGTTGCACTCTTTGGAGTGGGAATAGTAATTTTAACCCCTACACTATCCAACGCTTTCCCTACTGTTGCACTCTTTGGAGTGGGAATAGTAATTTTTACCCCTACTCTATCCAACGCTTTCCCTACTGTTGCACTCACTGGAGTGGCAATAGTAATTTTTACCCCTACGCTATCCAACGCTTTCCCTACTGTTGTACTCACTGGAGTGGGAATAGTAATTTTTACCCCTACGCTATCCAACGCTTTCCCTACTGTTGCACTCACTGGAGTGGGAATAGTAATTTTTACCCCTACGCAATCCAACGCTTTCCCTACTGTTGCACCCACTGGAGTGGGAATAGTAATTTTTACCCCTACGCTATCCAATGTTTTCCCTACTGTTGCACTCTTTGGAGTGGGAATAGTAATTTTAACCCCTACGCTATCCAACGCTTTCCCTACTGTTGCACTCACTGGAGTGGGAATAGTTATTTTTACCCCTACGCTATCCAACGCTTTTCCTACTGTTGCACTCACTGGAGTGGGAATAGTCATTTTTACCCCTACGCTATCCAATGCTTTCTCTACTGTTGCACCCACTGGAGTGGGAATAGTAATTTTTACCCCTACGCTATCCAACGCTTTTCCTACTGTTGCACTCACTGGAGTGGGAATAGTAAATTTACCCCTACGCTATCCAACGCTTTCCCTACTGTAGAATTCTTTGGAGTTGAAATAGTAATTTTTACCTCTACGCTATCCAACGCTTTCCCTACTGTTGCACTCATTGGAGTGGGAATAGTAATTTTAACACTTTTGCTATGCTACGGTAATAACATTGTATATTTTTTAATAATATTATGTTAATATATATATATATGTTTTAACAAATATATTTTTTTTATAACTTAAATTAATAATTTAATAATTTTAAGGTTATTTAAGTAGTTTTAAGTATATTTTAGTTATTTATTTTTAATTTTTTTTATTTTATTTTACATTAATTTTAATAAATTCGATATTTTTACAAAGTACATATTTTTTAATTATATTTTTGACTCGATATTTTTGTACTTACCTGTTTGTAGACAGGACTTCGAGATTTTTGTAGTCGATATTTTGTAGTCGATATTTTAAATGCCTATATTTTTGTAGTCGATATTATGTCAGTGATCCGGTTGTAGAGTTGCTGCATTAAACAAAAGCACAAAGTATGCACCACAGCCTGAAAGAAACACCCGTTTTTCGTGCCGCTTGCTTGTTATGTGGTACAAAAGGGGGTGGCACGAACGTTCTCGTTTGATGTGCTGTGTGTGCACGCTCCACACACAGCACTGCACGCTACATGCAACAGAGGTGCATGTTCGTGCATGCGTGCACCTTATTGGGAACAGTGGTCACACCTATAGTTGGTGCAAAACATCATAGACCAACTGGTGTGTTTGCACTAAGGACTGGTTGAATACCTACATGGAACACGTTGAAATGTAGCATGGTCACAGATCTGTATCAATAAGTGTACATTTCGCAGCACTTACAGATTATTTAGGTCTGCATTTATTATGATTTTTGCATCAGGGTTGCATTACTTTTGCTGATCAGACACAAAGCAAAATCATTTTTGGTATTTACTAACCCGCACAAAGTCTCCTTGTGTGGCTTTGAATGGTTTAATAAATACAAAACAACACAAGACAGCTAATAGCGCTACCTTGTATTACTTCTCATGAGGTATGTGTTACATGGGTAGAGTATGGACATTCAAATTCTTCCAACAATGTATTCTGATGCAAACTCATATTTCCAAAGACTTGTGAACCTGGGTTTGTGCCAGAATAGTACATCTACCTGACACAGGTGAAATATCCTTATTTCTCCTAGTTATTTCTTATTTCCATGTGTGCTTTATGCTGCAGCACACATAGAAAGAGGAATATACGTCTTTAGATTGGTTTTCTGCATGAAGGTGTACCTAAAGTTTGTAAAGCTGGAATTGTATGAAAGAGAGGTGTAACAAGGAGAAATATATATGTTTTCGGCTTGTTACTTCTTTCTATGCATTCTGCAACACCCAGAGAAAGAGGAAAATGCCTCTTTGAATTGTTACCCTTTCCCACAAAAAACAATCCTGCCCAGCCATAATGCAGGCTGCAAGGGTGCCTGGGATGGTGCTCGGCAGCCACAAGTGTGCCAGCGCTGAGAAAGAGCGTGTTATCTTTGTAAATGTGTTGTTCTTCAGCTCTCTCCTATTCACATAACACCACATAGCAACTTGCTTTGCTGCAATGCATTGATTACATTCTTAGTAAATCTGCCCTCTTGGTTTTCAATGCTGGGGTTTTGTGCTACAATCCTTTGTAATCTGATATTTTAATCCATTTGCCTATGTAAACCAAGAATACAACTCACAGAAATCATTAGACCATTAACTGAACATTATCCAGTGAATAATTTTAATTTGGTGCAAGCATCTCAAATAAGAGATGCTGTTATTAATCTAGAAATGTATGTTCTGTGGGGTGAGGCTTACAGATCAGATGGACGGTGTAAGAAATTGGGTTTTTGCTTGCGGGGTGTAAACTCTTCTCAAGCAACAACTAGAGTCTTTGTTAGGATGAACCGCAAAAGTCACTAAATTAAGCTGTGCTGAACCCTATGGTAGCTTGGTACAAAAGCAGACAGGCTTCATTTACAGGCACTTTATTCAATATTTATGCAGCACACACACAATAATAAAGTGACAAAAACAACACTATAGATATCCCACAGTAATATAGAAAACTAGAGTAAAATGTAATGAATAAAATGAGATCAAAATTATAAACAGGAAGAATTAACCACTAGCAAAAAAGCATTTTTGAATGACAATCGAAGGGACGAATAAAAAGGCAAAGGCAGTCTGTAAGCCCACAAAGTGAATACAGCATGTCAACAAGCGACAGCGTGTAGGAGAGTAGGGTCTGCTTCCTATGGTCACCCCCACTTTTTGCTGTGATTCTCAGGTTTTTCGACTTTAGTGTGGCTGTGGGCCTGCTAATCAGACCCACAGCCCAGCTGTTCTCTCTCTAAATTGATTATAACAAGAAAGGTTCCTCTCTGTGTATTTATTTAAGTGGGTGACCATGAGGCCTATCCATGTCAATTCGCAGTTTATAATTTGCAATTGAGGCAGACAAAGAAACAAATATAGCTCCACACTAGGATGATTTTATACTTTGACTCAATATTTATTTTTATAAAACTCATGTGTTAAAATTGAAAATTCAGTTGTGCATTCGATTATACTGAAAGTGCTCTGGTACAATATTATATCCACTAGCTAACAATTCCGTTTTACGGTTTCTATCTCAGAGTCACCTACAAGTACTGTGAAATCATATTATTTCAAAAAATAACAAATTAAATAGAAGAGTAAAAACATATCATATACATTAAAAAGTCCACTTGTCGACGCGTTTTGGTGCGTTGGTTACACTTGTTGCACCTTCCTCAGGACAGACAGAATTAAAAACAAATATACTTCTTCTTTCTAAAAAAATAAAAAACAGAATGCATACAATTAGTATAGAGTTTCTAATGTGAGTTAACCTAGTAGTGGGCGTATTGTTCGGGTAATTTTATATATACTATCCTTACTTTTATGGATAGGGTTGACGTCCTTCTATTTAGTTATCCGGACGATTCAGTCTTGACTAGAATACTTGCTAGTAAGAGCTTCCTCCTTTCACGACCAGGGAGTTTCTGGAATTGCAACAGCATTTAATAAATTTGTGGGCTAGTGTTTAAACAAGTCTGTTGTCATGAATGGCACATAGACAGAACTTACTTTTAGAATTAAGGTTTGACACGTAATCAGTGGTATCTTTTTTTGTGCAGAAGCGTCTTTAAATCAGCGCTGCAGGTGTTAAAACGGCTGCGGTGCCTGTGGGATACATATGGATAGTACCATTTAGTCTAGACGATATTCCATATTTCTGGGGTTTATTAATTTATGACAGGACATGTTAATACATACCAGTCGTGTGGTGCCTGTTGATTTAAACCCGGTTGACCACTTCCTCTCTTTCGATGGTGATCTTGGTATCTATTTTGATATTCACCCTTTTTTTTCTTCGTGGCCTGTGTGACAACGCTCTCCTCTTTTCTTTCAGAGCTGTTGTGACTGGGAAAAGGTGATATTATACGATTAGTTGTCACTTCAATCTCTTAACTCTGTTCAGAAATTTACTGAACCTTTAGACGATTTTAATCTATGTCTTGTGACATAAGATATTTAAGTAAAGTACAGAGGCAGTTAAAATGTCTTCCCTGTCCACTTTTCAGGGGGTTTAAACATGACATGAATGATGCTCACTTGCGTCTCCTAGAACTGCAATATTACATTACTTTCCATTAAACTTACTTAACTTTCCTACCTACCTATATTTAGTGGTGGGGGCATGCATTCTCCTAGTCCCTTCATAAAAAAGTTTTTACTACGGACAAATACCGCTCGTCAGGACCACCCACCTTCTGATAATTATTCTTGGCGGTTCTCCCTCCACAAGCTATAACCCATATTGACGTTCTAACTCACCTAGAGCATGCTTTGCGGAATCTCCCACAAGCTATAACCCATATTGGCGTTCTAACTGTCCTAGTGCATGCTTTGCGGAATCTCCCAGTTCCGGGACCTCACCTGTTCGGTTTCGGCGATACCTCCTTCTGGCTACCGACAACTTCCCCGGAAATGACGAATACTGACATTCACCGCGTGCTTTATATACCCATCTAAGTTGTTTAATTACTCACTAATTGTCCTTAAATTAGTGAATTTTAACCCGTCGTGGGCATTCAAGACTCCATTTTGGTAGTTTGTTGTCATTTTTTATCTCCCAATTGACGCAAATATATAAATTCTGAGCGCCATTTTGGTAGTTTATTATTAATGTTATCCAACTACAAAGTCACGTTTATGTTGATCGGGGTCGTGTTCGGGATCTCGGTTTTAAAACAATGCTTGCATTTGCTCGCAGTTAATATTCTAAAGCGGGTGTGCGCATACTAGTAGTTAGATAGGGTTGGTTGTCTGGACGGTGGGGAAAAGTATATATTTACAATAATATCGGATTCTCAATGATGGATATTTGGTTCAGTGTTTGATTATTGTATTTGTTGTCGTGCTTGTCGCTCTTACACGGTGCACGCAACACCCTCCTATACTGTCATTGATCCGACCTCGGAGCTATAACGGCAGCTATTTTAGTAGTTTTTATGACAATCGGTTATTACGATATGATACCTGACCAACAACCTTCATGTTTACAGTTGTCTATTTCATTACTTTATCGTATTAATACGTGGGGATAGACACGTGGGCAGCGCTGGTGATTTCTCTGCTCATAACCTGTATAGCCCTCACCGCAAGCATAATACTACAAGGATCCCGTTGATCAAAACTTTATCATTCTCTATTTCTGAACAGAGTTTTTTACTTTATTCAGTCTGATTAAACATTTCTTTTTGCAATACAGGAAATATCTAAACATTTTTCTTTATCAATACATTTCTATATGCAGTACTGTAAAAATATATAAGCAACTGTTGTATTAGTAAATAAGATCAAACATATCTTCTTCATTATGCAAATTAGATGGTTTTAGTTATATTAATCATTCTACTGTATAAGCCGTAATTAAGACTGTCCTTATATATGCTAACATGATTGTGAACAATGGAGCGCAATAATACATAAATGAAGAAGATATGTTTGATCTTATTTACTAATACAACAGTTGCTTATATATCTTTACAGTACTGCATATAGAAATGTATTGATAAAGAAAAATGTTTAGATATTTCCTGTATTGCAAAAAGAAATGTTTAATCAGACTGAATAAAGTAAAAAACTCTGTTCAGAAATAGAGAATGATAAAGTTTTGATCAACGGGATCCTTGTAGTATTATGCTTGCGGGGAGGGCTATACAGGTTATGAGCAGAGAAATCACCAGCGCTGCCCACGTGTCTATCCCCACGTATTAATACGATAAAGTAATGAAATAGACAACTGTAAACATGAAGGTTGTTGGTCAGGTATCATATCGTAATAACCGATTGTCATAAAAACTACTAAAATGGCTGCCGTTATAGCTCCGAGGTCGGATCAATGACAGTATAGGAGGGTGTTGCGTGCACCGTGTAAGAGCGACAAGCACGACAACAAATACAATAATCAAACACTGAACCAAATATCCATCATTGAGAATCCGATATTATTGTAAATATATACTTTTCCCCACCGTCCAGACAACCAACCCTATCTAACTACTAGTATGCGCACACCCGCTTTAGAATATTAACTGCGAGCAAATGCAAGCATTGTTTTAAAACCGAGATCCCGAACACGACCCCGATCAACATAAACGTGACTTTGTAGTTGGATAACATTAATAATAAACTACCAAAATGGCGCTCAGAATTTATATATTTGCGTCAATTGGGAGATAAAAAATGACAACAAACTACCAAAATGGAGTCTTGAATGCCCACGACGGGTTAAAATTCACTAATTTAAGGACAATTAGTGAGTAATTAAACAACTTAGATGGGTATATAAAGCACGCGGTGAATGTCAGTATTCGTCATTTCCGGGGAAGTTGTCGGTAGCCAGAAGGAGGTATCGCCGAAACCGAACAGGTGAGGTCCCGGAACCGGGAGATTCCGCAAAGCATGCACTAGGACAGTTAGAACGTCAATATGGGTTATAGCTTGTGGGAGATTCCGCAAAGCATGCTCTAGGTGAGTTAGAACGTCAATATGGGTTATAGCTTGTGGAGGGAGAACCGCCAAGAATAATTATCAGAAGGTGGGTGGTCCTGACGAGCGGTATTTGTCCATAGTAAAAACTTTTTTATGAAGGGACTAGGAGAATGCATGCCCCCACCACTAAATATAGGTAGGTAGGAAAGTTAAGTAAGTTTAATGGAAAGTAATGTAATATTGCAGTTCTAGGAGACGCAAGTGAGCATCATTCATGTCATGTTTAAACCCCCTGAAAAGTGGACAGGGAAGACCATTTTAACTGCCTCTGTACTTTACTTAAATATCTTATGTCACAAGACATAGATTAAAATCGTCTAAAGGTTCAGTAAATTTCTGAACAGAGTTAGGAGATGGAAGTGACAACTAAGCGTATAATATCACCTTTTCCCAGTCACAACAGCTCTGAAAGAAAAGAGGAGAGCGTTGTCACACAGGCCACGAAGAAAAAAAAGGGTGAATATCAAAATAGATACCAAGATCACCATCGAAAGAGAGGAAGTGGTCAACCGGGTTTAAATCAACAGGCACCACACGACTGGTATGTATTAACATGTCCTGTCATAAATTAATACACCCCAGAAATATGGAATACCGTCTAGACTAAATGGTACTATCCATATGTATCCCACAGGCACCGCAGCCGTTTAACACCTGCAGCGCTGATTTAAAGACGCTTCTGCACAAAAAAAGATACCACTGATTACGTGTCAAACCTTAATTCTAAAAGTAAGTTCTGTCTATGTGCCATTCATGACAACAGACTTGTTTAAACACTAGCCCACAAATTTATTAAATGCTGTTGCAATTCCAGAAACTCCCTGGTCGTGAAAGGAGGAAGCTCTTACTAGCAAGTATTCTAGTCAAGACTGAATCGTCCGGATAACTAAATAGAAGGACGTCAACCCTATCCATAAAAGTAAGGATAGTATATATAAAATTACCCGAACAATACGCCCACTACTAGGTTAACTCACATTAGAAACTCTATACTAATTGTATGCATTCTGTTGGTTTTTTTTAGAAAGAAGAAGTATATTTGTTTTTAATTCTGTCTGTCCTGAGGAAGGTGCAACAAGTGTAACCAACGCACCGAAACGCGTCGACAAGTGGACTTTTCTAATGTATATGATATGTTTTTACTCTTCTATTTAATTTGTTATTTTTTGAAATAATATGATTTCACAGTACTTGTAGGTGACTCTGAGATAGAAACCGTAAAACGGAATTGTTAGCTAGTGGATATAATATTGTACCAGAGCACTTTCAGTATAATCGAATGCACAACTGAATTTTCAATTTTAACACATGAGTTTTATAAAAATAAATATTGAGTCAAAGTATAAAATCATCCTAGTGTGGAGCTATATTTGTTTCTTTGTCTGCCTCAATTGCAAATTATAAACTGCGAATTGACATGGATAGGCCTCATGGTCACCCACTTAAATAAATACACAGAGAGGAACCTTTCTTGTTATAATCATTTGCAACCCAGTCCTTTCTGGTCCCTGGGAAACTCTCCTTTTTTATGAGATTACTCTCTAAATTGATACCATGTACTTTAGGTACATACCTGATTGGGTATTGGGTCACCTTTGTGAGCCCCTGTATAGTGTACCATAGGTACCCAGGGCATAGGTGCATCCCAGGCCTACCAGTGGCTGCAGCATGTATTATGCCACCCCTGGCTGGCCATGCAAACTGACACCACAGTCTGATCACTCAGCTTGGGTAAGGTGGTGTAATCACCCCTTACTTAGATATAGTATATCTATATCTACCTTATATATAGACATATAGTAACCTATAAGTCACTCCTATGGCAGGCCTTAACAATCCTTGAGGCAGAGTGCTTGGTTTTATGTGAGAGGGTGACCTAGCATGAGCTGAGCCCCTCTGCAGCTTTCGGAACCATGTCCTTATAGCTGTTCTATGATATAGCCATACCATATACTCTTAAGTGCATTATAATCCTCGCGGTTAATGCTAACTTTGGTTTGGCTTTATCAAAACAAGTCGTGTAAGGTGTCCAATACTTTGGAATACTATCCCCCCACCAGTTCTGGCGGCGGGGGTAGCATTCCACCCTTCTAGGGGGAGAAGACATGTAGGGCTAGATGTAGGTAGGCTTTTACCGGTCGGTAGCGGCCAAAATCGTCCGTTGCCGACCGGTAAAAGCCTTTTCCTATGTAGGTGGCTATTTTTCTGATTCGGTAAATACCGAATCGGCTCAGAGAATTCGTTATTTACCACCAACTATTAGTTGGTGGTAAATAAGGAATTCCTATGTAAATGCATAAATGTGCATTTACACCTGTGCCATGTGACAGACATACATGCCCTTATGTATGCCACATGTGCACACCAGCACTAATCAGGGGTGCAACAGGGTGTCAAAGTGATACCCTGCCACCCTTGATTTCTTCACAATTTTACCGAATCGCTAATTACCGATTCGGTAATTGACAATCATTCCTATGGGCTTCCAGGCCCATAGGAATGAATGGCAAATACCGAATCGGTAAATACCGATTCCGTAAATACCAAATCTTACCGATTCTGTATTTTTTACCGAATTATTATCTACATTGCAATTACCGATTTGAAAATACCGAATCGGTAAAATTCGGTATTTTCGAATCGGTAATTGTAAATTACCTACATCTAGCCCGTAGTTACTGCTTTACTCGGTTAAAGTTAAACAGAGCCTCGGCATCACAAAATGGATGCTGCTGCCACAGACACGAGACTGACCTCCTGCAGCTGGACGAAACTCCGGCAAGGGAGGCCTGGGCAATAGGTTTCCTGTCCTCCCCAGACAGTCTGTAGTGTATTGTGGCAGGGTGGGTTGAATGGAAAGATGCTTTTCCAGACACTGCCTGGGCACACAAGGTGCTCCATGCATAGCCCGGTTCAAACCAGTTACTGGGGCACTCCAGCCCCTCTCTGGTGTGAAACTGGACAAAGAGAAAGGGGTGTAACCACCCCCTTCTCAGGGTCCACCCATAGGAGGGACCTAGCAGGTAATCCAGCCCCTAAAATCAGTATAAAGAAAGGAGCTGTGTCTAGAGACATTAGATTATCCTGGACTGAAACTCTGAAATGAAACTCTTCGACCTTCGACCTTCTATACCGACTAGAAGACTGAAGACATCTCCCTTGTGGTCAAGGAGTGACCACCCTGTGCAAACAGGCACCACCAGTAACTTGATGGTTTGCTTTGTTGACCCTCCTGCCGGAACCCGAAGACTCAGCGACTCAGGAACTGGACCTTTAGACTTCTTCAACTCCAATCCACATCCACAGTAAAGCTGAGACCTGTGGCGGACACGAGAGACGTGGGACCGGATACCCTGGACAACCTGCACTTTGCTAACAGTGCAACTACCGAGGCACCCTCGCAGTTGTGCATTGAGGTTTGAGAAGCCCCAGACCCGAGCGCTATTTGCACCGAAGCTCAGCCCTCCACACTCCATGAGTGCCACGTGGGGCCTGCTCTTGCATTTCAGCTCGACGCGTCTTCCCGGTTGCTAGCCCATTGGCTAGTTAGCCCTCCGAAGACTTTCTTTTGAAACTACACCACTTGTCTGGTTGCTCCAGGCTTGCTCCAGCTTCCCTGTGAAGGGGAAGCTCCTCGGACCTTGCTGGTCTGAACTGAAGCCCCTCTTCCCTTCCTGCGTGGATTGTGTTTTCCAAGGCTTGTTGGGTCCAATCTGGATACCGACACTGCAGTCAACTAGATACTTTGTGGGACAGCTCGGATCCAGCTCCTGGTTGTCGTTGACACCTCCTGGTCCTCGTGGCTGCAGAGACAAGCTTCACCTTCTTCACCTGAAACACTCGACATCGCCTGGTTCCTTCCTGGTCACTGGCTAGTGACCCAGACTCAGTCCCCTCTGCTTTAAGGTTCTCATCTTTGATCCACCCTTGGATCCACCCGTACACTTTTCTCCTGGTCGCCTGCAGCACTTCTTTGCAGCTCTCCATAGGAAACAGTGACGAAACCCGACACGAAAAGACACCTATGCACCCGGCTTCCCTGGGTGAGGTAACTCAAGTACTCCGGTGCTCCCATGGGTGTTGACTCTCGAAGTGTCCTAGTTTAAAAGGGTTTTACCGTGGTCCATCCGGATGTGTCCTTAATCAACTACTTTGTAACTTTTATGTTCCCATTATAACTCTATGGTAACTCGCGACTGTGTTCCCACACTGCACGCGTCTCCCATGGGCCTCCTACTTCCTAACTTTTGGTTCTGTAGTGTAGCCCCAGCGATTCCCTAGGCCCCAGGCCTATTCACTATTCCTGAAGTGGTCCTTATACCACTTACTTAGTATATGGTTCGTGAGGCCCCTAGGACAGAATTGTATTTGTGCAACTTATAGTATGCTTAATGAGTAACTTGTAACGTATCTCAAACTCTGACCTCATAAAGAGTGCAGAGGGGTTGTGTTAGTAATAAATACATATATATTTGATATATACCTTGTGTGGTGTCCTTTCATTTGGTATTCAAGGGATTATATATGGTAAAACAGCTGGCTTCACATGCTCTCTGAAGTTTTAGCCTAAGACTGCTAGTCCATGCAACCACTAGGATAGCTTGTCTATAAGGTTGATTTTACAACCACCATTAATAAGGCTCGCTTAGACTGGTGCAAGGTGCCCACTAGAATAGTGGACATCATATGCCAGACTAACTTCTCACATTGGTGTGCAGCGGATGGGATAAGAGCTTGCTGTTGTTTTACCATATAATCCTAAGATATCATTTGAAAGATCACATTAAGGTACCTGAAGGTACATATAAATCAAGTTCTTATAATACTTAAGTTCTACTGAACTTAGTTGTTGTAGAGCAAAGGGCTTAGCACACCTTGACTACAACTCCTAGAGAGGTTCTAGTAGATAACACTTAGTGTAGGTAGGTGCATACACCACCCCTCACTAGAAAATGTCCTTAAGAGGAGAGCCTAGTGTGTCTCTCCCCACAGAAGTTGACCCTCCCAGGGCACCTTCTAACTATGATACATTTACTTTTAATAAACTTAGAAGTTTATGTTCACTCAGGAGACTGAGACAAGGACAGAGTCCAACCTTGAGACACCTGATAGATCTGTTAGTGAAGTATGATGCAGAAAAGGCAGCAACCCCAGATCAGACAGGTAGTGGAGGGGGGGGGCATCCCTCAACAGAAGACTCCCATGATGACAATCAAGGGGGTGCTGATGATGAAGAGGATGATGATCAGGTCCAAGTTGGAGAACTGAACCAGGTCAACCTAAGGCTACATGGGGCTGGAGGGGAGAGAATCCACCCCAGACCCCAAGAAGGCTTAACACTGAGCACAGAAGGAGGAGATCACTTTCCAGTGAATCCAACCACTCTGGTGACTCAATAGGGTCAGATGCCTCAGCTCTCAGGAGAATGACTTCCCCTGAGAGAAGAGAACATAAGGCTAGGATGAGAGAAACCAAGCTTAAAATCAGGAGGCAAGAAATTGCCCTTGAGAAAGAGACCTTGGCTCTTGAGAGAGAGAGAGAAAATTGAGTGGGTTAGCACCCACTGGTGGCAGCATCATCCCTAGAGATAGGGAAAGGTCATATGACCATAGAAACCTAAGATTGTCCCTCCCTACCAGAGTGGGGATGACATCCACAAGTGGATAACTGCTTTGGAGAGGGCCTGCAAAGTACAGCAGGTACCCCAAAGTCAGTGGGCAGCAATGTTATGGCTCTCTTTTTCAGAAAAAGGTTGAGACAAGCTCCTCAAAGTTAGTGATGAGGATGCTAACAACTACACTGCCCTGAAGAGTGTTCTGATAGATGGGTTTGGCTTAACCACTGAGCAGTATAGGTTGCTGTTCAGAGACACACAGAAGACACAGACTCAGGACTGGACTGACTTTTTAGAGTGTGCCACTAAGGCTCTGGAAGGCTGGTTACTGGGCAGTAAGGTCAAAGACTATACAGGATTGTATAATTTGATTATGAGAGAACAAATTCCTAATAATTGTCAGAACCAGTTGTTGCATCAACACCTGATTGACTCTGATCTGCCCTCTCCCCAAGAATTGGGAAAGAAGGCAGACAAGTGGGTCAGAACCAGGGTGAAGCAAAAGGTACAGAACCCAGGTGGTGATCAGAAGAAGCAAGACCAAAAGGGTGGGGAGAAAGCAAAAGACCAGAAGTCTTCGCCAGGTCCCCAAAAAGCTTCTAATGAGGGGGGTTCCAAGAAATCCAAAAAGAAAGAAGGTCCCAAGAAACCATGGTGTAATTTTTGTAAAAGTAATACTCACTGGACCTGTGATTGCATCAAGAAGGAGGCAGCTCCAGCCACCATTGCCCCTAAGGCAACTGTTCCCCCTAGTTCATCTAATAGTGGTGGTTCTCAACAGAAGGGTGTAGTAGGGTTAACCCTGGGAACTGAGATGGATTCTGACCTAGTCAGAATACCAACTCAAGCTGTTCTTGTCTGTG
This sequence comes from Lissotriton helveticus, assembly GCF_964261635.1. Classification (NCBI taxonomy): domain Eukaryota; kingdom Metazoa; phylum Chordata; class Amphibia; order Caudata; family Salamandridae; genus Lissotriton; species Lissotriton helveticus. Next base: position 898,508,728 of record NC_136068.1, on the reverse strand, counting down.
ATGTGGACATGGCTATGCCCTCTACTGTGAGCCCCAGTAGCTTGGGCAAGTACCGACAGACTCCTTTAATTAACAATAAAGTGGCTCAGGCCTTCAGGGACACATGTGCCAGTGTCACCATGGTGACGCCTAACTTTGTGGACCCTGGACAGTTCATACGAGATGAGAATTACCTAGTGACCAATGCAAGCAATGTACTACCACCCATAGTATGGCAAGTGTTAACTTCTCCTGGGGAGGGGTAACTGGCCTCAAAAGAGTTGTTGTTAGTTCAGACCTCCCTGTGGAATGTCTGCTTGGCAATGATCTGGAATCTTCAGTCTGGTCTGAAGTGGAGTATAGGACTCATGCAGAGATGTTAGGTATATCCGCTCATGTCCTTGCTGTGACCAGGTCACAGGCCAAAAAGTGCAAAACTGAACAGGCCCTGGATCCTGAAAGTATGGACCAGTTGCCTACCAAGAGAAAGAGCAGTAGGATTAAGGCAGTGCCTTCCCCCTTGCCTCAGGATGAGGATCAGCCTTCCAAGGAAGCTGACTGTGAGAACCAAGAAGGAACTGTCCTAGAAGAGCTTGAGCCTGATCAGGTTGAGTTTCTTGGGACAGGGGGACTTTCAAGGGCAGATCTGAGGCAGGTGCAGTTGGACTTCCCCTCTCTTGAACCCCTCAGACAGCAAGCTGCTGCTGAGGCTGCTGGGAATGCTACAGGTACCCATAGAGTGTATTGGGATGAAGGGCTCCTTTATTCAGAGGCTAAAGACCCCAAGCCTGGTGCTTCCAGGAGGTTGGTCATACCTTTGGCATTCAGGGGCTTCCTTCTTACCTTAGGCCATGATATTCCCTTAGCAGGACATCTTGGCCAGGACAAGACTTGGGACAGGCTTGTCCCTCACTTTCACTGGCCCCACATGTCATAAGATACCAAGGAGTTTTGTCACTCCTGTGTCACCTGCCAAGCCAGTTGCAAATCAGGTGGCACCACAAAGGCCCCCCTAATACCATTACCTGAGGTTGGGGTTCCCTTTGAAAGAGTTGGGATTGACATTGTTGGTCCAATGGATCCCCAAACAGCATCTGGGCACAGGTTTATTCTGGTGGTAGTGGATCATGCCACCAAATACCCAGAAGCTATTCCCCTAAGGACCACAACAGTATCTGTTGTGGCAAGAGCCCTCCTGGGAGTTTTTTCAAGAGTGGGCTTTCCGAAGGAGGTTGTCTCAGACAGAGGTGCAAACTTTATGTCTGGATATTTGGCTGCTATGTGGAAAGAGTGTGGGGTTAACTACAAGTTCACCACACCCAACCATCCACAGTGCAATGGTCTAGTTGAAAGATTTAACAAGACCTTAAAGGGCATGATCAAGGGTTTACCTGAAAAGCTTAGGAGAAGATGGGACATCCTTCTGCCCTGCCTTTTGTTTGCTTACAGAGAGGTCCCACAGAAGGGGGTTGGCTACAGCCCTTTTGAACTTCTGTTTGGGCATCCTATAAAAGGACCCCTTTGTCTGGTGAAGGAAGGATGGGAGTTACCTCTCAAAAAGCCTAAGCAAGACATTGTGGACTATGTACTTGGTCTCCGCTCCAGGATGGCCGAGTACATGAAAACGGCATCCAAAAACCTTGAGGCTAGCCAGGAACTCCAAAAAGCCTGGCATGACCAAAAGGTTGTGCTGACTGTTTACCAGCAAGGGCAGAAAGTGTGGGTGTTGGAGCCAGTGGCCTCAGAAGCACTCCAAGACAAATGGTCTGGACCCCACACTGTTGTTGAACAGAAGGGAGAAGAAACCTATTTGGTTGATCTTGGAACTCCCAGGAGCCCCCACAGGGTGCCTCATGTCACCAGATTGAAACCATATGTTGACAGGGCAGACATGGGCTTGCTCATGGCTACAGATGAGGGACAGGAGGAGGAGAGTGACCCTCTCCCAGACCTGCTTTCTCAGAACCCTGATGATGGGTCAGTTGAGGGTGTAGCCTTGGCAGGCAGCCTCACTGATCAGCAACAGAGGGATTGCAGACAGGTTCTCCAGTCCTACAGACATATGTTTTCACTGACTCCAAGTCAGACAAGCTGGTGCACCCATGAGGTGGACACTGGTGACAGTCTGCCTGTAAGGAGTAAAATCTACACGAAACCTGATCATGTCAGGGACTGTATCAGGACAGAGGTCCAAAAGATGTTGGATTTGGGAGTTATTGAGCCCTTGGAGAGCCCTTGGGCCAGTCCTGTAGTCCTGGTGCCTAAACCTCACACCCGAGATGGTAAGAGAGAGTTGAGGTTTTGTGTGGACTACAGAGGTCTCAATGCTGTCACTAGGACAGATGCCCACCCAATACCAAGGGCAGATGAGCTCATTGACAGATTGGCTTCTGCCAAGTTTTTGAGCACATTTGACTTGACAGCTGGCTACTGGCAGATCAGACTAGCTGATGACGCAAACGCCAAAACAGCATTTTCAAACCCAGGAGGACGTTATCAATTTGTGGTAATGCCCTTTGGTCTGAAGAATGCACCTGCCACATTCCAAAGGTTGGTGAACCAAGTCCTCTCAGGTCTGGATGACTACTGTGCAGCTTATCTTAATGATATTGCTGTCTTTAGCTCCACTTGGGAAGATCCCCTGATCCACCTGAAGAATGTTTTGGAGGCCCTTCAGATGGCAGGCCTAACTAACAAGGCTACCAAGTGCCAGATAGGGCAGAGTAAGGTTGTGTACCTGGGTCACCTTGTAGGTGGAGGGCAGGTTCAGCCACTGGAGAGCAAGATCCAGACCATAAAGGACTGGACTCCTCCAGCCACCCAGACACAGGTCAGAGCTTTCTTGGGCCTGTCTGGTTACTACAGGAAGTTTCTTAAGAACTATGGGTCCATTGTGACTCCTCTTAATGACCTCACCTCAAAGAAAATGCCAAAGAAAGTTCAGTGGACAGTAAGCTGTCAAAAGGCATTTGATGACCTGAAGCAGGCCATGTGCACTGCACCTATTCTGCAAAGTCCAGATTAATCCAAAGAATTCATTGTCCAAACAGATTCTTCAGAGTTGGGTGTGGGAGCTGTTCTTTCACAATTAAATAAAGATGGTCAAGACCAGCCAATAGCTTTAATTAGCAGAAGGCTGACCCCTAGAGAGAAACGTTGGTCAGCTATTGCGAGGGAGGCCTTTGCTGTGGTTTGGGCCCTGAAGAAGCTGAGTATTGTCAAAAAAGGAGGGGTTTGGCCCAAAGGATTAGAGGGTAGGTAGGGCCAGTTATACTACATAAGAAAAAAATTACCTATGCCTCTAGTGACTTCACAACACTTATTCATATGAAGTAAGATGAACGCAAACTAATATGTTTACCTTAGCAGTCATTTCTGCCTTTTATTTCATTATTTGTTTTAAATTAATATCTTTGATCACAAAAAGAACACATAGTCAACTAAACGAAATACCACATTAGTACTTACACAGTGAAAATGAACAACGTGAAAATGTGTTTTGACATACAATTACAAATAAACTCATAATAATCAAACATCAATACAAACGAATGAAATGTCACAAAGAACAATCAATATATACACAATACGAAATACAAAGTTGTCATACAAAATGATAAATTAGACAACTAGCACCCTTATATTTAGGATAAATCAATTCCTCTGAAATATCAGGGACATAAGGGGGTGTATTTGCAATATTTAACCAAGGAGTTGAGTTCCTTTGTCTGCCGACGCGTTTCGAGTGCTGGTTGAATCAATTGTCGCACTCTCATCAGGGCTGGGTTAGTCTTTCTGTGTTTCAGGTTGTTTCTATGCGCATGTATCGAGAGTATAGTTAGCGTCTCTAAGTCTCAGTTAATGCGCATGTCTCTCTGAATTTGTTTCAAGGGCGCATGTGTAAGAGTTGAGATTGGAAAAACCTTGACAACGAACTTGTGTTTGGCCTTTCTGTCTATATGTGAATACGTATGGCATCGTTGGTTGAATATGAGGCAAAAGTAATTTGTAATTGAGCAAGCTAGAGAAAACAGAAAGAAGGTTAGGGCTTGCACAGTGAGCTATGAATAGTTTACCTCGAGCAAACTATAATAGGCGATTTCACGCTGCACCTACGAGTTAGAAAGGAAGCAGTGTTTGCGAAGTATTGAGTAAGGAATTGAAGGGATAGCTGAGCTGAAAATCAAGGCCAGTGAATGTTCGTGGTTGCCTCCAGTTGTGAGTCGCCTTGAGAACCAGTTGTAAGGTTAAACCCTTCTCCACCAACTTAAAAATTGGAATAATAAAATTACAAGTAAGTCGCATAGAATACTAGGGGTATAGGAAATATACTCTATCAGCAAATACTTACCTTGTTCATTCCTTTGCCACGTAGATGCAGTAACCAATCAAACCTGAAAAAGAAAGTAAGAAAAGAAGAGAGCATATTTAATAATGAAGGACAACACATTTTACAGAAGAGAGGCAAGCCCTAGGAAGATCTCTGGTAAGATAAGGAAGCTTGTACATTAAAAGTTATAATAAATACTGCATATTAGTAAATTGAGTAAGTTTAAGTTAAATTGCATGTTACAGCCTGAAGACAAGAAGACCGGGCAGAGAATTCCAAGAAGATTACAGGGCAGTCTCTTCTCTCTCCCACTCCCCTTTCCCCCCTTGGTAGTTACCTGCTTGGGTTTATAATTAAGTCCAGCGGAGAGGTAGCTAGGGGAGAGTTTGGAAAAGGCATCATTCTGCTCCTGTGTGTTTGAAACATTGATTCTGACAGATATAGCCATACCATATACTCTTAAGTGCATATAGTAACCTATAAGTCACTCCTATGGCAGGCCTTAACAAACCGGGAGGCAGAGTGCTTGGTTTTATGTGAGAGGGTGCATGAGCTGAGCCCCTCTGCAGCTTTCGGAACCATGTCCTTATAGCTGTTCTATGATATAGCCATACCATATACTCTTAAGTGCATTATAATCCTCACGGTTAATGCTAACTTTGGTTTGGCTTTATCAAAACATGTTGTGTAAGGTGTCAAACACTTTGGAATACTACCCCCCCCCCCTGCCAGTTCTGGTAGCAGGGGTAGCATTCCGCCCTTCTAGGGGGAGAAGACATGTAGTTACTGCTTTACCCGGTTAAAGTTAAACAGAGCCTCAGCATCACAAATTGTATGCTGCTGCCACACACACAAGTCTGACCTCCTGAAGCTGGCTGAAACTCCAGCAAGGGAGGCCTGGACAATAGGTTTCCTGTCGAGGGAGGTGCTAGCACCTCCCCAGACAGCCTGTAGTGTATTGGGGCAGGGTGGGTTGAATGGAAAGATGCTTTTACAGACACTGCCAGGGGCACACAAGGTGTTCCATGCATAGCCCGGTTCAAACCAGTTTCTGGGGCACTCCAGCCCCACTCTGGCGCGAAACTGGACAAAGAGAAAGGGGTGTAACCACCCCCTTCTCAGGGTCCACCCATAGGAGGGACCTAGCAGGTAATCCAGCCCCTAAAATCAGTATAAAGATAGGAGCTGTGTCTAGAGACATTAGATTATCCTGAACTGAAACTCTGAAATGAAACTCTTGGACCTTCGATGTTCTATACCGACTAGAAGACTGAAGACATCTCCCTTGTGGTCAAGTAGTGACCACCCTGTGCAAACAGGCACCGCCAGTAACTTGCTGGTTTGCTTTGTCGAAGCTCCTGCCGGAACCCGAAGACTCAGCGACTCAAGAACTGGACTTCCAGACTTCTCTGACTCCGATCCACATCCACAGCAAAGCTGAGACCCGTGGCGGACACGAGAGATGTGGTACCAGACACCCTGGACTACCTGCACTTTGCTAACAGTGCAACTACCGAGGCACCCTCGCAGTTGTGCATTGAGGTTTGAGAAGCCTCAGACCTGGGTGCCATTTGCACCAAAGCTCAGTCCTCCACACCCCACGAGTGCCACGTGGGGCCTGTTCTTGCATTTCGGCACAACGCGTCTTCCCAGTTGCTAGCCCGTTGGCTAGTTAGCCCTCTGAACACTTCCTTTTGAAACTACACCACTTGTCTGGTTGCTCCAGGCTTGCTCCAGCTTCCCTGCGAAGGAGAAGCTCCTCAGACCTTGCGGGTCTGAACTGAAGCCCCTCTTCCCTTCCTGCGTGGATTGTGGTTTCCAAGGCTTGTTGGGTCCAATCCGGATACCGACACCGCAGTCAACTAGATCCTTTGTGGGACAGCTCGAATCCAGCTCCTGGTTGTCGTTGACGCTTCCTGGTCCTCGTGGTGTCAGGTAGTAATGTAGAAGGATTAACGTTTACACATCTGATGTCAGAACCGCAAGATCAGGTGCGAGCATTTGCGGAGTGTATCCCTCGACAACAGAGCAGGAGTTCCTTAACTGCAATACTTGGACCGGACTGGTCCGCTACTGGAGACATAAGATGGCACCTGAGATGGCCACCAAGGTAGAATCAGAGGTGAGCGGTCTAGCTTACGAGCCCACAGCTGCAAGAGAGTAGGTGAGCGGCGCGAGCTCCTCTGTAACGACGCACTTCACCAAGAATTTCAGTCAGGGAAGTCGTTATAGTTTGCCGCTTATACTTGAAGTTTCTAAACCATGAAAAAGAATATTATTTCCCTTAGTTAGGTATCCGGAGAGAAGAAAAACAATAAATCACAGCGTAACTCGGCTCCAAGGTTCGGCGCGAGTTATTTACTGGAGTTGAAGGTCAGAGGTCTTTGAAAGCGAGTCTCCGTCTGTCAGCTTGAAGAAGGTCTCCAAGTTCACGTTCAAGCAGCAGAACGAAAACGGCAAGCTAGAGCTAAGTAAAACAAACTGTCACGAATTGAGATATTTATATTTTGAAAACTCACCAGAGCAGCAGTCGAGTTGTCATAGAACCTGAAGAGAAAAGGACAGAATTAGTTTCTATGCATAGCGATATGATTAAATAAAAAGTTACTTGTAAATGTGTAAATACTTACCAGAAAGGCATCCATTCTAAAACGGAAACCTGAGAAAGGAAGAACAGGAATTTATTAACTTCTTAGAGACTACAGAATACTAATTAAAGACTGCATGTAAATTGTAAATAATTACCTAAACAGAAGTCGTGTGCTCAGGAACACCTGTAAGAGGAAAAAACAGGATTAGATGAGAAGACACGGTTAACAGACAGCAGCTTAAGGAACAGAGAGAAATGACAGAAACCCAAATAAGGATTTACTCCCCAGTTAGTGAAGTAAGTGCACTTACAATAAATTAATAAGACTAATAGAATAGAAAAAACAGGTGGAACTAATGTTTGTTTCCTTCTATCAGTAACAACTAACTGGCGAGGAAGACAAAATCTCATAATAATCAGAAGAGAAGCAAGGTCCAGGAGAATTAGGGTGGGTGAGATATTAAGCTGAGTAATTCAAGAGTAGAGTAGAAGTAAAGGTAGTAATGTTGTATTAATTTTCAGTTTCCAAAGAAAGAATAGACGATGTCCGCAGATAGCTGACGGAAGGAACCATTCCGGACCAGTCTCTTCTTTGTTTGTTATTTTATCCAATTACCCCGTCCCCCAAGGTAATGATTTGGAGGTTCTGAGTAAGACCTACTAGCATTGCCGAGCGGGATTTGGGACCTAGCATCTCTGTTCCCGTGCAAGAACTGGTAAGCCATTATAGAGTTTAAGTTAAGTCCTGACAGAGTGAAGTGCCCATGTTGCCTTCGCAAATGAACAGAGATGGCGGAAGGAATTGATGTGCAATCCCTAGGGACAATATTAGATGCAATACAAAAGGAACTAGGAGCAGTTAGAGAAGAATTCAAACAAGAATTCCTTCGGATTTTTGATAGGCGGCGGATATCCCAGGTGGTGGATAATGAACTACTCGACTTGCGACAAGGGAATCGAGATCTAATAGCGTACCTGGCCCAGTTCAACAAGCTGGTGGTCGAGACTGATTGGCCAGAAAGCACGAGAGCTGCGGTGTTTTATCGTGGGTTGAGATATGAATTAAAAGATACGTTGGCCCAGATTCCAAATTGAGGCACAGAGATTTCCGCACTAATAGACTTCGTCTTGGAGATAGACTTCCGTCAAGGAGAAAGAAGAGGAGAAAAGAAGAAAGATTTTTGAACCATTACTCCAAGATTTGACAGAGCTCGATCTGATGGCACAAGAAGTACAAAGACCCAACAAGGAACCGAACCAATGCAGATTGGAACAATCAGAGGCCCCCTAACTAAGGAAGAGAAGGACAAGAGAAGAGCTGGTAATTTGTGTATGTACTGTAAATCCGGGGGGCATTTTGTTAGAAATTGTCCAAAGAAGCCCAGAAACACCTACAAGCCGAAGGAAAACTAACGGCACCACCTGTGGGAGGAGTTGAACAGGTGGATGCTAATCAAGAAATAACTCCAAAGGAACACCGAGTAGCGAACACGTTACAATCGGCGGCTCCACATTTGAACCTGTCCATGGAAGCGAGATTCAGAGAGACCATTTTGACAGAGGTATCAGTTATGATTGACTCCGGAGCCACAGGGAACTTTTGTGACTTAAGGTTTGCGGCTAAGGTAGGCATTCAAGCTATCAAGAAGAGTAAGAGTGAGCCCGTCCGAGCGGTGGAAGGAACCAACCTTTCGTCAGGACCAATTGTAAGTCACACAGAGGCAATTCAATTGATTTCAGGTGATGGGCATCAGGAAAGGATTCAGTTTAATCTAATAGATGCGCCACAATTTCAATTAATTCTAGGTCTACCGTGGCTTACTGAACACAATCCTACAATCGACTGGAGTTCCAGGACTATTGTGATGAACTCGAAGTATTGCCATGAAAATTGTTTTGGTACAGTGGAGAAATCCTTGGAAGATAATCCGGCTTTATCTCTATGTTCCATTGGGCATTCCATGTGCGTGATAAATACTACAGAAGTCCCAGAAGAATACAGAGAGTTCCAAGACGTGTTTAATGAAGTGGAGGCTAAGCAGCTACCTCCACATCGAGTGTATGACTGTAAGATAGATCTGGAACCAGGTTCAAACTTGCCATGAAGTCGTGTTTACGCGCTGACAGAAAAGGAAAACCATCATTTAAAAGAATACTTGGATAAGTATCTTGCAAACGGATTTATTCGGCCCTCCCAGTCCCCCGTCTCGTCTCCATTATTTTTCGTGCCAAAAAAGGAGGGAGACTTAAGGACGTGTATTGACTACAGGGTGATCAATAAAATTACCAAGAAGAATCGGTACCCTCTGCCATTAATCTCTGTACTCTTGGATCAAGTTAAAGGAGGTCAAATTTACACGAAATTAGACCTGAGGGGCGCCTATCATTTAGTCCGAATGCGCAAAGGTGATGAGTGGAAGACGGCATTTCGGACTAGATTTGGAATATCAAGTAATGCCTTATGGGTTGTGCAATGCACCGGCAACCTTCCAGCACTTCATCAATGACATCCTGAAGGAATTTATAGACCAATGTGCAATTGTGTACATAGATGACATTTTGATTTACTCATCTGATGTGTCAAGACACCATGAGCAAGTAAAAGGGGTTTTGAGGAAATTGCAAGAGCACAAGTTATTCGTGAAATTGGAAAAATGCGCCTTTGATGTACAAAAGTGGAGTTTTTAGGGTTTGTCCTCTCGCCTTCAGGGATATTGATGGATCAGAAAAAGGTGGAAGCAGTAATGAACTGGGAGTCTCCAGCAACTGTTAAAGAAGTCCAAAGCTTCATTGGATTTGCCAACTTCTACCGGAGATTTATTGAGGAATTCTCCAGGAAGATTCTCCCACTTACCAAATTACTGAGAAAAGGAATTAAGTTCGAATGGACCAAAGAGGCAGAGGAAGCTTTTCAATCCTTGAAGACAGATTTCACCACAGCACCGGTCCTGTTGCATGCTGATCCTACTGAACCTTTGTATGTGGAGACGGATGCATCAGATCAAGCAGTGGGTGGAGTACTATCCCAACGACACAAAACCACAGGTAATATAATAATCCACATTTGTAAAGCGCACAATCACCCGTTAGGGTCTGTAGGCGCTGGGGGCCGTCGGGAAGATTAAGCAAGCTATTGCCCAGAGTCACATGGTGCTGGGCTGACCTGCCGCCGGAGCCGGGGATCGAACCGTGATCCCCAGATTCCAGCATCAGTCGCCCCACACCTCTTCCACCCGATCGCTTATCGCTCCAGAAAATTAACTTCGGCTGAGATTAATTACACCATCACGGAGAAGGAGTTGCTAGCTATTAAGGACGCCTTTAAGGAGTGGCGACATTACCTGATGGGGGCTCAACATCAAGTGACTGTGTTTACGGATCATCGTAATCTTAAGTTCTTAAAGACTGCCAGAACCCTGACACCTAGGCAGTTGAGGTGGTCTTTGTATTTCGTGATCACGTATCGTCTTGGAGCCCAGAATGGGAAGGCAGATGCGCTGTCAGGAATAGGCACAGAAGCACAGAAGACCCTACAGAGAATCAACCAATTATACCGAGTACAAAGATTATTGGAGCCACCACCTCAGTCAGTCTAGAAGAAGATGTCGCGAAAGCCATGAGTTCAGAAGCCATGCAAGATTGGGCAAAAGAATATCCAAATAGAGAGATCATCCGGCAACTACCCTACCATCGAAAAGCCTTGTATGTTCCCACAGTTGAATTGCAACAACAAATCATGCAAGAATGCCACGATGATAAATTAGCTGGTCACAAAGGAGAAGCCAAAACCGAGGAGTTGATAAAGAGACATTATTGGTGGCCAAGGATGGCTTCAGATATCGAGAGGTATGTTAAGTCCTGTGAGATCTGCGCTCAGGGAAAGTCGGAACGGCAGGCCCCAAGAGGTCTATTGCAGCCATTGCCCACTCCCCTGTACCCGTGGCATACAGTCACCTTAGATCTCATTACAGATTTGCCTAATAGTCAGGGGTTTGATACTATCCTGGTGGTGGTAGATGCTTTTTCCAAGATGGCCCATTTTACTGCTCTAAAGGGGGTTCCTTCTGCCAAACAGTTAGCCGCCCATTTCAGCTCTCAGATAGTAAAGATACATGGAATACCAAAAAGAGTGATCTCAGACAGAGGTTCCCAGTTTGTATCTCATTTCTGGAGGGCCTTTATGGAAGGGTTGGGACCGGAAGTTAGATTCTCCACTAGTTATCATCCCGAGACTGATGGGCAGACAGAGAGGATGAACTAAGAATTAGAACAGTATCTGCGACTATTCCTTTTAAAAGAGGAGGGAGATTGGTCGGATTATTTGTGGACGGCAGAATTTGCCCACAATAATGCGAAGAACAGCTCGACAGGTTACTCTCCCTTTTATCTAAATTATGGCAGGCATCCAAATGCAACGATTCGGCAAACTGATATCTCAGTCCCAGCAGTTAAAGAAGCAGTAGCGCATTTGCACCAAATACAGTTAAGGGCAGTAGATAATCTTACAAGAGCTAAGGAAAAGTATAAGGGGTATGCAGATAGGAAAAGGAGAGAAGGGCCAACTCTGAATACAGGAGATCCAGTCTGGTTAAGCACTAGGAACTTAAGACTAAAGGGTAATCGGAAATTTCAGCCTCGATTTATCGGTCCCTATCCGGTGGAAGAAGATAATCAATCAAGTCACCTACCGAGTAAAGTTACCACCTAAATTAAAGATTCACCCAGTTTTCCATGTTTCCTTGTTAAAGAAATCTTCCGCAGACCTTAGAGTCAAAACCCCTCCAAAACCAATTCAGTTAGAGACTGGAACTGAGTTCGAGATAAAAGAAATTTTAGACTCCAAAAGGTCCAGAGGGAAACTGTACTACTTAATTGACTGGAAAGGTTATGGTCCAGAGGAGCGTTCTTGGGAACTGGAAGAGAATGTTCATGCTCCTAGGTTGGTTAGGTCTTTCCATCAACGGTTCCCCACGAGGCCGAGAAGGAAAGGAGCTACCTTGTTGGGGGTACTGTCAGAACCGCAAGATCAGGTGCGAGCATTTGCGGAGTGTATCCCTCGACAAAAGAGCAGGAGTTCCTTAACTGCAATACTTGGACCGGACTGGTCCGCTACTGGAGACATAAGATGGCACCTGAGATGGCCACCAAGGTAAAATCAGAGGTGAGCGGTCTAGCTTACGAGCCCACAGCTGCAAGAGAGTAGGTGAGCGGCACGAGCTCCTCTGTAACGACGCACTTCACCAAGAATTTCAGTCAGGGAAGTCGTTATAGTTTGGCGCTTATATTTGAAGTTTCTAAACAATGAAAAAGAGTATTATTTCCCTTAGTTAGGTATCCAGAGAGAAGAAAAACAATAAATCACAGCGTAACTCGGCTCCAAGGTTCGGCGCGAGTTATTTGCTGGAGTTGAAGGTCAGAGGTCTTTGAAAGCGAGTCTCCGTCTGTCAGCTTGAAGAAGGTCTCCAAGTTCACGTTCAAGCAGCAGAAGGAAAACGGCAAGCTAGAGCTAAGTAAAACAAACTGTCACAAATTGAGATATTTATATTTTGAAAACTCACCAGAGCAGCAGTCGAGTTGTCATAGAAACTGAAGAGAAAAGGACAGAATTAGTTTCTATGCATAGCGATATGATTAAATAAAACGTTACTTGTAAATGTGTAAATACTTACCAGAAAGGCATCCATTCTAAAACAGAAACCTGAGAAAGGAAGAACAGGAATTTATTAACTTCTTAGAGACTACAGAATACTAATTAAAGACTGCATATAAATTGTAAATAATTACCTAAACAGAAGTCGTGTGCTGAGGAACACCTGTAAGAGGAAAAAACAGGATTAGATGAGAAGACACGGTTAACAGACAGCAGCTTAAGGAACAGAGAGAAATGACAGAAACCCAAAAAGGGATTTACTCCCCAGTTAGTGAAGTAAGTGCACTTACAATAAATTAATAAGACTAATAGAATAGAAAGACAGGTGGAACTAATGTTTGTTTCCTTCTATCAGTAACAACTAACTGGCGAGGAAGACAGAATCTCATAATAATCAGAAGAGAAGCAAGGTCCAGGAGAATTAGGGTGGGTGAGATATTAAGCTGAGTAATTCAAGAGTAGAGTAGAAGTAAAGGTAGTAACGTTGTATTAATTTTCAGGTTCCAAAGAAAGAATAGACGACGTCCGCAGATAGCTGACAGAAGGAACCATTCCGGACCAGTCTCTTCTTTGTTTGTTATTTTATCCAATTCCCCCGTCCCCCAAGGTAATGATTTGGAGGTTCTGAGTAAGACCTACTAGCATTGCCGAGCGGGATTTGGGACCTAGCATCTCTGTTCCCGTGCAAGAACTGGTAAGCCATTATAGAGTTTAAGTTAAGTCCTGACATCTGGTAATGGTCACATTCTCAGCTCCCAAAATTATTTTCTCATATCGGGTCATTCTGCTGTTGGTCATATACTGTGTTTTGGCTCTAGTGAGGAGAATCTCCACAGAATGAGGTACATATACCCTCACAGGAAATCCCATCACTATTCCTTCACTTTGCTCCAAACTTACACTAGTAGCTGCTACTGCTTTCAGACAACCTGGCAAAGCTTTTGCTACAGGGTCCAAAACAGCTGAGAAATACGCTATTGTTTTTCTCAGTTTTCCATGTCTCTGAACCAACACTGACAATGCACATCCTTCTCGCTCACTGCAGTACAGTTCAAATTCCTTCTCATAATCAGGCATTCCTAAAGCTGGTGCTTCGCACAGTTTCGTTTTCAGCTGTTGAAAAGCTTCCATTTCTGTTTTGGTACAAACGATGGGGTCTCTGATATCTGCTTTTGTCAGTCTCTGTAATGGTTTTGCAATTAATGAGAATCCACTTTTCCACTGTCTACAATAACCTACCATTCCCAAGAACATTCTTACCTGTCTTTGAGTTTTAGGTGGCTGCATTCCTTGTATCATTTTGATTATTTCTATTGTGACTTGTCGGATTCCTTTAGCAATCTTGTGACCTAAATATAGTACTTCATTCTGACAAAACTGCAATTTTGAAGGAGACACTTTATGTCCCTTCTTTGCCAAATGATTCAACAATACTACTGTGTCATTTACACATGCATCCTTTGTTTTTGATGCAATCAAAAGATCATCAATGTATTGTACTAACACAGACTCTCCAGGCATGCTCAAGTTTTCTAATGATTTCTTTAGTAGCTGATTAAAAATCGATGGACTCTCAGTGTACACTTGCGGAATTCTACACCATGCTAGGATACGATTTTGGAATCGGAACGAAAAAATTGGTTGGCTCTCTGGATGCAATGGAACAGTAAAGAACGCATTGCCCAGGTCAATTACAGTGTACCATTCCGCATCATGAGGAATTTGGTACAGAATCACTGCTGGATTCAGAACTATTGGACAACATGGGACAACAATTTTATTAACCTTTCTAAGGTCTTGCACAAGTCTAAATGTTCCGTTAGGCTTTTTTCAATCCCATGATTGGTGAATTACAAGGACTCTGCTCAATCATTTTGTCAATCACTCGAGTTATTCCTTCAATTACTTTTGTAGTCATCTTATACTAAGGTATATTTGGGTAACTCGCACCTTCTTTTACTGTGACTTTCACAGGATCAACACCTTTCATCAATCCTATATCTTTTCCAGTGAAATCCCATACTCCTTCTTTCACTGCCTCTTTCAGTTCAACCGGAATCTTTTCTCTGTCAAAAACAGGAAATAGCTTGTTTTGCTCTGCCTCAATCATAAGCTTTGTAATTTTATACAAACTATCCTCATCTGGGGTTTGCAATTCTATGCCATCCGGTGAACAATATATGGCACAATTCATCTTGCACAATATATCCCTTCCTAACAAATTAACAGGACTACTATCACACACCACAAATCGATGCATATCTTTGAACGTTTCAATTTCTATTTCAACTGGTTTTGTTAGGAGAGTTTTTATCTGTCTATTAGCTACGCCTACAACTTGAATTGTCTCTCCCGAGAGAGGTAGATTTTGTACTTCCACTGATCTAACAGTAGAACGGGTAGCACCAGTGTCCACTAGGAAAGTTATTTCTACATCATTCACCTTTCCACTCACAAATGGACCAGACAGATCGACCTCAAGAGTGGCTCCAAGCACACACTCTTCTTCCTCTCTCAGGCACCGTAAGAAACTTTCTTCCGGCTCACTGCCATCCTCCTCTTGTAACCAATACTGAGGACATGCATTCACTCTTTGCGGTCTTTTTACCTGCTCACCTCCGCTGAATCCTGTCTCTGCACTGTATCTCTGCTGGTATACACTGTATGGCAGCGGCGGTTGTGGCACCTGACTTTGCTGATTTGCTATCTGCTGTTGTTGCGGTTGCTGTTGATTTACCTCAAACTGCACCTGCGGATTCAATTATGTATTTTCCCCATTAAGTCTTGGTGGACATTTACACTCTTTCTTCCAATGCCCTAACTTGCCGCAGTTGAAACATGGGAATTTCTTCTTCAATTCATCAATATTTCCTACTAATTTAGGTTTACCCTTAAAACTTCCTTGATTCCCTGCATTCTTGCTCTCCATTTGCGCTACTCGTTGTTCCGCTACCTTCACTTGTGCCCACATGGCTTTCTCTTTCAACTTTTTCTGTTTTGCATCAATTTCTTCACTGCAATATTTCGCCTGTCTCAGTACTTTGTCAACTGAGCTCGACTGCCATCCTATCATGCTGTGTCTAATCATGTCTGAAATTTCTGGTCTCAAGCCATATACGAATCTATATATAAAATGGCTCATATCTTTTTCATTCAGTTCCTCATAACCGCTATACTGTTTGAAAACTAACAACAATCTTTCATAGAATTAATGTACAGTTTCTTTTGGCTCTTGTGTGGTCCTGTCTATTTTCACCCAATCAGTTTCCTTTGGAGGTATTTTATTTTTCAGCCATACTATCACTTGTTCGTACTTTCGCATTACATCTGGTGATGGAGCTCCTGTTACTTTATCTCTGGGATACTCTTCCCTTGGCCAATCTACAGATATTTTGCATTCTGTCCATAAGTCTGCTGGCACCACTATGTCAAACAATCCATCCAAATCGATCCATAAAACTTTTGACACTTTTACAAATCTGTCTACCTGTCGATACCATTCCACTGGTTTCTCTCTCAGCCTAGGAAAATCATTTGCAAGGTACATGAACATATCCTCCTCCAGGTATCTCTCTCATGGGAAACTCAGTTGTCACTGTCTCCTTTTCCCTAATTGGAAAAGCTAATGTAGATTTATCACTATTTTCTTCTTTTTTCTTTGCCCACTTAACCCTCCATTTACTTACATCTCCCCATTTTCGTAACAGCACAATCAACTCTTTTATTTGTGCTAACCTCCCAGCAGTATTCATGTTTTCAATGTCTCTTTCTGCAAAATCTACTCGATATGTTTTCTGCAATTATGTTATTTTTGAAAATTCTATTCCAAATTCACTTGCTAATTCTTCCAACTGATCATACACCATTTTAGCCTTCCATGTTATACTTTTACACAAAAACATAAGTTCATCATCCTGATACGTTTTAATCTGTCAGTTCCAATATTTCCAATAATTAATTCTTCCATATCCACTTTTAATTTTGCCACATCCAGCACTTTTGATTCTTGCTCCTTTAATTTTAAAGTTTTAATCCAATCACTCAATTCTGTATCTGATGGTCCTACAGGTGTTTGTGTTAGATCTATTTTATCTCCACTTCTCTCTGGGGTTGCAGAGTCAGATTCTGCTCCAGTCGGGTAGCTGCATGACGAACTTTGATTAAAAGTCAATTCAGGTGGATTCACATTTATATTCCGTTTTATTTCTGACAAATCAGGATAAATATTCTCTTTTACTTTCTGCAAACTCTGTTGCAATGGAATTGTTAAGCTTGACTCTTTTATTCTTTGATTTTGAATACTGGTATTACAGGTCCTATTGTTACTGGGACAGTTACTGCTTCCATATTCTGAGTAAGGTTTTGAAGCAGCTCACATGTGGAACGTTCATAATCAGAAATATCTGGTTGTACATCATTTCGCTTTTCAGCACTTAGCACAGTTGTATGCGAGTCATTACTTTGTACAGGAGTACCTGAAATTCTAGCTTCTCCTATCGGTGTACTTGGTATATATCTTGTTTCTACTCTTTCAGGGAACTCTCAGAAATTTGATGGTTGTCTCGGAGTTTCACTAACTCTCTCATCTGCTATTGGAGCATTCGGGTAGTCCATAAAGAACCTGGTTGATATGGTGGCGGTCTTCTATTTAATATTTCCTCCAGTACAGCATCCTCTGGTTCACTTTCACCATAACTTTGGTTCCCTATCTCTACATTCTTTTTCTTTTCTGTGCATTTCCGTCCCTCACATTCATCCACTAATCTAAATGGATACATGTCATCACACATGTTACCATTTCTCCATCTACGCATTCTACTTTCATGTGTTTCTCCCCATAAATCTCGACCTCTCCCTCTTGGTCTGATATGCCTGCTTAACCTCTCGCTTTCCAATTCATGCATCTCATGTTCCCATTCGACTAGTGCCTCAAATTGAGTCGGTCTAGGTCTCGGTTCAAGCTTCATCATTTTGTCTCTCAAATTTCTCAACACTGCTAAATCAAAAGATCCTCCTTCTGGAAAAGCTAACACACCATCCACCTTGGTATCCCGTACCCAATTCTCCAACCAAACACACGTATGGTAACCATATTTTGACAACATATGAGAAGCAGGCGTCTTTCGCGGAGGAAGTATTTTTCCCTCTCTCGTAACTACCTCTTTGTCTTTTACAAACATATTTTTCAACTTTTTAAACCATGAAGGTTTCTTCTTGTCTTCGTCAGAATAGTAGTAAGCCATTTTCAACAAGTTTCCTGAGTTCAAAAAGATTGAGTACTATTCTATTGCTGTTTCCGTAACACCAACCTATCACAGCGAGGTTTATACTAGCGTACCAATTAGAACAAGATACGTCACTGTAGTGCTCAACCAATAGCTCTCGCTGTTTTCTGTGATGCACCAATCAGCCCTTTCTCCGTCTTGGTCACAAGGACCAATCCCAGCGCGACACTTTTGACGCCACCAGCGCTCCGGCTTCTGCAGCGCTGACTGACCCCTCTTTTACAGGAATTTTTCAAGAAGCCGTATTTACAAGATATTTTACAAAATCAGTTAGTAACTTACAGAAAACAATACCATTCGCCTGTTTCGCTAATAAAGTGATAGAATTTTTCAATTACACAAGTATTCTGTATATGAAGTAGACAACGCTTATCTCCACAGAATTTTTGATTCGTCGATAAAGCAGCACTACCCTCTACCTTACCCTTCTATCAGGCAATAACGAACTCGTTTCTCCAGGAAAGCGCATACAGAGATCTTTTTCACCTCCTTAGAGACAGTCCCAGAGTTTCACCAGAACGCGTATTGCAATTTCATTTACACACGTTCATACAGAAATCCCTATTCATATACACATGAACTCTGTATCTCTAGTAGGTAGTGCTTACCTCTAGCCCACCACAGAATTCCTCTATCGTTAGTAAAGTAGACGCAACTCCTTTACCCTTCTATCAAGCTTGGGTTAAGTCCTACTACTCTCCCAGCAGTAAGTTTTAATCAGGATACGCAATGATCCCTGTACTTGAAGGCTAAGATTTTATAGACTGTCCTCACTATACATTTATCCTTTCACACCTAATGTCCCTAAACAGTGATATGCGACAATACCACCGCAGTATATGACGATACTACTTTTTTGAAACAGACCAATGACTGTGCGACTTTACTTGCCACATTTCCTCTGCCTGCAGACAGAGGCACTAGCTTCACGCAACACTTGAAAGCCTTTTCAGGACTACATATAACATAATACGAACTCAGCAGATGTTAGTCATAATTCTGTACATTAAATTCTATATAGTACTTTATACATAACCCTAGCTAATTTCCTCAGCAACCACTACTCTGCTACCAAGATATTACTGCTACAGCGGAACTCCAAAAATCATTTCTAATCAGCATCACCATTTCCCTGAAACCTCCTGGCACACATTCATTTGTCAGTGGGGCCAATAACACTGCACATTTACTCTGTTCACTTAATTCGGCTTCAAGGATTGGTGAAACACAAAGGAGTAATGCTGTAACAGTTGGCGGAGTGTCTAAACTTATTTAACCAGTTATTATTTGCACTTATAATTTTATATGATTTACCATGGTTTTAACAAACATGATTTTTATTCAGACACACCACCATAGTGGCAATGGATCTGCTAGAAAGAAAATTAGGCGTAGGAGAAATTACAAGACCAGCTTTAATATTCAATTTTCCTAATTTTATTAAAAGCAAAACTTTAATATGTCTGACATTTAGGCATTAATTAATTCTTTATTTCAGTAAAATCTTAACTTTATTTCAAAATGATCATTTTATCTAGAGCTCAGAAAATAGTCATTTATTTAGAAGTCAGTTAAAGGTTTAGCAAAGAATAGATAGTTCCAAATTCATTCTCTCCTAACATCCCTAACTAACACCCTCATCTTATCCTTCAGTCCTGCAAAGAAAACAAGAAATACATCAAAGAGTCTTACATCCAGGAATCGATCTGCAATTCGACAGCACTTCGAGAGGAAATCGAAAGAGCGACACTCTCTAAGCAAAATCAGGGTTTTTTATACACTAATTTCCTAACTTAATCTGACTAAACAGTATCTAACATCACCAGTTCGGGTTTTGATTGGACAAATTTGGGATGGGTGAGCATCTCCTCACCATTACAACATCATATTCCCGGTGAATCAGCATTTATTTTAATAAAGGGGTATTGTTTAGGACAGTCTTTGGCCTGGTCACTTCCTTGACTTGTAACTTCGCATTACTTTCCCACGTTCAGAACACTCGACCATCCATGTTTTGGAAACCATCCTGACTTCCAGGGCACAGTAGCCTTGAACTTCCCATCTGAGCACAGGTAGTTCACTCTCGCTTGCAGGTTTTGGGCGCGCATGCGCAGTCCAGCACTTGCTCGTAGTTTACCAGAGCAGCCATGTTTTCACTAGGCCTCGGAGGCCACTTTTGGAACTATCATAGAAACAAACACAAATTCATGTTAAATATGGAACTAAAGCCCTTCTGTTTACCTCCCACCGTACTAATATTTCCCTATTAGTTATTACCTAGCAGGTAAGCCACATAAATGCGTTTCATACTTACATATCCGACGACTTTCCAGCACAATAACGTGTACAATAAGCACATTCATATTGCGTTTATTTATTTTTAAGCTGTGCATTAGTTCACATCACAATAACAATACAAATTAATTAATTATATTGCTTCATGCAAGCAAAATTAGTATTCCCACGTGTGCATGTATGTGCACCTTATACTATTGTTGATTAATTTACCACAACACACCATTAGTAAATATTTACGTTATGGAACATTGATTTCACAAGGGGTACACAAAATTTTGTTTTGCCACCTTGCTCCATCAATTACACTAAGTGTTATCTACTAGAACCTCTCCAGGAGTTGTAGTCAGGGTGTGCTAGGCCCTTTGCTCTACAACAACTAAGTTCAGTAGAAGTTAAGTATTATAAGACTTGATTTATATGTACCTCTAGGTACCTTAATGTGATCTTTCAAATGATATCTTAAGATTATATGGTAAAACAACAGCAAGCTCTTATCCCAACCGCTGCACATCAATGTGAGAAGTTAGCCTGGCATCTGTTGTCCACTACTGTAGTGGGCACCTTGCACTAGTCTAAACGACCTTTATAATGGTGGTAGTAAAGTCAACCTTAAGGATCAGCTATCCTAGTGGTAGCATGGACCAGCAGTCTTAGGCTAAAACTTCAGAGAGCATATGAAGCCAGCTGTTTTACCATATATAATCCCTTGAATACCAAATGAAAGGACACCACACAAGGTATATATCAAATATATATGTGTTTATTACTAACACAACCCCTCTGCACTCTTTATGAGGTCAGAGTTCGAGATATGTTACAAGTTACTCATTAAGCATACTATAAGTTGCACAAATACAGTTCTGCCCTAGGGGCCTCACGAACCATATACTAAGTCAATGGTATAAGGACCACTTCAGGAATAGTGAATAGGCCTAGGGCCTAGGGAATCGCTGAGGCTACACTACAGAACCAAAGATTAGGAAGTAGGAGACCCACGGGAGATGCGTGCAGTGTGGGAACACAGTCACGAGTTACCATAGAGTTATAATGGGAACGTAGAAGTTACAAAGTAGTAGATTAACACCTTGGCTGCCTGGCAGATTCTTCTCCTGTGCTGGACCTTAATGTAAATGGGTGTGATCATGACGAGCTCAGCTCGTCATGAGCACCCTAGAGCAGAGGTCTTCAAACTTTTGTCGGCTGAGCCCCCCCATTTAAACCTTTTTACACTTTGAGCTGTGTGGGTGACAGGAGTGCCCATGTGAGTGCACGGTGAGCAATGCAACAGTGTGAGAGAAGGGTGAGAGGAGTGAGTGCAGGGTGAGTGAGGTGATCATATAAATGTGGGTGCGGATGTCAGTGCAGAGTGGGACGAATGAATGTATGGTTAGTGATGAGCTTGTTTAAATGAGTTTGCAGAGTGAGCAGTGAGGAGGTCAGGTGATTGAAGTGTCACATGAGCAGGGTGAGTAGTGTGCTTGTGTGACTGCAAGGTGAGGTACCGGGTGAACAGCGCAAGAGCATTGTGAGTGTAGAGTGAACACTGTGAGTGCAGAGTGAGCGGTGTGCCCATGTGACCGTCGGGTAAGTGGAGGGAGAACGATGTGAGTTCATGGCGAGTGGCATAAGTGCAGTGTGGTCACTGTGAGTGCAGGGTGAGCGGATGCTGAGAGTGCGGATGCTGTGAGTGCATGGTGATCAGTGTGAGTACATTGTAATCCCTGTGAGTGCAGGGTGAGTGTGAAAGTGAAGGGGAGAATGAGGAGTAAGTTGTCTGAATGCAGGGTGCATTCCCATACACACTTGGTATTGAGGGCCGACATAGGGTTTCAGATATAAGTTAAACTATTGCTTTTATGGCATTATTCAGGTTCCAGGTATTACGGGTGGAGGAAATAAATATTGTGCTCATCATGCAGCAAACTTCCAGTCTTGTGATTTGGTTCGCCAGCTAATTATATTGATGTCCCAGACGGTACAAAAATAAAAAGACCCCTAAAGCCTATTTTCAGCACTTATCTGTGCATACTTAGAACAGCAAAAATAAATAGAAAACATTTTTAATTGTGTTCTAGGGCTGCCTGAACAATCCATGACTGATAATTAAAAGTAAGATTGAAAAGTCACATTACAAATGAATACAGACTATTTTATTTATAACCCTATTTAGTGTAAAGACAAGGCCTTTGCAGGCTCTTTAAACAACACATGGCTGTCACTTTTCTTTTGGTAACCCTACTTTATAATCTGTTTCACGAAATGCATTCTGACACTGACGCAGTAAAAAGTAAAATCCAATTGAAATGAATAGGCAGGGTCGGGGCCCAGGGGGTACTGGAACCAGAAAACAAACTGCCTCTGTAACCAGTTTACAAAGGTATGTGAATATGCACATAGTCTTTAATGACCTGTGAAAAACTCGGGCGTGCTGGAGATAAGACTCTGGACACTGCCCAGCCGAGTCCACAGCAGATCGAGCAGCACCGCAGCCCGGGCTGAGACACACGACAGCGGGGGCTGAAGCCCTTTCAGCCTGATGGGCGTTGTGTGCCTGGAAGCACAATTGAAGGTGAAGTGGTGAGATGTGCGCCCCCCCTGAGGGGATGCTGCGCCCCCCCCAGGGGGGCGCACCCCACAGTTTGAAGACCAATGCCCTAAAGGTATACCTCATTACGAGCTGAGCTCGTCATGAGCACGGAAGGGGTTAAGGACACTTCCGGATGGACTACGGTAAAACCCTTTTAAACTAGGACACTTCGAGAGTCAACACCCACGGGAGCACCGGAGTACTCAAGTTACCTCACCCAGGGAAGCCGGTGCATAGGTGTTCTTTCGTGTCGGGTTTCGTCGCTGTTTCCTATGGAGAGCTGCAAAGAAGTGCTGCAGGCGACCAGGAGAAAAGTGTCCGGGTGGTTTCAAGGGTGGGTCGAAGATGAGAAGAACCAGAAAGCAGAGGGGACAGAGTCTGGGTCACTAGCCAGTGACCAGGAAGAAACCAGGAAGGAACCAGGCGATGTCGAGATGCAATCAGGTGAAGAGGTGAAGCTTGTCTCTGCAGCCACGAGGACCAGGAAGTGTCGCCAACAATCAGGAGCTGGATTCAAGCTGTCCCACAAAGGATCTAGTTGACTGCAGTATCGGTATCCGGATTGGACCAAACAAGCCTTGGCAAACGCAATCCACGCAGGAAGGGAAGATTGGCCTCAAGTCAGACCAGCAAGGTCTGGGAAGCTTCTCCTTTGCAGAGAAGCTGGAGCAAGCCGGGAGCAACCAGGCAAGTGGTGTAGTTTTACAGGAAAGTCTTTGGGGGGATAACTAGCCAATGGGCTAGCAACCAAGAAGATGCATCGAGCTGAACTGCAGGAGCAGGCCCCATGCGGCACTCGTGGAGTGTGGAGGGCTGAGCTTCGGTGCAAATGGTGCTCGGGTCTGGGGCTTCTCAAACCCTAATGCACAACTTCAAGGGTGCCTCAGAAGTTGCACGGTTTAGCAAAGAGCATGTAGTCCAGGATGTCCGGTCCCACGTCTCTCGTGTCTGCCACGGGTCTCAGCTTTGCTGTGGATATGGATCGGAGTCGGAGAAGTCTGGAAGTCCAGTTCCTGAGTTGCTGAATCTTTGGGTTCCGGCAGGAGCATCACCAAAGCAAACTGGCAAGTTACTGGTGGTGCCTGTTTGCACAGGGTGGTCACTCCTTGACCACAAGGGAGATGTCTTCAGTCTTCTAGTCGGTATAGAACGTCGAAAGTCCAAGAGTTCCATTTCAAAGTTTCAGTCGAGGATAATCTAATGTCTCTAGACACAGCTCCTATCTTTATACTAATCTAAGGGGCTGGATTACCTGCTAGGTCCCTCCTATGGGTGGACCCTGAGAAGGGGGTGGTTACACCCCTTTCTCTATGTCCAGTTTCGCACCAGAGCTGGGGCTGGAGTGCCCCAGCAACTGGTTTGAACCGGGCTATGCATTGAGCACCTTGTGTGCCCCAGGCAGTGTCTCATTTTGCAGCCCTCCCTGCCCCAATACACTAAAAGCCAGTCTGGGGAGGTGCTAGCACCTCCCAAGGCAGGAAACCTATTGTCCAGGCCTCCCCTGCCTACGTTTCGCCCAGCAGCTGGAGGTCAGACTCGTTTCTGTGGCAGCAGCATCCATTTTGTGATGCTGAGGCTCTGTTTAACTTTAACCGGGTAAAGCAGTAACCAACATGTCTTCTCCCTCTAGAAGGGTGGAATGCTACCCCCGCCGCCAGAATTGGCGGGGAGTAGTATTCCAAAGTGTTTGACACCTTACACGAAATGTTTTGGTATGGCTATATTATAGAACAGCTTTACGGACATGGTTCCGAAAGCTGCAGAGGGGCTCAGCTCATGCTAGGGCACCCTCTCACAAAAAACCAAGCACTCTGCCTCCAGGATTGTTAAGGCCTGCCATAGGAGTGACTTATAGGTTACTATGTGTCTCTATATAAGGTAGATATAGATATACTATATCTAAGTAAGGGGTGATTACACCACCTTACCCAAGCTGAGTGATCTGCCTGTGGTGTCAGTTTGGATGGCCAGCCAGGGGTGGCATAATACATGCTGCAGCCCCTGGTAGGCCTTGGATGCACCTATGCCCTGGGTACCTATGGTACACTATACAGGGGCTCACAAAGGTGACCCAATACCCAATCAGGTATGTACCGAAAGTACATGGTATCAATTTAGAGAGAGAACAGCTGGGCTGTGGGTCTGATTAGCAGGCCCAAAGCCACACTAAAGTTGAAAAACCAGAAAATCATAGCAAAAAGTGGGGGTGCCCATAGGAAGCAGACCCTACTCTCCTACACCCACCAGTCTTTGGAGCCTGGAGTGGTCCCCTTGATTAGGTCGGTCAACTGTGAATAATCGTTCCCCAGGATGATTTGTTCAGGGAGTCGGGGAATGAGACCAACTTTCAGTGAGGACCCCGGATCGGTTGGGTGTTGTATTTGAGCATTTGTTGTGGGATATTGTTTCGTATCACCATGTACGCATGGCATAGCCACGGTCCCATCAACCGTTCTTTGTACTTGATCGAGATCTTGGGGTCTTAAAACGCTTTGGAGGCATCCCGTGTCTGCTAGAGCGGTGAAGGGTTGTCCGTTCACCAACACCTTACACCAATAAGGAGGCAGTGGTCTCTCATGTTGGGAACAGTAATAATTGCGGGCTATTCCAACCTCCATTGGTTCCTCTTTTTGAGGACAAAAACGCGCTATATGTCCTAGACCCCCACAGTTGTAACATTGGGGACCGGGTGTAGGTGCTCTAAAGAGTGGTGTTCCGGACACTATAGTAATTGGATCCGTTTTTTTTGGTATGGGGGCCGTGGTGGGCGGTGTGATCTGCTGGTGCGCCTCTCCAGGGTGTTTCTTCACGTCCCTTCTGAATCTCATGTGCATGACTGAAGGCACTGGCAATTTCAACTGCAGTTTCCTGGGTAAGATGAGCATGTTGACGTACCCATCTCTGAATGGGCGGGTGTAGGGAGGACAGATATTGCTCCAAGTAGACCTTAGACATAATTTCCTCCTTGATCAACGTGGAGGGCTTTAACCATCTGTCGGTTAAGTCTTTCACACGGAAATACAGTGCTCTTGGCGTCTCCTGGGGTCCCTCTTTTACTTGATGTAGCTGTATGCGATAGGTTTCATCGTCTACCCCTAGTCGTTCAAGGATACACTGTTTTATGTCTGCATAAGGGGTGAGATCCTGTAGGTTGGCCGCTTCGTATGTGGCCTGGAGATCGCCTGAGAGTAAGGGTCCTAGGTACTGTCTCCATTTATCAGCGGGCCAGGCAGCTGCCTGGGCCATCCTTTCGAAATTGCTGAAGAAGTAATCTGGATCGTCTCCGCTAACGCACTTCTGTAATACTAGGGACGGAAGGGTTGTGGTCCCTCTCTGCTGCCTAGGGTCTCAGCGAGTTTTCCTAGGGCCGTTTTCTGAGCTTAGCTCTGTCCAGTCAGCGTTTGCTGCAACCTTTCCCAGTCTTCCACAACTGTAAGGAACCGCTCCATAGCCTTTCCTAGGCTCTCTTGGCTGTCGGCCATCTTTTTCATCGCAGCCTCCATGTCTCCGGCTAATCCCACTTCTGACATCACCTGTGAGCGTGTGGGGAGTGTAGGCCGGATACACAGATGCGGAGTCTGGATGTAGTGAGCAATTTTGTGGTAGCTTTATTGACAATGGTCAACCAGTCTTCAACATTTTGGAAATGTAAGGGCTTCTTCGTTCTTTCTCTTCTTTGGCTGGGCCTCTCGTGGTTCGTCTTCTCCCGGATTTATGACATGGACTAGGCGGTGGGCTTGTGGATGCTCGTACAAGAGGAAAGAAACAAGAAGGAGCCATCAGCATTTGTCTCTTATAGTGTTCAGTAGCTAGTGTTATCCGTCACCACACCCGGTAGGTGATATGCGGTGGAACTTGAGGAACACAAGGAACAGGGAGTGAAATGTGTAATAGATAAAAGGGGAGAATGGCCGTGCTGGTGAAAAAGAGGGAATCCTTGAGATAAGGTGGGAGGATGAAAGGGCAGGTTGGTTTCAGGTGCTTAAAAGGAGCAGTGCAGGATAGCGGAAATAGTGCAGTGCTCGTGGCTTTTGTGCGGTACACCCCAACGCTCCCTAACCCACCTCTGCTATGCGTTCACCTCCCACCTCCCCGGTTGCCACTACCTGTATTTTTCTGGGGGACTCATCGACTCCGATGCAACTCTCCAGAGTTGCGGCCGCTCTGCAGCATCCTCCGGCGGGCTCCACCAGTCCTCGCTCCACTCTTCGTCTTCTCCTGGATCATCCGCTTCCTCTGCGGGGCACGCTCTCTTTTCCGCGTCCTCTCCTGGGTCATCCGCTTCCTCCGCTGGGCTCGCGCTTCTTTTCATCTCCTCTCCTGGGTCGTCCTGCTTGAGCTCCTTGCTCTCTCCAGACGTACCGCCGTCTGTCCTTTCTCGGATTCTATTTACCGGCCTGGAGTTTGAACTTCCGGGGTCACTTCCGTCCCCTTCCTCTGATTCCGGCCTTGGGATTGGCTCCTGTAGTGACACATGACAAGGGGGTGGGGTTATTCTCACCGGCGTCGGATGGTAGTCCTGGAGATTTTGCGGGGATGTCGGAATGTTTGGTGCGGGGCGTTCAAGATGTCCAGGTACTGTTCTGTTAAAGTCCTTACTCATCTCGCAGGTGGCTAACCCACCACATCCCATGTATTCGACTTCATGGGACGTTTCTAAAGTTTTGTCCTTACTGGAATCTTGGCCGGACAATAAAAATGTATCATTGAAGCAGTTTATCTGCCAAACTCACAATGATGTTGTGTTTGATCTCATGCTGCAGAGTGTCTGATGTGCGTGCTTTGGATCTGGCAGGAAGAATGTTCTCCCCACAGGGTGTCTCTTTCATCATCACGAGATGGACCAAAACTATGTCACGTGCGGTTGAGTATTCTGCTTTTCTACACAATGTTAAGTTATGTGTTTTGGAATGTTTAAAAGTTTGTGAGGAGCGCACTCACTCTTGCGCATAGGTCTGAACCGTTGGGTCAATTATTGTTAGCGATTCAAAAACCTTTTAGACCGGTCTCAGCTGCCACCTTGGCTAGGTGGGTTAGATGGGTAATGTCAGAAGCAGGAATTGATAGTTCTGTGTATGGTGCTCATTCCGGCAGAGGCGCCATGGCATCTAAAGCATACATGCTAGGCTCTCGTTTAGAGGACATCCTGAAAGCTGTTGACTGGTCTTCAGATTCAATGTTTATGGTGTTTTATTACAAACCTATTTGACATGTTTCATCTGCTGTTATTGATGAGCTTTGAACCAGCATAATCTGAAGCCTCCGTTCCTGACATAGAATACAAAATTTTCCAGCTATCGCAACAAGAATTTTAGATTCTATTAAGGACACGGAGGCGAGGATTATCCCACCCGTTGGGACTGTCAATATTAACTACTATGTTGTATGATTTCTATATTCATGTTTTATTATTACCTACCCTGAGAAGTCAAATCTTTTGGATCCCCTATTTTCAAACTTGTTTCTGTTTCAGGAAACGATTCTAAACAGAACTAGGTTGCTGATACTTCTGGAGATGGACCACCTTGTTGTTGGAGGAAGGATGTTGCTCCCAGGATTCATGGATAATATTCTCCGTTGAGAATTGGATCTGCTGCGATTTCAATCCATTGAGAGTTGGAACTGTTCTTCGTTTCGGACATTATAAACTGGTTTTGCAAAGAAAGAGGAAGCCAAGATGGTGCCTCTCTATTTTGCTCATTATGAACTGTTAGCATTGGTTGTTTGAGGAGGTGTGGTTCAAAGCCTCATGTGAAATTATATTTTTTACAAATGTGCTTTATTTTCATTGGCTGCTGTTGAGTCAGTAAAGAAATTGAGAAAGTGTAATCCTCGCCTCCGTGTCCTTAATAGAATCTAAAATTCCTGTTGCGATAGCTGGAAAATGTTGTATTCTTTCACACAGAACCTTCGATAGCTAAATGACACCAAGCATACGAGTCTGAATTCAAAGCAAAGGGGACTGTAGTATCTTGAATGAAGAAGTAATTCAATTAAAGTAATTTCAGGAAGGTTTATTCCTTGTATAAAAGCACGTCTGGTCAGATCCACAACCAACAGGAAACTTGCTAACAGTAATACATTGAACATTCTATTACAGCATATCTAGAATGTAGAACATTACGACATTCAAAGGATACATACATCTTAAAGAGATATCCTCTACTATGACTAATAAATAACATACTACAGGGACCCGATTTTCCACATACGTCTGTCGGCGCTGCAGGATCATAGTGCAGTGTGTTCATCACTGCAGTGTATTTTTGATGACAGTTACTCAGTCGCGTAGTTATGGCAATGGGGGTGCGCACTTCGATGAAATAGCTCATCCCTGGCTGTGAATGTGGGAGGCGCGTGTCTTGTTGTAAGTGATAATAATGCGTAATGAGTCTGGTTCTGTTGTAATGCGATTGGGCTAGGTTTGCACTATAAAACTGTTAAAAAAATACAAATAAAGTGATTGTTCATGTGCTATGTTCTATTTGGTGAATTTCATGGAACCTGGGATTGTGCAACATACAATCAGCTGTAGTGAACACAAAATTCCAGTTACAGCACCAAGATTCCATGGAAAGGGCAGGCTGTACTTAATATATTTGGGAATGTCTAATGGTGCATGTTAGTTTTAAATTGTACGGTTTTTTTAACAAGTCGAGCATAATTGCTTTTGTTGGTCAACTCTTTTGTTTAGTGTCCCAAAATACAACCTGTGCAACTGGGTGGGCCAAAGCACACTTGAAACTGTTAAAGTGGAGTTTACACCAGAGTGGGAAAACATGCCAGACTGTGACTTCTAGGTTTAACTGTTACTCAGGCCCCAACCTGCCAGTAGAACTGCGACCCTAGAATGCAAAGCCCCCTGTCTGGGGGAACTTTCGCACTTTATAGGCAAAAAAGGTGATATCTATCAACTTTTATTTTACTACTTGTTTCCCTAACCAGCTCTCCCATCTAGAACAAGTCAAAGGGCAAATATAATGGCCAGATATCGGCATGTGCATTATCCCGTCTGCAGGGTAAGACATAGGTGAATCCACTGTTAATGGCGCTTTATTTACCTTTGGTGACAGGACAGGGAACCTCTTTGCTCAGCTGCTTAGATGACATAGGCGGTATGTGCGATATGAGGTAGGGTAGGGGTTTGGAGAGCGTGAATGAAAGCTCATTTGTATAACCAGAAGGTGATTACGATGAACATATAGTTACTTAGTTACACTATGGACTATGCTCGTACAAAGACTAGCTCATGAAGTCTACTTACCACGCCTTTCTTTCAGATTCTGAGAAACTCGTGTTTTGACATTTAATAATGGGTCCCTATGGACAGTTAACTGAGTTTTGCTCGTATACAGAGGGATGAATACCCAAAGGTGTCTGAGCGCCTCTCAATAGGACCAGTCACCTAACAGACACTCCAGACCCATGCATTACATCTAAGATGAAAGCTGAATATCTCCGATTCACATAAGAATGGTAGAAGCACAATGGTTAATACAGATATTAGTGGTTAGAGTTGCATACATCGAGTTCTAAATAACTCTAGGATAAGAGACTGATCAGGGCAGGTGTATGTTAGCACTCTGTAAGTGTACATAGGCGAGTGTAGAACGTACTAAGTTCACAGAGGAGAGTTTGTTAATATAAACCCTTCTATACCTCACCTGTGCCTGCTGTGCTGGATGCTGGAAGTCCCAGCATTCCTACGAACTATTGACACTGAGGCAAAGCATAGAATACTTCCAAAGAATCAACTTACGTGCTGCCACGGGGTTCTATTTGTGATACCTTGATAAACGGAGTTGGGCGGACTGCAGTACGGTCAGTTATTGCCTCACTGTTCCTAACATTCAGTTTACTTGTAAGCCTCACAAATACCAGGAAATTTAGATGGGTGCCTAATGTTCATCCATTGCTAGGCCCCATGCTCTTAATTGTACCAGTCCTTGGGCAGGGCGGACCATATTGAAATTACTAGTGCACGCTGCCCATGTCATTCTTTAGCCCTTGGGGCCTGGAATAGTCTGTTTTGACACAATTGGACTATTTTCAGGGTAGGAGTTGTGAGGTTACCAGGAGTGGCAACACAGCAGGAGCAATGTGTGTGGTTAACTGAAGGGGCCGCCTGTCTGCAGTCCTGGCAGATAGTGGCACAGTGCCAGGGTCAGTAGTTGCAATGTTAATGTTTGGGCAGCACGACAGGCGCTATGTGTGGTGTAACTGAAGGGGCCACCGGATGCAGTCCTGGCAGATGGTTTTATACAGGTTAAGCACTGCACATGCAGAATCCGTGAGGATTGTGGGGCACAGCTGAGCCGATGTGGGTTATAGAGATTGGGGCGGGCCGCGTGCCTTCCTGACCGGGTCTCGTATTACGTGGGCCATTCCAGGGGCAGGAGCTCCTTGTATGCATATCATGAATCGAATGTTAGTTTTAGGAAGGCATAGCATAGTACAAGACCTGCAATATCCATACTCTCCCAGTTACCTTCAAAACACCTGCCGCCCATTTCTCACACTTTCATTACCCCCCTAGGTGCTGCACCACCGGATGAGCGTTACCCTTCCATAGGGTTGGAGTACCCTTTGTATGGGGGAGAAGCTCGACGATGTGGGGATAAGGGGGAATCCTGGGTTTCGAAGCAAAAAGTTAGCGGGGAGGTGAGCTTTCCATAGGCCATTTGGAGAGTGCACTTATTTCTGTCTTTTAATGATCTTGCATGAGTTAGCTATGCGAATTTTGGGAGTTTAAACGTGCTGCAATGGTGGCATCTTGGGCAAGGGCAGATGCCCAGACACCCCAGTTGGAGTATGGGTGGCGGTGGCGCCAAGTGCTGGGACAGCGCTAGGAGGAAGACAGAGGTGCTAGCGTTCAGGGGCGAAAGGCGGCCGGGGTATGCTTTCTTTTGGTTGGTATTAGTAGGGCATCCAGACTTTATGCTAGCAGGAGAGTATTTAGCAAACCCCACACTTGAAGAGACAGGTTTTGCACACATGACCATTAAGCATAGGGCATAGTGTAAGTACGTAGGGGCAACATTTTGCTAAGACCATCCCATAAAGTAGGGTGCCGCACCCTCAGAATTTTTCACTCCTGAGGCCGATAAAATGAGTCCCTTCAAGTTGGGTAGCAATGTTAACAAGATAATGATGGGCAGGATGTCCCCCAAGCTGAAGGTGCACAAACACGCCCTGGGTAGGTTTGGAATAGGTGTGTAAAGGTCTTAGCAAAGTAGTGGCTCAATCGCCCCGTGGCCAGGGGACAGGTGTTTCAGTTAAGCATCCCCCACCCGGTTAGCCAGTTGAGCTAGGCAGGTGGGGTAAGTTGCCAAAAGGCTACAATGATTTAAGTTAAGTTGACATGTCCTTTCAACTAAGAGGGAAACTACCCAGGTTTTATGTGGG
This sequence comes from Lissotriton helveticus, assembly GCF_964261635.1. Classification (NCBI taxonomy): domain Eukaryota; kingdom Metazoa; phylum Chordata; class Amphibia; order Caudata; family Salamandridae; genus Lissotriton; species Lissotriton helveticus. The sequence goes on along the minus strand of NC_136068.1, from coordinate 898,476,604 downwards.
GTAGGGTTAGCAATGCCGGGCATAATGAAGCAAACTAGGTAGCCAGGTGTGGGTGTAAGTTGTCACTGCATATAGGACACAGTGCAGTGATTTCACACTGGTAGAAGTTTTGTAAGTACATGTCTTGCGCTAGGAGGGGACATCAGCCTGGAATACCAGCTCTTATATCCGCAGGCAGATGGTGTGGGGCTAGCGTGCAATCGCCATGTTAGGAAGTGGCCAGTTAATGGGGATGCCCCTCAACATAAGCAGGGGGTACCACAGGACGCCTCACTTATGGTTATGAGACTGCCTGCCCCATAACTGGCACAGCCAGATGGGTAGGAGTGGTTACCCTTAGAGGGGGCAAGGTTTTCAGGGTGGGAGTACACTGGTTGGAGGACTCTAAATGAAAAGTGTATTAAAGCTCCTACATCTCCTCTCCTGCATCCCAGCAACATCCCAAAATGGGGACTGGGTAATCCTGTCTTCCCGTACTCTGCTTCCTGGTTTACATTAACAGAAGTTCAAGTCCGCAGTCAGACTGGGGGGGATTCGTTTCTACTGTCCTCCCGCTCTCACCATCCACTAGTCAGCTTCCTGGTTTACATTCGCAGAAGTTTGGCACAGGGCCACTTACGCCAGGGTGGGGACAGTAGCATGGTGACTCAGCATCTGTAGATCGCTTGCAGACGGTTATGGACGTGCAGGCAATAGGAAAAGAAAAGGCAGGCAAGTTGTGTAAGATTTACTACAGGGATCCAGTAGCCAAGAGCACTGGCCCAGTGTACACACTTGACTCTCATGGGGGAGAGGGATCTGTTGCAAGAGATGAAGTCCTCCAGGTGTAAGTTATGCAACAATTGGGGGCATGGGAGTTATGCTTTTGCTTGCCTAGTCCATAGAGTGTGTTGAAGAAGATGGGGTTTCATCTGCTAATAGTGCCCTTGGACTTGTTTGCTGGACCTAGGAGAGGCCTGGGTATCAGCGGGATGTTGGCAAATATGCCTACCTTTGTCCAGAGGGGGCATGGACTGGTTTGCTGGACCTGGAGAAGGGCTCGAGCAAACAGGATGTAGGTAAAAAGGTTTGGGTGCAAACTGGAGTGTATAGAAAAGTGTGCAGGGCTTAATTAAGGGTGTTAAGCAACCCAGCATTTCTTTATTTGCCAGGATCAATGGTTGGGTATATGGCCTTTCGTGCGTCGTCAGGGTGGCACGAGGGGCGGAATGGCGAGGATACCCGGGCATGCGCTGAACCTGCTTGCTGAAGAATCTGCATCAGAGTCTTTGGGGGAGGGGAGTCCTCCTCCTAATGTGCTGGTCATACACTTGGGAGGGAATAATTTGGCATCTCGGGTGAGAAGGGCACTGCTTCAAGCATTGATGGTCACCAGGTAGAAATTGAGCAACCAGCTGTGGCCCGGTGAGATATGGTGGTCTGTGATAACGCCCCAGCGGGTGTGGCAGGGTACACAATCAAGAGAAACCTGGGGGTCTCTCGCAGGAAGGTTAACAGCGCCATGAAAAATTTCACAGAGCAAAGGGGGTTTGGTTTCATCCGTCATGGGTTGCTGCACATGGAGGCCACAGGGTGTTTTGAAGAAGATGGGGTACACCTGTCCAGAGAGGGTATGGACATGTTCCTACTTGACCTGGGGGAGGCCTTAGAGACAGCTGGGTGTTAGTAAGGAAGGCTATCTTGGTGGGGGCTCTGAGGTGATGGTGGCCCTATCCAGAGCTGTGGCGGAGTTACAGGGCAATCCAGAGGCTGTAAGGTACATATGGGTACCATATGCAGAAGCACAACAAGGGACTAAAGGCCAAATATGCACAGGGAGGTCCTTGTGTGGGACCCTGGAGGAGCGACGGCGCCCCGTTAGTCCTACGGGCGGTTGTGGACCTGAGCAACCGGGGGTGGCATGCAGGCTTCGCCCCCTTATGGGGCATGAGCAATGGGGTGGGCTGGTGACCCACCGGTGGGAGGGGTCTTCCCCTCCCCCAAAATATGGCACACACCGTTGGGGAAGGCCACGGTGTAATTTGGCTCATCAGGTGGCAGGCGGCGAGGGGCTGCCTGCCTTGGGATCCCCTGTAAGATAACCCACCAATGTTGGCATATTTGTAATGCTAATAAACCTGCAGCAATTTTCTCCACAAAAAAGGTGTCTTGTCTGGTTATTGCTCTAGGAGAATTCTGTATGGGGAGGGTGAGTGTTTGCCGATATTGGCACTATGCAGGCTGCCCGGGGTCCACTAAAGGGACCCTCCTAAGAGGGCGGTCACCTTAGTGCCACATGAGGCACAGGAGGCATCCTCCCAGTGGTTGGGACCCTCGGGTCCAGGTGTGCTGCATCACTTCCGGGGAGAGTGGGGGCGGAGGATGAGGTACATATACCTCTCCCTACCCTCTGGGCGCCCTCTTTGCCCACTACCCCAAAGCTGTTTCCCTCCCTACCGCATACCTGGCGTTCAAGCGGGGTGTGGGGGGGTTTGTCTAATGTATTCTTTTGTGTTGCAAGCGGAGTTACAGGGTCATCCAGAGGCTGTAAGGTATATATGGGTACCATCTGCAGAAGCACAACAAGAGTGCAAAGGCCAAATATCCACAGGGAGGTCTTCGTGTGGGACCCTGGAGGAGTGACGGCGCCCCGTTAGTCCTACGGGCGGTTGTGGACCTGAGCAACCGGGGGTTGCCTGGCAGGCTCCACCCCCTTATGGGGCGTGAGCAAAGGAGTGGGTTGGTGGCCTACCGGTGGGAGGTGTCTTCCCCTCCCCCAAAATATGGCACACACCGTTGAGGAAGGCCACGGTGTAATTTAGCTCATTAGGTGGCAGGCGGTGAGGGGCTGCCTGCCTTGGGATCACCGGTAAGATAACCCACCAAGTTGGCATATTTGTAATGCTAATAAACCTGCAGCAATTTTCTCCACAAAAAAGGTGTCTTGTCTGGTTATTGCTCTAGGAGAATTCTGTATGGGGAGGGTGAATGTTTGCCGATATGGGCACTATGAGGTAGGGGAGGGGTTTGGAGAGCGTGGATGAAAGCTCCTTTGTATAACCAGAAGGTGATTACGACGGACATATAGTTACTTAGTTACACTATGGACTATGCTCGTACAAAGACTAGCTCATGAAGTTGATTTACCACGCCTTTCTTTCAGATTCTGGGAAACTCGTGTTTTGACATTTAATAATGGGTCCCTATGAACAGTTAACTGAGTTTTGCTCGTATAGAGAGGGATGAATAGTTGCGTTGTGCTGTGACAGCACTTTGTGTCAGGTTTTACACAAGACGGTGCTTGTCATGTTTGTAAATGTAAGGCTTTTTTTTTGGGCACTTTTTAGTTCAAGCCTGGTTAGCTCATGCGCTGCTCTGATAGGCATACTTTATTAGAGTATGGACTTGAAGACCCGCCCACTCTCTGCCCATATTTATCTTTGGCTTTTGTCATTGTCCTTCCTAAATGCTGGCTTCTGATTCGTTAATAGGGTTGTTAGTCCCTCGTTAGTACCGCCTTGTCTTTATTTGTAACCTCCCATGAGGACTGGTCCTTTTACTTCTGTTGTTACACAGTATGTTGTCGTATTTAGTCTGTAAGCACAATGTTCTTTGATGAGTTTCTTCTACTGCAGGCACGACATGCTTTCTTGCAACATAAGTGTGGCAAGGTATGCACAGACGTGAGTCCCTTGCTCACTTTGCCACTGGATTCAAGCAAGCCGGGCTGAAGAGGGCTGTAATGCCAGAAACCGGTCCTCGGAAGCTTGTTTCCGGTCCAGGGAATGCATGGCTTGGCAGTTCGGGCTGGACTGTTCCCATGAGGCACAGGGTCAGACTGATTTGCATATAGCCATGTCTGAACTGGGGTGGCAGAGTGGGCTAAAGAACGGTGATGGATCAAACCCAGATCTTTTGACTGGGTGTGAGTGTTTGATTGGTTCAGATGCTCCGTCCATCACCACCCCCTTTTGTACCGCTTTGGCCGCCACAAGTGTGGCAGGGTATGCTCAGACGTGAGTCCCTTGCTCACTTTGCCACTGGATTCAAGCAAGCCGGGCTGAAGAGGGCTGTAATGCCAGAAACCGGTCCTCGGAAGCTTGTTTCCGGTCCAGGGAAGGCATGGCTTGGCAGTTCGGGCTGGACTGTTCCCATGAGGCACGGGGTCAGACTGATTTGCATATAGCCATGTCTGAACTGGGGTGGCAGAGTGGGCTAAAGAACGGTGATGGATCAAACCCAGATCCTTTGACTGGGTGTGAGTGTTTGATTGGTTCAGATGCTCCGTCCATCACCACCCCTTTTTGTACCGCTTTGGCCGCCATAATTGTGGCAGGGTATGCTCAGACGTGAGTCCCTTGCTCACTTTGCCACTGGATTCAAGCAAGCCGGGCTGAAGACGGCTGTAATGCCAGAAACCGGTCCTCAGAAGCTTGTTTCCGGTCCAGGGAAGGCATGGCTTGGCAGTTCGGGCTGGACTGTTCCCATGAGGCACAGGGTCAGACTGATTTGCATATAGCCATGTCTGAACTGGGGTGGCAGAGTGGGCTAAAGAACGGTGATGGATCAAACCCAGATCTTTTGACTGGGTGTGAGTGTTTGATTGGTTCAGATGCTCCGTCCATCACAACCTCCTTTTGTACCGCTTTGGCTGCCACAAGTGTGGCAGGGTATGCTCAGACGTGAGTCCCTTGCTCACTTTGCCACTGGATTCAAGCAAGCCGGGCTGAAGACGGCTGTAATGCCAGAAACCGGTCCTCGGAAGCTTGTTTCCGGTCCAGGGAAGGCATGGCTTGGCAGTTCGGGCTGGACTGTTCCCATGAGGCACAGGGTCAGACAGATTTGCATATAGCCATGTCTGAACTGGGATGGCAGAGTGGGCTAAAGAACGGTGATGGATCAAACCCAGATCTTTTGACTGGGTGTAAGTGTTTGATTGGTTCAGATGCTCCGTCCATCACCACCCCCTTATGTACCGCTTTGGCCGCCATACGTGTGGCAGGGTATGCTCAGACGTGAGTCCCTTGCTCACTTTGCCACTGGATTCAAGCAAGCCGGGCTGAAGAGGGCTGTAATGCCAGAAACCGGTACTCGGAAGCTTGTTTCCGGTCCAGGGAAGGCATGGCTTGGCAGTTCGGGCTGGACTGTTCCCATGAGGCACAGGGTCAGACTGATTTGCATGTAGCCATGTCTGAACTGGGGTGGCAGAGTGGGCTAAAGAACGGTGATGGATCAAACCCAGATCTTTTGACTGGGTGTGAGTGTTTGGTTCAGATGCTCCGTCCATCACCACCCCCTTTTGTACTGCTTTGGCCGCCATAAGTGTGGCAGGGTATGCTCAGACGTGAGTCCCTTGCTCACTTTGCCACTGGATTCAAGCAAGCTGGGCTGAAGACGGCTGTAATGCCAGAAACCGGTCCTCGGAAGCTTGTTTCCGGTCCAGGGAAGGCATGGCTTGGCAGTTCGGGCTGGACTGTTCCTGTCAAGGTTCGGCTTTAGACTTCCTCGGGGCTGAGTTGAGAGTCCAATACCCGGCCCTACTAAACTACCCCAATGCTCGATATGCAACGACACGAACAAATGAAGTAATTCAACGGGGCGCGGGAAAGGAAGGGAACAGCGGGGAGGGAGATCTGCAACGACAAAGAACACCAGATTAGCACACCCTATCTCCCTCACTCTAACAAGTATTCACAGTGCCCTTTACTAAAACAGTGTACTTCTCTTTATGCTTGAATAATACCTGTAAAGGAAAATACACAAGGCTTTATTCCTAGCGGAGACACTGCTGTGGAGGAGGTATGAGGACTTGTACCCAGCTGGAAAACAAAACATACACGGTATAACATATACTGGTGTAAGGTAACCTGATTAACTGTGGTATACCAGTAAATACCCTACACATACCCTGAATACTGTTTTATATCAGATTGTATGGGTATTACACAAGCCCCTCTCTCATGACCTCTCCTGTCTCCTGCAGAAATGAAAAGAATAGAAGAACCATAAATTTTGCTTCTTGTGGAACCTCCCTTGAATGCACCAAGATACAGGCTCCTATTTCTTGTACGGAACGCAGTGTTGACTTCACACCGCGATCCCCCCGAGTTATTGTGCCCTGTCTCAATAAAGGAGTCGTAGTTATACTCCTACAGGGCTAATGGAATAGCGAGGCTCAGAGTCCTGGTGTAAGTGAGTCCCTTCGCTTTTCCTTGTTCTCAGAATATACAGATATATGCAATAATGTTTGGCTACACAGCAGCGCCAGGTTATTGCTGCTCCAAACTGCCCTTGAAATGACAAACAGGGCTCAGAAACATTGGCTACGCAGCAGCGCCAGGTTATTGCCTCTCCAACCTGCCCTTGAAATGACAAACAGGGCTCAGAAACATTTATCACTGCTGGGAGCTGTCGGAGGCGGCCGGCCGGTGTGCTGTTGGGATCGATGGAACCAACGCCTCACACCGCCGCCTTAAAGCCCCTTACTCACGGTTCTGACGGACTATGAAAACAAGTCAGACACTGCCAAAAGGACCGTAGCTCCGCACTCTCTTCTGGGACTTCGGAATTATCGGCGTTGCACGGCCGTTAGTTCCGCTTCTTTATTTCCTGGCATGCGTGCGCACATGACGTCCTGCGTGCATTACGCGCAGCATGCCGGGAACTGTAGTTTTCGTGCTTCCGTCTCCAGCCCGGGACCCGTGCACACTGATTTACATCGCGGGACATGACAGTACATCCCCCTTCACAAAGGGGACCCACCCGCCTTGGGCTTCGCAGGAAACAACCGATGGAACTGAGCCACCAACCTGGGAGCCCGAACTGCCCTGGCCGGCTCCCAGGAATCCTCCTCCGGCCCATACCCCTTCCAGGACAGCAAGTACTGCAAACGACCCCTCACCCATCTAGAGTCCAGCACCTTCCGCACCTCATACTCCTTATCCTGATGCACCCAGATAGGCTGAGGCGATCTGCGCACAGGACACCTAGAGGGTTTCAAAAGCGACACATGAAAAACCGGATGGATCCGCATCTGCGCCGGCAGACGTAAACGCACAGCCACAGGGTTCACATGTTCCACCACTCGGTAAGGACCGATGAACCGGGGGTTAAACACGCTGGGCCTCTTAAACTTGATGTTACGAGTGGACAACCACACCAGATCCCCTTTCCGATAGACTGGATTGGGTCTCCTGTGCCTGTCGGCCTGTTGTTTGTACCTAGCTTTGGCCTTTGTAAGATTCCTGCGCGTATCCAAGAGAATTTGGCGCACACGCAGCAATCTCTCCCTCACCTCAGGTAATTTCACATTATCAGATGGTAACAGCATGGGGGTGAACCGGGGATGATGCCCATAGGAACAATAGAAAGGTGAGTGGAGAGTGGATGCGTGTTGGGTGCTATTGTAGGCCACCTCTGCCACCCACAACCAAGTTACCCAGGAATCGCTGCTTTCTTGAACATAACAACGGAGATACTGTTTTAGGGATTGGTTTACTCTCTCCGTCTGTCCATCTGTTTGCGGATGGAAGCTTGTGGACACAGACGAGGTGATGTGTAAGGCGGTGCACCATGTTTTCCAGAATCTGGCTGTAAACTGAGCCCCGCGATCAGATACGATATCACGGGGTAGTCCATGTAGCCTTACAACGTTCACCAGTAGGAGTTGAGCCAATTGGCCCGCAGAGGGCACCTGATCACAGGCTATGAAGTGACCCATCTTTGTTAGGAAGTCCACCACAACCACTATAGCCGTTTTGCCTTGGTCTTTTGGGAGTCCTACAATGAAGTCCACTGAGAATCTTTCCCATGGAAGGGTAGGAGTGAGAAGCGGTTGTAACAACCCTTGCGGTTGTTGTCGGTTTGATTTCATCTGATTGCAGGTGACACACTCCGCCACCCATCGGATCAAATCTGGTCTAATGGAAGGCCACCAGAATTGTCTTTGGGTCTTTTCCAACGTTTTAATGAATCCCATATGTCCCGCACACGGGGCGTTGTGACACCAGGAGAAAACCGTCTTCCGCAATGCAGCCGTAGGTATAAGAACCTGTGTTCCTCTCATGGGGATACCTTGTTTCATCTTCCACTCAGGATGATGCCGAAGCCAAGTGCGCCACACACAGGTTTGGGCTCCTCTCCGTACACCCGTAAGGAAATCGTTGGTGTGTGTTACTCCTATCACCTGTCCGGGTTCAATGATAGATCGAACAGGTTTCTCCAAAGGGAGTAGGTGGTTTTCTCTTCGTGTCAGTGCATCAGCTTTTCTGTTGTTGGTGCCGGGCCTGAACGTCACCATGAAACGGTATTCTTCGAAGAACAACATCCACCGAAGCTGTCTGGGGGTCAGATGTCTTGCCGCTCTTAAAAACTGTAGATTGCGATGGTCAGTATACACCGTGATCTGGTGTTTTGCTCCCATCAGCCAATGTCGCCAGGTCAAGAAAGCGTCTCTAATGGCAAGCAGTTCTTTTTCCGCTATAGTATAATTTACTTCTGCAGGGCTGAGTTTCCTCGACATATAGGCGATTGGGTGTAGAACACCCGAGGTACCCTCTTTTTGGGACAAAACTGCCCCCAAAGCTATCTCAGAGGCATCTGCCTCTACGATGAACGGGAGATCCGGATTGGCATGCGTCAACACCGGGGCAGAGGAAAATGCAGTTTTTAATGCGTTGAACGCACGCTCTGCTTCCTGGTCCCACACGAACTGGGTGTTCTTCTTTGTAAGTTTCGTGAGGGGTGCCACCATTCCTGAGAACCCTGCTATGAATCTCCTGTAGAAGTTTGCAAAACCCAACAGGCTCTGTATGTCCTTGACATTCTTGGGTACAGGCCATTCCACTATGGCCTTCACTTTTCTTTCTGCCATCACTTGTCCCGAGGGCGTCAGTATCACACCCAGAAATTCCACTGTTGTGACATGGAATTCACATTTAGTGATTTTACAAAAGAGATGGTGTTCCTTAAGAGCCTGTAATACCGATTTAACATGGGTTATGTGCTCCTCAGTTGAATTTGAATAGACCAGAATGTCGTCTATGTAAACGACCACATGACGGTCCAAAAAGTCTCGAAGCACTTCGTTGAGAAAGAATTGAAACGCGGCCGGGGCGTTGCAAAGCCCAAAGGGCATCACCAAATACTCATAGAGCCCATACCGCGTTTTAAAGGCCGTTTTCCACTCATCACCCTGCCTAATGCGTACAAGGTGGTATGCCCCACGCAGATCCAACTTGGTATAGATACGTGCTGCACGGACTTGTTCCAGGAGTACCGGGATCAAGGGCAAAGGGTATTGATTTTTTACCGTGATGGCGTTAAGCGCGCGATAGTCAATGCAGCACCTTTTTTCTCCGTTTGCTTTCGGAATGAAGAATAAGGGAGACGCTGCAGGGGATCTGGAAGGTCTAATAAATCCTAGAGCCAAATATTTCTCAAGATACTCTCTCAGGGTTTCTGTTTCTGGCAACGTCAGCGCGTAGATCCTCCCGTTAGGAATCTCAGAGCCTGGGAGGAGATCGATGCGACAATCATAGGTTCTGTGAGGTGGAAGTTCTTCTGCTTCTTTGTCGCTAAAGACCGCCCCGAACTCTGCATAACAAGGAGGCAACGTCACGTCTTTTTCTGCAGCTGTGGCTATGGTTTGCATAGAAGCTAAGGCGGAAGCAGGGTTCCAAGGCTTCATCATACAGTGTTCGCTGCAGTATGGAGAAAGAAACTGGACCGTTTTAGTGGTCCACCGTATATCGGGGTCGTGTTTCTGTAACCATGGGAGACCCAGTATGATGCCATACTGTGGGGCTTCTATGATATTGTACACCAGCATTTCCTGATGATGATTATCATAAACCAGTTCATACTCCTGCGTGTGGTAACGTATGGGTCCTGCGTGTAGTTCGTTTCCATCTACGGCGTAGACCGTCTCTGGTGTGTTTTTTGGTACTAGCGTCACTCCTAGTCTCCGTGCTTCAGTGGCATCCATAAAACAACCCGTAGCACCTGAGTCGATCATCACACGTACATCCTGTTGTACTCCATCTATCGTCATGGTCATGTACAGAAACAAATGAGTTTTTTCTGCTTCTGTGCTTGGGGAGAGCGAAGGGATAACATGCGAGCTTGAGGGCTTCCCTTCCTCCGCCTTCAAGCCGTGTAGTTTCCCGACTCTTTTTCTGTTACTCCGGCGAGGCTTTGGCCTCCCTTGTATCTATTACCTTTTGGTTTCACCGGACATTCACGCAGGAAGTGGCCTTTCTTGCCACAATAGAGACATAACCCTTGTTTGCGCCTGTGGTCTCTTTCGCTCGTGGTCAATGAGGCTCGCACTGCCCCTACCTCCATTGCTTCGTTATGAGTAGACTGTTTCTCACCACTACCAGTTTGTTCATAGGGCATCACGGTCTTGTCCTTTTTCTTATGTTCTCCCTTTCTTTCTTTCATACGATGGTCCAATCGCAAGGAGAGCTCTATAAGTGCAGTGCATGTACGTGGTTGAGGATCGATCTGTGCCAGCACGTCCTTCATTTCCTCGCTAAGACCTTGATAGAACAACGCGGTTCTCTTGGCTTCTGGCCAATCTGTTTCTGCCACGAGTCGTCTAAAGTTGTTGAGATATGTGACAAGATCGGCATCCCCCTGTTTCAGCTTCAGCAGCTCACGATCTGCCGTGAAGGTTTCAGCCCTCCTATCGAATGTTTTTTCGAATTCTTCTCTAAAATTGTCCCAGTGATACAGAAGGGGGTCATCCCTTCTGACTATCGGAACCGCCCATTGAGCAGCTTCCCCTCCTAAATACGATATAAGGAAAGCCACCCTTGCCTGATGTGTGGAAAACATTTTTGGTTTGCACATAAAGTGCATTTGAACCTGCGTCATAAACACCTGCACCTTTTTAATGTCCCCATGGTATCGTTCCGGTGGAGCCAGGGGTATTTGGGCAGGCATCTCAACCACCACAGACGTGGTAGGGGAAGAGCCACCGGTAGCTCCCTGGGTTGTGGAGGTTTGCGGCAATCTATCCACCCTAGCCCGCAATTGGGCATTCTCTGCCCTCGAGGCGGCTACCTCTCTGTGGGACGCGGCCAACTCTACTTGTACTAAGGCCAAAGCAGCCAGAACATCCTCTAAGGTTGTCATGGCGGCTCTCAACGCAGCCAAGAGGAGGTAAAATCCTTGGGCCGATAATTCTGTCAAGGTTCGGCTTTAGACTTCCTCGGGGCTGAGTTGAGAGTCCAATACCCGGCCCTACTAAACTACCCCAATGCTCGATATGCAACGACACGAACAAATGAAGTAATTCAACGGGGCGCGGGAAAGGAAGGGAACAGCGGGGAGGGAGATCTGCAACGACAAAGAACACCAGATTAGCACACCCTATCTCCCTCACTCTAACAAGTATTCACAGTGCCCTTTACTAAAACAGTGTACTTCTCTTTATGCTTGAATAATACCTGTAAAGGAAAATACACAAGGCTTTATTCCTAGCGGAGACACTGCTGTGGAGGAGGTATGAGGACTTGTACCCAGCTGGAAAACAAAACATACACGGTATAACATATACTGGTGTAAGGTAACCTGATTAACTGTGGTATACCAGTAAATACCCTACACATACCCTGAATACTGTTTTATATCAGATTGTATGGGTATTACACAAGCCCCTCTCTCATGACCTCTCCTGTCTCCTGCAGAAATGAAAAGAATAGAAGAACCATAAATTTTGCTTCTTGTGGAACCTCCCTTGAATGCACCAAGATACAGGCTCCTATTTCTTGTACGGAACGCAGTGTTGACTTCACACCGCGATCCCCCCGAGTTATTGTGCCCTGTCTCAATAAAGGAGTCGTAGTTATACTCCTACAGGGCTAATGGAATAGCGAGGCTCAGAGTCCTGGTGTAAGTGAGTCCCTTCGCTTTTCCTTGTTCTCAGAATATACAGATATATGCAATAATGTTTGGCTACACAGCAGCGCCAGGTTATTGCTGCTCCAAACTGCCCTTGAAATGACAAACAGGGCTCAGAAACATTGGCTACGCAGCAGCGCCAGGTTATTGCCTCTCCAACCTGCCCTTGAAATGACAAACAGGGCTCAGAAACATTTATCACTGCTGGGAGCTGTCGGAGGCGGCCGGCCGGTGTGCTGTTGGGATCGATGGAACCAACGCCTCACACCGCCGCCTTAAAGCCCCTTACTCACGGTTCTGACGGACTATGAAAACAAGTCAGACACTGCCAAAAGGACCGTAGCTCCGCACTCTCTTCTGGGACTTCGGAATTATCGGCGTTGCACGGCCGTTAGTTCCGCTTCTTTATTTCCTGGCATGCGTGCGCACATGACGTCCTGCGTGCATTACGCGCAGCATGCCGGGAACTGTAGTTTTCGTGCTTCCGTCTCCAGCCCGGGACCCGTGCACACTGATTTACATCGCGGGACATGACAGTTCCCATGAGGCACAGGGTCAGACTGATTTGCATATAGCCATGTCTGAACTGGGGTGGCAGAGTGGGCTAAAGAACGGTGATGGATCAAACCCAGATCTTTTGACTGGGTGTGAGTGTTTGATTGGTTCAGATGCTCCGTCCATCACCACCCCCTTTTGTACCGCTTCTTGCAACATTCAGCACACCACGATGTGGGTGGTGACATGGGTGGAATCCACATGGATTTAGTCGCAACCCTGAAGGATTCCTTTTATAAAGCAGTCACCACTAAAAAAAAAAAGCGGCAGGACACAAACCCGTGGTTCACCAGGGGATGTAGGGTTGCCAAGAGTGCACTTCTTAAAGCCCTTAAGCAAGGCGAAAAGGCATGTGTCATAGATGGCAAGCATATAAGAAAATCATTCATAACGCAAAATCAGAATGGGAAATTGAACAATGGCAAGCCATTAGGGATGCGTTCATCAAAAAAGATCCAAGGACCTTCTGGAATCTCGTCCACAGCTGGAAACCGGAGGGTAAATCCTCGATCGATCCAAACATTCCTGAAGAATCATGGGCTCTTTATTTTAAAGAGCTCTACTCTATTACCCAGATTAAGAATAGTGAACCCCTGTCCACCTTATTGACCACTGATTGACATGGGGCACGCCCCCCTGTACGCTAACGGAAGTTCAACTGGCACTAAAAAGCCTACAACAGAATACAGCGCCAGGCTTAGACCGGATCCCAGGCGATCTGTTCAAAGATGAACAGATCTTATGGGCACCTTACTTGCTACTACTATTTAATGATATCTGACAGGGCTCACCATTACCACCTACCTGGACAGTTGCGGAGATAATCCCCATATATAAAAAGGGTTCACCGCTTGAACCGTCCAATTATAGGCCCATCAGCCTTATCGACGTGAGCCAGAAAATCTTTGCTCGGATTCTACTACAACGTTTGCAGGCCTGGATTCAATTCCAATACTACTAATTGCCCCCACCCCATGATGGAGGGCAAGCCTTTGGATAGGGTCCACACCTTTGAGTATCTAGGTCTAACGCTGAACGACAAAATGGGGTGGGCTCCCCAAAAAGTAAAGGCAAACTTGAAACTAATGCAAGCTGCAGGGGGTATTTTAAAAGTACAAAAAAAAGTGTTGAAAAAACAATAAGTGCCCCTCTTGAAATTATAAGTGTTCAGGCAAGGTCCTCGTCCCTTTATGGGGCGGAACTCTGGGGTCATACAACATCAAATGACCTAACTTGTACAGAAAATAAGTTTATCAGGCAAATCATGTCCCTCCCAAAAAATACGCCGCTCGTGCCGCTAAGGCTGGACCTATATATACGTCCAATTTCCGATGTCATAGCCTCGCAGCCCTTGCTGTACTGGAGGAGACTTTGGAGTACCCCGGAGTTGGCGAGCTATAAGCACGAACTAATAGTAGTTCTAGGATCTTTAAGTGCTGACAAGATTCCCTGGCTATCATTTGTTAGGCACTCTTTGATCTCGATCGGGCTAGAGAACCTCTGGACCAACCCCGTGGACTCTAGCTCGGTTATTTCTAAGAAAACACTAGCCTTAATAATAAAAGATTACAATCTTACCAAAGTTCTTGGTGCCGCCAAAACTCCAAGCCTAACCTATGAGTTCCTTGAATTTAAGCCCCACTATGGCTTCTTGACTGAGTTAGATGTTCAAGTCCAGCCCAGGTTTTGCGGAGAGCGGAGAGCGCCTGAGCGCGCGAAAGGAAAAAGAACCAGCAGCAGGACGGTAGCGGTCGGCGGAGCTCACGCCACGGACCGCGAGGAAAAAAGGGGAGACCTGCAACCACTAGCAGAACTACGAGCTGAACTCCGGATTTAGTGATCTGCAGGAGGTTCGCAGAAGCCGCAGGCAGAGCGGAGGGGAGCCGAGAGAAAAGCGGAGAGCACATAAGGACTCACGGAGAAGAAAGAAGTGTGCGGTGAGCGAAGAGAGCGGGTGGGGCCACTGGGGGGGGCGATTAAAACTAGCCAGTTTTGCTGCCGTTCCTTGAGTGCCCCACTCGCGCGCCCCCCCCCCCTTCCCGCCTCACACTTTCCCTGCTCCGCTCTGATGCATGCTCTGCCCAATCTGGGCACCACCCCGGCAGCCATACAGATTATCACACAAACCAGGATTTAGGCACCAGAACAGAGCGCAGATCAGAGAGCAGCGAACAGCGCACAGCAAGCTGCAAGTAGTGTGCCGAGGTTCCAAGGACAGCTCAAACATCAGCGGCACTCCTCAGGCATTGAAACACAAGCTGTGCAGTGGTACTTCTGTCAAGGACTGTGGCTCTAGGCACAAAAACCATCTAGTGATAAAAGCGGAAAGTGGAAGAGGAGGATAGAGCCAGACCCCTGCCTGAACCTGGGAAGCGGGAAGTGGGAAAATGACTAAGGGAATTTTGATTAAATCAAGGAGGCTGGGCCCTGATGAAGACACACCCAAAAATTATACAAGGGTTACAAGAAGCGCAGCCCAGCACTCTAGACAAGAATCTCACTCAGTGAGCCCCCCTCCGCAACCCCCCCACCAAGGGCTCATTACTCACTACTTCCAGACGCCGGGCAATTCACCACTGTCACTGCCTCTGCTAGGAATGCCAGTGGGGGGAGGGGCAGTAGAGTACCCTGAGACCACGGAGCGCAATCCTCGGTCACCGCGGCACGATCAAGGGACAATTGAGCCCCCCGTCTGCAAAAATCCCTCATCTGGAGGAGGAAGTCATTTGAGGCCCGAAGAAGGAGATCAGGATCGGGTGCAAGTGCAGGAACCAGGGGCTCAGGGAGGCCCCCCAAGCGGGCGCAATGAGGGGCACAGCAAAACACAAAATGTATGGAACAGCGACATCGACTCAATGAGGGATACTGCAGACAAACTAGAGCAGCACATAGCAGCGGCAGGGATCTCATGGAGGCCCGCTGAAGAGACACAAAGCCCACTTTCAACGAAAGCCCTGATCCACTGGCACCAGGAGGAGGAAACACCTGTCAAGCCAAAAGTCATCGAGGATAAATATGCGCACTGCACCAGCCAGAAATCCTTTCTAGGAACAAGTACAACGGTCACTGCAAAGGAGCTTCAGAAATTTGAGTCGCCAGAGACAGGAGATCTCACCGACTCGTTCCTAGAAAAACTAGAGCGAACAATTGAAAGAACCTTGGACCTCACCCCCAATCTCATCGGCAGAGGGGTTGCGGCAGACAACCATGCCACAGATCGATCAGGAATACTCTCACCATCAGGCCAGAAGGACCCAGTTGAACAAGAAGACACCCCCCAATTGATAACCATCAGAGAAGCGCAAAAGTCAATCGCCAAGGCCCTGATATGGCAGGCAACCAAAATGGAGGTCCAAGTTGATCTACTTCAAACAATAGCCCAATGCTTGGGGAATCAGGGCCGCAAGCTGGAAGAACTGGAGGCAACCATCAAGCATAATCAGGCCATCATAGCTCGCACAAGCACATGTGCCGAGATAATAGAGAAGTGGGCAGAACTGCCGGTAATACTGGGGGACATAGTGGCCCTAACCAAAAGTAGAGGTACATCACCAAAGATCAAAAAAATGAATGAACAAACAGCAGAGGGCAATCATGAAGAGGTGACCAATGGAGCACGCAGCCAAAAGCGGGAATTGGAAATCAAATCCAGAGAAAATGAATCCAATAACCCGGAGTTTCCGGCCGCCCCAGGAAACATGGAGGCAAAAGAACTCTCAGCAAGTCCAGCCATGAAGGGAATCGAAGGGCCGAAAACGCCCACGGAAGGGGAAACAGGAGCTAAAACAGAAGCCCCTTTAACACGAAGGGAGAAGAAAAAACTTAAGAAACAGCAGAAGAGAGCAAAGCAGAAACGCAGATCCATTTTGCCAATAGCGCAGAATAGTCATAGAGCTAATGAGACAAGAAACTTATTGCCATCCTATCCGATTTTTAATTTCAAACGGAAGCCTAAGAATAAATGCTCACTGATAGAAAAAGAAATGGACAAAGAAAGGGCAAGAGACGGCATCCCGCAACAAGACTCTGTTCAAGAGGATCAGGAGAACCAGGCGGTTCAGGAGTCACCACCATACCCAGCAGGGTTACCATCAACCACCGCACAGGTGACACCCAACAGGGCTTGAAGGGGCAAGGAGGACGCATCCACACAAATAAGGCCCGATGACCCTTTGGAACAAGAGGACCACAAGGGCAACACGGAACAAATTACATCATGGCCATTGGAGCAAAAACGCTCAGCGAGTAGGCTGGGAACCAACAACATGGCAGAAATCGAACAACATTGGCGATCACCGAATAACCCCCCCCACAGCTTGAGAGTATGCAACCAGTGTAACGAGGGGTCCACACAAATGAAAAACCTCGAGGAAACACCCACATTTTATGAGGTCTTGCTAACTCCCAGGTACCACATGGAAGGCACCCATGACATCTTAAACAGAAATAACACTCTCCGGCTTTTTGCCCACATCAATTCCTTGTGTCAGATAACATCGGAAAACATAGAGTGGGTAAAGTTCAAAAGATTACCAGGTGACAGTCACGGGGACTCAACGTTACTGGGCTTCAAGGATCAAGCACTCCAACGGGCTGTTCTGGGAGAAGCGCAACAACTCGCAAGCTGGGGCATTGATACATCAGAACCTAAACAACCCAACTATCCCTTTGTGCTTAAACCCCAAAATAGGGGCCAGGGAGCCACATCAATTCTGAAAGGCACCAGCAATAATAGAAAACATGGGGAACACATCAATGAACGCCTTATCACTCCCATAATCATTTCTGTCCTTCAAAGCAACAATCTGCGTCGAGTACTAATTGGCCAACCAAAACATGCTGTAAGTGGGGCCAATTGGCTTCAGCAACCCTAGCCAAACTCTAGTACTCAACAATGAAGGAAGGGTAAAGCTGGTGCAGGCAGACCAATACAAAGGGCAAAAACCTAACTCTCCTCAGGAATTAACCCTCATATCATGGAATATATCAGGGTTAAACAAAAAAGTAGGGAACAAGGAAGTACAGGACTACCTCGCTAAAGGGGATATAATATGTTGCCAAGAAACCTGGTCAATGACATCAACCCCCCTAGAGGGCTTCCACGAACATCGGAAAAATGCAACAAAAATAAACATCTTTGGACGCCCATCTGGGGGTCTTTCCATCTTCATAAGTCATGCGCACAAACTTAGAACGACGGAAATAAGCGTAAATTCCTCAGACATGCAAGCAATGACGATCACCGGTTTAAGGGAAGGTCACCGACCGCTCAACCTGCTGCTCATAAACTGTTATATCAATCCAGCAATGACAGCCGCCAGCATAGAATCTTTCACCAACATGCTGGAAGATTTAATCCTAAAATATGAACATTTCCATGTAATCGTCGCAGGTGATTTCAACCTGAGAAGTCTGGAAGGAGCTTCCAGCACACCAAAGAAAGGGCACAAGGCGTGTCCACTGAGCTGCCTTCTCAAAAATGTCAAATTCAAATCAACCCACTTCACGATGAAATCACGCTCACCCTCTTGGTGCCCAAAACCATCATTTCGAAACATATCTACCATCGACTACATCTTAACCAACGAGAAATTGGCTGACAAATTGAAAGATTTTCAGGTCGATGAAAGAGGAGAAAGCGATCATAGGCCTTTACGTGCCACATTCGATATAGGAATGGAAACAGCAGAGCTCCAGAAATTGATGGGAGAAACCACAGGGGAGGAACAATATAGAGCCATCAAAAGAATAAAATGGACAATCAAACTTGAGGGGAAAATGCAGGAGTGGGCAGCAACGCAGGAAGTCAGAGGACCGAGGGAGATTAACCACAACACTCTTGGGCACTGGGAAGCACTTACGGAAGACCTGTGGCAGAAACTGGGTAAAGAGCAAGTCAGAAAAAAACCTTCCTGCAAGGCAAAACAGATACCAAAAAGCATAAGACAACGCAAAGGCACCCTAATGAAGGCACTAAGGAAAAGGAAAAATAAAGGCTCACCGGAAGAGGGGGCCAACATCAGCAAACTGAGAGCTGCCTACAGGAGGGAAGTAGGCGCACACAAGAGGACAGAAATGGAACAAAAATGGCTGACAGTATTTGCCCTGTTAAAGGAAAAGAACAACGCCAAATTATGGAGGTACATAAACCATCTGAGCTCTCAGCCCATAGGCAAGGCCAACAACATTGGAAGCTACGAATGGGAAGAGTATGTAAGGGGCTTATATAATAAAGAAACACCAACCTCAGAGCAAACCCCTCCTAAGAACACCTGGGAAACAAAGATCGACACAGACACTCTCCCCGGGAATATAGACGAAGCAGGATCAATGATACCTGGGAGAAAAGGCTTCACAGAGACTGAAATAACAAGGGAAATAAAGAACATGAGGAATGACGGGGCGCCAGGCCCAAATGGCATACCAGCCCTGGTATTTAAAACAGCTCGATCATTCTTCTCCTCAATTCTCACCCCTCTCTATAATTACACATACTCAACAGCATTAATCCCACAAACATGGAAAGGTTCAATCCTTTTTCCAATCCACAAGAAAGGCGACCACTGCAATCCCGCCAATTACAGGTTAGTGGCCCTGCTGGATGTAGAAGCCAAAGCCTATGCTAAACTATTATTGAGGGAATTAGAAGACTGGGCCAACAACAACGAAATACTACCATTCTATCAGACCGGCTTCAGGGCTAACAGTGCAACCATTGACAACATCATGACCCTGTCCTACCTCTCGAAACGTGCAGTGAAAGACAGGCATATGCCACTGTTTTGCTGTTTCATCGACTACAGCACAGCTTTTGATAGAGTGGACAGGGGCAAACTCTGGGGAAAACTGTCAGGTTGGGGAGTTCCATCAAAGCTACTGAAAGCCATCATATCCCTCTACGAGGGGACCTGGGTACAAGTTAAGCTAAGCCCCACAGCGTTATCTGCAAGAGTGCAAACCAACAACGGTCTGAAGCAGGGCTGTGTTTTAGCCCCTCTACTATTCAATCTTTACACTGCCGACATGGGGGGAGCCCTGAAAGAGGCAAGCCTAGTTCCACCTAAAGTGGGAACGGTAAGACTGGCAATCCTTCAGTATGCAGACGACACCGTAGTGATGGATCACACAAGGGTGGGCCTCCAAAGAGCACTAAAAGAGCTGGGGAAGTACAATAAGGAAAATCATTTAACGGTCAACCAAAGCAAAACAAAGATAATGGTATTCGGCAGATACCCTCACAAAAAGCAGGCGCGCTGGACCTTGGGTGATCTTCAAATTGGCACTACCACAGCCTATAACTATCTTGGGGTTTGGCTGCATGAGAGGGCAACATCGTCAACTCAAGCTAAACATCTAAATGTCAAAACCAAGAGCGTACTCTTATCAATGAGACGCCTCATCCAACGTCTAACTAGCCCTACAGCGGAACCCATGCTGAAGGTCCTTAAGGCTAAACTAATCCCGGCCATCAATTACGGGCATCTGGCATTCCCAGGAGACCTTGACAAACTCATATCAGCAGCGCAGGTCAAAGCACACAAAATCGTGCTGCAAACACCAAGGTATGCAAGGAACATTAGATTACGGCTGGAACTAGGGCTCAGCAGACCAGAGCTGGCACTACAGGGGGACCTAATTAAGTACTACATTAGAGTCCTGAAAGCACCCCAAGACTCCCTTAAACATCATTTGGAACCAATCTTTAGAGAAAAGGACTCCCCCTGGCACATCAAGCTGGGTATAGCAATAGAGACCCTTAACATTGAACCACAAAGCCTGTGCCTAACAGAAATCCCGCATAAGACCTGGTCAAACATCATGAGACGGCAGGTTCGCTCTATTTCGTTCGAACTGGATCTAAACGCTCTTCGCCAGAACACCCTTACTAAGGCACTGAACGAATCTTATATCATGGGGAAAGCCCAACCATATCTAAATGAAGCACTAGGGACCCAGGCCCGTCGGAAAATTCTTTTCATGAGACTAGTGGCCTTAAGAACAGCGGACCTCAATCCTGAATGGGCACGCATAGCTGGTGCTTCCTCTTGTCGCCTCTGCAATTACCAAATGGAATCCTGGTTCCACTTACTATGTTGCTGCCCCAAATTAATCAACGAGCGACAAAGGATGCTTCGCCCTATCTTCAGAAACCTTGGCATTAGGACATGCAGGGAGGCATCAGACTGGTGCTTCTCAGAAACAACAACCCACTCCCTCGCCAGAGCAGGAAAATTCATTCATCACATCAGACTGGCCCTAGGTGCGAGTGCCTCACCACAAGTACGAACAATATAGAGCCAGAAACAGGCAAATGATGTGCTTCAGCAATAATGCAAAGTCACTGAGGAGCCAGCCCGATGATCTTCGGACGAAGCAAAATCAAGCTCCAAGAGCTTAAGGCAAAAAGGGACCTGGCAATACAGGACCGGACTGCCAGAAACAGGGTTTGAAAGGCACGCAGTTCGGTGGGGGTGGGAGGCGACAGGGGAGGGCAAAATATTGGGGGGGGTGGGAGCCAACTTTTTTTTTTTTTTTTTTATTACTTTTTTTTTTTTTTTTTTAGCATTTTACTTTATTTTTACTGTAATGATTTTAAATAATTGAACAGTCAACAATAAAAACTACTGTTTCAAACTACGACTGAGTTAGATGTTATACAACCTACTCTAGCCAAGAAGCTATTTTTACAATTCAGATATGGGACACTCCCTCTACATGCTTTTACTGATAGGTGGATGGGAGGCCCCCACCGTCCATGCCCTGGTTGCAGGAAGGAGGAGGAATCTCCTCTTCATGTCTTACTTTTCTGCCCCGCATATGCTGTAATTCGGAAGAAGTGGGTCATTCAGTTATGTACAAATCTGGGCATTAGAAACTACCTTGCTTTTTACAGGATTCTGAGAACTGATACTAGTCCTGTGATAGTCGCTGTAGTTGCAAAGTTCCTGTTCTTAATGTGGCAAATGCAAAGGAAATTGACTAGCTGAGCTATATAATCCTTCTGTATTAACTGATCTCGGGAATGAATTTGTGTAAACATGTAATTTTTTATGCTCTTTTAATGATATTTAGACTTAATTTAAAATTTTACAAATCTTAAGTTCTCCTTTCCCATTTCTGATACACCGTTGTGTTGATGTATTTTAAACTAAAAGGATTGTGAGGAAATGTATTTCTGATTTTAAAAAATATGATGATTGACTATCTGGAATAAGTATCCTTTTTAACCCCTCCCATGCTGGTGACGAACCCCAGCCGTCACGCCCCGCGGTGGGCGTGTGCGGATGACGGCTGGGGTTCGTCACGGCCCCGCCCTGTTCTTTTGTTTACCGCACAGCGGAAAAATCGCGGCCGCAGCGAAGGGGTTAACATGTATGTGCTATTATGGTTATATCCAACCAAAATAAAGCTTTTTGGAATGGAATGGAATTACCAAAACAGATAAATAAAAGGCATTGTCATTTACAATGCCAATAGCCTAAACTCTCTGCCCTATTGTATTGCAAATGCTTGTTTTTATTGCACTTCGTCTGCTGATCGTTATTATACAACATGAGACCTAAGGTTTTCAAGTGAAGTGCTCTGCCCCCATTTTGCACAGCTTCACAGTAACCTTACATGTGCTTTAATGCACTTCGATCGCTGGTCGTGGGTATTTACACAACATGAGACCACTGGCTTTACAGCTAAGTCCGTGGGGAGCTCCATTCCAAGATGGCCACTCTGCAATGTAGCTATACTGCTTGCCTGTTGTAGTCTGTTTTCTATTTCGATGCCCCGCCCTCCAATATAACCTTCCTGACACGGCCCTCCCTTTCCCTGTCAACAGCAGGGCTGACAAGAAGGTCCGAAGGGGAGGTGGCTGGAGAGGATCAAAGAAGGATTTTTTTTTAGTTTGTTTTTTTAATTCGCAGTTTGTTTTAACAGCTTTTTTTTAACCCTTTTGAAGAATTAAGCTACTTGTATTTCTGCTCTCGGATTCGAATCTCCATCTGAAACCGAACGGCAGCTGTCAAGAAATCTCCGCTTCGTAACAAGGTATGTGATTTCTCACCAGTGATTTGGATTCAGGGTGGTCCCTTCGTCTTTACCGAGGGCGAAGTAATTATGGGCTATCTCAGTTGTTTCAATTTCAGAGGAGTAAAGGCTCTTATCCACTAAGACCTGCAAGTGCCGCCCCGCCCACCATTTTTGATGATACTGCTCACCAGTTATGTTTTATGTTTTGACATCTCCCCTCCCAACCCGCGTTATCCTTTATACCCCCGTTATGTTGTATCTCTTCGAGTGAGCGTTCGCGTTATTCTGTTTGTGCTGGGTGTTGTCCCCTTTTGAGGGAGTTGGGTTGGGGGCATCGTTCTCCACTGTTCCTCAATTGGGTAATTGGATATTCCCTGGACTAGCAGCGCTCTTCTGTGAAATTATGACAATCAGCCTGCCAGGGCAATTTAACTTCTTATACAGACAGTTCATATGAATGGCTATTTTTTCTTAGTCGCAAAAAAATATGCAAAAAGTTTTGATCTTAGCCTCCAAAGGGAGGCGCGAATACTTAGTTTACATTACAGTTTGTGGACTGTTGGACCATTATTATTGTGTGTGGTTCCAGTGTACTGAGGTACGTAGTCTCTGCAGCTGGGAAGGTACTTGGCCGTGTGCAGCCTTTTGGTTTAAGGTTTGGTTTCACGCTATAAACGGTAATCTGGAGTCGCTGGAGCCTCTTGAACGCGACTAGCATTTAACCCTCAGAACATGCCCAGGCATAACACTCTGCAATGAATAGAGACGAGCAAACTACCTACCCGAGGCCGCTGGCTCTTAAACGGCGGCAGCTCGCAGTAAAGTATTTTACATTATTTAGGTATAGTTCATGTGTCGCATTCTGATGGTTTAACGAATCGAATGAATGTATTAAATATTTATTTAATTTTCTAATCTTGAGTAGGCGCTGTAACTAGTTAATTAACGTAAATGATTATTGTCCCTACGGAATATTTTACATTTGTGTTTTTAGGGACCTATAAACCTTAAAAGTGGCGTCTTTTGAATGCGTTCTTGTATTTGTAATGCTCTGAAAATCGCCACCACGTAGCCTCACGGCACGTGTGTTTAATAAATGAAAAATAGACATTAATTAAAAAAAGAACATAAAACGTCCCGACAAGACTAATAAATATAGTAATAATCCTGGCATTCAACTGAGCAGAAAATCCATCTAGAATTCAGTGCCAGTCGCAAAATGTCTTCAGATTTTTGCAATTAAAAAAATAATTTTAAGTTTGAAACTCCTTAGGGTTAACAATGTCTACTAAATTGGAGCAAGCCTGTTTTGGTATCACCAACACGTTAATTACCGTAATTTGTTTGCATAACACCGCTTTTGAACTGCAGCTGTAGAACTAGCGTATCATGTCGGCTCCAAAAATTAAGCCACTGACATATTGAGAGCGACATGTACAGACATGTTCTCATCACAGATTACATTTTTTAAAGGGATTAATGTGCAACGTGACAACCAAGTTAAACCAATGATATTTACTACTTATGACACATTGTGTACACGCAGAGATGTTCTTGTAGCTTTGTAACTAAAGTGATCAAATTAATACGTTTACAGGTAAACTTTAATGCTGCTTTGTTTTGTGATTTAAGAGGTGACCCTAAAATAGTTGGTGTTAATGGCCTTAAATTATACCTTTTGAGTTTTGAAATCTAATGTAAACAGGTTGAGAATATGTATTTTTATTTAAAAAACGTAAATATCAAATTAGTGTTTAGTTTACTTGTTTCTAGTGACTTGAAAACTCATCAAATGCTGTCATTGGGTTTATTTAGACGTGTAGGTTTAAAACACCGAGTGCACAGGTAAAAAAGGTTGACTGTTCTTACGTTCGTAAAATGTTATTGTTTCTTTCCTAGACTTATCCTTGGCAATACCTACCAAGCATTGGCAACTCAAATCGTTTAGGCTTTTGTGTATCAACAGCTGTTGCCACTTTACCTGGGTACTGGTAGCTAGTGCTTGCGTATCACACAGTGAAGCTTGCACTTTTTGCTCTGTGTTGTATGCTAGTGATATTTGGTGAATCCCTTGAATTGTACAAAAGCCAAACCAGACCTCCGTGCCAGTGTTACAAAGTGTATGCCAAATTGGCTATTCCCATTTGGGAAGTACCGACTTGCTTATAAGTCCTTAATATATGGTTTCCAGGATACCAAGGGCATGTAAGGCAGTGTCCCCACATAAGGCTGCAACACTGATTATGGCACTCTGTGACACAAAGGCACAGAAAGGCTCCCAGCCTGCCACTGCAGACTGGAAGGACCGTGTTTACACTGCCAGTTCCACGTTGCCATTCAAATAAATGGCAAAGCCACCCCTTCCCTTAACAATATGCAAGTCTCCACTAAGGAAGGCCTAGAGAGCCCCATGGCATGGAGCTGCTTATTGTTAAGAGGGACATGAATGTGTATATCTGTGCAGCAGACCCATCAAATTATCGTTTTGCTGTGGAAAAGTTAGTTGCCCATTGGCTAATACAGGGTTGTAGCTGGGCCAGCTAAGTGGCTAGTTTCTGAAAGGGACTACCTACCGGGGTACTGTAAGGTGTCAAATTAATCTTGGCATGAAACCCTTACATGATGCTCAGGTCAAATTGAATGTCACTGTTAAAGTAAAGCAACATTTAGAAGGTTGCCATTCTGTGCCCCAGTAGTCTCACACAGGCTACAACCCACAGACCGCTTTGTGCCTGCCTGGGCACTTGTGTGTGACTCCATGGCTTAGGATCAAAAACAGCTTGCTGCAGGGTGAGGTGTTACCTACCCTTCGTAAGAAGCCACTCTAGGTGTTTGCCCAAAAGGCAAGCTTCAAAGGGGAAGCTGCCTTTGATGGGCAAATGGTGACTGTTTTTTGTTCAATCAGGTACATGTATAGCTCCACTTATTACCAGAGAAGGTATTCAGGTACTGTGCTGCATGTATCTGTCTAAGAGCCAGGTATTGAGTCCCTAACTGAAGTGTATCAGCAAGGGTGAAGTGCAGAGGTGGAGGGTTTTTTCAAGACTTGACAGCAAGGTGGCAGAAGAAGCATCCTCCAGAGTGGCAGTGATGGATGCATGGTATATGGGCGAGTTGAGCAGAGATTCCTGGGAGGATGGTGGCAATTCAGGCCGTGGTTCATGTAAGCGGGTCTTTGGTCGCAAAGGGTTTTGTAGGTGTGGGTCTGAAGTTTGAGTTGGCTTCTCTTCTGAATGGGGAGTCAGTGGAGGGCCTTCAGATGTTGGGGGATGTAGGGCCTCTTGGGTAAGTTGAGGATCAGTCTGGTTGCTGCATTGTGGATCATCTGGTCTCTTTTCATGAGTAGGGTGGTGGTGCCGGCATAGTGTTACTGTAGTCTAGCCGTCTGGTAATGATGGCTTGAGTCAACTGTTTCCTGATGCTGATGGGGAGCCTCTTGAAGACTTTGCGGAGTGAGGAATTGCCACAAAGGCAACCCAATCAACTGCGCCACAACTGGAGCATCCTATGAGCATCTTTTCATCCTGCATCCCCAGCTTCAGGACCACTCCATTATAGTCTATGGCGGTCATGCTGTAAAGGCTGGAACTAGACTGAAAAATGTATGGTTGCCATGGAACTGTACAAATCTACCCCACTGCTCCCCCTCTAGCCTCCCCCACCTTCAGCCTGTTCGGTTTGATCACCCAACCAGGGCCACAGTAGCCAAACTAACTATCACAAACCTTTTTGAAAAGTTTCCAAACTTTTTGTTGACCAATGCTTGTTTGCGGTTTATATTACGTGATGAAACCTTTTTAAAATCTGCACCTCCCGAACCTTTCAGAGGATTTTACTCATAAAGGACCCAAAAATTCATAAAAATATAATCTATTTTTATAAATAGGTTTTTTTTTTTCGTGTTGTGACTTTATTTTGTAGTTTGGTACTCTTAAATAATTCTCACCAAGTTTTTAGGCCAGCCTTGCTGCCCAAAAGCCACAGCTACCCAGGTTTGAGCTTACAGTTGTTCGAACAAGCCTCACTGGACCCACAACCTTTTTTGCATGTGGATTCCACGATAAGACTACCTAGCTATATCCTATAATCCATGCAAATTCTCACTGCCCTGAATATGGTTGACCTAAAAATGGGTGCTGTGCTGATTGTACCAAATGTATTCCAGCACTGTAGAGTCAGAATTGCAAGAGTGTTAAATGACATTCACTACGTTTGCTGCCTGAAAAATTGTGTTGAACGTGCTGATTGTTGTGCTTGATGTCCCTGAATCTGCATATGTTTACTGGGCATTCAGCACCATTACCTCTCCTAGAAAACGAAAGTAGGTGTAACCTGCTGTTTGTGTGGGTGTGGTGTTTATCGCATTAATCGTGATGTACAGTAGCCTGGGTTACTGCATATATCCGTGTAATTAGGCTGACCTTTATCTGGGTTTAAGTGAAGAATCTTGTTGCCATGCTTGTGGTATTCAAAGTAGTTTGAATGAAAATCAGTAAAAATACCATAGTTCTTACTAATGCCTTATAGTGCCTTTGACTGCAAGTAAACTAATCCTAAGACATAATGGCTCTTAGATGGGGACTGAAGACATTCACATGTTTGCTGAGCAGCAGTATTCCAAGAGTCACTTCAGGGTTCAAACCTTTTTCTTCCCTTTGCAATCTGTAGCTTTCTGCAACGTCTCTGGTAAATTGAAGAACCGAAAATAGAAGCTCACACTGCCTCTGGACAATTGACCATCATAGATTTACTGGCCTTTTCAAATTAAACAATGTGAGTAAAGTTGTGAAGTCTTAGGAATGCAAACTGACCATTTGTAATCTATAATCCAAGGAAAATATGCTCACTTGTTTTTTTTTTGTTTTGGTTTTTTTCAATATAGATGATTGAAACATTGACAACATCCGAAGCACAGACCCTTCTCTACCAGTTAAATGAATTGCTGGAACAGGAACTTAGATGGCAGCCTAAAACCTGTGGGCTGAGACTTATTGAATCTTCTCATGACAATGGCCTTCGCATGACTGCCAGGCTAAGGGACTTTGAAGTCAAAGAGCTCTTGAGCTTAACCCAGTTTTTTGGGTTCAGTACTGAGACTTTTTCCTTAGCTGTTCATCTTTTAGATCGTTTTTTATCCAAAATGAAGGTAAGTTATGTTGGACTACGTACGTTCTACTCTATGTATGTTAAGCTTTATTCTTTTTGCTGGGAGTGAATAATTGCTAAATGTTGGGAGCACTGTTCTGTCTGCGGAGAGAAGTAATGTGACATTATGCACCAATGGATGTTATTACTGCAGCCAAAATAGACAAGTGTAGGAAAGTGGAGTAATATGTGGTATGGCTAGATTGCCTTACAATGTAATATTCTCATAATACCCCAAAGATAATACTTTGATTCACACACATACATCCTTAGTACAGTACTGGTAGAGCTGCAAAGAGCAGTCTGGCTTTACTAGAGGAACACATGGTAAGACTTTGAGAGCACCAACATAGACAATAAGTAATTGACAAACCTTGCTAAAAATCCAAAACCAGTTTGTAAAAATACTGTAGTTTTATCTTGTTAGACACCAAAACGAACTGAATAACATATGTAGAACTGGAGTTAGACTTTTGAAGTAATATTAAATCGCTACTGTAAAATACATAGACAAAATACTTTTCCTGTCATTGGCAAAATGCACTAGAGACAATCGGTCACTTGCAGGCTGAGTTACTTGGCACCCTTATAGGATGTGAGGTCATGTGAGCTCCAAGACTAGGCCGCAATAGTCAGATCAGTTTTACCTAGCCCTTGGAGTTCGGTTACAGAGTTGTGATGGCTGTCGTTGGTGCTGAACGGGAGCTGCGGGTGGTGCTGTTTTTACTGCTTTATACAGCACTGCAACAAGTAAAATAAAAAAACTTAACCGGTACGCAGCTGCTGACATCGTATGATGGGTGTGCAATATTCTGTTGATGCAGAGTCTGATGTGGGTGTCTTTTACTGGACTGGTGACCAACAAGCCTTGGCAGCAGTAAGCACCCCAAAAAGCTTTGGGGACTTCACTAGGTCCGGGGGAGTAACATATGGGCTGGAGACTTCGGGCTGGAAATAAAACTCCTACAATGCATAGAACTGCTTGGATTTGGGTGGTCCCTCGCCTCACCCATTGGCCATTATCTTTACATCTGGTGAACATTTTTGCCCTCCGTTTGCAGGGAACTAGGACAATGAGTCCAGGGGAGACCGAGCGTGCTTCTGGCTTCCACCAAGTTCCCTCTTTTCGTGAGTGTTCAGTTTTGGCCAAGGATGTGGGTCGTTAACTCACTTCAAAGTCTGTTGCCTCCGGGACAAGGTATCCCTAGTTTGTTGTAGGCTGGTGGGCAAAGTCGTGTTTCCGGCGCCACCGGTCTCTGCTTGTTCCTTCCATGAAGTAAGTTGTTCAGATCTGAGGCTCTGGTGTCAGCGGGGTGTTTCTTAAATCGTGGGTTATGGGGAGTTCGAGGTGTGGGAGCTAGGAGCCAATGGGCAGATAGTCCCTACAGTTTGCTCTTGAGGTGACCACATCCAGTGGTGTAGGTCACCTTTTCTCTCCAAAATCCAGCTTTCTGCCTTTCTAAAGATGGCGGATCTCTTAGGTGTGCAGACCAGGCTGTCCACCCTAAAACCCAGTGGGTGTGTACATCTCCCACATAGCTAATTTCCTGCCTTTCCCAGGTGCAAGCGTTCTTAGGGCAAGGGGGGGGGGAGCTGTTTCCTCCTCAGGGGGACAGTCCAGGTGCATATTGGGAGTTGGTATAGCTTTTGAAGCCCACCACTCTTCTGTACGAATTCACTAGCTGTCTGGGGAGGATGGAGGTGTGACCCCATCCTTGCCCAGCCTTTGGATTCCTGGGAGTGATGACACTGCTTGGCATTCGGTCAAAATCTTGTCTTGGCAGCAGCAGGTGTGGGGAAAGTGAGGGCTGGTCAGCCAGAACACAATAAGGCTGGGGGCAGCCTCTAAAGTGCCCTCTGGGTGTATTCCAGGGCACGAGAATCTTGTCTGGTGTGAGAAGGCACGTTGTTTGATACCAAACATGATATATTTTAGTGATGCCATCACTGAGCTGCTTATCTCTAGGGTACCCAGTTGGCAGCCCATATTATCTTATGGACAGATGACGTATATAGTGGTTTCCAATGGTGAACACTACTATAGGGACGTATAGGCTTGCACTTACATGTTCATACCTTAAATATAATGCATCATGGGCTGAGGAGCCCTTCCTTAGGGGTGTCTTACATACCTTAAAGATAGTGTTTGTGACGGTGCCACACATGGTGAGGGCATAGTTGAGTTTGTGCATTTTGCACTGCTACTGCAGTCTACAGTGGCAGACCTGCTGTCAGTATGGGTCGACCAGGGTGGCACAAACTCATGTTGCAGCTCTAGTGAATCCTTTACCACCAAATGCCCTTGGTACTATATACTAGAGACCTATACAGACCCCCCAGGATATAGCGGCATGGATTAGCAAATTTAACTACACAAAAATGGAAATTTAGCGGCACAAATATGGAAATTTTGCGGCATTTTAGGTGGCCATTTTTCCTACAACAAACATATCTTAGTTTTTTTAGTTATTTAACAACATGAAGCTATGTATATTTGGTTTATTTACAATGTAGACCCTTTTTGCCCCTCGAGCGTGTGCTTCACAATTATGGGCTGGTGCGCATTCTTTTTATATTTCAGACCCTACCATTAACCCCATTGCCAGCGATCCTCCGTAACCTACAACTCGTCATTAACTGGTTCATCTGGAAAGGCAAGAATCTGCGTCTTCACCAACAACAACTTATCCGACCTAAATCGGAGGGAGACAGGGGGCTTCCCCTGATCCCACGGTATTTCCAGGCTAAACAGTTATGCTTTATTATGGAGAACCAAGAACGTGAACTCCCGGGGAAGGTGGGTGGTCTAAAAAAAGGTAAACATTAAAATGGAGCCCGGAGGACATGAGGCCGTCTGCCGCACAGACAAAGCGGACCCATGGAAACCGGGTTGGCGGTAGACCAGGCCTTGGTGGTAGCCCTCGAAGAGTTGCAGCCTAGCATTGAATGGCGCGTCCATACTGTGTGCTGAGATGGGAGGGGTGGGCGGGGCCTTGAAGGGAAAGGGGGCCCTTCTGGAGCCGGTGAGGCCCATCTACCTGTCAGCCGATGCCCGCTCTCCTGCTGCGGTGGGTTAAGGCTCACCGCTACGGTAGGTTTCATTACTGGCTGCCGCTAGCGTTTCCATGACCATTAAATGACATCACTCGGGTCGGAGGCTAAAGATCGCTCGCCATTCACGAAGCGAGAGGCTACGTGTGTCTGGCTGCATGTGTGGATCAATCCCTCCCTCCTCAGCCCCCACCCGTCTCCCATCATGCCCAGAAGTGCACTCCCTGAGGGAGGTGCAAGTCTACGGGACAGCAGTCTCCAGCTGATGGAAGTTTAGAATGGGCGACAGGTGGCACGTGGTTTCGATGTTGCCCCTCATTTTCCAGTGTTACTTTATAGAACCAACACGTTCCTTCTTTCTTCTACAGGTAGCGCATTCTATAAATTAGCACAACTGTTGTCATTGCCAATGCTTGATGGCCGGTGCCCTGCGGCCTTGTTGTAGTCCCTTTTCTGTGTCTCCATCTGAACGTACTGCTTTAACATCGAAGCAGAAGTATAAAGCGGAAGAGGAAGTACAGCAGCCGTGAGCCCTTCAAAGTACTGGTGCTTGAGCATTGAAGCGGAAGTACAGTGCGGACCGGACCGGAAGTGCAGTGTAGAGCAGACCGGAAGTACAGTGTCTGTGTGCCCGCGAGTGAGGAGTCTCCGGAAGTGCTGCTGCAACCGGACAGGAAGTGCATAGACTCGCTGCTGCGTCGCTGGTAGAGCGGGGAAGGAAGCGTGGTTCCATTTTGTGGGGTGTTTTTGAGGTGCGGGGCGGTGAATGAGGGGGCGTAGGCCCTGTGTGGCCCCCTGCAGTGCTTGGAGGCAGAGGGTGCCTCTGTTGGGTGGTTAACGATGGCGCCTTCTTATACAGACCCCTCAGGGTATAGCGGCTTTTGTAAAAATGCAGCGCGATTTTTACAAAAGTGGTGATTTCGCGGGCACTTTTGTAAAAATTGCGACATTTTTACAAAAGTGCCGATTTCGCTTCAAATCGCGATATCCTGGAGGGTCTGCCTATAAGTGGGTAAAGCGTCTGCCAATTTGAGATTACCAAGTTGAACATAACTGCTTTAGGAGAGAGCACTGGCACTGGGGTCTTGACAGCAGACTCCACTGCACTATCAGAATTCGAACCATCTGTAGTTTGAGCAGAAAGAGGGGGTGACTGTACAAAAAGCTGCACTTGCCTACAAACCAGGCTAAGAATTTAGGATTTTAAAATGTAACAAACAGGGGTGTGGAATTTAATAAAACATCTACTTGTCCATGGGGCAGGCTGCTTAATAAATCTACTTGTCCTGTAACAAAATCCACTTGTCCCCTTTGTGCCATTTAATGCGGCAACAAATTACGCAGCAATCTCATTATATAAGAGTTCGGATATAGCCTCTCTGATTATGCCAGGGTTCATACCATAGTAGTGTTTGATTACTAGCAATTCCCTTATGCTGCTATGTTTCTGCAGGTCTACATACTGGGGCTGAAGGTAGTGGTAAGCAATAGTTCCAGGGTTGGAATGCCCTTTTTAGTCTGTGCAAACCTACTTGCGTGCATGTTTTAAGGTTTTTCACCAATTCTTCTCTAATCATTTCCCTTACTGAGAACGGTTGGAAATTTACTACTGACAGTGGCAGACTTAAAACTTCCAGGGTGGGGAAAAAAGTGGTTGGAGGAAAAGTGAACTTGAAAACTTTCAGATTTTCATACAAGCAAATCTACACCTGCATATTTGCTCATGCTAAAATGCAGTTCACAAACATTTTCTGGGAGTACTATTTCTTGGCCTACTTCTGTAAATTCTTGTGAATTCATGGAAACTGTATGCAAGGATATATACCCTGGATGCACTTTTGAGACTTTCTTTAATAATTGGGTCTCTAATTAGGCCTGGCGTTAACCATGACCTTATGTTTTGTTTTTTATTCTGTCTCTCTCCGTCTGTCTATCAAATCGCGTCTCTGTAAGTGACAGTATTTTGCTCTTTTAGAAGGAGCATATTGGCACACAATGTAGTTTTTGTTCAGTGCCCAGAACCACTGTGGCAATGTGTGCTGAGAAACAATTTTTTTGTTTTGCTTTTGCCAATGCTTGTTAGAATGGTGAGGACCCAGCAGCTCCCATACTGTTATGGTTTTACAAAAACCATGCCTAAACAAGTCACGCCTTGACACAACCAAAAGCCTGACTACCAATTTCAGACCCACTAGCTTTGCCAATGCTTTATTTTTGTTTTACATATTCATATTTAAACTGGCTTAACTGATATTCCATTCTGAATATTTTTGGGAAATACTAACATACATAAACATGTTACTAAATGATGCTGCAAAGATACGGTACCTAAAATCTTACAGTAAAATGTTTTCTTTTCTTAAATGCATTTTTTTGTGAACGTTTTATTTTGAAAGCAAAGGATCATCACTCTTACTTTCAAGCTCTACAAATATTTGCATATAATCAGAGCATTCTGGGTGCATTATACAGAGCCTCATATTACTAAACTTTGAAAATGCGTGCACACTTTTATACTGGAACCACCGTCAGTAGTGCAGGCTGAGCTTAAAACATATACTTTTAGTGCTCACCCTAATAATAAAGGCTTTGCGTTAATGAACCATATATACAAGTTTTAACAGCATTAACACACATATTACATATAACACACACTTTACCTTAATTGTAGAGAATGCCCTTCCCTGATCCACAATGTGTACTGTAAACTGGCAGCCAAAGGGTTTGTGCTGCAGGGGGTTGGGCCTACTTGTCCCAAGGACAAAGTGCACATTAAAACTTGCTGCCCTTGACCCCAAACAATATGTCCTGGGCGTCGGGCTATAGGAATTTCACATCCCTGAACAAATACTATGCTGAAACGCTTATTAAAAAAATACCTTTTGGGGAAGGCTGACTTTTAAAAATAAATCTTTAACTGTTGCGCAGATCATAATCTTCATTTTCTTGAAAAACTGCATTTGGAGGTTGGCTGATCTGATGTACTATCTCTCCAGGTAACTACTTTTTAGGTCTCGTGACCTGCGGTGCACTGCGTAGCAGTGCTCACGCAAGTCGCGTGAGCTTTAGTAGGTAAAAAAGGGGAATGTGAGCTGACCTAGGAATCTCACACCCTCGTGCATGTGCGGTTCCTTTTCAGCTCCCCATTGGCCTTTGCGTGCGTCTTATTCTAAAAGG
The DNA here is from genome assembly GCF_964261635.1 of Lissotriton helveticus. Classification (NCBI taxonomy): domain Eukaryota; kingdom Metazoa; phylum Chordata; class Amphibia; order Caudata; family Salamandridae; genus Lissotriton; species Lissotriton helveticus. Next base: position 898,442,770 of record NC_136068.1, on the reverse strand, counting down.
CTGCATGCAATTGGCCCGAAGCACGCGTATAGCTCCTCCCATGGCCTATTGGTGTCTATTACGCTCACCAAGTGCGTAATAGACACCAATAGGCCGTGGGAGGAGCTATGATTGTGCCCACACAGGCGTGATGTGCGCGCCACTTGTTTCTGTTTGCACTCATGCAGCACCTACGGATACCTTGTCAAGTTCGACTAATGCAATTTTTTTTCGCTTTTGTTTATAAACAAAAAGAATTGGTTAAAAGGCAAAGATTTTGTATAACTGCGCGTTATTTGTCTAAAAGCAACATACAGCTAAAAGCATAACTTTGTAAAAGCCAAGCCACTTCATGTCCGCTAAAGACCCGATTTAATACACGCGCGTTTTCTAAAATTAAACACAGCGAGGCATCGGGTGCGTGATTTATAGGATATTTAATAAGACTGGGAATGGTGAAAAAAACGATAGTGGATTCTCGATGACGTGACTTCTAACCTGTGCATTTGAAGAGCAGGAAAGACTTTCGTGGCGGTCTGTGAGTGCCCAGTGCTCGTGAGGTCTGCGGATGTGTGGTTACTAGTGAGTCTGGTAAAACAACATCCAGCGCTCTCAAGTGGAACTATTCGCAGAGATGAAAAATGACAAACGCTTTGAAAACACATGATTAATTCTGATTAAATACGTTTATTTTAAAGCTGACAGTGCTATTTACAAATATTTAGGTGCATTTCTCAATTTTGGTTCTTTTGGTAAAGTATCTAAAAAGCACCGCAGTGTGCGCAATGCACCTCTGAGAACAAAGCTATGTACAATGGAGACGTGTGCGCGGGTTCTCGTCCGTCGTCTGAACACTGGACGTTTCCTGTGCTCTTTGGGGGGCACGCCCCAACCCCTCAAGACTGCGAAGTTTGTGTGGTCTGTTTCCGACCGGACAGTCTGCAAGCTCTTGGTAACTGCCCACAAAACTAATATCTAGATGTGCATTTGCGTGTGGCGTCCGCATCCGGACAGTGTCTGCCCTCTGTGTATAGCATTCGGACTCAGTACCAGGACAGTTTGTGCCATACACTTGCTTGTGGCCACGGCACGCCAAAACTCATGTGCATTTTCAGCGTGGCCTCTGTACACGGACAGTTTGTGCACACACTGTCCATGTACTGTGTGGATTTCGAACCAGTGACGCTGCGTGTCTCCTGTGGGTGATTTCCTACCCTGGACAGTTTGTGTGATCTGCAGGAACGATAGCGAGAACCCTGTGTGTGTGTGACATCCGAACCAGAGCGGTTTGTGTGTTTGGTGTTTCCCACCCGAACTAGACTCTGTGCTGCAGCACAACCAGCGCTGTCTGTGTCCTCCGTGTGTGACATTCAAACTCAAAGCAATTCCTGCATTCTCTGTATATGGCACCTGAACTTAGATAATGTGCATGCCCTCCGTGTGTGGCATCCAAGCTTCAGGAAGTTTGTGTGCTCTGTGTGTGGCCCCTGTATTCTGTGGTGCAGCATCACATTAGATCGCCCCTGGATTATGCGCAGACTCCTGTGGATCCGTGGGCAGGTTGTATTTTTTCCAGGACTGGCACGGATTTGGGTGGCAATGTGTGGTGCGCACCGAGCAGCCCTCCTTGTATCTTGAGTTTTAGTGCAATAATAAAGGTGCCCTTATCCACCTTCCTCTGTCAGCTGGCATTGTATGTGGGTAGCACATTCCTTATTGATACTTGCACACACATGCACGCCTGTGTTGTGAGGGCCTCACGGGATACATGCGCATCTAACACTATATAGTCTCAAGGCGAGAGCGGCATGTCCTGTTCCCTGCCCCAAAGCAGTCTGTGTGTATGTGATGTGAGAGTATGTTCGTATGGGTGTGTGAGAGCACGAGAGTATGTGTCTGTGTGCATAACCAGAGGCGCACACTGCACCAGTGCATGCGCCTCTCCTTTTTATTTAAAAGGATTCCCAGCTCGAGGCGCACAACACCACACGCGAGCACAACACCACACACAACACCACGCGCACACAACACCATGCACTGTCAGTGCTCAATTTCTCCAGGCACACACACCACCAGCCGTCAGTGCTCAATTTCTTGCTCATTGCTCATTGCACCATCAGGATTCAAGCAAGCTGGGCCGAAGACGGCTGTAATGCCAGAAACCGGTCCCCGGAAGCTTGTTTCCTTCCCAGTGTAAGAATTGGCTTTTGTAGTTTGGTTTGACCTGTTCCCATCATGCACTGGGACAGGAACAGACTAATTTGCATACAGCCAGGTTCTGAAACTGGGATGGTGCAATGAGCTAAAAAACGGTGTTGGATCTAGCCCTGATCTCTTGACTGGGTGAGAGTATTCTGCTTAATTCAGAGACTCTGTCCCTCACCACCCCTTGTTGTAAATAATTTTGTCCACCCTAAGCGTGGAAGGGTATACTCAGACATGAGTCCCTTGCTCATTGCACCATCAGGATTCAAGCAAGCTGGGCCGAAGACGGCAGTAATGCCAGAAACCGGTCCCCGGAAGCTTGTTTCCTTCCCAGTGTAAGAATTGGCTTTTGTAGTTTGGTTTGACCTGTTCCCATCATGCACTGGGACAGGAACAGACTAATTTGCATACAGCCAGGTTCTGAAACTGGGATGGTGCAATGAGCTAAAAAACGGTGTTGGATCTAGCCCTGATCTCTTGACTGGGTGAGAGTATTCTGCTTAATTCAGAGACTCTGTCCTTCACCACCCCTTGTTGTAAACAATTTCTCCAGGCACACATACCACTAGTTGGTATTTGTTCACCCCCTCTGTGTTTTCCCATTGTTCTCTTGTAATTTAAAAAAAATTGTAATGTGTGTCCTTCCCTGTATATGCCAGCCCACCTCCCACGCCTGTCATGACATCCCCTAACAGTGACATCCCATCTTGTGTGCATATCTGTCTGCGTGTTTTTTGCTGTGTGCGCGTTTCTATATCTGTCTGTGTGTGCATCTCTATGTGCGTGTTTCTGTCTCGGTGCACATCGGTCTCGGTGTACATGTCTCTTATCTGCGTGTATTTTTCTGTGTGCGTCTCTATCTGAATTTCTCTGTAAGTACGTCTCTTCTGTGTGTGCATCTTTGTTTCTATGTGTCTGTCTGTGTGTGCGTCTATACGTGTGTCAGTCTCTATGTGCGTGACTGTCTGTGTGTATGTTTCTATGTGCGTGTCTGTCTCTGTGCGTTTGTCTCGATATGTGTATCGTGCATGTGGCTCTGTTTGTCTCTGTGTATAGGTCTACTGTTAGCCTCACTGGCAATGTAAACATGGCATGGGAACGCTATAATACACATACTTATTCCACAGATGCTTACAAGCCTGCCATTCCCTAACACACAGTACTCAAACCAACAAACATATCCAGCTAAATATAAACCATGCCAAATTCTCTAATGCGAGACCTGTTGTATCGCAAATGCTTGTGTCTAGTAAGGACGTGGGTCTCTTACTCTTTGTATTTTCTTTGAGGTCTTGCAACATACAGATTCAGCGGTCTGTGCTAAACATTAATAACATTGCATACAGTACTGCATAGAGTGGCCGTTTCTCATGATTGAATGGCTTTACTGTCTGTCTCTGCTCTTGAATGAATTGCTTCCTCTTTATTCTTGTTTGTTCTGCCTCCGGAGCATTTCTTCACACTTATTTGTTTGGCTGAGTTTGTTTTTCCACTGTTTAATGTCATTGAATTTTTATTTTGTCCTATATTGAGCACTTGGAGAACTTTTTCCCCTTGATTCCCGAACCACTACCACTCCCTGTCACCCTTTAAGTTTTGATGTCAGAGATGCTGTTGACTCCTCTATGGTGCAACAGATTTCATGCGTGGTGATTCCGTGGGTGGTGTTGCACAGTATTTTGCTTGCCCTTGTCTTCAAGCCCTCTTTTTGATATCCGTTTCCTGCTCCACTGTGGCTGGCTGGCTCTATTGGCTTTGCCAATGCCACATGCTTTTAAAATGTGCTGGCACTGGTATTAGCACCGTCTGCCTTGAGCTGCTTATACTTTCTGGTGGCCACCACATTGCGTGGCACAATGTGGTGCCAAAATATGGTGGCCATCTTGAAAGTGGGCAAACATTAGTTTTCTATACTTTCAAGATGGCAGTCACACAATGTATCAACTATCTTGGAGTATAAAAACATTTCACAATGGCTGGTTGCTAATTTTGGCTTTCAGTGCTAGTGCATTTTAAAAGGCTCCGGTAGTGGAAAGCCAATAGCAGCAACCAAAAGCTTTGGCAAAGTGAGCCTGATTGGCTTTGCCAATGCTTGTTTTTAATGACTTGCTGACACAATGGATCTTATGGGCTTGGAAAGTGTGATTAATTGGAAACTGATATCCCTTAGGGCACACTGAGGTGGTGGTGTAATCCTCCTCTATTAATCACAAAGTAAAACAACGGTCATGTTCAAGAATTTATTTGCTTCTTGTCGCTGATATTTGCTTTTAGTCCAAAATCAATATGGTTTCAATACAAAACCATAATTTGATCCAACTTCAAAGTTATACATGGTTAAATTGAGCTCCAATGCATTTCGGGCAACCGCCCTTCATCGGGGAGCATCTAAATCAAAACAACATATGAAGTACCGTGAGAAAGTGTATAATGTATTAGCGGTATAAAAAGAGAAAAGGGGAGAGAAAGATATGAGTTAATACCTTAACCCAATGGCTAATAAGGGATGTTCGAATCGAGTGCTGGTGAAGGAAATAAATATAAACACGAGTGAAAGACGTCATGGTGAGGATCAAGTGAAAAGATTATGCCTAGAAAGGCAGAAAAATCGTCCGGTAACTGCAAGGTCGAAATGGATAAAAACAGCAAAAGTGAAGTCGATGCAATATAAAGCGGTGTGAATCAAAAGTGAGCATTTAAAGTGCCGCGTGTGAACTAGCAACTAAAGCCGCTCAAACGCTGCTGAGTATAAGTAAATGGACGTACAGGAATCTACATACACGAGTGTTCATTAGTAAAGTAACAACACGGAATCGGGTTGTTCATCGGGGTGTAACCTAACTAATGGTTAGCGAACCGAGTATCCTAAAGCAAGCCGGAAGGTAGTGCGGTCATGTGATCGGAAAAACGTGGGGATCGAAAGGAGACTGGGAAGGTATGGAAAATGTGAGAAAATATCTCTGTATTACATTGAAGTAAAACATTAAGTATCCACGAAAATACACTCATGGTAATAAACAAAATATTAAACAGAATATGATTTGATGTAAAAAAGAGAGGTGAACAGTAGGTTCAGAAAGTGAGGCGAAGAGAAAAAAGGAGATGCATAGAAAATTTGTGAAACCTACACGGTCAGGGAGAAGTTCAGAATAAGAAATCCCATAAATCTGGATTAATAACAATTTACAAGTAACATGCAAACTCAATGCGTTCATTGAGTCCGTAGGGTTTGAGTGAATTAAGTCTATAAATCCAGTGGTTTTCACGTTGCAGTAGCATCCTTTTATTGTCTCTTACCTCTGTTTTTATCAACAATTTCTAGAACCATAAATTTAAGTTGAGATATTGTGGTTCATTTCAATGAAATGGCTTGCTACAGAAGATCTGAGACTTAGTCCTGATATTTGATTTATGTTCATTAAGGCGAGTCTTGATTTTGCGTTCTGTCTTCCCAATGTATACCATGCCGCAAGGGCATTTTAGTAAATGAGATTGTTAGTATCGCAGGTAGCTGTTACATTCAGAGATATATCATATTCTTTCATTGGGTGTGTTACTTTGTTGCCAAGGATGATATTATTGCAATTGTTACATGGCCTCGTTCCTCGTGCGGTGGGGCAAAGTTCCTTAGGTTGTTTAAGTATTTCTCCCAAGTTTTTTCCACGTGTGTAGGCGAATAGAGGTCTAGGTTTAAACATGTCCTTAAAGTCTGACTCTAGTTGTAACATTGGCCAATGTTTCAGTATTATGTTTTTGAATGTCAGACTCACATTAGAGTACTTTGATACTATAACCATACGGTCATTTTCAGTCTTGACTCTGGAAGGTTGTAATAAATCCAAGCGTTCCACTTCATTTACCTTGTTTTTCGCAATATTCAGGATCTGGTCTGGGTAACCTCTTTCTCTGAAGCGATCAATAATTTCTTCTGTCCTGACTTTGGCAATATTAGGGTCGGAGGTGATACGTTTGACCCTAAGTAATTGAGATTTAGGTAAATGTTTTTTTAATGATGGTTGGTGAAAACTTGTATAATGTAACATTGTTACGATCAGTTGGTTTACGAAAAATGTCTGTTATAATTTCGTTGTCCTTCAATGTGATAAGAACATCTAGAAATGTAATAGATTTTGAATCCATTATCCATGTAAACTGAATGCGTTGATTGACTGAATTCAAAGTGATGAGAGCTTGCTCAAGATTCTCTCTTGTATCTTTCCAAAGGATAAATAAATCGTCGATGTAACGTACATACAATTTCAAGTCATTTTTCCAAATTGGGTTGGTCCAAATGTTAGTGTTTTAAAACTCACCCATGAAGGTGTTAGTGTATACAGGTGCTGCGCTGTTTCCCATGCTCGTGCCCACTAGTTGCACATTGCTTGGGGCACAAAGTTTAGCTGGCTGTTCTCCCATTTCTTTTAATATGAGCGATCATCGTGTGGAAGTTGTTTTTTATTTTATTTCTTCTAACGTGTAAGTCTTCCTATCGAATGTTAGTGGTTTCAAGGCATGTATTCCACAGAAAAGGTCTTAACTATGTATTTACTGTAATGCGTGCTCCATTATTTGTAGGCAGTTTCGCTTCCCTAAATAAACAACATTAAACGGGTGGCATTTCTGGTTTAAAAGAGAGCTTCCAGGGCAGTACTGCTCTCAGAGCATTTGTCGGCACAACTGACAAGCTCACCCTTGTAGGCCTATCCTTGATGCAGGTATCTACCAATGAATCTTCCCCAGTGTGTCATAATAAGCATCGTAAAGGCAGAACCCTGTCGGCTCAAGTTGCTGTCCACACTGTATTTTGTGTTCTGCTATGTGATATTTATTTAAATGTATTTATTTTTTTACTACTCTGCCTTGTGGTTTTTTTTTTGGTTTTTTTTCAAGCATCATCAGAACCTATTGATGGCTTCTTGGCTGACAGATAATACTGGGTATATTTGGAGGATAGTTTCTCATTCCCTTGGTTGCCCCTCCTCTCCACAGAAAATAGCGGCTTTCTCCAAGTTTACCAATTCCCTCTTGTTTGAAGTCTATTTACATCCAATCTGGTGGTTGTTTCACACTCTTGGCATAGCTTTCACAATACTGATAAATAGATGCTCTTTAGGCTTAACAGCTATCCGAAACAAGAGCTTACATTCGGGACATGTTCCAAAAAGTTGAAGCGTGGATGAATTAGAAGCTCGAGTAAATGGGGGGGGAGGGGGGGCAGATCAGGCTTGATGTAGGAGGATTATGTCATTTCTCCTGTTGGGGTCACTCATCGATTTCAAAATGTCTATGGATAAACAGGAGGCATTTCACGATTTGTTATACTGAGGGATTCTTCAGCTTTTCTCCACTTGTAAAATAACTTCTAGTTTCAGGGACACTCTAGGATTAAAGTTGGACTGTGCCAATGTTAATTTTGTAACTGGGACTAAATCTACACAAATTGTTGCAAATGTTGTTGCAGGTCAGTTGTCTACCATTCCGAAAATGCATCTCTCACCCTTAAATGTCCGTTGAACTTTACAGTGTGTAAAGTGTAACTCTTAACTCTAAACTCTAATATCAACCCATTTCATATCAGAGCTCTATCTTTAGAGCCAGCTTAAACCTTTGGTTCAACCAGAACACTTCATTGTGGTGGGAAATTAATTTTGAAGTCTCCCAAATTAAGTGAAAAACTAGGAGGGCTGTGGTGCTAGTTTACTGCAAAGGTGTATGCTATTTGTTTTTACCGAACATGCTTCTTTACAAGTTCGTCTGTGCATCCTTTTAAGAGCAACAAACTAGATACAATCCTTACAAAGAAGCGGCACCTGAAACTTGTAAATCCATTTAGCTCCACATCTTAATCCAACTAATTAGACTAGAAGAATATAACAAATAATCTCTGGGGAGCCTTAGGATTCTGAAGAAAGACATTAATTCAGGCACTGTTGCGTAAGAATGTGTGACAGAGGGAGGTTGTAAAAGTTGACGGAAATAAAAGGAGCAGTATCAAGAGGCACTTGAGGTACATTGAGGATGGGCATAGTTAGTTGGGGAAAATCTAGGCAGGTATGGACTCCCACACTTTTGAGCTGTAAGAGGTCGCACAGCTCTGCAGAGAGATTGAGTAGCATCCATGTGTTTTTTATTTTTTTTTTTTTATTTGCGGTTTTGTCTTTTTTTGTAACCAAAATTGAAAGGATTAACGCAGATAATTGAACGCCAGTTGTAGTTGAAATTTCTCGTTCAGGAAATCCTTCTGTAATTGAAAGTAAGGCAACTTTTTTTGGTGTTACGGAAGGAATTTACTAGGCTGGCACCAGGGTATTCATTACAACACGAAAGAAAACACGAAAGACTGCAGAGCATCTTTTACCAAACCAGGCCTCTCAATCATACAAATGTTACCAGACCTGCAGCTCTGGTGATTTAAATACACTCTGCCTAAATGTAATACTCCTCACCCATAATTTCCTCTCCAATTATGTGATCCTGAGCAAATATTTAAATTCACATAGCTGCCATTTTCTTCACACTTTCACATATGAGCACCAATACGCACGGTCAGCTGTACGAAGCTCTTGGCTGATTTATTAGACAAAAGTTTGCTCCATATGAAATGCAAATCTAGCCACATATGATATACGCCTTGTCTCTTCGTTAATTAACAGCATTGTCATCAAGGCGGGGGCAGAAATGTTTCTCAGTTCATGTTAAGTGTTCTGATTCGTTTTACTCCTATTTAAATCTGCCTTTGCATCAGACTTCTGAATTACAAAAAAAATTCCTGATATGTTTTGAACCGTTGGACTATTAATTTACAAGATATTTAAATGTTGTGTTGGAAATACACACTGATGGTCAGACGGCTAACTTTACAAATTCTTCTAGCTCCAGTAAGAGAAAAATAAACACCATATTGCAGGATAAGATGAGCAGCATTAGTAAAAAGACAAGCTGGCATTTGACCTCTGTCCTTGATCAGACGCAAATGCTAAATCTTTCTTGCTCATTCACTTTCTGAATGAGCAGAACACCTGTTTCTTTCCAGCTCAAGTTCACTTGCCGTAACAGACGAGTAAGTCCTAAAAATAGCTGGACCTGATCAAATATGGCTTCCCATAGCGAGTGGGCAAATAGATATGTCGCGGCCTGCGCGTCTTCAATTTGGGTAGACCTGGAAAGAGGAGGATCGTTCCTCTAGCCCACCGAATTGATTTTATTACCCATGCCAGTTGAGAATGCTGTCTGGGTAGATGTTTAGACTGAAATTCCATCTCATTTGGGACATTAACTCGTTTAGTTTACAAAGAAACTGAAGTTTGTAGGCTATCCCTCTGAATCTCTTGAACACCGATGCATCTTTACTAGGTTTAGTGCAATGCAAATTAAATTATCCCTTTGAAAAAAGTCTAGCGCGTTCTATAGCTGTCTGCCCAATACGAAAGTATCTTATAGGCTAGAAACAAGCACATACAATGCTAGTGGTGGTAGGAACATGCAGACTTATTATATGTATTGTTTAGCATAGCGTACACCCAAATGGAATCCTACCCTTTGTATGTTTAAAACCACTCGGACCATTTTTCTCTAATGTTAACTCAGACTGAAGAAACCAAATCGCCCAGGTATTTGAACAGAAGGCAGCTTGAATGGTAGCTTAGCACACGCACACCTTTTTAAAGCACAGCACACTCACCACCACACCACCAGACCTCTGAAAATACTGCCTTTTCTAAACCTTGCTTGCCAGAGTCGAAGCGTGGGTATAGCTGTAGCATTCTGCTGTATGGTGACATAGGGATGAACAAGACTGACTTGTAGAAAGTTACCCTGTTATTACACCCAACTAGAATGCTTAAACATTAGTGAGTGCAGAAGGCAATAGAGTGCAAATGGGCATATGCACTTACATTTACATCTGTTTGGCTGCCTGGAGCTTATGGTCTGCTGATACCATACCTTGACTGTACCTATTAATTGCACAAGACTTTCCGTCATGACTTCAAACTCTTTAGTCCGCCTCAATTGTTTCACCGTCTAAATCAGTCAAAGCATGCCAAAGCCATTCCAGTCCTGAAGGTAAACTTATTTTTACCTTTCAACCATCCAATTAGTCTAAACCATTTGCCACTCTTGGACATCCAGTCTTTGCCAACTTTGGTTTGGTTATTAACACCACCCTACAATCAATCAACTCAGTCATCCAAGAATGCGGCTTGTCCTTAAACATTCACGATGAATCTTGACATAGACTTCCCTGCTGTCAATCATAAACCATGGCACCAATTTAATCATATTAGGACCATACTTTTTACATATTGCCCAGCTCTATTGAACATGCCTGAAATCTGCATATCTCCTTGGTGGCCTGATGTCTCAGGATACCAAACCATTCAATTTATTGTGCGGTTTCTTAATCTGCTCATTAACCCCTTCGCTGCTGGGCTGTTTCCCCCGCTGGGCGGGGGAGGGGTGGCGCGCACAGCGCCCCGGTGCTCATGACGAGCTCAGCTCGTCATGAGCCACGGTGCTCGTGTGCTTGTCATGACTGCGCCCGTTTAATGGAACGCTCAGCACAGCAGGGGAATCAGCCCAGCAGGCGAGCGTTCCAACGGTCCTGAAGAGCTCAGCTCGTCATGAGCACACGAGCGCCCTGGCTCATGACGAGCTGACCTCGTCATGAGCACAGGAGGGGTTAATGGACCATTCTCCATAAATAGGGCCCCTTGTGTGCTGTTAAAAAGTTTGTGGAACGGTTTACTGTTTCAAGGGATACTTAGCAGAATTGGGTGTTTGTTTTTTGGCGGGTTTTAATGTTGTAAAACCTGCCAAAAAACAATCTGGTTTAATGCATTCTTCAACCATACAACGAAGATTCTAACAATGTTGCTCATGGTATTGCCATCTCTGTTTGCACACAACAGTTGGGCATTAACCACCCTGTATCTAAATGCTGTGTGACTTGCACATGGACAAATCGTTCCAGATCTTTTTCTAACTATCTGGATGCTGAAGTCAGTGGCCAGAACTTGTTTGGACTCCTTTTGAAACCATTCCCTATTGTTTCTCAAGTTTGACACTTTGGATTGTGCCCCTTGTCGTGATTATATGGTGGTGATGGATTCTCCCCCAGTCCCCCCACACCTCCCCCCCCCAAAACCAAATCCAATATTCACTTGCCATCATAATCCTAAGTGAAGAAGACCCTTTAAGAAGGTTGAGTGCGGCCTGCTAGAATATGCCACTTTAGTTCACATGCGTTTACCACGCATGCCATTACAACGCGGTTGTTACAACGACCATGTTACCTCTCATACCATTAAAATTAAAGTCTGAATAACGACTTGCTGTAGGGGGGTGCTGGATTTTGGAATAGTATAATTTACTATTCCAACTCTAGTCCGTGCAACAGTAGGGAAGGATTTTAAATGCAACACCATCTACCCCCTACAGTAAGTTGATGTTCCGACTTGAGCTGTAATGGCACACGTGATTTTGCATTCGTGGTAAACTAGGTTTACCAGCCTGTTATAGCCGTCCTAGCAAATACCTAATTTCAGTGACCTATACAATCTCCTACTCTATCCCTTTTATATAGCTCCCAATGTCCCAATCCCTTGATTGATTTCTCGCCCTATTCTTGTTTTGTTGCCATGCATCCTCTCCTTCGTAACCAGATCTCTGCTGCTCAGTGAGTGATGTCCTAGAATGTGAATGTATGCATTGAGAGATCAGTTTGAGAGTGGGCTGGGCTGAGCAGCAGCAGGCTTCTCCTGGTGGGGCTATGCATTTACCAACGTATCTACCTGTAATCTGAACATATTCTTTACAATAAAATCTTCCTATTTTCTACATTACCGGCTATGTGACTTGTTGCCTAGGAGGGTATACACTGGCAACGTATGGGGAAATTCAATGGCTCCTAAACATGTACTTCAACGTGCTTGTGTTGGACCATGTGAGTTACTGGTGATGGGGCATGATTGTCGCACCCAAACATTGCCTTTGATTGGGCATTTGAGTTGCACCCAAACGTTGCTTGTGATAGGTCAATGTTGTAGGCATTTCAGTCGTTCGCCTGTAACCTCCCTACCTACGCTCAACATCCAATGAGCTGTAAGGTTTCTTCCAGCAAATGAGCGAGGCTTTCCTGGAGGAGCATCATAGTGTGAGCTGTCCAGTGATACCATAGCAATAATGTGGGCAATAGGTTTTGAATTTGAATTTGCAGAATAGCTCGTCCCTCACACTGAAAACACAGGCCCAGAAGAGTGAGACTGTGCTTGTATCCGTAGCCTGTTAACAGCATGTACATCTCACTGGCAGCACGCTTCTCTAGGCTACTTTAATGAGCTCAGCACTTTCCACAGAAAGGAGCGAGCACCGTGAACTTAAAAAATGTCAAACAAGAAATTCCTTGCTGCTCAGCTGTTGTAGCAGTATCATTCAATAAAACCGTATTCACAAACCAAGTCTCACGCGAGCCAGGCTTTAAGAAATACATTCAAATGCATGGACTTCTGCACTGCTCAAGTTAGGTGTTGCTGTTCACTATTGCATAGCCACGCTTGCAGCAGGCACCCAACATGAGGCGGAGTAAAGCTTGTTAGTCTTATTCACCATGCTACCTTATCGGCTACATGACGTCTGCCTAGGAGTTGATCTCGTTATTACAATATCTAGCGTATACAAAACGCGATTCTCTAAAGCCTTATACTTTCATGTAGAGATTGTTTTCTCAATTAAAAAATATTCTCACTCCGACACCTTTGCTTCCACCGTTCAATCCTCAGTTTCTGCTACCCCGTGTACCCCAGCACTTATTACCATTCTACAGCATTTAATTGGACCTTGCTTACCACACACCTAGCAAATGGCCTGTTCCATGGAGTGACCTTGAATCAAAACCAACTGCTCAAAGTTAAGCAACAGTGACATGTCCTCGAGTTTTTGATTTTAATTTTTTTTTTTTTTTTTTTTTTTTTTACTTTTACCTTGCTGATTTCCACCACTTCTGGCGTGCTGCTAATTTATAAATGCCAATCATTCTGTTCTCCACACCTGTTCCTATGAAGCTTAAAACTGCCACTAATTCTCAATTAACTCTGGGTTTCGAGCGAGCGCTCTTGAGCCTCTGTTTAATTTCCAAGTTGGATGACGTCTGGCTGATGAAGCCTTTTTCCTTTGGTTCCTCTTGAAGTGAGCTTGCTTAAGTTTAGCATACTGTATGGGCGAAGGAATATTCACCGTGTTAGAAAGGAAATGCAAAAACTTAATTAAACACCAGTTATACCTGAAACATCTACAGCGTTTTGATACCCCCAACACTAGAGCCATCTGGTATAAGACCCGATGAACTATTGAGGTCCAATGACTGTTGAGCAAAGCAAATGGTTCAAAGCAGGAAGCCAAAAAATGTTAAGCAAGACCAGTTGTTAAATCAACACTGCTTACAGTAGCTTGAATGGTCTGAGGCATTCCCGCTAAAAATTCGCAAGTAATAATCCTTCATTAATGCCTTCATTAATGCCTGCTGATCGGATCCAGTAGTTGCACGTCTTCAACCCGAAACAACTGCTCCCCTGCTACACACGAAGGTACACTTTCAATGAATAAAACTTAATGGCATTCTAATCTTGCTAAAAGCTGCATCTTCCCGAGTGGTGAACAGCAGAGAACTGTCTGAAGCTAGTTCTATCACTGGCCATGGCCAGACCTCAATTCGGGCCTGTTAATTATAGTTTGAAGGGATAATGCATCATAAAGTTTGTAACAGTTCTTTCTTTGTGTTGTGGGGGATATGGGGCTAAATGTGATTGTCCAGTTGTACTGTGTTCTGGCAGGGGGTGTCCAGCGAGTCCATTGGGCAAAAAAACAATTGGTGTTCCACCACTCAGCCAGTTTATCCTAGACTCACTTCAACAGGGTTATGTTGATTGGTAGCGAATGGGCTTTAAGTGCAAGTCCAGCATATCCATGAATTTAATTGATGGGTTTGTGCTGCCTTTACTGTCAATTGGATCTTTTTTTTTTTTCTCCTTATTAAGTTCCGTGCTACCACATTTCCAGCTCCTGCCAATACAATTGTTAGTTAATCTTTAGAACTAGCTGTATTTAAAGAGTTCAGTGGGCCTGGATGTGCCGAGCACGTGGCTTAGTGATGAAATCGTAAGTCGAACTAGAGTTGAAGGAATGGAATATTTCTACGGTATACCTTATGGTTGCGCTGTAAGATGGGACTGTTCTTAGTTTTTCAAGGGGTCGTTATGTAGACGCTTCGTGCATACATGTGATGGAGCATATTTGTTTTGAGGAATTATTTTAGTCTATTCACTTGACTCCTATATTGTAAAGGTGATCTGCTGTGACACCTTGGACCCATTTTGATCCACTCTATCGCCTTTCTCCCTTGTTAAATTAAAGACTTAATCATTTTATTAATCTTATAGCGATGTATACCAGGAAACTAACACGCTTTTTGTGTATTGAACTTTAAGTTAAGGAGCACCTATCTAAAGCCCTGTAGCCAGAAGGTTTGAGTTGGCATGACACCCAGAACATTTATTGTACTATGCTGTGAATATTTGGTTATTCAATCCGCCCCAGTTTACTTAATACTGGCATTTTTTGCTTCGCCATTTGGTGTTTGTAAAGCACCTTAATAACAAGCTTGTTTTTTCTTTTAGGTACAGCCAAAGCATCTGGGTTGTGTTGGCTTAAGTTGCTTTTACCTGGCTGTCAAAGGAACAGAGGAGGAAAAGAACGTGCCTTTAGCCACCGATCTCATCCGAATCAGCCAGTATAAGTTCACAGTTTGTGATATGATGAGAATGGAGAAGATTGTCGTAGAGAAACTGAGTTGGAAAGTTAAATCTACAACTGCATATCATTTTTTACAACTTTATCATTCACTTGTCTACGAGAATTTAGATTTTGAAAGGTAATGCCTTGCTGACTTATGCAGTTGTATTTGTTTTACTGCTTTTAGTGAGTTTGTGTGCAGCTAAGCCTGTGTTAACTGTAGAACATTTCATTCGGCACAAGTTTGCTTATTTGCACTTATTCTGATGGTCCTCTTGTCCACTGTTGCAGTCCCTGTTAATACTTGCATATCTGAAGGGTAAATATTATGTTGGCGGCCTGTGGATCCATCTGACCTTTTAAAGATTGTGCAAAACAACTTCCTCAGTATTTGCACCATAAGGGTGTTGGATTACTTCGCTGGCGCAAGTGAAGGGTTTGTAACCCAAGTGTTATAGTTACCATTTAAAAAAACACAAAAAACCCCACCAAGGTTCTAATAACTAGGGATTTATATTTGTGGGTGTGTGCATATATAGATATATGTAGCCTATACATTAAGTGTGCATATGGTTTGGTATATCAAGTTTCAAATAAACCAATTAATGACTTACCTTGTTTCAGTAGTTTATAAATGGAAGTGCAATCGTTTTAGAACATGATTTATTGTAGTACTTGCCGTTTGATTATTTGTGTCTTTGTGTATTTTTTAGAAAAAAGAACTTCTGCTTTGAAAGGCTTGAAGCACATCTTAAAGCTTGCCACTGCAGACTACTTTTCTCCAAAGCTAAGGTGAGTAAAGCAGTCCTTTTTGAAATCAAATCATTTTCAGGTGGTGGCTCGTACCTCCTATTTGTATTCAAGACCCAGTGGAGAGTGAAGTATAAAGGTTTACTTGTACTTTTTTTGGTGTGATTATTTCCCTTCACAGATCTCCTCTTTACCAGCACCTTAGACTGCATAACTTCACAAAGCAATGCATGTTCAATGAAACGATATATTTAATGCCAAAGGCTGCCACACTTCATGATGGACTATGGAAAGAAGTCTGTTTCAAAACGCACTCACTACCCCGCCCCCCCCCCCCACACACACACACACACACACACACCTACACCTGGTGGCAGGCCTATTGCCGGGCTAGTTTCCTTTTCATAGGTGGACTTTGCTGCTGTCCATGCACTAGTCTCTGTATGACCATGTGAATTGCCCATCCCCGGTACGCAGCCTCTCTGTTGCCTGTGAGAGCTAACACATTCTTCAATCCTGTACATCACTGATTGGTCCCAGCTCTGTTAAAACCTCTTTAATTCCAGTCTTCTCGTTCTGTGTACACAATCCATTGGCCATCTGTCCACAAGAGACAAGGGTCGAAGCGTTGACAATTACTCCGTGGGAAGACTGAAACTACTGTTCCTGTTCAAACTACATTCAGCTTTGGCCCTTGACACAGTGACCACTTGCTGTTTTTACTCTCTTCTCGGCATTGCACAGATGGTTTGCAAAGATCTGAGTGTAGGTAATCCTAATAAGAATGTTTCACATATTTGATTGGTTAACTACTATGCAAAATATGCCGTTATGAGAATTGAATTAAAATGTTTTTTGTAAATGTTATCCCCTTTAGTATTTTATAAGCAACGCTTGAAAGTCAAGTGTATTTATTTTTTCTCACTTTTGTGGATATGATGTGACCTATATGCCGATAGAAAAAAGATAAACCTAATTCCTGCGGCGCAATTCAAATCTAGATTTAGTAATTTATTACTATTTCAGAGGTAGCATTAGATAAGGAAAAACCTTCAGACTAGTATACTCTGACAGCCTTTTTCAATGGCCTCTGGTTTGGGTAGAAATTACATCAAACACACAAGTGCTGGAGGAATGCTTGTAATAAGCATAACCATCGCTTGGGGTAGCATTCCAACTCCTAATTTTAGTTCACGATGACACCTTAGCTTGGACCAAGTCATATACAAATCTATCTTGACTGTCCTTCAGTGGAACAGTCGAGCCTGAACTGCCAGACTGTCCTCACTGAACCAGAACACAAACATACTGAGAATATTTTCGCCCTGATTGGGGCTGTACGGTTGGGTGTAGATTACCCTGAAAACCTGAAACAAAAAAAATCAAATTTGGTGGGACAAGGAGGGGAGGGCATTTTATGTGTAGGATGCCACAAAGAATGGTGGCTAAGAATGTTGCCTATGTCTTCAGTTGCTTATGGTCTGTAATTGCATTAGAACGAAATGTCTGACCAATTTTCGCCCCACCTCCCTATGTCACTCAGTTTTTGCAGTACTTCTGGTATTTTGACAAGCAAGTGTTACAAACCTGTTTGCTTTGGTTTCTGAAATCTGAAGACCAGTGCTTGCTTGTGTTTTTTTCTTAGCCCTCTGTGTTGGCTCTTTCCATAATGGCACTGGAAATTCAAGAGCAGAAGCTACATGAGTTGACAGACGCTGTAGAAGGCCTCCAGAAGCATTCCAAGGTAAGCACTGACCGTATCCAGTCAATTAAGTGACAGAAGGACTTGCAGCAGGAGTTACTCTGGTTTTAATTGGCTTTTTAGTGTTTGGATGTGCTGCAGTGGGAGGCTATTTCTGCACATCTGTATCACTGTAAGAAATGGTTTCTGACTTGCTGGGGTATGCCCATATGCCAGGCAGAGCCCACCACTCTAGTCGGGGCAAGTCAGTTACACCCAAATATAACCTGTACTCACCTTCTGGTAGCTTGGCGCAGATGAGGAAGGCTTATCAGAAACCATGTGTAAAGAATTTGTGAAACACAATGAATAAACCACAAAAGACCCCACATAATATTATATAAAAAATATAGTATAGTGTACTGAACCTCCAAGAGCAAAACGACATGAATTTAAATCCTGTGATAGTACTCACCATAACCATGCAGGAATCAAAACATACATTATAACATCAGGGTTTGAAAATAAGCAGCTAAGTTAGATTCATAACTATAAATCATGATGAACACAGGGTGCAGCACACCTGCACTCCTATTAGACTTTGTGGTAATTTGGCTCCAAATGTAGGGCATCCAAGCGCCTTATGCCGATTTACCTTCAATACAGTAATTGTTTCTGAATGTGTCACATTCTGATGGGACCTCGGTTGATGGCTCACTCCGAATTGCCACAAATAACAATTGCCAAAGGCAGGACCCAAGGGGGGGGGGGCACACGCTGGGAAATCCAGCAGGGAGACCTCACGCATTCCCCTGCATGAAAATAAGCAAGGCAGCTGCCTGCTAACACACAGTGCAGCTATTGACCAAGGCCCTCTTGTACAGCAATAATGCCGTCCTGAGGCTGTAGCAACTCCAGGGCCTCTCAGACGGCTGTCAATGTAAAAACTGAGCTGCCCGTGAACACATTGGGCGACTTTGAGAATTTAGGCTGCTCTGCACACCCTCTCTATACCCGGGTGCCACACTCTGCTACAAAAGATAGTACCATGGTGGCCTCTGGCATGGCTCTACTCCCCACGTCCTGTCTGACAGTCATGCCCTGCTTACTTTCTGTTGGCAGCTGGAACTCCGGCAGCGCTGTAATCTGCCAACACAAGGTTGTAACCCATATTGGTGCAGTTCGGACTTCCACTTTTGCGTTAGTCAACCACATGCTGTTTGACAAAGAGAAATGCTCAGCACGTGCTGACTTCACACTTATAGTTGCTGGACTCTAGGTTACAAGGCAGTGATGAAGCAGAGTCTTGCCTGGGCCGGAGATTCTTAAAGAACAAGGGAATGGTGTCAAGCTGTGCCTTTGGAGAGCATTAGCAGTGAGCACAGGGCAAGGTGACAGGCAGCAGGCCAGCACATCTAAAATTAGTTGCAGAATGGCGGCCCCTCCTTCTGCGCAGCAAGCAGTAGGCCAAAACAGCAAAGCCGTCCACATGACTGGCGGTTTCTACTGGCAGCACAGCAGTCCTTTAGCACTGTGAGGCATATAAATCAAGCAAGGTCTGGTTACAAGTCCAATCGGAGTCTCAAATCTTGGCCAAATCCCTTGTACGTAAACTCCAAGCCCAGATGATATCATAGTTAGCAATAACCGTCGTTCAGTGAAATGGGCGTACATGTTGGAGCATGACTAATTGTTGGCAAACGTTTATAGTACTTTTGCTAACATTTTTGGCACATATGAGGTTGCACAAGTTGAGAGCACATTCCCAGATTCACACATGGGGTTTTTCAAAGCACTTATCCCGTTAGTTACCAAAAAAAACAAAGACTGGTAGAGATAGTAATCCCCAGTTGGCAGGGAAATCCTGGTATAACCAGGAATGTCGCATCTCAAAGGCCGACTTAGTTCATGCAATAAAAAATAACAATATGTTGATAGTTAAAGAGGCTAGGCTAAAATACAGGAGAATACAAGAGAAGGCGAAAGCCTCTTGGGACGAAGAGATTTGGTACAATATGCTAACTGCGGCGGAGAACAGTGACCAAATGTTATTTTGGAAAATAGTGGCCAAAGGAAACAAAAGAGAGGATCGAGGGAGGTCTTCCTTGATGAGACCACTTGGATCGAGCATTTCACTAAGTTGTATGATGCTCCCTAGGAAGATTGTTTTTTTCCTGAGGCTGAGTTATTGCTGAACCCAAGTGAAGATACATTCGATTTTGACCTACAGGAAACTGAACTGGCTAATGAGTTAAAAATGGGAAGGCCCCCGGATTAGACAAAATTCCGGGAGATTTATACAAACACGAAATCAGTATCTTGGACCCCTATATTAACAGTTTATGTAATGCTGTAGCTGCGGGTGCAGATTTTCCGGAGACATGGAGGGGGCGGGGGGGGCGCAGAAATCATTACAATTTTTAAAAAGGGCGACAGGAGCGATCCTGTGAATTATGGTCCTAACAGTTTAATTGATATTTTACAGAATATTTATGCAAGGCATATTTTAAATCTCATAAATATCTGGATGGAGGAAAAAGCGGTGCTCTCAACGTTCCAAGCAGGGTTTAGAGCCAAAATGAGTACTATAGATCAGGTCCTTAGGTTTTGCTGCTTGTGTTGGGAAGTATGTAAATGTAAGAAAGGGCCCTCTATATGTAGCCTTTGTAGACCTTCGGCTGCGTTTGATTTTAACCCCTCGAAAACTGTTATGGGAGACACTTAGCTGTCCAGGGCTACCAGCCAACCTTTTAGAGCAGGTTATAAAGCTGCATGAAAACAATTATGCTATAGTTGGGTGGGGCCCAGGAGGGGAGCTAACAAGACCAATACCGATTAAGAGGGGGTGTGTCAAGGATGTGTGTTGGCACCCATACTGGTTTTGTTTGTCAACGATATACCATCTTTTTTGGAGGGCTGTAACAATCGTTCTCCAAAATTGGGGGGGCGAAAGGGTCCCAGCCCTCCTCTTCGCTGACGATACCATACTCTTATCCCAAACACCCAAGGGCCTACAATGTCTACTAAATACATTCCAAACGTATTGCAGCAAAAAAGCCCTTGAGATTAACACCAACAAAACTAAGTACATGGCTATAAACCCACATAAGACCTTTAAGGAAAACTTGACTCTAATGGCCAAAAATTGAAACATGTTCAGAATTATAGCTGTTTGGGTGTTTCCTTGGATTCTAACCTACTATGGAAAACACAGATAGAAAAAAGTAAAATAATACTTACGCAAAACATGTTACCAATCATGAAAAGGCATGGAAGTAGTCTTAGCAAAGCAGTTTCGCCAGCTTTAGAGGTTTTTATGTTCAAAGCACAATCAGCAGCATTATACAGAGCTGAACTATGGGGACCCATGTCCAAAAATTCTTTGATGAAAATACATTTTATAGAGTGTTTCTAAGACTACTTGTCAGGACACCACTAATGCCACTTATTTTAGATCTGAACATGAAACGCACCGACCACCGTGCGATTCTGAGAC
Source organism: Lissotriton helveticus (assembly GCF_964261635.1). Lineage (NCBI taxonomy): Eukaryota > Metazoa > Chordata > Amphibia > Caudata > Salamandridae > Lissotriton > Lissotriton helveticus. The sequence goes on along the minus strand of NC_136068.1, from coordinate 898,421,873 downwards.
CGTTGATGCTCTGGGTTAGACTTTGGTCGACCCCTGAGTTGTCAAATTATAAGGATAGTCTAAAAAATAATGGAACTGGATTGTTGTAATAGCATCGCATGGCTTAAACATGTTAGAACTTGGTTAAACAAGATTGGTCTAGCACATTTCTGGGATGATCTGTTAATTTTAACCCGAAACTCTAAGACAATGTTAAATCATCGTTTTGGGCATATATGGTACACAGCGTGTTAAATGAAAAAGTAAATGGATCATTAACGAGCAACTTCCTTATGTTTAAGGATAGTGCACATAACTAATGTTTTTTAGATGAAGTATACCCACCACTTGCTAAGACACTTTATATGAAATACAGATATGGTATATTGAGGATAAGTACAAGTGTAGCAAGGTGGTCAAATGATAGTAATCTATGCACTTTATGCTCAGACGAATTTAAGGAAGATGATTTGCACATTTAGTTCTTTTGTTTGGCTTATGCGGCCCCCAGAAAAAGATGGATCAGACCTCTCTGCTTACATATAGGTGTAAGATCATACAAAGAGGCAGGAAGGATTCTAAAGACTGATTCCAGTCAGGTCACTATTTTTGGTATTAGTAGGTTTTTGTTAGCTATACATTTTATAAGAGCCAAAGCGGGTCTGAGACTTTAGTAGAAACTCCTTTTTTGAAATCCAAGAGTTGCCCCATGCTAAAATATTTTTTAATATATTAATGAATACATAGTGTACATATAAAAAATATTTTAATCATTACTAGTGTTAGATCGTCCAGAATAATTATGGATTTATTTTTAATCTCGTTTTTACTTGTACATATGCCTTTTTAATCTATTTAATCAGGTTTTAAATGTAATGATGATCGCCCCCGCAATTGTCTTCCTGTAACATTATTGAACTGCACTTTATTTCATTTGGTATTTGCAATAATGTTAATCCTGTTTTAATGCATATGTATGTTTTTTTAATGCATCTTTTATGGTACTAATGTACCGAAATAAAGATTATGAATGACTAAGAACTCCAAAATGTCTTGTTCAAGAGGTGACTGGAGTGTTGTGCAATTCTTCCAACCCAGCCCTGGCTCCAGGCATCGGTAGGTGATAAATCAGCCCTTTGTGTGAGGGAAGGGCACAGCCTATACAAATGTAATTATGAATACCCCCTCCAACCCAGGAGAGCCATCCATATACAGATGAATGCCAATTTAACCCTGTCACACACCACCCTTCATGTGTGATGGTTGTCTGGAAAGTACAAGCAAAGTGCAGCTGTCACCCAGTCCCAGACATGTATTGGAGTCGGGCTGCAAAGCAGTCATGAGCACAGAAATGCCTACTTTCTAAAAGTGGTGTTTTCTAAAATAGTAGTGTAAAATCACCTGCAAGCAGTTTTTATAGCTACCATTCTTATCATGGCAATGCTACTCCTTTCAGATCAGATATTGCCACTTACAAGCATATAAGGGAATTCCCAATGCTAGCCTATGAAAGGAGTAGGCCTCACAGCAGTGGGAAACTAAATCTGCGGTATCGCAGTGGTGGCCAAGGAAGCCTATACTGTCAGCCTGGGCAAGGAGAAGATAGCGGGCTGCGAAAGTGCTTTGTTTAAAATCAGTCCTAGTTGTAATTTCACAATGTCTGGTCTTTTAATTTACAGACCCCCCCCCCCCCCCGGGCCCTCTGGTCTGTTTAAAGAAGATCTATTGAGTAAAATTGGCCAGTAAGGCCGCAAATTTTACCATATTGGGGCATCTCAACCTTCACTTTGAGAAGGGGGGGGGGGAGGCTGAGATCGCCAGTTTTTTTGGCAGACTTAGAAGCCTTCCAGTTGTCGCAACATGTTCTTGAGGGTACACATGTGGCTGGCCACTTGTTAGACCCCATGGATTTGGTCCTTTTTAGAGGAGCGGTCCTTCCAGGTCTCAGTACCATCTTTCCATTTCCAGGAATATGCCCTGTGCCAGGGGGTATCACCGGGTTCTATTTTAAGCCCTCTTTTGTTCATTCTCTGTGAGACCCTTGGCAGAAGTGGCAATAGGCAGGGGGCTGTCCTTGGTGTTGTATGCTGACGACACCCAGTTGGTAATTGCCTGTTCTAAAAACTGTAGTGCCAACTTGGAGAAGTTTAAGGAGGATCTGTTGGCCATCTCAGATTGGATGATGGCAAACTGTTTCCAGTCACATGCCAGTAAATCTGATATTTTACTGTTTAGAAAGGATTGGGAGTTATGGTCTGAGCAGTCGTGGCCGGACCAACTCCAACCTGCCCCGTTACCTAAGGAGGCTGTGAAGAACTTGGGCTGGTGGTTCGACAGCGGATTGACTTTTGAGAAGCAGTCCAAAGCTGTTGCCGCTGTCTGTTTTGGGCTCTTGCGAGGGTTGAGACCCTTGCTTGGTTTTTTCCCTCCTAGAGTTCGTCAGACTATTGTGCAGGCGTCCATTCTCTCCAGGCTTGATTATGGTAACTCTCTATACTTAGGCGCTAACAAAGCCATCATTAAACGCCTACAGAGGGTACAGAACGCGGCGGCGCGTCTTCTGGTGGCCTTAACTAGATCTTGCTCGGTTGCTCCCCAAGCTTCATTGGCTGCCCATCAAAAAGCGCATTCAGTTTAAGGTATTGTGCATTTCACATAAGATTTTGATGCATTCTGGGCTATTCTGCCTGTTGATGCCCTATGTGCCTGGGCGTGCATTGTGATCTGCTGACCCAGCGCTTGTTTGTGTTCCTCCAGTCCGGAGAGCGACGGGCAGGGGGCCGCTCTTTTCGCCTTTTAGCGGCAAAACTCTGGAACTCGCTCCCAGCTCACATTCGAGATGTTCCTAATCTCTTAGTGTTTCGTAAAGCCATACAAACCTGGTTGTTCCCAATATTTGATGTCTAATTTCTAGGTTTGGTCTCTCCTGCTTCTGTTTTTGGTTTCTGGTTGCGCTGGGACGCCTCGTTGCTAAGGCAGCCATGTGCATTACAAAGCTTAAACTAGTTCTGAACTGCCACTCTGCCATTAAAGGGTTTCTTGAAGGTAACTACTATATCATTACTGAGGGAGGGACCACAGTCATGTGTTTAAAGATCAGTAGGGTGTATTTGGCCATCTCAAACCTGCACAACAGTGGATGGCCGTCTACTTCAAAGTGATTTTAACACCTTTTACAGGGAAGGAACAAAGTGTAAATCACTTAGTCATACGTGTCCAGCAAGTGGACTCTTACCAACTCATCCATTTTTTGAAAACTTTTTTTGTGCCCATTGTCGGTCACATTTGAATTCGGGGGGCTAGCAAGGTTGTTGAAAGCTGTGATTGAGTTGGAATTTCAGCTAAAAGATGTAAAAAGACTTTACGAACAATATTGGCACCACGGTTTTGAGTGGGCACTAAATTAGTGTTTGCCCAGCCTGAGTTATGGATTTAATGCCATTTTATGGGTATAGTGATTCATGCAGCATCGCGTTCTGAAGTTGCTTCTGAACACTTTGATGGCAAAACTGTAGATGTGGTTAATTCTTTTACTCCATTTCATAACAACCCTGTGTAGCAGAGCTTCCTGTCATGTAGATCTTGCTTACACAGAGGTTAGTTTTCTGTCTGGCCTCAGACAGCCTAGTGCCCCTGGAATGCACTGAGACTGAATGGTACACTGGGTAATGCAGAAACTGAGCTTGTGGTTTCTATGGAGGCATATATGCTTTGCTAGGTAGAAGCATGTGTATATATAATTGGTTATTTCACTATCCAACTTGAACATACAGAAAACTGCATTGAGATGGAACCTGACGTTTTTGTGAACATGGGAGTTGGTGCTTTGGCAAATGCTGTAGCTTATGATTATGATTGCTGCCTTTTGGTTTGACTGTGTTGCACAAGTTGCTTTGGTTGAAGGTCATTGCATATTCTGGTCTTGGATTTGTTTTTAAGTTTTGCGTCATCCTTTTATTTTTCTTCCATCACTATAGATAATTAGCCGAGATTTGTTAGTTTGGAAGGAGATGGTGTCAAAGTGTTTAGCAGAATATTCATCTACCAAGTGTTCAAAACCAAATGTCCAAAAACTGAAGTGGATTGTGTCTGGGCGTACAGCACGACAACTACGGCACAGTTTCTACCGGATGGAACACCTTCCAACGATTCCAGAGAGCAGCTTCTAGCATGCTCTGACTCCAATACAGTAAGTTACATATGTATTCTAGCTAACAATTTTTGTTGAAATAAACCGCAAAGGTCTAAGTTCCAAACTTGTAGTCGTGGAAGATAACTGGTAGAGGCTATAGTGACTTCGGCTATAGCCGTGCCACTGATTTTAACGTATTGGTAAAGCTAGTTCCACACAGTGTGTGTAGCACTCCAGTGCCACCAACAACTTTAGAGGAAACTTGCTTTGACGTTTTAGTCTTGGCCGGTTTGAGCAGGAGGTCAGCCGGAGCTTTACTAATGCACACGCCCCTCAAGTTGCCAATGTCCTGGTCCAGTCTAAAATAGCCAGCAGTAGAAATTGCCGGTAAAGTAATATGGTTAACCTTTACCATGCTCATGACGAGCTCAGCTCGTCATGAGCCGTGGAACGCTCAGGTGCGGGGAGAATTCCCCTGCTGTGCTGAGCGTTCCACGGGAGCCGGTGCACCTGTGACGAGCTCAGCTCGTCATGAGCACAGGAGCGCCGTGCCTCATGAGGAGCTGAGCTAGTCATGAGCATGCAGGCGCTGTGCTCAATCCCCCTCCCCCAGCACAGCGGGGGAATTGCCCCCGCAGCGAAGGGGTTAAAAAATGTTTTCAAGAACATTCCACCAAAAATAAACGGATTTGCTAGCTCCCACAATATAGCATGTATTTTTAGAATGTAAAATGGCTGTGCAATGTGGTTCATGGATAGCCTTTTCCTACTTTTTAAAATGGTACACCAGCAAGCTGGTCGAGCAGACATTGAATGTGTGCTTCTAATCCAGATATTGCACCATCAGAAAGGAACTGGGCCTGTGCAGCAACCCAGTTGTCCTTTAAGTGGGGGTGCTCTAGTCCAGTAGCTGAATCAAATGCTTCCATCTTTAGCTGTAAACACCCACATAAAGCTTGTACAGCAGTCCCTTTTGACATACTTGGTTTTCTTTTACTTTTGGCCTGAAACTCATAGGTTTGGAATAAATCTCGTTTTGACTTCTAGTCGGAGACCGAAGAACGGGGATTATAAGTCATGCAATAAAAGACATTAAATTGTATGTATCCCTCCTATTTCACCTGCAAAAATACACTTCATTTACAGTTTAATCTGGGTTTTGAGTAGGTTGTAAGATTACGTTTGGATCAATTGCAGTTGTTGGAATTAAAATGGTTGAATAGAAAATTGCTATTGTCACTTTGCTTTGAGAAAATGAAATGTCTTTCTCTTAAGCATTCAACTTTTTATGAATCTGTACTCTGCAGGTTTGTGTGGAAGGTTAGATCTGTCTGCAGTTCTGGTTGCCATGTTTTTATCCTTATGCCTTACCCATGAAGGTCAGGTTGTCTGGAGCTTCTACACCAAGGGGCCTCTCACCCGTGCTAAAATTAGAAAGCAGATCACTGCTTTTAACAATCCTCCGGTTACCTGGCTCTCAACCAAGAGTGAATGTGCTAAGTCTCTGCCTTTGGATAAGCTGCCTTTCCTGTAGTAAATGCATGTGTTGGTGCAGTGTAGGCAAGTTTGAGCTTTGAAGATTCATAATATCAAAGCAGTTCTAATATTCTTTGTCTGCCGCAACTTTAACTGTACTCTCCTTGTAAAGGGGAGGGTGGGGGTGAACAAGGTGGGCTGGAGAAGTAGTCTTCGTCAAACCAATCTGCAATACCACCACTTGTGCTGTCCTACTTTTGTTCGTTTTTCTGCACTGCCCCTTTGGTAGCAGCTATCATTTGTGTGTGTAATTTTGAATTGCTAGCTTCTCATAGCTTTTATTTTGATAACTAAAGATGTACTGTTTCATCTTGTAGCCTTCCTTGTTTCTTATCTTTAGCGGCTGTCCCAATCCACAGTAGTATTCTTGGCTGGTCAAATGTGTACATATGGTTGTGGAGTTCACCCTAAATTAACGTGTAACAATCTTTTTTTTTTTTTGCAGATGTGCGAAGAAGAACATTATGCTGGCTTATTGTATTGAGCTTTGGACTATGAAGTATTTCATTAAAACTGTGAAACCAGAGAAGATAATGGTGTAGCTCAGACGAGTGTTTTTATAGCTATATATTTTTTCAAAAAATGTTAAGTTCAGGCCTAAGAAATGTATTTATCCAGAAACCTATATCATATTGATGTAGAACTAAAATGTGATCTGGAAATCTTTAGCAGTAGGTTGGTTTAAGAGCATTTAAAAAAATTTCCTTTTGTACTGAGCTACATCTTGCTGGGTGGGGAATGTTTTGCCCTTGAACATGAAGGACATGTTATCACATGTTTCCTCATTGTCAAAAGTTTAATTTTGAAGTCCTGGACTTAAACATTTTTTAATTTATTTGCACTTTATGTTCGATTTTAACCTTCAAGTTAGGATGACCTTATAGGGCAAAGCCCTACTGAAATTGATCACCATTTAAATGTATCTCCAGTTGCTTAAAGCAATAGTTTTTTCGGTGTATTAGAAGTTGTACAATGCACCTTGAAGGATGCCTGGCTAGAATGCACATGTGAACCGATTGCTTTAACACCTATGTTAGGCATGTATGCATTGACTTTTATATTGGCCATTAAATGCAGGTAATGGCCCTGAAGGACCTTTTTGTGACAGCACCTGCTTTGCATCATCCTAATCATCAACTGCTGGTTGTAGGGTATCTGTAAAGGGTAACCCTGAAGGGGGATGTAAAAACACCCATCCAACTTTAACCCATTAATGTTTTTTTGTTTTTTTAAACCTGTGCTCTTCATTTGATGTACAAACAGTAACGCAGTTGTATTTAAATTCCTGCCCTTGAATGGGAGGTCCTTATTTATAAATACTTTCTGCTAGTTTGTACAGCAGTCAGTAGCTTCTCATTTGTTAGTTTGTCACCGAGCTAAATCTGTCACCCAGGACTGGTTGTATTCATTAGAATATTCTAGTTGCAGAAGGTGCAAGCTTTTAAGGACCCTGCAATTGATCTGCAACAGTCATCCTTTTTGGAGCAAAAACAATTCACACTTTGAAAATGTTGTTGCACTTGGTGGATTCCAGAAAAGAGCAAGGATGTGTTTTAGCAGGCTAAATGTTTGAGTTAATGGTCACCTTTGTGTTGTGAGATTTAATGCTTGCTCTTAAGTTAATTACAACAGACTACTTATTAACCGCTGCTGAGTTTACTCAGCACTTTTTAGCCATTTGTTTCCAAGGCTTTAGGGTAGTCTGTTATGCTGTGGTGACTTTGGATAATGTCAGATGCAGTAGACAGATGGTTATTAAAATGAGAAATTACATGTGGTGATGATGATGGATGGATGTGTTAACAACAAACCGTATTTGACACTGCGTAAATACAAGCTCTGTAACAAGAATTTAAGAACTGTACCTTTCAATAAACTAAACTTGTTGAAAAGATGATGTTGCAGTTGTAAGCTTATTTGGGTTGTTAGGGGTATAAATAGGCGAGGGTATACATTCCTGATAAAGGCAAAAGAAATCAACCACCATAGCTTTGCCCTTCCAAAGCTTTTGAGCACATAACGCTACCAGGACTATAAACTGTAGTATTTTTATTCATTTTCTTCATAGGAAATACATGATAAAGAGCTAAACTCCAACTGAAGTTGAGGCAATTAACCTTTATTCTTGTGAGAACTGTCCAAGATCTTGAATAGATGCAAGGCAAAAGCTTCTCTGCTGAATTAACTGGATTCTTACTTTCTCCCTTACGAGTGCAAAAGTGAAAACAAGCCTTGGGACTTTCGGAGCAGAAAGGCATACACATCTCACTAGAACATAGGCGTGCATTGTAAACGCGATTTCATAATTGTGTAGCTGATGCAGAGTTCTAAATAGATTTAACATTAATTGCATGTTTACACCCGGTCTTAAATAAAAGGTCAACTTCTAGATTTCCCATGGTCTCAAACGTAATGCGTCTCTGCAGAATAATAGATGCAATGTCTCGTCCTGTTCTTGGCTTAAAACAGATCCTTGGTCTTTATAGCTGCCTAACTTGCATACGTAGTCCAAGCTAAAAATGGCATCAAAACTTTCCCAGTTTGTGGAAGATTGGACCACTTGTGAGTTTGTGCACCCCACCCCTACTATCCTACTATTAACGTTTCTCCTTTATAACCGATGTCTGTTTGGATTAGTGTTCATGTGTAAACTTTGACTGGTTTCCTGTAGTTTTCCCCCTTCTAGTTTGTTTTCAAACTAGGAGACCTTGATATACAAAACAGTAGTCAATTGTCCGTTTGTAGTTTGAGGCAGGGTACATATACAGCAACAGACATAAACTTCACACCTTAGCATACAAATCATTTGGTGGAGGAGAGGAGTTGAGCCATATATAGCAAGCACTTTAGGTCACTGGAGCTGTATCATTTCTGCTGTTAAGAGAAGTTCAAAATTATTCCATATATCCCTAGACTGTGATGTAGCGGCAGTAGAGCTTTATTTAAGCAATTTCTCTTGCAAGTTGTGAGATCCTTCAACCAGTTTGCGCAGCACTGCTGTGCCATCCAAAGCATTGCAACGTTGCATTTACGTAGCAGTAGGGCAAGGCAAACCAATCTGCAGAGGGGGTTTAGGAACCTCATGAGTATAGAACAGAAATCCTACTCTAGGTGTGATCGCAGGTCCGAGGCAGTTATTAACCTCCACTCCTTGATGGGGTTTTGCCAATAGGCATCTATCACAAAGCAGGACCGCACCATGTGGAGGAAGTTTGCTTTCAAAATCTTAATCCTTCAGCTTCAAGTCCGTAGGTGTAGCATATCGGACCATACAAGTCAGAGTGTAGAAGGTTGTGTGTGTTTACCATCTGCCGAAACCTTTTGTTTTGCAACAATACAACCATACTGCATCTTTAATAGCGTGCCCAACTACTTCTTGCATACTTGTGCCCAATTTTGGGTACTAGGCTTCGCTATAATCCTAGTTAAAATTGGCCATTCAGGTGGCTCATGGGCGGGGGGGGTGGCTGGGGGGGGGGGGGGGGGGGCTACCGCTTTCAAAGAATAACATTGATAAGTTAATACATTCAGGGAATTAGGGCAGCCACCATTTAGCTATTCAGTGAATGGCAAAATGTGATTGTTTATGAACAAGGGTCCCAGTGGGTCTAATTTTTGGTCACACAGCTGCCCAACAATGTCCCTCATATTGGCCAAGGAAAATATAGGGTTTATAAACTGGGGTGCTCGGCGAGGAATACATTTCTGTAACTCGAGCTTTTGTGACCAGTCTACTCCTAGCCCATCTAGAGGATCTGACTGTTTCTTTAATTGGCTAACTAGATTCAGCAGATGGTCGCCTGTAACGAACTCTGAGCGGCCAAGACCGCCTACTACGGCCTACTACATTAAGTGAAAGAAAGCTTATGAATACTGTTAGGCTGGCTGTTGATGGAGTGGGGTAAGGAGAGCATCTATTCTTTTTTTCGTTTAACACTACTCTGACGTGTTTATGATGCAGATTGGTATATGAAGATTATGAAAACTGCTCTTAAAAACCAAGTAGGCAATGCTACATCGCATTATTTACTTTTACAAACGACACCTCAAAGATGTTATAGAAATTTACTTGCAAACACAAGGAGATGATGGACGGAGAGCTGAAACTTTTCAGACACTCTCCCCCAGTCAGAGTGCTGTGTCTGAACTGGGGTGGCAAAGGGAGCTAAAGAACGATGATGGATTCAACCCAGATCTGTCACTGGGGGTGAGTGTCTGGAAAGGTTTAGCGCTCCCTCCATCTCCTTGTGTCTGCTTTGTTCCCCCTAAGTTGGCAGGGTATGCCCAGACGTGGGTCCCTTGCTCATTTTGCCACTGGATTCAAGCTAGCCTGGCTGATGAGGGCTGTTAGCCCGAAACAGATACCAGGATGCTTGTTTCCGGTCCAAGGAAGACATGGCTTGGCAGATCGGGCTGGACTGTTCTCAGGAGGCACAGGGTCAAGACTAATTTGCTTAGAGCTGTGTCTGAACTGGGGTGGCAAAGTGAGCTAAAGAACGATGATTAACTTAACCCAGATCTGAGACTTGGGGGGGGGGGGGGGGGGGGGGTGTTGGAGAGAAGAGTGTCTGAAAAGTTTCAGCTCTCTGTATTTTCTTGTGTTTGCGTAGGAATTGGCTTGTCATCACTGGAGAAACCTTGCAAATCCTGTCTTGTTTATTTAGGTGTCATGCAAGCAACGTATGAGTAATTCTAGGCACTTATTCTGGGGTTTCTAAGTCTAATGATAAAGCCACATTACAAATGCAGCTGATTTTTAAGTTTGACTTAGAGATGGCTTTTGATGTGTCAACCACCTCACTTAAACCTAAATATAAGTGCATGCAGATAGGCATCTCATCCCTAGAGGGGCGTTAGGTCGGCCCGCTTCAGTTATTGGATTTTCAGCTGTTTATATTTTGCTTGGGCCACTGGGTCAGCCCACTTCAGCCAATAGCACTATTGCACGGTGAGTGCATTTTGCTTGATCATGTGCATGCACATCCCCTTAAAGTGCATCTTGTTGCCAGGACTTTTGTGCTATTCCTTTACCACATTTTTTCTCTATTATATAATTTTTAAACAGTCTTTAGTTTCAAGTATGCTTTGGGTTTCAGTAATTCAAAGTGTGTGTGTGTGTGTGTTTATGTAGGTGTGTGTGTTTATGTGTGTGTGTGTGTGTGTGTATGTAGGTGTGTGTGTGTGTATGTAGGTGTGTGTGTGTGTGTGTATGTAGGTGTGTGTGTGTATGTAGGTGTGTGTGTGTATGTAGGTGTGTGTGTGTGTGTGTATGTAGGTGTGTGTGTAGGTGTGTGTATATAGGTGTGTGTGTATGTGTATATATATATATATATATATATATATATATATATATATATATATATATATATATATATATATATATATATATAATAATTTTTTTAACTTAAAAAACAATAGGTTTCAGGGACGTTATAGTTAGGACATTTGACTCCTAAAACCAGAGAAATTCGCCAGTTAGTTGAGCTAACTAAAACTCGCGCGCCCGCAATGCACTGCTGATGTCACATCTTACATCACTCATGACCTGGTCCGTGACATCACTCATGACATCATCCAGTGAATGTGTGTTTCTGTAAAGTTTAAATATTATTCATATATATCTATGCCACGGTCTATTCAAGAATGAATGCATTTACAAGTGCCTAAAGGGATTATTTAGTAGGTGCGTAAGTGATTGTTTAAGGGAGTGATTGAGCGTGTCGTACTGAATGCATGGGTTAGTGATTAAACTGTTAAAGTCCGTATTGGTGTCTAAGCAACTGCATGGGTTGGTGAATAGCTACATGAGTGTCCTATATGGGTTAATATTTTGCTGAGTATCTGTATGGGTGTCGGGGCGTGTAGGAGTCTGCATAGATGTCTAAGAGTGATTCTGTGGTTGTTTGCATTTAAAAAGTGCATCTGGGAAGGGCTGTATGGGTGAGTTAGTGTGTGTATAGGTGTATTGGTGAGTGAATGAATGTCTCAGTGGTAGATCTGTAACTAACTACATATGTTAATGCACTATATGTGAGTGTTGGAGTATATAAAGGAGTATACGTGAGTAAGTTATTTGAAGAGGGGATGTATAAAGAGGGGGTGTATAAATGTCTATCAGTGATTGTATAAGACAGTAAATATGTGTTAGTATCTGTATAAAGTGATGTGGTATGTCCATAAATAACGGAGTTGGTGGGTATAACTATATACATTAGTAAATGGGTGTATGTGATTGAATTTTTTGCATTACTGACTAGGTGTGTGTAACTATGGATGAGTGGCAGAGTGTGACTGAATGTATAGAGTGCATATTATAGTCCTGTATTGATGAGTAACTACATGTATAAATGACTGGATGTGTGTGTGTAGACTTAAGAAATAGTGAGTGGTATGTAGTATATGGCTTTCTTCTGTGTATGGTTTCAAAAATAGTAGCCTGCATTTTAGAATGGGTGTATCAAAGTTTATATTAGGGCATCAGTATGTGCATCAGATTATCACGTGGATGATGTCATGAGTGTCGAGCAATGTCATCTGGAATGTCATCGTGATGACCCTGACCATGTTATGAGTGATGTAATATGTGAGTATAAATTGTGATTTAGTGTTTATATCTGGCTGTTCAGCAGTGGAAAACAGCCCTCTGGAAGTGTAAGTGGTAGATGTACAGCTCAGTGATGGCATTGGACATTACTCTTTCTTAGCAGCACTGGCTATACTTCCCAGGGCTTACAGGTTTTACACTGGCAACAACACAGCTTATTGAGAAGTGTTGACTGGGCACATAAATAACAGGGCCTACAATGTCCACATTGGGCACACTGCTTATTGGCAGTCTTGCCGGGGTGTACGGTGTTAGCAAAGTACTCCTTGATTATTCCCTGCAGCTACATCAACAGTATATACATTACTCAATGCATATGTAGGAAGCTGGCTTTTTATATGATAAATAAAAAATATGATATACTTTGTAAAGAGCCAAGGGGTTCCTGTAATAGTGAACAGGGGCTTGCTATGCAATCCCAAAGTGCTCTATTGGGGGGTAGTGTGGTCAAGCAGCCTTAAGCTAAACACGGAGTAGTTCAAGACATTTGCAAATATGCACAATGATCAATAAATGACAAACTACTCAAGGAGATCCACACCAATTTATAAAAATATTAACTATGTTCATATGTTTAGGCATCAGAAAAATTGTTGAGAGAAGTATATTTTAAAATATTAATTATTTTCATTATAGAAAAGTGAACTTTGTGCTATTTCTGAGTTTTGCAATGTTATCCTATGAAAGGAAGAACAAGTTCTGCAAACCAGTATCATTCAGTGACTTACAAGATCAATTTCCAGATTTGTGGTGGGTAAGGTCCAAGGCAGCACCAACAGTGCACCCCCAGTGGCATGGGGGTGGCAGGGTGCAAAACCGCATCTGGAGCCCAATAGGTGTCTGTTAATCGGTCACTGCAAAAAGAGGCTGCATACTTTGTCTGGAAGGCCTGAACTAATAGGGGGGTTCAAGGTTTTTAATGCTAGCGGTTGTAGGGACACCTGGGGTCCTCTTCTCCACAGCCCAGGGGAGACTGATTCAGAGGTGTCTTTAGGCATCTGGTTTCTCTTACTGGGTGAAGTCGACAGGACCTGTGTGCAGAGGCTGCAGGCAACATCTGAGAGTCCATAGGGGTGAGACCACGATGGAATCTAGTTGTGGAGGGCAAGCAAACCTTGTTGGTACTGGTGACCCACTTGAACTTTGGCCGGAGATGACGAGTGCAGTGGTGGCTTTGGGTGTTTCGGCAGTCCAAGAGGCCCCAGAGTCTTCTCTTTTGGTGTCTCTGCAGGATACAGACAACAGTTACACTGTTCTTTGGGTGGGGTTGGTCTTTATTGAAGGCAGACAGTCCTCCCAGGTTTTGGAAGCGCACAGTTGCAGAACGAGTAAACTTTAGCACAGGGTCGTCAGACATGACTGCAAGGCTGGGGCCAAGTCGGGTGATCTCTTCAGTTGCACTTTGTGACCTTCGCAGATTGTTAGGATCTGCTTATCTGGTGGCAGGGGCTCTCCTAAATTCTGAATTTAGGGAAGTGTAGGATAGTAGCCAATGAGCTACTGACTCTTGAGGCCACCACACGCCCTATATAACAACTTCCTGTGGGAAGTGGGCAAAGCCCAGTCCCAAAATTGTATGCCATAGCAAACATGGCTACTTCTGAAAAGTTGTGTCCACCTCACAGTGGCCCACCTTATGGGGTGGTACTAGCCTGGAGGTGGCGCGCCTCCCTGACTAGCTAATATTCCCATCTGACCAAGTGCCAAGGGAGCTCTGTAGAGGTGAGCGGGGGATTCCTTCTCCTTAGAAGGGAGCCAGATTTGCGTTCCAGAGAGGGCAGCTTCTTTGAAGGGAGCCAGCTCAAGGAGGCTTATCAGCATGTCCTCCTGTGGGAGAGGGTGTTCCACCCTCTTCCCAAGCAGGCTTTTGTTCTGGGTCTCCTAAGAGCAAAGGCTCTATCCCTAGGAGGTTAGAACAGCGTCTTGAGTGGCAGGCTGGCAAAAGCCAGTCTGCAAGCACACCAGAGGCTGGTAGGTTTTCAGGGGGCACCTCTAAGGTGCCCATATTGGTAAATCTGACACTGGCATCAGTGTGGGTTTACAAATACGAGTTGTTTGGTACCAAACCCCTATTTTCATTGAAGCCATCATTTCGCTGGGGAACTTGTTTTCACCAGTGTCCAGCACATGGTTTAAAATGGCTTCACTGGCAGTAATGGAAGGAACTCACCAGCACAGGGGCATATCTACACATACAGGTATGCCCTCACATCTAGTACTAAGCAACCTGCCTTACGGCTGTCAGGCCCCCTGTAGGGGTGACTTACTAATATGACATGCAGTGCTACATGACATGGCACACAGGGATGTCGCGTCTTCCCTTTTGTCTGCATCAAGACACGCAGCTTGCAATGGCAGCCTTGCCTGTGCTTGATGAGGTATCCCTTAGGGTGGCACAATTTGTGCTGCAGCCCTTAGGAGGGCCCTCTTTAGTGCCTGTGGATTCCTTACATTTTGAATATCCCAAGCGCCAGCATTCCGCAGGAAAATTCTTTCCTAGCTCTCCCACGTTGACTAGAAAGTCACAATGGACAGGCTCCTGCTCGCGGCACCGTATGTCGTCATCGGAGCCACAAAAGGACCTAGTCAGCGTGCTGACGTCAGTTCCATCCATTTTTTCTGTGCCACCGAGGCAAACGGGCAGACTGACACATTTTCAATTATATACATAGCATATCAAATATATATAAACATGTAAAATCACAAATGCATAATCAATAAAGACAAAGAGAAATAGCAAAGGAAAACCATTTCATTTGGTAGAAGCAGGTGGACAACGGGGAGGCTGGTGGGACCTTGAGGAATCTACAGGCAGATACTGTATCCACCAGAAAAGTGTTACCGAAGGTAAGTAACTTGTTCTTCTGATGGATACTTCTGCCTGTGGATTTCTCACCTTTTGAATGGATTTCCAAAGCTGTACCTCTCCAGGAGGAGGGTGTCCACCTGACTAGACCAAAAAATCTCGCAAAACAGAGCGAGCAAAATGACCATCCCTTCTAACATGAGTCCAAGCAAAAGTGTGAAAGGAGGTCCATGTTGCTGCTTTACAGATATCAAGAACAGGAACACCTCTAGCAAAAGCAGAAAAAGTAGACTTAGCTCTGGTGGAATGAGCTCTGTTACCTTCTGGAGGGTCCTTCTTGGCCAGGGCGTAGCAAATCTTGATGCACAATAATCCACCTGGAGAGAGTCCTCTTGTGCACTGCCTTGCCTTTCATCTTTCCAACATAGCCCACGAAGAGCTGATCGTCCAGCCTTCGATCTCAAGTGTGATCCAAATAAAAGCTGACAGCCCGCTTAGGGTCCAACTGATGCAGTCTCTCTTCCTCCTTGGAAGGGTGAGGGGGAGGATAGAAGGTGAGTAAAGTAATGGATTGTCCCAAATGAAAAGGGGTAATCACCTTGGGAAGGAAAGCAGCCCTGGTCCTTAGAACCAACTTAACTGCATGAATTGTCCGGAAAGGAGGTTTCAAACTAGGAGCCTGAAGCTCACTTACCCTCCTAGCTGAGGTAACGGCTATCAAGAAAACCGTTTTAAAAGAAAGAAGCCTCAACGGGCAAGAGTGAAGAGGCTCAAACGGAGAACCCATTAAAAAAGTAAGTATGAGATTCAAATCCCAATGAGGCATAATGAAAGGTGTGGGAGGAAACTTATTCGTAAGGCCTTTAATGAACCTCATAACAATGGTAGACTTAAATAAAGATGGCTGGTCAGGCAAACCTAAAATGGTCGACAAAGTCGATAAATAACCCTTAACAGTAGCTACAGCACAACCTTGCCGTGCTAAAGAAAGTGAAAACTCCAAAATATTAGACAAGCGGGCCTTCAAAGGGTGAACGTCTCTCCTTCCGCACCACCACCAACAAATCTGGACCATCTAGAAGAGTAAACAGACTTAGTGGAGTGTCGCCGGATGATATAATAACGTCCACGATCTCTGGCGGGAGAGAGAAGGAACTCAATTTGCCCCGTTCAATCTCCAGGCATGAAGGTGCAGGCTCTGGAGGTGGGGGTGTAGAACCTGCCCCTGCAACTGCGAGAGGTCTGCCCTGAGAGGGAGATGGAGCGGAGGGTGCGATGAGAGGTGAAGATCTGTGTACCACACCCTTCTTGGCCAATCTGGGGCGATCAGTATAACTTGGGCCCAGTCTTGGCGAATCCTCCTCAGAACCCGAGGAATCAAGGGAATGGGGGGAAACTCGTAAAGGAGTTGTGAGCTCCAATCTATCTGAAACGCGTCCCCAATGCTCCCTGCATCGGATACTGGAGACTGCAGAACGGGCAGTGCACGTTCTCATGAGTGGCAAACTGGTCCAACCGAGGAGATCCCCCACATCTGAAAGATGTGATGGACCACCTCCGAATGAAGCCGCCACTCGTTATCGGCCGAGTAACGCCAACAGACTGTCCCCACGAACATTCAGCACACCGGCCAGATTTGCAAGCACACAAATCCGTTGGCCCTGAGCCCAGGACCAGAGTCGCAAAGCCTCTCGACAGACAATACGACCCTACACCTCCCTGTTTGTTGTACCACATCGGGGTAGTGTTGTCGGTCAGGATCTGAACCGACTGATTGCACCGGGAAGGAAGGAAAGCCTTTAGTGCCAAACTTATCACCCGCAATTCCAGAAGGTTGATGTGAAGCAACCTTTCCTCTGGAGATCAAAGACCTTTGACCTCCAGATCCCCCAGATGAGCACCCCACTCTAGAGGGGAGGCATCCGTGATCACTGTGGCCACTGGCGGAGGAGACTGAAAGGGCTTTCCTTGGAACAGGTTGCCCTGCACACTCCACCAAGTCAGCTCCGCTGCAGCTTCTCTGGAGATTCTGATGTTCTCCCCGAGATCTCCGTTGTGTTGATACCACTGCCTGCGGAGGCACCACTGAAGTGTCCTCGTGCCAGCGTGCATGGTTGACCAACAGAATGCAGGAAGCGAACAGACCGAGCAGGTGAAGAACCTTCAGACCGGAACAACAGCTCAATCGTGAAATAAAGGAATCATTTCCTGTATGTCGAGAATCCTCTGTGGAGGCAGGTTTGCTCGAGACACAAGTGTCCAGTATTGCCCCTATGAACAGGCTGGGCTGAGAAGGCACCAGGTGAGATTTGGGTACATTTATCGAAAAACCCAATTTGAACAACAGATGAGTTGTCACTTGCAAGTGGTGCAAAACCAACTCTGGAGACTCTGCTTTCAACAGCCAGTCATCCAGGTAGGGGGAAACAGGAACCCCTAACCTTCTGAGATGAGTCGCTGCCAATGCCATCACTTTTGGAAAGACTCGAGGTGTGGAAGTAAGACCAAACAGGAGTACCGCAAACTGGTTGTGCTGCGATCCCATCTTGAACCGGAGATACTTCCGATGCGACTTCAGGATGGGATGAACAAAATCACATCCTGTAGCTTGATGGACACCATCCAGTCTTCCTGTTGCAGCGCAAGAAGAACCTGAGGCATGGTCAACATTTTGAACTTCTCCTGCTTTAGGTAAAGGTTCAAAATCTTAAGCGACCATCCTTTTTGGGGAATCAGGAAATACCGGGAGAAGCAACCCTAACCCCTTTCCTCCTCCGAAACCACCTCTATCGCACCTTTCTGAAGCAAAGTAAGAACTTCCTGCTGTAACAGCAGTAAGTGGTCTTCTGAGCATCCACCCTGGCGAGGAAGGTAAGGATGAGGATACTCCAAAAAGGGGAGGGTGTACCTATTCTCTAAATGATTCAAGACCCAACGATCGGACGTGATCAGTCCAATCTTGTAGAAAGTGGGGCGCCCGACCTCCAACCAGACCAACATGTTCTAAGATGGGGGATCTAGAACTGCTTTCCTGTTGAACCAACAGTGGCGGGAGGGGAGGTAGAGGAAGAGGATGGTTGTCTGGCTGCACCCCTGAGGTCTCTTTTATTCTTACCTCTGTACGACTGGTACAAGGGATTCTGCTGTTGCTGGCTCTGCTCCCAAAACCATGATACCGCTTGTAGCTGTATCCTCAGGACTGCACCTGAAGACCCAGAGACCTTGCAGTATATGATATGATGGATTAATGCCGCGCACAAATACTCAAGAGTGTCCTGGCGCGCAGAATAACAGTGACCTGGTGGAGCGAAGAATTTAAAACTGCTGCTTGAAGAGGAAGGTTTTAAGGTCCTGAGTGTTCCGTAATTCCAGGGGCGGAGAGTTCCATGCCATAGCTGCTTTGACGGATAGAGACTGGCCCCCCAGCCGCATTCTGCAGAATCGTGGGATCGCCATCAGTCATTTGGTGGATGAGCACAGCGATCTGTTAGGGACATAGAAAGCGAAGCGCTTCCTGATGTACATTGGTCCAAGATCGTGCAGGGCTCTATGCGCCAGGGTAAGAACTTTGAATTGCACTCTCTGAGCCACAGGAAGCCAATGCAGATTGTGTAAATGCTGTTTTACTCTAGATCTTCCAGAGATGATAAACAAAAGTCTAGCCGCGGCATTCTGTATGGTCTGTAGTTTTGTTTGCAAATATCCAGGAATACCTATATACGGAGCATTGGCATAATCTATGCAGGAGAGAATGAGCACGAACGAACATTTCCTTGGCCGGCCTCTGAAGCAAGGGGAAGAACCTTCCTAGTGACTTAAGGGTGCACCGAAAACTGCAGGTCTCCTCCAAAGCAGACCCCAAAGTTCTTTGCTGGAGCGCCCTCTGAATTAGGTAGAGGTAAGTCTGAAAGCCATAAAGTTTCTCTGAAGGCAGGCAGAAACTGACCATATAGGAGGACTTGTCCTCGTTGCATTTTAGTTGGGCATGGGCCAACCACTTAAACACAGACGAGAGACAGTTCTGAGCAATCTGTCGACAGGTCAGAGGCCTTCCAGGTAAATAGGAGCTGGGTGTCAACAGCATATGCGATTATTTTTGCACCCAGTTCCTCAGCCAGAAAAATCAGAGGAGTCAAATAGATATTAAAGATAAAAGGGCTCAAAGTAGAACCCTGAGGGACTCTGGTGGACATTTTCTTTGCAGTCGATGAAAAAGGAGGCATCCAGACCTGCTGGGTGCGCTCTTCCAAAAAGTATTTCATCCAGTCCTGTTGCAAGGATTTCTGCTCATACACAGAACTGTGCACAGAGACCTAGGACATTAGTGAATTGTGGTGTGCCAGAAACTCACCTTAGTACCTAGGAACCCCAAACAGGTAGCAATCGGTGTCACATTAGCTCTTTGTCTTATTGCAAAGTAACCAATAATTAGACAACCAAGAACATGCGACTTAGGACCATCTCAGGAATGGTGGGAAGTGAGTACACTCTTTTGTTATACTCTCATACCAGTCACCAACAGGAGTATAAAAGACACAGTAAGGTTAAAATATTTATTTTAAAAACGTGATCTCATGAGCAGTATTTTAGTCAACATAAGCAGACATATGATTATAAATAATATGGTCGGCATGGTTACAACTCCATAAAATACAAAAGGAGGAATCCTATTACAATGATAGTGCAAACAGGTGATATAGCGCCTAGTTTTAACACCCTCCCTATATAGGAACTATGTATTATAAACTAAAGAAGGTCTTTTGGGCTTGTTTTGGGGGACCCCATTCCTTTCCGCTCAGTAAGTTTAAATTACATTTGGCTAAGCTAGGCTCTCTGCATCCATGGAATCTTCCAAGTGTATGAAATTATGGCAAGTGATGATAAAGGCGCCAGAATCTTGCTTGACTCACTGCTGCCAAAATGGTGTGTCTAGAATGTGTTACACGGACATGCTGATACAGGCTCACATGTTATAACCTTGACGGCTCAGCACTCACTGTACAGACTGGGGGTACGATGTATGTCTAGAGATGTCGAAAAACAAACCTTTTCTCAAGTATAGACCTTCGTGAAAGCTAACTTGCAAAAACAGCTGTGCAGTGTTGTGTGCAAAAAGCAGCAAAAGGTAAAATGGCATTTAAACTTCTAATAAGCCATGCTAACATAACTTGCACGCAAAAGGAGGCCCTAAACCATACTACAGTCCCAGGCGGAGCCTGCGATGCCAATGTTTGAGTGGCAGGCAAGGAGTAATTGATGGGCACCGTATCGAAAGCAGCAGAGAGGTCAAGTAAAATCAAGGCCGCTCTGCGGCCCGCGTCCAGGCACTCCCTGATCGCCTCAGCCATTTCCACCAGTGCGGTCTTGGTACTGTATGTTGCCCTAAACGCAGATTGCGCAGGATGAAGAATACCAGATGTTTCCACATAGGCCTGAAGCTGTGAAAGACCACCTTCTCGTGCGGGTAGGAGAGCTATAGGGCGATAGCTAGCAAATTTGGGCGGGTCTGAAGGTTTTTTTTAAAGTGGAAGGAGCTTAGCCTGTTTCCAGCTCAAAGGAACAGCGGTCTGTAAGGATAGATTAATAATCTTATTGAACTCTGGATAGACCCCCCCTCAGCGACCCCAGCCAGCACTCTGGCAGGACAAGGGTCAGTCGGAGACCCCAACTTAAGGGATTTGAGGATGGCCAGGGTATCCGATCCGGCTATGGGCACAAAGTTCATAAATGGAGAAGCTGATGGGAGTGGGAGCTAGAAGGGGCGGGGGAAAAGAATCCCTCGGTGAAAGGGAACCCGACCCAAGACTGTCCTGGATGTTCTGTATTTTTTCGGCAAAGAAAGAAGACCGCTCCTCACACCTTTGTGATGATACAGGGAGGGCCGTTTGTTCAGCGCAGGGTGGCAGAAAGCTTCTTACAATGGAGGAAATCTCCTTGCTATTATTGTTGGCTTTAGCAATCCGCTCCACATAGAAACTACTTTTTGCCTCCCCAATGGCTGCATAGTAGTCTCTTTGGGCTTTGAGAAGAGCATTTTTGGCCAAGGACAATACTCCCAACACCAACAACGTTCCAGTGTTTTACAAGCCAATTTGAGGTCTCTAAGAGTGCCTGAGTACCATGGTTTAGATGGAATAAGTCTAGGTCGCCTGGTGGAGAGGGGTTTTAACACAGCACCAGCTCCTTGACTGATCCAGGCGTAAAAACTATCTACGGCTCCTTCAAGATCACAAGAGGCTGACGGCCATGACATTGAGAGAGCCTTAGAGAGGGCCGGAATGTCAATCTTTCGAACCGGTTTATTATGGGCCGGGACTGTAGATGACGGGAGTTCCCCATGGTCCAAGAGAACTGGACCAAATAATGATCTGACCAAGTGACCCGAAGGGGGTCAGAAGCAGACAAGAAGGCAAAGTTGGAACATGCCAAGTCGATTATATGTCCCCCCTTATGTGAGGGATACTTTATCCACTGGGTTAATTGTGCCAGATCAAACAGGTCCATTAGTTCCCTAAAACCAGTAGCCTCCGGGCAGTCTAAATGGATGTTAAAGTCACCCAGAAGGAGGAAATTTGGAAAGCGTAGGGCTCATGGAACGTTGACATCATCCAGGGCTTTCAGGAATGCTCCAGGAGGGCCAGGGGACCGGTAGACCAATGTGCTACCCAGTGTGTAGTGGGGCGATATGACAATAGAAAAGTATAGCGCCTCCCCTCCACTAACCCCACTGAAACCTTGCTGAAGAAGACCCAAGTGTCCCTGAACACCACTGCAATCCCGCCCCCTCTCCCGGTTTTGCGGTCCACTCTTGCAATTTTATATACCAAACGGATAGCAAGCTCAACCACCGGGGCGCATGATTCATTAAGCCAGGTTTTGGTTATAAGTAACACATCTAAGTGTTAATCCAAAAGAAGTTCATAGATATCAACGGCATGTTTAACCATAGAGCGCAAATTAATAAGTGCAGCCAGAATTCTTCTCTCTCTCTCTAAGTTCGAGGGACAGGGGCTGTCTGCTTATTATCAAAACAGAACTGGCAGGTGGGGCAAGTCCTGGAAATTCTCTGAAGGACTGCCCACTGATCTCCGCCAATACATTTAGCGTTGTCCAACGCCACCAGTTCGTTTCTACTAAAGGACCTCCGACGTCCCTGCTCCTCTAACGTTTAACGGGCAGCGTGGCTGGTGCTGGACGCTCCCAGGGTGCGGTTGGGCGCAGACGGGCTTGCCTTTGGCGCGCCCACTGCGCGTTCGCTGCATCTGGTTTAAGTAGGAAGTGTGGGCTGGGGGAAGAGCATCAACTAAAATGTTAACTGTCACACGGGCCCGCTATGACAGACGGACACTGCGTTAGCGTTTAAATGAAAAAAGGTAGCGCACACTCTCAAATTCCGAAAAACAGCTTTGCAAATCAGTTATTTTTTAAAAACAAGAACACAAGCCCCCCACGCACTAGCAGCGAAATGAAGGTCACAATTACCGGTGCCCGGTCGCTGCATCTGTTTTAAATAGGAAGTGTGGGCTGGGGGAAGAGCATCACCTAAAATGCTAACCTTCATGCGGGCCCGCTCTGACAGACGGACACCGCATTAGCGTTTAAATGAAAAAAGGTAGCGCACACTCTCAAATTCCTAAAAACAGCAGTGCAAATCAGTTATTTTTTACAAACAAGAACACATGTCCCCCACGCACTAGCAGCGAAATGAAGGTCACAATTACCCAGCAGCCCTGTTGTCCTTAAAACGCTCTAAAACTGAGTCCGCCTTCGAACCAAAAAGTTTAGACCCATCAAAGGGCAAATCCTGCAAAGTCGCCTGAACATCAGCATAGAAACCAGATGATCTAAGCCAGTGGTTCCCAAACTTTTGACTCCTGAGGACCCCCATTGAGTCACCACTGGAAGACTGGGACCCCCAAGCAATTTGTATGAGTTAAATTTCAAACATTAAAACAGTAATTCGAAAAAAATACACACGTGTGCACACAAAACAAATACTCAAAGTACTAAGGATTTTGGGGCCAGATGTACGACCATTTCATTTAGCCCTCGCAATTGGCGACACATTGCGAGTGGCAAATTGCGAGTTGCTAAATGAAATGTACAACAGAGTGTTTAACACTGTTTGGGATTCCCAATGGGGCGCAAATTGCGAGGTTCATTAATATTAATGAGCCTCTCGCAATTTGCGAGCCCATCGGGAATGCCAGCCCTCCCAGCGATGGTGGCCTGCTGGGATCTGCAGGCCACCATGTCTCGGACTGCTTTTAAATAAAGCAGTTTAAAAAAAAAATGCAGCCTGTTTACCATGCATTTAAAAAAAAAAAAAGTTTCATTTTCTAAGGGCAGGCAGAGGTCCCTGGGACCACTGCCTGCCCTTAAAAAATGATTTTGCATGCATTTGCAAAAGGGAAGGGGTCCCCTGGCGACCCCTTCCCATTTGCAAATGCATTACCATCTACTTGAAGAAGGTGGTAATTGTGACTGTTTTCCGACCGCACATTTGTACATGGTTTTGAGACTCGCTAATTGGAAGGGAAGGCCCCTTCCAAATAGCAAGTTGCAAAACCTATTTAGAGAGTCGCAAACAAATTGCGACTCGAGAAATAGGCTATGTACATGGCCCAATAGGTTTTTGCATGCACAAACGGGTTCGCAAACCCGTTCGTGCATATAAAAACAGATCGTACATCTGGCCCTTAGTATTTTATATTGAAGTAATAGCCCCTCTGTCACATGCATTTCATTTGTTTTATAGCATCTCTCATACCATTGTAGGATGTCAGAGCACTTTACATCACACACATATAGAGACATTGAATCATACATGTAAATCAGTGTGTATATAAAATGTTTAAAGAGTGCTTGGTCTGGAAAAGCACAAAATCAGGATTCAGAACATAAAACAGTGGCTAGCATTGCCTTTAACATAGAAAATGTATTTCCACCCAAATATATCTTTTTAGCAGCATCAGGATAAATAATAACTGGAACAAAATATAAGTTACTAACTGGTACAATGCAGTTTGCAAGCAGCTCTTTGATAGTTTATAGGTCCCTCTGCTAGATTACGATTGTCACTTATGAAGTGCACAGCAACAAAAGAATCTCTGTGACAAAAGCAGTAACCACGAACCTGGGCACATAAAATACTGCTTTTTAAGATGCATGTTACATTCTTTGCAGTAGGCACATTAACCCTCTGTGCTACATTAGTTAAATCAAAGCTGCCACTGAACAAAACTCTCCTCACTCTCCAGCAGGTACATTAATCACTGGCATTCTCTTGACACTTTTATTGTTGCTGGAAAGCTGCTAATTATACAAGAAACGTTTCTGTCCTTTTAAAACTGTTGCCTACGGACCCCCTGGGAATGTGTCACGGACCCCTGGGGGTCCCCAGACCACAGTTTGGGAAACACTGATCTAAGCCATGCCTGCCTCCTTGCAGCCACAGAAGACCCCATCACACGAGCCACTGAGTCTGCAGTATCCATACCCGACTGAATCACTTGACGTGCCACCTGTGAATCCAAAAGGACTTCCAAGAAATTTGTACGATCTTCCTCCGGCAACTTCGGAGCTAATTGCACAACTGAGTCCATCAATGCATGGATATATCTTCCAAGAAGGCAAGTTGCATTAGTAGACTTTAGAGCCATACTTGCAGAAGAGAACACCATCTTTGCAGCTTGCTCCATCTTTTTAGAATCCCTATCACCCAGAATGGTAGGGAAAGAACCAGAAGACTATTCGAACAAGAAGCCTGAACAATTAAACTTTCCGGTGTAGGATGGGATGACAAAAAAAACAGATCTCCTGGGGCAGGCCTGTACCTTCTCAAGATGGAACGAGAAACTGCTGGAGCTGATGAAGGCTTCTACCACACTTCCAAGATTGGCTCAGTTAAAGCATCCGTAAAAGGAAGCAACGGCTCAGAAGTTGATGAAGATGTATTCAAAACTTCTGTTCGAATGTTAGATTTTACCTCAGCTGAGGGAAGTTGTAAACCAAGTAAATCAGCCGCCTTCCTTATGACCACATGATATGGAGCAATGTCCTGTACAACAACTCCACCTGCAGAAGGAAGGTTATATTCAGGGGATGTATTAAGGCCACTAGCTTCATGAAGACCTTCAAACTCATCCATAGAGTCAACAATCTCCTCTTCCTCCTGGTTCTGAGCGTATTCCTCAAGGAGCCTCTGAGCCTCCCTCCTAGAGCGTTGCTTAGGGATCGGAGCCGGTGAAGACATCAACGACGTCGATGGAGGCGCCTCGGCTTCGAACCTCTACATCGATCGAACTCGAGGAAGAGCAGACTCAGCAGCCAAAGGAGTTCGAAGAGCCGGAGTAGAGGATCTCTGCGCCAGGAAATGCCATGCCAGAGTCAATGGCAACAATGGCATAAAAGGAGCCTGGAGATAGAACTGTGGAACACCAAGGTTGAAGTCCAATGAACCCACGGGGCCCAAAGTCATGCCAGATGGAGTCGCGGTTCTGGCAAACATTCCAAAGATCACATTGAGAAAATGCGAAGAAACTGACCCCGGAGCAGGCAAAGGAGGATATGGATCCGTACCTTCCTGAAGAGGAGTCACCTGCGGTCTAACTGGAACCTGCTGAGCCGGGGACGACGCCCGCACAGGTGAAGCCTCCCGGCTTGGAGAGGACTCACCGGAGACGTCGCTGGAGCCGGTGAATCTTCATGGAGTGAATAACCTATCATCAAAGCCGGCGCCACCGCAACCGGAGATGGTACCAGCGTCACCTGAGGAGAAGGAAATGGAGAGATAAATTCCTTCCTTTGAGGTCACTCAACCGAGTCGTCGACCTCGACGTCAAAGCCCTGGCCTTCGAAGAACGATGTTGAAATCCATGCCTTCGCTTTGACTTCTTATGTATGTTCCACCTCGATGTGTGAAAAGATGAAGACTTTGCTCTCTTGCTACCCCTCTTTTCCTTTTTGGCTTTGGCCATAAAGAGCTTGGCTTTACGTTCTTTAATTGCCTTGGGATTCATCTTCCTGCAGCTTCGGCATTCTTCAACATCGTGGTCCGAAAATAAACACAAGAGGCAGTCATCGTGCGTGTCCTTGATTGACATATGCCCACCACACTCTCTGCAGGGTTTAAATCCCATCTTCCTAGAAGTAGCCATCAGGAACAATCAAGAGATACAAAGTTTCTTAGAAGAAAATGGAGAGCCCCTAGAAAAACTGTTGAGCATCGACGGCGCGGAAAAAAGGAAACGGACATCAGCACTCCGATGATGTCCTTTTGTGGCTCTTACGACGTCATACGGTGCCGCGAGCAGGGCCTGTCCATTGTGACGTCCTCGTCGACGTGGAAGAGCTAGGAAAGAATTTTCCCATGGAATGCTGGCGCATGTGGTATTCCAAAGGTGAGGAATCCACAGGCAGAAGTATCCATCAGAAATAGACTTTACACACCAGGTACTAACTATGCACATGTGCATCTTTTGCTGGGTTATCTGTAAAGATGTAACCATAGTATAAAGGCTGCAGGCAGTATGATCTTTAGCTCCTTCAGACATTGGTTATTTTGGGTAAATAGTCTTTTTTTAATTTTTATTTTTTACAAGCTTTGCATGGAGTGTACACTGCTCTTGGTAGATACTTTTTAATACTCTGTGGTGTATTCTCATGAATTTCTCTCTTCAAGGAGTCTTGTACAGAGTAAACTCTCTCTTTAGAGTAAGCACTGTTTACAATATCCACTTTTCTACTCCTGCCAACTTAATTTCTCAATGTAGGTATGGTGACTGAGGGGTTTAATACAGATAAAAGCTGTCCGCAGTAGGGCACTTGTTTTGGAGCAGATGTTGAGTATCATGTGGTACTTGGCTTTCCCTGACCAGTTGTACACATATTGAACACTGTATGCAATGAGTGTTTCCCATATATCTGTGGTTGATAATGTGAACTAGACCACCTGTGAAGGGTCAATGTTGCACATAACACATGCTTGTTACACCTAAGGGAGTTGTATGTGCAATGGCACTGATGATGCTTCATGTTATTCTGAGCTATTTTGTACTTAATTTCATAGCTCTAATACATACCCGTTTATAAAGCAATGTGCGCAAAAGAAATTTGGATGATGTCAGTGATGTCATAGAACATGTAATAAGTGATGCAATATGTGAGGTCATAAGCAGTGCATAGCGGGGCAAAAGTTATAGTTAGCTCTGTTAAATATAACTGGTGAATTCCTGTGGTTTTTTTAAAGTTTGAAATATTAATGTCACTAACCTACTCACCAAACTATAAAATTACTTTAACCTTTGGCCAGGCCCCGCAGTAAACCCACCACAGGCACTCAAACCCACCTTGTGCACTTTAGCCCTACATAGCAGGAGGTTGGCAACAGGGCCTGGCCTGTGGCCAACCCACCTGGAGGCAGCAAGCTGCACGCAGCCTTTTGTCCCGTGCAGCGTGGGGTTGGCTGCAGGGCACCAACAAAGCACACGTTGAGGGCCCTTGCATCTCCAGTTCCCCGGTGTAAAATCAGCTTCCTCTGGCAGGAGCAGATTTCAAGTCTTCTCCCAGTCAGTGGGAGCATTTTTTAAGCTCCTGCCTTCTGGAAGAAGACGCAAGTGCTCTAGTGTGGCAGGAGATTTGAAAACAAGTTTCTGTGCCCGGCCCAGTAGGGGCAGGAAAACCACTGCGGCTCCTACTGTGGTCCTAGTGTGGGCTCCCCAGGACACTGCCAGGGGTTGAGGTCCCTGGGGCCAAACACTGCTCAGGGGTGAGGGGAGGAGGGGACGCACTTAAACATATGGGGGCCCTGAATGGACTGGGTAGGGGTCCCTACTGATGCCCCACTCTATATATATATATATATATATATATATATATATATATATATATATATATATATATATATATACACGTGTGAACAAGAGTACATGGTACTCGAAACGCGTCATTTGAAAGGTCTTAAATAAATTCAACATCCTGCCTGAAAACGTGGGGTCTGTTCTCTTCTTTCGCTACGCCGTCGGCGTGGAGGTTCGAGGATTCGCTTTGCATATATATATATATATAACAAAAATCTCCTCCAAAAGAAAGAGTAGTGACCCCAGGGGAGATTAGAAAGGAGCACTTTATTTTGGTGAGAACTCGGGCGGATGCATTTCGGCTTGTGGGCCTTCTTCGGCGCCCCTCTCCAATCGTAAGTGCTCTGCCGAATGTAGTCCTGTCTCCATGATGCTTTATGTGCCTTGCTCCGCCCCCTGATATGGATAGGCACTCCCATGTAGTCCTGTGTAGGAGGACTACAAGACCCACAATGCTTCAATGTGGTGCATCGCGGGATCGGGGATGCACGTTTGGGGTAACAACGCTGGATTTGGCACTGGGTGACAGGCGCAGACCACGAACCTGCTGGGAGGTGAGGCAACACCAATGTCCAGTTCTCCCTCGGGTCTCCCCTTCGTCGCTACAACCGCTCCGTGTAGAGTCCTTTAGCGGGGGCAGGCAAGGAAATCCTCAGTCGCCCAAACAGGAGAAGCAATATCTCCAGACCGCCGTTTTCCTCCAGACGTCGAGGTGGGTGCCAAACGTTCATGCTAACACAGTCCAACAAAGATGCTCAGACGTCTGGCAGGAAAACAAAAAAGGACTTTGTTCATGGCTCGTGCCCTTGCTTTGGCATAATTTCCTACCTGTAAGTGCATCCCACCTAGGGGCAACTCTTTCTTCTTTTTGATAGCGGCCAGCCCGGTCGCGGGATTCCACTACCGCGACAAAATTGCGGGTCCACAGCTACCTTATTTGGGCAGCTAACTGTGGAACAGGAGGTGCCCTTTCTTTGCGGGGTGCTTGCGGGAACATCAGCAATCCTTTTTAAAACTTTTTTTGAATGTGAGTGGCGGCGGCGAACCACTTGGGTTTTACTAAACCACCAGTCCCAGAAAGCATTGCTTCAGGTGGTACACCTGAGCACAATTATTGTGGGGATTTACTGGTGTTTGCCGCTTGTTGTCATGTCACATGGTCTGCCACTGAAGAGGGCGTTGGGCCGAAACGCGTCTGGCAGGAAAACCGAAAAGGACTTTGTTCATGGCTCGTGCCCTTGCTTTGGCATAATTTCCTACCTGCAAGTGTATCCCACCTAGGGGCAACTCTTTCTTCTTTTTGATAGCGGCCAGCCCGGTCGCGGAATTGCACTACCGCGAATAAATTGCGGGTCCACAGCTACCTTATTTGGGCAGCTAACTGTGGAACAGGAGGTGCCCTTTATTTGCGGGGTGCTTGCGGGAACATCAGCAATCCTTTTAAAAACTTTTTGTGAATGTGAGTGGCGGCGGCGAACCACTTGGGTTTTACTAAACCACCAGTCCCAGAAAGCATTGCTTCAGGTGGTACACCTGAGCACAATTATTGTGGGGATTTACTGGTGTTTGCCGCATGCCGTCATGTCACATGGTCTGCCACTGAAGAGGGCGTTGGGCCGAAACGCGTCTGGCAGGAAAACCGAAAAGGACTTTGTTCATGGCTCGTGCCCTTGCTTTGGCATAATTTCCTACCTGTAAGTGCATCCCACCTAGGGGCGACCCTTTCTTCTTATATATATATATATATATATATATATATATATATATATATATATATATATATATATTCACTGAAAAAAACATAGGTTTTAGGGGTGTTATAGTTAGCTGGACGTTTCACTCATACAAAACCATTGAAATTCCTCCGTTATAGTTAGTTGTACTAACTGTAACTCTTGCGCCCGCAATCCACTGGTGATGATGTCGCATATTACATCGTTCATGACATAGGCAGTAACATCACTGATGACATCCCTGACGCCAAGAAACCGCCAGGTAAAAGCGCGCTTTATAAGTGTTTTTAAATTCAAAAATGACATCACTGATGACATCATCCAGTGAATATGGTTTGGTTCGATATTTAAATATGTATTATATATATAGCGATCTACATTGAAGAATGAGTGGATGTATAAGTGTCTGGAAGGACGATTTAGTAGCAGTGTGATTGACTATTTACTTGACTAATTTATAGTGTCTCACTAAATATATTGGATAGTGACTAAACTGTGTGAATATCTGTATTACTTTCTCAGTTGTTGTGTAAACTGCTGCACCATTTGGTTACTAGCTACGTTAAAGTCTATATTACTTATTGATTAGTTAACTAATTATTTGTATGGGAGAGTGAATGTGTGGGTGGTTCGGTGGGGGGTGTGTGACTGCCCAAAGATCTGTCAATAGTTTATTCAATGGGTATATGACGTTAAGACTACATGTTATAATACTTGTTTGGGTGAGTGAATATGTATATGGATGTTCTGATGAGAAAATATATCTCTCAATGGTACATGTCCAACAAACTAGAATAATAAAATACAGTATATGTAACATTTGTTGTATATAAAAAAGGATACATATGACTCAATGATTGCATGAGTGACTGTATGGATAACTGTATACTTTTAATAGTGATTTTATAACACTAAGTGCGAGTTATTATCTATATGAATAAATGAAGTGCTATGTGTATAAGTATGTAGCTCAGTAAATATAAGTATAATCCATTGTTTGCATAAGTGAGTAGGATGACTGCATAAGTAAATATGAAATGTGCTGGGTGTAATGTCAAGATAGGTGTATAAGTATATTTGATAGTGTTCGATTGATCATTGACAGCATGTATGAGCGAATCTGTAGGTAATTGATTACATATTTGTGTAGATCTAAGAATGACTGAGTCGGTTTTTAGATACTTGTATTGGTGTGTCAATGGATTCAAATATGGTACTCTATATTTTACAGTGAGTGATGAAAGATTATAGTAGTGTATGATGAGGTGTATCTGATTGTCACGTGGATGATGTCATCGGTGATGTCATTTGAGATGTCATCAGTAATGTCATCAGTGATGTCACTGAACATGTCATGAATGATGTAATATGTGACATCATCACCAGTGGATTGCGGGCGCTAGAGTTAGTTAGTACAACTAACTATAACAGAGGAATTTCAATGGCTTTGTATGAGTGAAATGTCCAGCTAACTATAACACCCCTAAAACCTATGTTTTTTTCAGTGAATTTCTAAGGTTTTTTAAATGATAATTCCTAACTATAACCTGCCTAAAACCTATGGTTTTTTCAGTGAATTTCAAAGTTATTTAAATTATAATTCCAAACTATAACATGTCTGAAACCTATGGTTATTTCAGTGAATTTCAAAGGTTTTGTAAATGACAATTTTTTAATGTATTAATTGTTATTTCTATTTTTTATACTGATTTTCTACATTTTTTTAAACAATTTATTTTTAGATATTTTATTTTTTAAATTACATTATAATTACATTATACATCACATTACAAAATATACTTTCTCAGAATGAATTACTTTACTTTAAATACTTTGCAAATAGGCAATAGACTTTTAAGTACAGTAGTTACAGTTGTTGTAATGCGCAACACAATTTCAGACACAATGCAACATTGAGGTCTATGTGACTTTCTAGTTAAATGCAATTTGTTACTTTGTGGATTACTTTTCTAACCACAGGACTAGATCCTAGATTCAGTCCTGGGACATCTCCTGTAAACAGTTGAGTAAAAGCATTTTGGTTACAGTAGTAATTTTTAAGGATTATTATTGTATTTTAAAAGTTGACACATAAACTTTTTCACATTGAATCACCAAAGTTATCCTATGGGAGGAAATTCACTTATCAGGTAAGTAGTGTTAACGTTACTTTTTCTTACTCCGTGGTGGATCTTGGATCCAGCATGGGTGCATCTCCTGTAAACAGTCGAAAGAATGCATATAAGTCATACAGGCAATTTTTAAGGAATATTTTTAGTTTGTGAAAATAGACACTTAGAAACTTTTCTGGAAGGAAATACAAGTTACTGGTAAGTACGCTTAGAATTACTTAGTGCTGGGCTAATAGATACAAGACTAAGTTCTCTCCTGATAACATGTGAGTTAATCGGAATTCATAGTTCGGCTGATTTTAGAGGAATATTTGTACGTTTCAAAAATCGACATTTGGAATATTTGTACAATGGTGAAGGAAGGGGGCGGGCCTGAGGTAACGTGTGCAAACACGCTCTGTGGCATGTTTTAAGTTGCGGGATTAAGTCCCCTTAAATCCTGATGTCCCCTGGGGGCCAACTAGCCCACCAGGTACCGTCAGTATGCGCCAGGGAACTATGTTGCAGAGAGATGTTCTGAGGCCATGCCTCTTTTTACAACACTCTACAATACAGCTCTGTGGCACTTGGTGGAGGTACCTGGTGGGCTAGTTGGCCCCTAGGGGACCTCTGGATTGAAGAGGAATTAATTCCCCCAACTTAAAACGCGCCACAGGGCGTGTTTGCACACACATTACCTCAGGCCCTGCCCCCTACCTTCACTACTGTGCAAACGCGCCCTGTGGTGCATTTTAAGTTGGGGGATTAAGTCCCCATGAATCCTGAGGTCTCCTGGTATCCAACTATCCCACCAGGTACCTCCACTAAGCGCACGGAGCAGAGGTGTAAAAAGGAGCGTGGCCTCAGAACACCTCTTTGCAACGCAGCCCCCTGGAGCATACTGGAGGTTCCTGGTGGGCTAGTTGCCACCCAGGGACCCCCAGTATTCAAGGGGAATTCGTTCCCCCTCTGCAAACGCGCCAGGGGGTGCGTTTGCAGAGTGATGCAAGGAGGGGGCGTGGCCTCCGGCCCAATCCCGTTTATTTATTTATTTTAAAAAAGGGGGCTGTGTAGCCCCCCTTATTTTTCTAATTTATTGGCCTTGGGGACCCCATCCCCCAGGGCCTGCCCCCAATTTTTGTAATTTTTTTTTAAATCGGGAAAGGGGCTGAGTGGCCCTCCTCCCAAGGCCATCATTTGCCACAGGGACCCCATCCCCCAGGACATGGCCCTTTTTTTCAAAATTATTATTTTGGAGGGGGCTGCCTTACCCCCTCCTGTGGCCAGTTCTGGCCTGGGGACCCCATCCCCCGGGGCGTTTCTTCGTTGAGGGCCGTGGAGGGGGTCCCCGCCGGCTCCCCGCATCCTGCGGGAGCCGGCATTGCTTTTGCACTGGGGGAGCAGCTAAAATGCTGCTCCCCCTGTGGAAAAGCAATCTGCTTTCCTATTTGGAAGAGAGAGCAGGTTTCCTGCTCTCTCCTCCAAATAGGAAAGCAGTTTGCAATGACAGGGTGGAAGCCGCGAGGTTCCCGCCCTGTCATTGCAAACAGCAGTGTCCCGGGGATGGGCACCCCAGGACACTGCAAGAGCCGGCCCTGGGGGGTGGTGGTCCCCAGGGCCTGTACGAGGCTCCAGGAGGGGGGGGGGCGCGTGACCCCCCCTCCCACATTTGTAAGAAGCCCCGGGGGTGGCGGTCCCCGGGCTGGGGGGCCTGAGAGCCCCTCACACCTATTTTGAATTAGCCCCGGGGGTGGCGGTCCCCGGGACTGGCGGGGCCTGAGAGCCCCCCCACCTATTTTTAATAAGCCCCCGGGATGGAGGTCCCCGGGGCTGGCTGGGGGGCCTGAGAGCCCCTCCTACGTAATTTTCTAACGTCCCGGGGGTGGCGGTCCCCGGGGCTGGGGGGCCTGAAAGCCCACCTATTGGAAACAAGCCCTGGGGGGTGGCGGTCCCCGGGGCTGCGGAGGGCCCCATGACCCCCTGCGTATATTAAATTAGAGCCCCGGGGTGGCGGTCTCCGGGGCTGGTGGGGCCTCAGAACCCCCCAGTTAATGTTTCAAAGCCCCGGCGGTGGAAGTCCCCGAGGCTGGGGTGGCCTCAGAGCCCTCCACCCATTTGAGACAAGCCCCGGGGGGGTTGCGGTTCCCGGGGCAGTGTGGGGGGGGATTGGGACCTCCCCACACTATTTTTCATAATGCCCCAGCGATATGCCCCCCAGGGGTAAATTACCATATTTTGCGTGGGAGACCGTGTTTCTTTTTTTTAATATCGGTAGGATGCGCGGATCCTACACGCATCCCGCGATTTAAAAAAATGTGTACATTTGTGGCCCTGGGGATCCTGTGGGACCCCCTTAGCAGGCCTTGGAAGTCAGGATGTGTCTACCCTGCCCCCTTTTCGCGTTTTGCGGCGTTTGTTTTGGGTTTCTTCTGCCTCGGTTCTACCGAGGCACAAGATGGCTGCCAACACTTCCTGATTTTGACTGTTGACAGCCAATTAAAATACAGCTCTTGCACAGCAGGGTGCTGGTAGGCTGTGCTTAGGGTACGCGGATAGGTACGCGGATCCACCGCGCCCATAGACTTTAACTGTCATTTTCTCAAGAACTACTGAACGGATTTACACAAAATAAGCAGAAGGCACGAGTGTGAACCAAGAACTTCCTCTTTGCCAAATTTGGTGTAATTCCGTTCAGCAGTTCGGACTGTAGGTGCGGCTAAAGGTCCTATGGGAAATTGCATGGGGGTAACGCGTTTTGGGACCCCCCCCTTTTTTCTCACCCCCGCTTCATAAATCAACCTGAAACTTTAAAGATAGGAGCGAACCGGAGTTGGCCAAAAGGTTGGAAAATTTTGTGCAGATTCGTCATTCGGCGCCAAAGTTATTCCAAATAGAATGTTGCGGATTTCCTATGGATAATAGGTCCTAAACTAGAACTACCTACAGGCGACCGCCAGTAGGTAATATATATACATATATATAAATGTGCCTTTTATTTTCTCTGGGTGGGGGTGTGTTTCTCATACATAACTAGGTTCACATCACTTTGTGTATGCTTCACCATCCTTTTTAGCCCTGCAGCATTCACTCATTGCTTTTCTATCCTGTTGTACTGTGATACCATAGGAGCTGGCCTGAGATGCACTTATGTGCCATACTCCCGTTATGAGTGCAGGAAATTAAGTCTTTTTCTCACACTTGCATTTTAGCTTCTGTATTGGCACAGGTTCTCTATTCAAAGTTGCAGCTGTTGGCAATAACACATTCATCCATCCTCAGTACTTTGTGGATGTCTTTGTAGTTCAGTGTACGTAACGTACTTTCACTCGAGATGGCCTGGTAAATGAGGTACTTTGCAAAAATGAGCTGAGACTTCTAGATACTACCCAGGCCTAACCATACTTAATTTTTGAGATCAGGCGCTTTCAGGGTGTTTTGACTGTAGGCGGGGTCTTTTTACTTACTTTTTTTTTAGCGCCCTTTTAGAACTACTCTAGCAATGTGTGCTTTTGAGACCAAATCTATATCTTGATTTATAGACTTTTTTTAAAATATATTTACGAAGTTGCAGCAGCCCGCCCCAACAATAAAGTTTTACAATTACAAAATCCCTGACAAAATAAAATTTTGAAAGCCAGACCCTCAGTCTTGCATTGGCTGCCAGACTAATGGTTTTGCCGATTTTCTTTAATATTAGTATGTCACCCGTAGAGAAGGCCTTGGTAGCTGAGTGCTCAATATTTTAATGGGGATGTTCATTTTATGTTTAACATGCCTTCACAGTGAAAACCCGAAATTGTTGATTTTGCTGTAGAAAGGCCGGGGTTCCCATTTGCTAACATTGAGTTTCACTAGCTACCGCACTGAGTGCTGACTTCCATTTGGGACCGCCAAAATAATACTGTAAGGTATCAAATTAATCATTACATTAAACCCAACTCATTGCTGAGATCAGGTTTAAGGTAACTTATAACAGAAAGGTGACCTTAGAAAGTCCCCACTTTGTTGCCCCAACCTCCAGTAGACTTCTGTGTATCTTCAGCAGGTGCCACCCGAGACAACATACTACCCCTACTAGGAAGTGTAAAGTGCTCCCAGGAACAGGGAACAAAGTGAATTACTGGTGTAGGTGTGACCTCCTCCAGCAGGATACCATGCAGTGGCCACAGATGGCCCAGCTTCAAAGAGGCTACCACCTCAGTGAAGCAAATGGCAATCGCACCGTTGCCTGCCCGTGCCTTTGTGTTAGTGAGTTACAACGGGGTAGACCCTAAGAACTCCTTGACCTAGGTCAATTAAGCAGGTACATGTATAAATGGTCGGAGTCTAATATAAACAATAGGAAAAGTCTCAAAATAGCACTTATTTATCTCAGTGAAATACTTGCATTCTATCAAAGGCACCAATGTAGCTCAGCAAACGAAAAACAAATCAATATATTCGGTGCATATTTATTTCGCACATCTTAAATTTGTGAATTGTATAAATTTCAACCCAAATGGTAGATAATATTGCAATTAATGCATTGGCAATATAAACTTAGAAACAACACATTTCTATATTTAAGTGAATTCAAAAATGTGTCAATGCGCTCAAGGTGCATAGAGAAAGGGTATTAAGAAGGGATAGGTAAGTGGGGGTAAAGGTGGGGACCGGGTAAAGGTGGTGTGACTGAGTTAAAATCACAGTGAAGTATGAAAAAAGCCTTTACAGCCTATGTACAGATCTAAAGGTTCCAAAAACAGTCTCAAACATAGGTTCCGTAGGTCTCCGTTATTTAGTCCTATGTTTTGGAACAGTGAAAAGTAACAATAGTCGACGTTTCGACCCCTGAAAGGTACGGGTGATTCAAAACCTCAGGGTAGGGTCTTCATCAGGACGTAGGGGTATAACAGGAGCGCCTATAAATAATACCAAAAAGGTGAATGTATCTCATACTCCTATATAATAATTAATGCACTCGAAATTGGGTGAAGTTTTACCTACTTCGCATGAGGCCCGTTTGGGCCTGTAGCCTGGGGACCTTCCAAGGTTCCTTTCTGTTGCGAGAAGTCTGCAATTGAGTAAAGGCGGTATGAATACAGTGGGCTGGCCCAACTGGGATACAGCACCAGAGTAACATTACAGTAATATATAAGGGGGGAGAACTTACTGGGAGCTTGTCCTAAACTCGTTCAAATACGTGGGATTCTGTTGTCCACAGGACCAGCCGGTCCGAGGTGGCACGCCGTGTGTCTCTGTAAGAGAAGTGGGGCATCACAATCAATGAATGAAGTGGATCTGATTAGGAGCGCCAAACGGTCACAGTGGATTGTTGCGCGGTTAAAAAAGAAGAGAAGGCCATATGTCTCTGAGGAAAAACTCAGTGCATCGCATAGAACAACTAAATTACACCCAAAGTCACAAAGCATGGCTTCATAGCTAGCGCGTTTCCCAGCGTATAGAGTGAAGCGGTCACAGTCCTATGGGGAGATCAAGGTTACAATACCCAGAAGGACAGGGAAGTGATTTGTTACACGCGCGGTGCGGATATGTATAGTTCACACCATGTTTCTAAATACCCAAAATATCCGAAATATTTGGTCCGCGTAAGCCCCGGGCGCCCGACCCGGTGGAGGCAGTCACAAGCGGGGTAATGGCTCAACCCGCCGGCCGCAGTAAATTAAGGGCGCGACTGTAGGCTAATGCGTCCAAAAGGTTAAGCAAACGCAAATGCGGCGGGAAAGCTCGCCGTCAGTTTTAGAATATGCTTAGAGTCTAGGGTGGTGAGGTCCAGGCGGAGATGTGGCCGGGGCTCACCTTATTATTCGCAGCGCTAGTCTGTCTGTTTCTTCTCCTCTCGCTGACAGCAGTGAAGGGAGCCGCCGCGAGGTGCCGGCGCTAAATGCTGCTAAGGGGCTCGCCCCGCTCTGGCCAATCAGCCACGAGTGGCCCAGGGGATAAGGACAAAGAGTTGTTTTTCGATACCTGGGGACTGTATCTGGGCAAGAAAACTTGTGTGCAGTCAAAAGAATAAGTTGGTTGGTTACAGATTGATCAAGTATGTACCAGCAGGTAACGTAATACATTCCGCTATCTATGTAGCGTAATACATTCAGTTATCTATATAAGACCTTATTGCAATGTCCCATCTGAGGCAAGCGAAACAGGAGCAAACCTTGTACCTGACCAGTTGCAAGTAGAGGAAACATATAGGAGGCTTATTTTTACAATCAGCCGGTACTTCAACATAACCGATGCCAGAACAACAATTCATTAAGTGTGCACAATATTAATACGTACATTTGGTCAGATGTAAAAAATACCTACATACATCATTCGATAATAATGATTTACGCGGCATATCATAGTGTCCATATCAATAAAGTACTGTATGGGTGTTCAAAAGAAGACATCATTACAGCCTACACTAAGGCATTCAGTAGCTGGATCAATCCGGATCTAAAAGGGCCATCTGGGGGAAAGTGGTTTCCAGTTCATTAAGTCCCCTTTGTACAGAGTCAAAAGATTGCATCCATTTGCATTCACGCACGTTAAGGATCGAATTGAGATTACCACCCCGTGGGCCCAATGTAATTTTCTCAATAACCACCCACTTGATTGATTCAGGTGTATGTGAGTGCTCCTGGAAATGCTCTACAAGGGGAGCTCCCAGCGTCTTGCACCTTATTCTGCTGCAATGTTGTAGCACACGGTTCTTTATCTTTTGTTTAGTCTGGCCTATGTATATCATTCCGCAGGGGCAGAAGATTGCATAAATCACCCCTTCGGTATTGCAATTTGTGAAGGTTTTCAGGGGCACGGACAGACCATTGTGTGTTACTGTTCCAGTCTCTAGGCACAGTTGGCAGGCCTTACAATTTCCGCATTTGTGATTTCCCACGATGGCTGGAAGGTTCCACATTGATTGTATTGTGGGGGCAGTTGGGCTGTCTAACATGGAGCATACTACAGAGTCTCTGATGCTCTTTGCTTTTCTGAAAGCATGCATTGGTAGATTTGGCATCTGGAGGGTCTTTGATACAATATTCCAGTACTTGTTCACTATCCTGCGTACTGCATTGCTTTTACAGCAGTAGGTGGTCACACAGATCATCCTATCATCCAGCGGTTGGCGCACCTTCGGTGTCAGCAAAGATTCTCTATCGCTAAACCATGCCCTTTTCCGCGCCCTCTTGACCAGCCTCTTAGGGTATCCTCTTTCTGTGAGTCGGAGGATCAGTTCATCAGATTCATGAAAATAGTCATCTTTCATCGTGCAGTTCCTCCGGATCCTGAGGAACTGTCCAAAGGGTAGGTTGTCTCGAAGGGCCCGGGTGTGATGACTAGAGTACTGCAGTAGGGTGTTTCTTTCTGTCGGTTTTCTGTACAGGGTGGTATGAAGGACACCCTCACTTTCTTTAATGGTTATATCTAGAAAGTCAATGGATTCGGCACTACAGGTGCTGGTGAACTGGATGTCACTTGATTGTGCATTGAGCCAAAGCGTGAAGGCCTCCAATTCTTGCTTGTCACCGTCCCATATTATCAGTATATCATCTATATACCGACGGTATTCCAAAATTCTCTCATGGTATGGATTGTTGGAGCAAAGGACCCTATGTTGTTCGTACTCGTTCATATAGAGTATTGCCAGATCTGGGGCAAAGGCCGCCCCCATAGCTACTCCTTTCATCTGCATGAAAAAATCATTTTGGAATAGAAAGAAATTTTTAGTCATAGCGATCTCAAGTAAGTCCGAGATGAATTCGGTTGGGACTTCCACTGGTTGAGAACGAGATTCCAAAGCCCTTCGTATGGTTACCAAAGCTGGTTCTTGGGGAATGCTCGTGTATAAGGACACGATGTCCATAGTTACCAATAGTTGTTTTCGTTTGTCAAAAGGGCGTTGGTCTATCAGGTTAATCACCTGCATCGTGTCTCTCAGATAAGTATCGGTGGCTTCCGCCAGGGGCTTCAGGAACACATCTATGTATTTGCAGAGGGGTTCGAGGATGGACCCACATCCCGATATGATCGGTCTTCCTGGTGGTTTGGTGGGATTCTTGTGGACTTTAGGTAGGACATAAATCGTTGGTATGCGTGGTTGGTCCACATTAAGGTATGCATGTTCTTTTTCAGAGAGGAAACCAGCTTCCTTTGCTTTGGTCGTGATAGCGATAATCTGCCGTCTGATCTCGTTGGTGGGGTTGGTTGTCAGGCGCCGATAGCTCACATTGTCCCTCAGCTGTGAGTATATCTCCTGTTTATAATCCTCCGTCCCCATGATGACGATTGCTCCGCCTTTGTCAGCCGGCTTGATGACCAGTGATTTGTTGTTTTTGAGGTCATCCAGTGCTGCCCTTTCATTCTTGGAAATGTTGTGTCTTATGTAAGGCCTCTCCTTCCACATCTTGAGTACGTCGTCCATCACTAGGCTTTCGTACGTCAGGATACGGTGGTTAGTCATTGCAGTGTGGGGTGTGAAGGTGGAGGGCGGCCGTAATTGAGTGAACGATCTTGATTGAGTGAAAGGTTTATTCAAAAAATAGCCTCGAAGGCGGACCTTCCGGAAGAACCTGGTCAATTCTGTTTTGATGGTAAAGAGATTCCCTTGTGAAGTAGGTACGAAAGAGAGGCCCTTACTCAGGACTGCTATCTCTGCTGGGGAAAGTATCTGCTGAGATAGATTCATGATGGGGCTTGGTCTGGTTACCAGCGGTAAGTCTTCTTCCGTGTGCTGATTTCCCCGTGGTTGGCCTGTTGGAATCTCACCTGCTTGCTGCCGTTGTTGTAGCCTTGCTGCCTCGAGTCGTCCCAGTTCTGAGGGCCTTGACCTCTGTTCGGTCGTCTGTTCCATCCCCCGCCTCTCCCTCGGGGGGGTCTCCATGAGTCGTTCTCTAAAAAAGGCTGTTGTTGTCTGTTGGAGGGATCCTGTGCTGGTTGGTACCATTGCTCTTGGTTTTGATAGCCACTTGGTCCTGCCGTCTCGTTGTCACTTCCACCACTGTACGAGGAGTCTGAGAAATTGGTGTATCTTCTCCCTCCTCGCTGGCCACCTCGGTAGCCTCCTCTGCCTCTGTAAAAGAAACGCCCCTGAGTGTCTTGCTTGAAGTAATCCTCAGCTAAGTAGGGGTAAGTTTTTTTCTTGTTATAGTATTGTATGTCCTTTGCTAATTTCTCCAATTTTTTATTTTGAGTTTCAACATCAAAGTCTTTCAATGTTTTGTTGAGGCGATCAAGGGTATCCTTCGCGCTCACAAATGCTGAATGACTGGCTATCTCCTCTTTTAGTTCTGCAATTTCTTTGCTTAACTGTTCCACCTGGTCTCTTGCGGTCTCGACTCCTAGGACCATCCAGTGGCGGGAACAGTTATTCGCCACAAAGCTAAAGCCCTCCTTGAATTTTGGATCATCCACAAAGATTGCCGGCTCGTTGCGGACTTGTAATCCCGTGGGTATGACGTTCGCCCTGAGATATCCAGTGAGCAAGTGGCCATGTAATTTGGTGCGCACTAATTTCTTCTCGAGGCGTTCGAGTTTATTGATTTTCTCATTAAGTGAGAAATCAACTGTGGTGATGTTGGTTGAGAGGAAAGCTGTACCGGTGTCTCCCCCGATTAGTTCTCTAATGTGATCCTCAGTGTAAGAGAGGGTTTCAGATTGAAGCATGATAGAACCCTCAATTGAAAATGGTACACAAATGTCAGGAAATTGATAGAAAGAAAAAACCCTCGCAAGACGGCTCTTGCACAGAGAGTAGTGAGTTACAACGGGGTAGACCCTAAGAACTCCTTGACCTAGGTCAATTAAGCAGGTACATGTATAAATGGTCGGAGTCCAATATAAACAATAGGAAAAGTCTCAAAATAGCACTTATTTATCTCAGTGAAATACTTGCATTCTATCAAAGGCACCAATGTAGCTCAGCAAACGAAAAACAAATCAATATATTCGGTGCATATTTATTTCGCACATCTTAAATTTGTGAATTTTTTGTTGAAATTTATACAATTCACAAATTTAAGATGTGCGAAATAAATATGCACCGAATATATTGATTTGTTTTTCGTTTTCTGAGCTACATTGGTGCCTTTGATAGAATGCAAGTATTTCACTGAGATAAATAAGTGCTATTTTGAGACTTTTCCTATTGTTTATATTAGACTCCGACCATTTATACATGTACCTGCTTAATTGACCTAGGTCAAGGAGTTCTTAGGGTCTACCCCGTTGTAACTCACTACTCTCTGTGCAAGAGCCGTCTTGCAAGGGTTTTTTCTTTCTATCAATTTCCTGACATTTGTGTACCATTTTCAATTGAGGGTTCTATCATGCTTCAATCTGAAACCCTCTCTTACACTGAGGATCACATTAGAGAACTAATCGGGGGAGACACCGGTACAGCTTTCCTCTCAACCAACATCACCACAGTTGATTTCTCACTTAATGAGAAAATCAATAAACTCGAACGCCTCGAGAAGAAATTAGTGCGCACCAAATTACATGGCCACTTGCTCACTGGATATCTCAGGGCGAACGTCATACCCACGGGATTACAAGTCCGCAACGAGCCGGCAATCTTTGTGGATGATCCAAAATTCAAGGAGGGCTTTAGCTTTGTGGCGAATAACTGTTCCCGCCACTGGATGGTCCTAGGAGTCGAGACCGCAAGAGACCAGGTGGAACAGTTAAGCAAAGAAATTGCAGAACTAAAAGAGGAGATAGCCAGTCATTCAGCATTTGTGAGCGCGAAGGATACCCTTGATCGCCTCAACAAAACATTGAAAGACTTTGATGTTGAAACTCAAAATAAAAAATTGGAGAAATTAGCAAAGGACATACAATACTATAACAAGAAAAAAACTTACCCCTACTTAGCTGAGGATTACTTCAAGCAAGACACTCAGGGGCGTTTCTTTTACAGAGGCAGAGGAGGCTACCGAGGTGGCCAGCGAGGAGGGAGAAGATACACCAATTTCTCAGACTCCTCGTACAGTGGTGGAAGTGACAACGAGACGGCAGGACCAAGTGGCTATCAAAACCAAGAGCAATGGTACCAACCAGCACAGGATCCCTCCAACAG
The DNA here is from genome assembly GCF_964261635.1 of Lissotriton helveticus. Taxonomy (NCBI): domain Eukaryota; kingdom Metazoa; phylum Chordata; class Amphibia; order Caudata; family Salamandridae; genus Lissotriton; species Lissotriton helveticus. The sequence continues at coordinate 898,379,047 of NC_136068.1, read as the reverse complement.
ACAACAACAGCCTTTTTTAGAGAACGACTCATGGAGACCCCCCCGAGGGAGAGGCGGGGGATGGAACAGACGACCGAACAGAGGTCAAGGCCCTCAGAACTGGGACGACTCGAGGCAGCAAGGCTACAACAACGGCAGCAAGCAGGTGAGATTCCAACAGGCCAACCACGGGGAAATCAGCACACGGAAGAAGACTTACCGCTGGTAACCAGACCAAGCCCCATCATGAATCTATCTCAGCAGATACTTTCCCCAGCAGAGATAGCAGTCCTGAGTAAGGGCCTCTCTTTCGTACCTACTTCACAAGGGAATCTCTTTACCATCAAAACAGAATTGACCAGGTTCTTCCGGAAGGTCCGCCTTCGAGGCTATTTTTTGAATAAACCTTTCACTCAATCAAGATCGTTCACTCAATTACGGCCGCCCTCCACCTTCACACCCCACACTGCAATGACTAACCACCGTATCCTGACGTACGAAAGCCTAGTGATGGACGACGTACTCAAGATGTGGAAGGAGAGGCCTTACATAAGACACAACATTTCCAAGAATGAAAGGGCAGCACTGGATGACCTCAAAAACAACAAATCACTGGTCATCAAGCCGGCTGACAAAGGCGGAGCAATCGTCATCATGGGGACGGAGGATTATAAACAGGAGATATACTCACAGCTGAGGGACAATGTGAGCTATCGGCGCCTGACAACCAACCCCACCAACGAGATCAGACGGCAGATTATCGCTATCACGACCAAAGCAAAGGAAGCTGGTTTCCTCTCTGAAAAAGAACATGCATACCTTAATGTGGACCAACCACGCATACCAACGATTTATGTCCTACCTAAAGTCCACAAGAATCCCACCAAACCACCAGGAAGACCGATCATATCGGGATGTGGGTCCATCCTCGAACCCCTCTGCAAATACATAGATGTGTTCCTGAAGCCCCTGGCGGAAGCCACCGATACTTATCTGAGAGACACGATGCAGGTGATTAACCTGATAGACCAACGCCCTTTTGACAAACGAAAACAACTATTGGTAACTATGGACATCGTGTCCTTATACACGAGCATTCCCCAAGAACCAGCTTTGGTAACCATACGAAGGGCTTTGGAATCTCGTTCTCAACCAGTGGAAGTCCCAACCGAATTCATCTCGGACTTACTTGAGATCGCTATGACTAAAAATTTCTTTCTATTCCAAAATGATTTTTTCATGCAGATGAAAGGAGTAGCTATGGGGGCGGCCTTTGCCCCAGATCTGGCAATACTCTATATGAACGAGTACGAACAACATAGGGTCCTTTGCTCCAACAATCCATACCATGAGAGAATTTTGGAATACCGTCGGTATATAGATGATATACTGATAATATGGGACGGTGACAAGCAAGAATTGGAGGCCTTCACGCTTTGGCTCAATGCACAATCAAGTGACATCCAGTTCACCAGCACCTGTAGTGCCGAATCCATTGACTTTCTAGATATAACCATTAAAGAAAGTGAGGGTGTCCTTCATACCACCCTGTACAGAAAACCGACAGAAAGAAACACCCTACTGCAGTACTCTAGTCATCACACCCGGGCCCTTCGAGACAACCTACCCTTTGGACAGTTCCTCAGGATCCGGAGGAACTGCACGATGAAAGATGACTATTTTCATGAATCTGATGAACTGATCCTCCGACTCACAGAAAGAGGATACCCTAAGAGGCTGGTCAAGAGGGCGCGGAAAAGGGCATGGTTTAGCGATAGAGAATCTTTGCTGACACCGAAGGTGCGCCAACCGCTGGATGATAGGATGATCTGTGTGACCACCTACTGCTGTAAAAGCAATGCAGTACGCAGGATAGTGAACAAGTACTGGAATATTGTATCAAAGACCCTCCAGATGCCAAATCTACCAATGCATGCTTTCAGAAAAGCAAAGAGCATCAGAGACTCTGTAGTATGCTCCATGTTAGACAGCCCAACTGCCCCCACAATACAATCAATGTGGAACCTTCCAGCCATCGTGGGAAATCACAAATGCGGAAATTGTAAGGCCTGCCAACTGTGCCTAGAGACTGGAACAGTAACACACAATGGTCTGTCCGTGCCCCTGAAAACCTTCACAAATTGCAATACCGAAGGGGTGATTTATGCAATCTTCTGCCCCTGCGGAATGATATACATAGGCCAGACTAAACAAAAGATAAAGAACCGTGTGCTACAACATTGCAGCAGAATAAGGTGCAAGACGCTGGGAGCTCCCCTTGTAGAGCATTTCCAGGAGCACTCACATACACCTGAATCAATCAAGTGGGTGGTTATTGAGAAAATTACATTGGGCCCACGGGGTGGTAATCTCAATTCGATCCTTAACGTGCGTGAATGCAAATGGATGCAATCTTTTGACTCTGTACAAAGGGGACTTAATGAACTGGAAACCACTTTCCCCCAGATGGCCATTTTAGATCCGGATTGATCCAGCTACTGAATGCCTTAGTGTAGGCTGTAATGATGTCTTCTTTTGAACACCCATACAGTACTTTATTGATATGGACACTATGATATGCCGCGTAAATCATTATTATCGAATGATGTATGTAGGTATTTTTTACATCTGACCAAATGTACGTATTAATATTGTGCACACTTAATGAATTGTTGTTCTGGCATCGGTTATGTTGAAGTACCGGCTGATTGTAAAAATAAGCCTCCTATATGTTTCCTCTACTTGCAACTGGTCAGGTACAAGGTTTGCTCCTGTTTCGCTTGCCTCAGATGGGACATTGCAATAAGGTCTTATATAGATAACTGAATGTATTACGCTACATAGATAGCGGAATGTATTACGTTACCTGCTGGTACATACTTGATCAATCTGTAACCAACCAACTTATTCTTTTGACTGCACACAAGTTTTCTTGCCCAGATACAGTCCCCAGGTATCGAAAAACAACTCTTTGTCCTTATCCCCTGGGCCACTCGTGGCTGATTGGCCAGAGCGGGGCGAGCCCCTTAGCAGCATTTAGCGCCGGCACCTCGCGGCGGCTCCCTTCACTGCTGTCAGCGAGAGGAGAAGAAACAGACAGACTAGCGCTGCGAATAATAAGGTGAGCCCCGGCCACATCTCCGCCTGGACCTCACCACCCTAGACTCTAAGCATATTCTAAAACTGACGGCGAGCTTTCCCGCCGCATTTGCGTTTGCTTAACCTTTTGGACGCATTAGCCTACAGTCGCGCCCTTAATTTACTGCGGCCGGCGGGTTGAGCCATTACCCCGCTTGTGACTGCCTCCACCGGGTCGGGCGCCCGGGGCTTACGCGGACCAAATATTTCGGATATTTTGGGTATTTAGAAACATGGTGTGAACTATACATATCCGCACCGCGCGTGTAACAAATCACTTCCCTGTCCTTCTGGGTATTGTAACCTTGATCTCCCCATAGGACTGTGACCGCTTCACTCTATACGCTGGGAAACGCGCTAGCTATGAAGCCATGCTTTGTGACTTTGGGTGTAATTTAGTTGTTCTATGCGATGCACTGAGTTTTTCCTCAGAGACATATGGCCTTCTCTTCTTTTTTAACCGCGCAACAATCCACTGTGACCGTTTGGCGCTCCTAATCAGATCCACTTCATTCATTGATTGTGATGCCCCACTTCTCTTACAGAGACACACGGCGTGCCACCTCGGACCGGCTGGTCCTGTGGACAACAGAATCCCACGTATTTGAACGAGTTTAGGACAAGCTCCCAGTAAGTTCTCCCCCCTTATATATTACTGTAATGTTACTCTGGTGCTGTATCCCAGTTGGGCCAGCCCACTGTATTCATACCGCCTTTACTCAATTGCAGACTTCTCGCAACAGAAAGGAACCTTGGAAGGTCCCCAGGCTACAGGCCCAAACGGGCCTCATGCGAAGTAGGTAAAACTTCACCCAATTTCGAGTGCATTAATTATTATATAGGAGTATGAGATACATTCACCTTTTTGGTATTATTTATAGGCGCTCCTGTTATACCCCTACGTCCTGATGAAGACCCCACCCTGAGGTTTTGAATCACCCGTACCTTTCAGGGGTCGAAACGTCGACTATTGTTACTTTTCACTGTTCCAAAACATAGGACTAAATAACGGAGACCTACGGAACCTATGTTTGAGACTGTTTTTGGAACCTTTAGATCTGTACATAGGCTGTAAAGGCTTTTTTCATACTTCACTGTGATTTTAACTCAGTCACACCACCTTTACCCGGTCCCCACCTTTACCCCCACTTACCTATCCCTTCTTAATACCCTTTCTCTATGCACCTTGAGCGCATTGACACATTTTTGAATTCACTTAAATATAGAAATGTGTTGTTTCTAAGTTTATATTGCCAATGCATTAATTGCAATATTATCTACCATTTGGGTTGAAATTTATACAATTCACAAATTTAAGATGTGCGAAATAAATATGCACCGAATATATTGATTTGTTTTTCGTTTGCTGAGCTACATTGGTGCCTTTGATAGAATGCAAGTATTTCACTGAGATAAATAAGTGCTATTTTGAGACTTTTCCTATTGTTTATATTAGACTCCGACCATTTATACATGTACGTGCCTTTGTGTTGGCATACAGGCTAGCATCTCCTCCAGAGGGAGACACCCAGTTGCAGAACCAGTTTTCCAGTAGAAGTGTCTAATTATGCTGTGTAGAGCCCAGGCGGCTGCCTGACATTTGAGGGCCACGCTGGTGAAGTTTCTGCCCAGTACTATTTTAAATTAATGCCTGCCTGTTCTCTCACTATTACAGAGTGAAAGGCAATGTTTTAAAAATGTGTGCTTAATTTGTGACGTACCTTGTCTCTTAACCTTGCTCTGATTGCACTTCAGCCTCGCCTCAGACCCCGGTTCGTCACGGCTTGTACCGCTTGTACGGAGGGTCGGTCCGGGCGATATTCCACTTCCGGTTGCACTACCGGAAGTGGCGAGTAGCGTTCTAGCACCGTCCCTTCCCTACTTAACTGGGAGCGGGGTGCCGACGCGCGCAGGGACCCCTGCTCGTTTCTGGTAATCTGTCTTTCTTCCTTAAGTGTTTTGATATGTCTAACATGCTCAGTCTCATGTATACCAGCAGCGAACTAAAAAATTTAAACACCCGTCAAAGAAAACTTTCAGACACCCTTGTAGCAGAAATAGGCAGGTTTCCTGACATTTTGTGCTCGCCTCCCCCATTAGATCAGACTGTGACTTCTGCTGACATTTGTTCTAATCTGTCCAGCAGTAATGCTTCTAAGGAACTTAAGGCCATCTATCTTAATGCGCGTTCCATTCCCAGACATGCATTGGAAATATGGAGCCTTCTCGATTTAGAAATGCCAGACATTTGCTTTATGTCCGAGACTTGGCTTCACGAGAACGCTACTCCCGATGTCCACACTGCTTTTCCTCCTAAATATAAAATAATACGATTTGATAGGAAATACTCTAGAGGGGGCGGATTATTAAGTGCAGCCACTCACAACTTAAATATTGTTAGTGTGGAAAACTTGGTATTCAACAGCGCGGAAATCATTGTGTTCAAGTTTAATGGCCCTGCAAATAACGTCTGGAAGGGAGCCTTACTCTATCGACCCCCTGGCACTAAGGGCGAGTTTGGAAATAATTTGCTGAAGATTATTGCCCCCCACGTGTTGACGTCTGATAATTCCCTTCTATTAGGCGACTTTAACTTTCATGCGGAAGCACAGCTGAGCATAGATACTGGGACGCTAATCTCAAACATGAGTACCCTTGGCCTGGTCCAGAAGGTCATTGGCCCTACTCACCAGGCCGGCCACACTCTCGATCTTCTTTTCTCAAACTCCCCGAACATCATGGCTGACTCCCCTATTCCACTGCTTTGGACGGACCATTACCTATTGAAATGTACTATTCCCATCGCGGTAAAGGAGACGATCTCCGAAAAGGAGTCCACACAACGTAGTTCCTTGAAAAAAATTACGCTTTCCTCGTTTTCCAAACATTTTCACATGGATTCAATACCTCCACATATGAGTGCTAGTACCTCAGCACTTTTTTTTGATAAAGCGATTGAGACAGCATTAGACAAAATCGCCCCTAGGTGTAATATCAAACGTAAGGTCAGAAATGCTCCTTGGTTCACTGAACAACTAAGAACAACCAAATCTATAACCAGAACTACAGAGAAAAAATGGCATAAGAGCAAAGATCCATCTGACCGGAATGCTTATAAAGCACTCCACACTGGCTATATGCGTGAGATAAGGACATCAAAGCGAGCATATCTCACTGAGCGAATAAATAATGTGGAAAACTTTTCTAAAGAACTGTTTCAGATCCTAAGAGAGTTTACCACTTTGAGTAACCCCACATGAACTCCTAATACTCAAGAATGGACAGATGCTCGTTCAGCATTCTTTGAGGAAAAAATAAATGCTACTCACGTTTCATTTCCCCCCATCAAACTATATTGCAGTCGGAAGCACTGACACTCCAGCCGTGTGAGCCTCCTTATCTCCTGAGTGAATTTGAAAAATTTGACAGAGATACAACTATGTCAGTGGGGCTGAAAATAAAGTCTGGGTCCCCTACCGACCAGATTTCCCCTAAACTATTTTCTATATTGGCCCCGACCTTGGTGGAAGCTTTGACTGGTCTCCTTAATAAATCTCTTTCAGAGGCCAACTTTCCCTTAACATGGAAAACAGCAAGAATCAGGCCAATACTGAAAAAACCTTCAGCCGACCCGAACTCACTTCTAAACTATCGACCAATCTCACTGCTCCCGTATTTCGGGAAAATACTTGAATCCTTTGTCAATCAACAGCTTGTGAGCCATTTGGAAAACCAAGAGCTTTTAGATCCCTCCCAATCGGGTTTTCGTGCATCTCATAGCACAGAGACCGCGTTGGTCGAAGTTGTGGACAATATTAGGCTGGCCTTAGACAAACACCAGCCCTCTATTCTTGTCCTGCTTGATTTATCGGTGGCATTCGACACCATCTCCCATAGCATTCTAATTCAGAGGCTATGGGAGATTGGTGTCAGAGGAACTGCACTAAAATGGTTCATAAGCTATCTATCTGACCGTACAACAGCTGTCCAAATTGGCAAAAATATAGCGAACGAAAGGCCTGTTAGGATGGGTGTTCCGCAGGGCTCTATTTTAAGCCCTACGCTTTTTAATGTCTATATGACACCTCTTGCTAGAGTGATTAGAGCCTTCGGCTTTGAAGTTCTCTCATACGCCAATGACACCCAGATCCTGATTACTTTGGGCCCCGATCCAAATGAGACAAGGCAGCGTTTTAGAAATTGCATGATTGAGGTTGAAAAATGGATGAGCACTAACCACCTGCAGTTCAATGGTAGTAAATCTGAAATCATGCTTTTTGGTCAAGCTGCAGAACATTGGGCTCAGGATTGGTGGCCAACGAATCTGGGCAGCTGTCCAACACCTAAGGAATCAGTGCGGAATCTGGGCTTTCACATTGATAATAAATTGTCCATGATGAACCATATAAATAATATCGTTGGCACTGGTTTCGGACTTATGCGCAGCCGTAGGAAAGTTTTTCAGTGGATTCCCGCTGAGGCTCTGAAACCCCTAGTCCATGGTCTAATCATAAACAGAATGGACTACGGGAATGCGCTCCTACTAGCCATAAATGAACACCACTTGAATAGATTACAGGTCCTTCAGAATACTGCAGCCCGGTTGGTTCTTAACCTACCACAAAGGTCCCCATCGGCCCCATGTCTGAAGAGCCTTCATTGAATCCCAGTAAAAAAACGAATACATTTTAAAACGCTATGCCTAGTCCATAAACACATGTACGGAAAGGGACCAAAATACTGGTCTCGAAAACTAACATGGTACATCCCTCGAAGAGAACTCTGATCTAGTGCTGAGTCTCTGCTCACTCCTCTCAGAATACAAACCTCCAGAAATGGTGGTCGTTCCTTCTCTTACCTCGCCCCTGCTCTGTGGAATAAATTGCCCATCAATCTCCGTGCCATCTCAGAACACAGCTGTTTTCATAAGAAGCTGAAGACCTGGCTTTTTTCCAACTAGGCCTCCCTCTTTTTTTCTTGTCAGACTCATCTGCAAGCGCCATGAGACTCTTTGGATGTGAGATGTGCGCGATACAAATGTTTTTGACTTGACTTGACCTGACCTAGGGTTCCTCACATGGGAAGGCGGCTTGCACCATCTAAATTTGGGTAGAGAGCGGTATTCTATCATTGCTTAGTAGATATACCCCCAGGACGTGATATAAATTGGGAAGGGTTGCATCATGGGAACTGATGCCCCATTGGCTAATGAGTCCTCCCCTCCCACAAATGAGAAGATGGCATAAAAGTGGCAAACCTAGCCCAAAGTCAGATCGCATTTGAGCTGGAATGTAGACTGACTGTCCTTTTGCTCCTCGGACTTAGGAAAGAGTCTGCACCAAAGACAAGACTGCAACTGCTGTAACCTAGGGATTTGCAAAGAGGACTTTGCCTGATGTGCTCCCTCATGGAAAAAAGCTACACTTCTGCATGGATGGCAAAGGTGACTCCAAAGGCTTGTTGGCAAACTTCCTGTTAATATTCATCATCAAAAGCAAATTAATATTGCACTTCTCGAGAACCCAGCTGCACAGGAATACCTACCCACTACTGGATGCCATAGTGCCAGCTAGACAATAGAGTCCTGACCTTTCGAGGTGTCTCCAAGCCAGTGGGACCCATGGCTGTCATCTAAGGGGGCCCTAGTTCCCAGAAAGAAAATAATTGCTTGCCTGCAAGCAACCTCTGGACCTGCTGTAACAGAGAGCCCAGTTGACCAGACTTGAACAGGGCAAAATGAGTGTATTGTGGAAGATCCAGTCCTAAGACTGCAGGTGACCCCTGAAGTTCCTGGATCATAGGGTGGCCTGGGCAGATTAATTATTTTGCCCATAATCGCAGGATGTTGAACTGGTGCCGAGATTCGAATCTGGTACCCCATCTCCAAAGTCAGCAGCTCTGACCGTAACGCCACAACCTCTCCATGCTCATTGTTCCGGCTAGCTACACTTTGACACACTGGTAACTGCAATTGGCATTTGTTTAAGAATATAAACTGCTTATTAAGTATAGGAAAATACCAATTTAAAATGTTTGTACGTGCATACCGTAAAGAAAAAAATGCTAAGACGCGGTTTGGTCACGTTTTATTGCTTTTTTTCAACTTTAAGCTATGTAGATTAGCATCTCACGCTACTGTGCTACATTAAAAAAGATTTGACAAAGCCAATAGATTTTGCATAGGCGACACCTATTGACTTTGCCCATTTTTGTTGACGTTTTGGTGTCTAATTTAAGATCACAATGCACTCTATATTTATAAATTGGTGTCGGATTTTTGTGTTGTAGTCCTTAATTAATAACTACGTTGGTACTTGTAAATGCTTTCCACTTATTCCTATGATAAACACTGACTGCTCTGTGCCACAGCTACCCAGGACTTGGCTAAAGGTTTTATGAAAGAAACAGAACGGGACCAGACCAGGATTGTGGCATTAATACATGTTGAGGTCAAACAACCACACAACATAATCCACTTTCCTACAAAATACTATTTGCGTTTTAATGGGAAATGTAGTGCTTTTAAATAAATAAATTCCTAAAATAAAAACGAAGCTACAGACTAGACTTTAGCGTTTCAGTTTCTTTTTTTTGCTTCTAATTCATGCTGGTTTTGTCAATGCTTCAGTTCTGGCCACAAGTTAGCCATATAATCAGTTTGCTGTATTTGCACTACTTCCACGAATCAAGCTATGGATACCAACTTCATTTTTAGCTTCCCATTTTAATTTCCCACACATTTACAGTGTTTTAAATGTTTCATGTTAACAACTTTGTTTTATACATACAAAATTTAGTACTTTTCTAATATTTGATTTTCTACACAATCGAGTACCCCTTGAGTATGCTTCATGGACCCCCAGGAGTCCACAGCCACCCGGTTAAGAATCACTCATCTGTGGGGGCTTTCTGATACGCTTTCATAATGTTGCTGTTCCTTGCATACCCTCGATGGCCTCTTCTATCAGACAGGCGACATTCTAGTGTACAAAAGAAGACCTATCTGAAGTACATTCTCAGACTATATATAACTGAGCAATAAGATTCCTGCCTGCTTTGTGTGAGTTATCTTGTGGCACTTCAACTTCAGTGGAATGTTTTCAGAGAGTGTTTCCCAGTAAGCATATGTCAAATGATTATCAAGCAAGAGTAAAGCATTTAACCATCCTCCAGTAGGGGAAACATTGTGCAATTTAATGGCCACTATTTTGCGTTATGCCACTGAGTTCTAAAGAATATTGACAAATGGCACATGTAGATGATTTCGTTATTACATGGATGGATGGATTAACGTTGAGGACATTGGGGTAACATGAATGTATTGCTGTGTGTATTTAAATTGTGCATATGTAATGTTCCTTGGGGACAATTTTGCATTAGTTTAGAGCTGACATTGAGTGCTACTCGCTGAGAAGAGAGTCCATGTGTATTCACAAGATCCATGTGCACGATTCACTAGATACATGTAGCAAAATCTAGATTTTTTTCCTTACAAAAATGTAGAAGTAACCAGGGGTTTGGTAACCATCATAGATTGCTAGTCTGAGTGTATGAAATAGTTAGTTCAAGGTGGTGCCGTTCATAGCTTTGAAGACCAGGTTTAGACATTTTACAGCAAAAAAAAAACATCAGCCGCCTAGATTACTGTAGTGAGATACGTGTTTTGGATGATTGACTTGTGTCCTGGTGGCATAGTTATGACCGGTTTCAAGTGGTGTGAAAGGTTATAGGGTAAGTCCTACTTATAGATTGCTAACTGAAGGCTAATGTACGGAATAGTGTTTCTGCAGGGAGTTCAGAAATGCTTCAATGTATTTTACTAAACATTGTGTTTGAATTAGTGTTAAATCATGGATGTCAGCCTTTTCATATCTAATGTATATTTTGGAATCAAAAGGTGTACACCAAGATATTTCTCAGGGGATGTTGTGGTCAAGGTGTCAGTGGAAGTGTGTGGAGTGGATAGCAAAGGGGGAGTAAGGCAGGTTCAGGAGTGTTGCCAAGTTATTTGGATTTGAATGAAATTCAACCAGAGTGTGAGCTAATGGTCATCCTTTTGATGTATGACTCGGACAGTGTGAGATATCCTCCTTTCGATAAGGGTTCAATGTGGGGATTTGGCCTACCTACTGACAATTGTGAAAGGGAGGACTGAAAAGTTAGTCAGATGAAATGAGTGCCACTGTAGGATCAGTAATTACTGATGATTAGCGTAGATTTCAAGGTGTGTGCGGGGTGATGAGCTATATAGGATGCTGCAGAGAGATCAAAGAGTATGAGTATATACAGGTGTGAATGATGGTCTGAGGTTTTGAAATTGACCATGTGCAATAAAATGGTTCCACTGGACTGCCATGCTCTGAAATTAGATTGGAATGTGTCAAGTAAACTGTGGACAGGAGGGGTGCAAGATGTTTGAATATTTGGACAGAGTACCAATCTCTACACACATTTAGCATGAGGCAGTAGTGCTTGGCAAAGGTAAGCAAGAATGACTACGTAGCTGCCTGGCAAATGCCAGTAAGTGAACCCCTCTGGTAAAAGCCAGTGAGGCAGCCGTAGCCCTGGTTAAATGAGCACAACTATCTTCTAGAGCATCTTTCTTGGCCAGGGCTAGAAGATTTGAACAAACCGTCCAGTGGCCTTTGTCAATAGATTTAGTAATAGGCTTCCAGGGTGCCAAGATGTCAGCAACTTCTTATGGAAGATAAACTGGCAGTGCTCAATCTCCACAAGTGCAGCCACAGTGCGTTGGGACTGCATTAGAGGGCCTGCGCATCCTGCTGTATGTCTGCTCCATACAGTAAATGAAGGGCTCCTGAATAGGGAGTGTCAACAGAACGATGTACCTGATCCTCCTTACCCAATCTGAATCAACTCGGTTCGATCCTCTTGCCCTTTCCTTTGCATTCTTTACAGAATTATAACTAGTGGGAATGGATACTGCAAATTCTGATACCAGATTACCCAAAAAAGGAGAAGTGTATGGCACAAAACTGGGGACAACTTCTTTTCTGTGGCAAATAGATCCACAAATGGGAACACCAATCTGAAGAAAACTCTAGGTGTGACACTACCAGGAAGATTATCCATCACTGCACCCACTTCTAAGGCAGATTGCTTCCCAAGAAATATTCCTCACTTCCCAGTCTGTTTTATTTGTGTAACATGCGCCTAGCCAAAAGACAGTGGAGCGCTATAGTGTCAAAGATAGGCATAGAGAAAAATTTGTCATGGAGGTAGCTGGATTCTGAAAACAGAAATGTACAATACCATTTCGAACCAGAAACTGAAAAAGCAGATGAATTTAACTTCCCGATTGACTAAGATTGAAAAAGGTCAATTTTAGGTGGAAGTCAGCAAAAATAAAGCAATTTTTGTTGGCTTTAAAACCGCAAGTCTCCTGTCTGAATTGCCTGTTGGCATTTAGGGAGAGGATGTGGCCAGAGCTGTTTTCTAAGTGGATGTGACATGTGATAGAGAGCAGGCTCATCTGCTTGGTATACTCACCTGGGCTCATAAATCTATATACACATTGAACAGGTAAACCTACACTCAATCAATTTTAATTTAACCATTCGGGACCTATACCATTTGACTTACCAATACATGTCACCATTACCTAAATCCTAGAGGATCAAGGGAGTTAGCAAGAAAATAGGTAGTAGAATAACATTAGCGTTTCATAAATAACCACAAACTCGGGAAAGTTTTAAGTTCTTTATCTAAAGTAAAATTCTTAAATGCTTTAAAATCATAATAAAATCAATAATTTCTTGCTCTATTAGAATGATGAAGATTAAAAACGAAATGTGCAATAGTTTTGGAAAATATCATTTAGCATTAAACATAGGGTGGGAAGAAAAGAGAAAATAGTACAATGACAAACCCACACTTTATAGTTACCTAGAATGGTGTGAAGACCAACCCTGGCCACGGGCTGGGATAAAGGATAAGAATCCCAAAGTGCAGGTGCCGGCATAAAAGAACAGGTGCAGACCAGAATCAGGACAGGTTACGGACCAAATTGGATCAGGACTGGACCACCACAGGCTAAGATCGGCACCAGAGCTAAAGTTCAAAAAGCCAGCGTTGTAAACCCTCTCTGCTGCTAACAGTTGAACACCGATTGGGTTATCGAACTCCTTCCCAGAACCCCGATTGGGTTATCGAATCTTCTGACAGAGTGCTCCGCTAGCACCTCTGCTCTTGATCACCTATTGAGTGCATTGGATCAGTGACAGGTCAGCTTTTCGGACAAGTCGGACAATCTAACTAGCTACCCTAGTTATAATATTTTCCAGGTCAGTGTACCACCCTCCAATGTTGCAAATGTGTGAATCCCACAATTTTATTGGTCAAAAGACAAGGAGAGGTCATCACACCACATTAATATGAGGTAACTGTCCTTCGGTATTTAAATTATGTTCCCTCCCATAACTTTATCTTCCCATGTACTTTTATTCCACCTGGCAGTGTATGTATCAATAACATACAATGTTTTAAAAATTATACAATTCAGCTTCCTCTGGCAGGGTGAGGAGTTCATATTCGCATAGTTTCACAGTTCATGTCTGATGCTGGCATCGGTTCAATGCCATGGCTTCAGTAGCTTGAGTTTCTTTGTGCAGGCGCAGTTCCTCCAAAGATGAAGATCAGAAGTACATTTCAGGCCCAAATGCGATACATGCAAAAATAGAAGAGAAACAGTTTTAGAGACACAGAATAAATGAATGCACTGTATTCCACTTATCTCTATTCTATTCCCATTATTTAATTGTAACTATTGCATTAAAGGTTAGGCAGAACGAACAGCTTAGCAAAGCAGTGATGCAAGCTTCTTGCACATTAGAACACAGAACAGCCATCTTAGTTCTAGTGAGCAGAAGCAAACGTTTCCCACCAAGCCAAGTAATACGTCATGTCACGTGAGTGTGACAAACACATGCACAGTAGAAAATCCAGCGTTGCAGCAGTCATTTTAATGCAAGCGGATTATGGTTAGTAAAAGCACATTGTCAAGCTTCCCCTAGATACTAGTAATGTCGTGTAATGCAATATTAATACAACGAAACATGTTAGTTAGTACATTAATATTATTTTCGAGAGGGCTGAATACAAGCAAGCGCATTACGTGTGCAACCTTGCTCCATCAATCCCCTCTTTGATGATATTTTATATCATCACCAATTAATGAAACAGATGCCAACTTTCACATTTCACCCAACTCAATTTCTTCAAACTTTCTGTTAAGTTTCTTTTCATTATTCATGTAAAAGTTTTTCACTTTCTTGTACAAATATCCATTCAACTTTTCTAGTTCAATTTAATTAATATTTTTTTCTTTCCTTTCTTATTTACTGTATATGTCTTTTTATGCTTGCGACATTTGCAACAAGTTATAATCCCTAAAATCAGCAGGGCTATTCCCACCATTGGCATTAGTATTCTACCTACAAAACTTTTCACTACATTAGAAAGCCAACTACCTATAGAGGAGAGACCATCTGTAAGTCTCTTCCATGCACTATCAACCTCCAGTGGTTTGAGTTCTTTTTCTAAATGTTTAATATTCCTTATATACCCCTTAATTTCAACACTCTTGTCGGGTATGTAAGTGCAACAATGTTGCGCTTTCAACATTCTGCAGACTCTGCCCTCTTTTGCCAACAATGTATCAAGAGCAAGTCGATTTTGTAAGACCATTGACCTTACCGCAACCAATTTGGTATTAATTATTAAGAATCCTCCAGCAATATCAGTTGATAAACGATCCACCACTGTTGACAACTCGCAAATTCTTTGAGTATTCAGAACCACTCCCACTGAAGGTATCAATGCACTAAATATGTCACCTACAATTTCTGCAAAACTAGCTCTTTTACTACGTATTAGTCCATTAGTTTCTTCATTGCTTCCAGTGATTTTGTTTACATGATATACCTTTGGGAATGCTATTCCAAAATAGCAACTCCCATACCAATAATCAGGTAATTTGTAATGTGCTTTGTTCCCACATATGTATTAAACTCCAGGAAATACTGGCTCAGTTCCATCTTTGAAACCCCAACCCCCAATTATTTTATAATTGTGTTCACATTCACTAGAACCAATAAATATATTGTTATAATAACTCGTTCTCTCCCTGTGGAGACAGAGTTTCCCTATCTTTTCAAAGTCCAGCAACATAGCAGCGTGAGTTTTGCCATTCAAGGTGTACTCTCTATTTTCAGCCCATTTAGGAATTTTTCGTTTCTGTTCAGTAGCCTTTCTCTGGAAATCTTCTCTCCTTTTCTCAACTAAGTTAAAAAATATATTTTCTTTTTCATGTAAAATGCATGTTAAATTGTTCTTGTGTACTTCAGCTATATCTATTGTACCTATTGTTAGGAATTATTCACCCATATAACGAGTTATGTCACTTTTAATATGTGCAGGATTCAGGTTACTATGTATAGGAATTTCAGAGAAAATCACGTCTGAGTTAGAATAATCATATTGTAAGGGTCCTCTTTTATAAAATAAATTAGCTAAAACACTACATGAAATACCATAGGTCAGAGGCAAATGGTGGTAAGTAACACCCTCGGCTACAAGTGTAGGTAACTTCATACAAACATAGCAATCACTTATTTCCATTGCTTCTACATAATGTACTAACAGATTTGCAAATACATTCAAGTGTGTTTTATTTCTAACTATACTATAATGCAATCCTTACTCATCTGATGCTTCTAATTCTACCTTTTGCTGTCTAAAACTATCTATTCTTCCATGTATGTTTAACTTTTCAGGTGCATCTACTTTCTCATGAATATTAGTGTTATTCTTCTCATTTTTACTCATTAGATAAGGAATAGCTACCGTCAGTCCTAACCATACTATGAGTATTATCACTATACTACATGTGCATATTCTACAGCATGTTTGTATGCAATTTCTTTTTGGTTTGCCATTAACAGAATTATCAGCCATTTTCTGACTAAGGAGACTCAGCCCCTCTTTGAAACTTTTCACAGAATTTTAACCTGTGAATATTTTTTTTTCGTTTTTCAAGTTGGTCTTACTTCTTCGTCTGTTAGATCATCAATTAGTTAGTCATCATTTTCATCACTCAGTTCTAAATTTTCAAAATCTTCAAGGATGACAGGTCCATTCAGGGCCTCTGAACTTATTATTTAGTCTTTTCAGTCGTGGATTCCTCCTTTTTGGTTGTTCTGTGGAAAGCCCAGTTTCACTTGATATTTCGTTTACTTGCTCTAGTTCTTCATTTATTGTTTTAAGACGAAATCTCAATCTTTTGAAAAAACCAGGCCACTTATCTCTCTTTCTGAGTCTTTTGGCTGGTACTGTGCTTTGATGTTCTTCAATTGCTCTTTTATTCTCATTCAGTTGTGGCACAATTTGTACATCTTCGTTGTCTGTATCCCTCTCTATCTGGCTTGGTCCAGGTCTTATTTCTGTTTCTTCTGCCTGGATGCTAATCTGACCTTGTTCAGGAGTGTGCTGTAATTGACTTTGATTTTGTTTACTTTCTTCTTCCTGAACACGTTTTTCTACATCTATCTGATCCTGCTCAGGTATCTTGATCTTTTGTTTTCCTTCTTCCTGTGCCTTCTCCCTATTACCTATCTGTCCCTCCTCAGACTCTGGAACTGTGACAGGTATCTGGAATGTCTGAGTATATTGATCTCTCCTCATCTGTTCCTCCTCAGAATTACTATTAGCTTTGATTTCTGTAATCTGAGTACGTTCTTCTATTCCTGACTCATCCTCACTATCACTCTGTCTATCTAAATAGGTCTGACTTCTGGTTCTCACAACATCTGCAGGAATGTCAATCACTGGAATCCATTCATCCTGACTGGTGCTCGGTTGTTCATCATCAACTACTTCGGAATCACTTTCCTGGAACTCCTCAGCTGCACAACCTTCAGCTTCAGTTTCATGAGGTTCAGTCACTCTTTTAGTGTGACTTGCATGGATTCAATTCGGAACTCCTTTGCACTTTACAGCTGTAGTGGTGACCAATATCACTTGTTTAGGCCTTCCCCACCTCGGAGCTAAGCAAGATTTTCGAGTATGTTCCTTTATCACAACCCAGTCACCTGGAATCAGATCGTGTGCTGGAGTTGTTTGCCTGGTGATGGCGTCTTCTCCAATCTGGTGAGAGATAGAACGCACTTGGTCAGCCAGTTCTTTGCAGTACTCTAGTACTAAGTCATCAGATATATTTATCAGCTTGTATCCTGGCACCCATGCCTGCCTCATTGCTCTTCCAATGAGTATCTCATGAGTACTCAAGCCTGTGTTTCTGTCTGGAATGCTTCTGAGTCCCATCAGAACAAGAGGTAAAGCATCAGGCCAATCTAATCAAGTAGATTCATATATCTTTCCCAATTTTGACTTGATTGTGCCATTCAGTTGCTCCACCACTCCAGAAGCCTCTGGGCGGTATGCACAGTGCAGCCTTTGCTCAATTTTAAATGCTTCACAGATTAGACCAATTATTTCATTATTAAAATGACTTCCTCGGTCTGATTCAATTGTTACTGGAAAACTGAAACGTGGAATGAGTTCTCTGAGTAGTAGTTTTGCCACAGTAATGCTATCATTTCTGCAAGTAGGGTAAGTTTCCACCCATTTTGAAAACAGGCAGACAATGACAAGGGCATACTTCATTCCTCTGCAAGGGGGTAATTTAATAAAATTAATCTGAAGATGAACAAAAGGACCTTCTGCTTTCCCAATCTTTCCTGGTAACACTACAGTTTTCTTCCCAGGATTCCTTTGCTGACAAATTAAGCACCTATGGCAAAGACTCTCTGCTACGTTCCTGAACTTCGCATTGAACCAAGTTTGTCTGAACAATCTAATCATGGCGTCCCGCCCTAGGTGAGAATCACCATGGTGCATCCTGGCCATAGGAGCAAGCATGCAGTCTGGTACCACAGGCCTTCCATCAAGGTAAACAATGACACCATCTCCAGCCCTTCTCTGACAACCTATTTTTGCCCATTCTTCCCTTTCTTTTTGTTCTGAATCATTTTGCAAGTCTCTCACTTCTTCCCACGTTTTCACTCTTTCAAGCAACATAAGTTGGCAGCTGTTTCCATTTGTTTCAATTTTCTTGCTTATTGCCATTTTATTTTTGGCGCAATATTGAGCTAGTTGGTCAGCATATCGGTTACCTGCTGTCACTCTGTCATTGCCAGATTGGTGAGCAGCACACTTGACCACAGCCACTGTTTCTGGTAATTGGATTGCTTTCAGCAAATCTTTCACATAATTTCCATTTTTAATAGGAGTGCCTGATGAAGTCAGAAACTCTTTGCATCCAGAGTTAGCCAAAATCATGAACAACTCCATAGCCATACTGGCTATCGGTATAAATGGTCACTTTTAAATGTTTTATACTTTTGCAAGCTTTTGTCAATGCAATTAATTCAGCTACTTGTCCAGACTTGATTCCAGGTAAATATGATGCTTCAACTGGACCCCATAGAGTACATACAGCATAAGCAGCACTCAAACCTCTTTCCTCATGTCGCATGCATGAACCATCTACAAATAGCTCATGTTCTGAGTTTGTTAATGGCTCTTCTCTTATGTCTGGGCGAGGTTTAGTACAGTATTCTGTAAGATCAATACAATTATGTTCGACTTCATTTTTGACTTCTGCAAATTGTGAATCAGGCAATAACGTTACTGGGTTCAGAATATTACACCTAGCAATAGTCACATTTTCTGCACCTACAAGAATTCGTTCATACTTAGTCAGCTGACTAGGAGTTAGGTACTGAGTTTTAGTTCTGGTCAACAAAATCACAACTGCATGTGGGACATAACTTTAAAAAAATATATTTTTATTGACCTTTTTCAAATGCTCTCACATTACAACATAGTGCACCTAGTTGCATTACAGTGGTATAAACAGGCCATCAAAAGGTATACTGATTTCACATGTTAGGCATATTGGGGGCATTAGTCCAGCTGTCTCTGGCGTAATGTGAGTTCAAGGGGAAACTGGGGGAGATAAACGGAGAACCTCGTGCGGGGATGAAGAAACAAAAAAGAGAAGGGGGGAAGAGCGGAGACTAAGTCAGGGAAGTAGGATCGTGAAGGAAGTCCGGGGTACTTCAGCCAGAGGCTGTTAGTGGAGGTTTACAGTGCTTACAGAGATCATTCAAGGCGGGGTGTCGTCAGATGTGGCAGAAGGAGCAGCGTATTCTGGTGCATCCTCACCCTTGCTGCTACGACGAGGGGGGGGATCATATCCTATAAGCGTTATTGCGTTGCTGGCGCTGTCGTGTCCGCATGGTCGCATTGGGAGGTGCTGGGGCAATGCGCATATGTGCTTGTTTAAACTGGTGGGATAGCAGGGCCCACTCCAAGGATATGGGGTGCTTGCGCTGGCCTTTTGCTTCTTCCACCCTCAGGGCTTCCTCCTCATCTGCCGCCCACTTCTGCATCGCTCCCACCCATGCTTCAAGCGGGGGTCCCGTGGTTGCTCTCCATTGCATGGCGATGTTTCTCTTGCCTAGGAGCAGAGACAGAGCTGCATATCGGACCTGTACCTTGTGTGTCTTCGGCCTGCGGAATATTCCCAATGCTTCCGCCTCCCATGAGTGAAATTCTGTGAGTCCCGTGAGGGTGCGAATAGAGTCGAGTATGGTAGACCAATATGGCTGTAGGACTGGGCATCTCCAGAACATGTGTTGGAAGTGTGCGTCTGGGGAGTGACACCTTGGACAGAGGAACTGTGTATCGGGGTAGAACCGTTGGAGACGCGCCAGTGTCTGTTACGCTCTGTGCAAAATATAGTACTTTATATTTTTGAACCCTGCGTTTCTGGATACTTTCTTAGGAAATTCTAGCGCTCTACCCCATTCCTTGTCATGCAACTGCCGTCCGAACTCGTCTTCCCAAGTGGCTCTCAGAGTAAGCAGTGGCTTGTGTGCGAGTTCTCCTATTGACTTATACAGCCATGTGACAAGGTGTCTGCCTATGCCCATGTATAGTATAGTGTGGACGACTGGGTGTGTTGCAGGCTCGCCGATTGTAAGATCACTGTGTGGGCGGAAACAGTCTATGAGTTGTCAGTGTGTCAAAAACTGTCCCGGGGGAGGTCGTACTCCTCCATGAGCTGGTCATATGGTCTAAGTTGCCCCTCCGCGAACAACCCTTCCGCTTCTGTGATCTCGGACTCTGTCCATGCACGCAGCATGGCGCGTGTGAAATAAGTGTTCCCCTTTGGCCACCCAACCAGCGGTAGTCGCGGGGAATAGCATGGAGTTTTTGCCGCAATTCGATGGATCCGTTGCATACATCGGCGGGCCACCGATACCTGCAATAGGTACGTCCGGCGAGGCCTGGTGCCAGGGAGCAGCAGGCGATGAAGTTCGCGGATGGGGACAGGGCCCTGCGTCGTGCAAGTCTCCCCGGTATGTCTGCCCGCTGTCCAATACGACAGCCACTGAAGCTGTGCTGCTAGGAAATACGACTCGAAGGCGGGGGCACCCAGACCCCCCTGGGTGGTGGGCAGCTGCAGCTTGTTGAGGGCTATTCGATGGCGGTCAGCCCCTCACACGAGTGCACAAAGGAGCATATCTAATTTGCGGAAGAAGCTGCCAGGTGGGATCACTGGCAGATTAGTGAAGTAATACAATAGTCGGGGAACGATGATCATTTTGGCTATAGCCACCCGACCGATAGGTGCTAGCGGGAGGTTTTTCCAGAATCCCACTGACAACCTAATGCTGGCTAGTACCTTGCAGTGATTGCCCTCGTAGATGTCAGCGGGAGAATGGTAGAGGCGGACACCGAGATAACTGGGACCGCCCGCGTTCCAGGGCAGGCTCTGCGTGCCGATTCGTATCTCCCGTGGTTCGAGGGATTGGTGCAGGGGATAAACTGTGGATTTATCCCAGTTCACCTGGAGGCCAGACGCCTCCGCAAATTCCGACAGGACTGTCAATATGGGGGTTAAGTCCTCAGTGATATCTCGAATATACAGAAGAAGGTCATCTGCATACATGGAGACGCAGTGGATAGTGTCCGCTATAGGGATGCCCCAGGCGGTTCCCTCCTGGCGCAGTCGTATCGCCAGGGGTTCCACCGCCAAGGCAAAGATCAAGGGCGAAAGGGGGCAGCCCTGTCTGGTACCTCTTTCAACCCGCAGCGGGGACGAAATGTACCGACCGAGTCTGACCCGAGACATTGGATTGGTGTAGAGCAGCCGGGGGTATCGTAGCAGGGTTGGACCTATTCCCGTCTGGCGAAGGACAGCAAATAGATATGGCCAAGTCACAGTATCAAAGGCCTTTTCAAGGTCGAGGATGATGCAAGCCGCGCGGGGAAAGGCATCCTCCACCTGATCCTAAACATGGAACAACCGTCTGATGTTCTGGGACATGCTCCTGCCGGGGACGATTCCGCTTTGGTCCGGGTGAACCGAGGGGCGCAATATTTGTTCGTATCAAGTGGCCAGGATGGTCCTGAGTATTCATAGGGAATCTGGGGATGCGGTCTACTCCCAATCTGAGATCATCTTGCACTTCCTAAGATACTATACAACATTGTATCAGAGTCACCTGGAGGCGGATGCACTGGAGATTGAGGGCTACCTGTCGGGGATACAGCTACCGCAACTAGGAGAAGAGGACGCAAAAAACCTGGGTCAGGCTATCCCCATCGCTGAAATCAGGGGGGGCAATTAAGCATATGGCCAGGAACAAGACTCAGGGGGGTGGATGGACTCCCTGTAGAGTTTTATCTGACGTACATTGACCCCTTGGTGCCCCAGCTGCAGGAGGTCTATAATGAGGCGATGGAGCTGGGCTACCTGCCCGAATCCATAAGGGTGGCGCTAGTGGTCCCCTTGTTGAAACCCGGGAGGGAAGGAGATAATGTGACCTCTTATAGACCGCTGTCTATGTTGACGGTGGACTACAAGATACTGAGTCGTATACTGGCTACGAGACTAATGTCCCATATGACGGCCTTGGTTCATGAGGATCAGGCAGGGTTCATACCAACTAGGAACACCTCGACCAATATACGCCGCCTTATTAGAGTTTTAGATCGTGATCTGGCAGATGACGCGACGCCAGCTGTGCTATTAGTGGATATAGAAAAGGCGTTTGACAGCCTTGAATGGGAATATCTTGATAGGGTGCTGGAGAAATTTGGATTAGGCGCGCGATTTAGGCGCTGGACGCATGTCTTGTACTCCTTCGCTACAGCTAGGGTGCGACTGGGCTCGGTCATATCACCAGAATATCCGGTGCAGAGAGGTACGAGACAGGGGTGCTCCCTCTCGCCCCTGTTGTTTGCACTAGCGATTGAACCACTGGCGGCTTACGCCAGAACGGGGATAGCGTATGAGGGCCTGGTCTGTGATGGACTCCCGCACTACATCTCGTTGTATGCGGATGATTTACTACTGTTCCTGGCGAACACGATGATGGCACTGGAGGGGGCGATGAGTATGTTGTCGGACTTTAGGAGGCTGTCGGGGCTCCGCGTAAACTGGACTAAAACGTGTCTCTTTCCTTTGAGGATGGATGTACCCCAACCGGGACTACCCGCTGATTTACTGTGGGAACGATCATGCTTTACCTATTTGGGAGTCCGAATTTATCATAGGGCAGAAGATATGCTGGCAGGGAACATAGGACGCTGCATAAGAGCACTGAGAGGCAGTATGGCGTTCTGGGCAACCTTGCCTCTCTCGGTTTTGGGGAGAGTTGCACTGCTCAAGATGGTGGCTTTGCCACGCCTCCTCTATTTTTTCCGTACACTTCCGCTCTGGGTGCCTCCTCGGTACTTTCGGGAACTACGGACGCTCACCATTGATTTTTTTGTGGGGGACGGGAAGGAGACGGGTGGCATTGGACACACTGTTGAGACCGAAAGCGGAGGGGGGTTTGGTAGTTCCGAACTTCGAACTTTATTACTTGGCAGCGCAATTGCAGATCCTCACACAGAATGTAGCTAGGGAATTTAGGGGTCCGGAACAGGCTTGTGGATCTGGGATACAGAGGCATGTCCTCTCCTATATTGTTATGCAACAGCATCTGGTGGTCCGGAATTTAACTTTGGAGGAGAAGACACTGAGGCTGTGCTGGAATAAAAGCGGAAAGAGGGCGGGAGTGACACACCCCTATGCGCCCGAAATCCCTCTAGGCATGCTGACAGCATTGCCACATGGAGGGGACTGGTCCCGACTACTGGGATGGGAGGAACTGGGGTTCAAAAGGTGGGCGACTTATATGCTGAAGGCGAGTTGCTACCCTTTCGGGCGCTGCAAGACCAATTTGGCATTCCGGACGGAGACTTCCTGTTACATATGGCTGTTACCACAGCTATGCGGAAACACCGGAAAACAGGGCAGTCAGAGCCACAAACCACGATGGCATGCCAATATGTGGTAATGGCAGCAGGCACGATTAAAGCGGTCACCTGCCTACATTCCCGAATGCTATGCGAAGGTCTGGAACCCCTGATGACTCTCAAACAAAAATGGGAGGCAAGCATAGGGAAACCCATTCCGGACACGGCTTGGGGTCATATCTTGACGAGGACATGGAAAGGGTGCAAGAATGCGCGGTTTCAGCAAGTACACTTTTTTATACTACATAGAGCCTACCTAACTCCGGGGAAGATTCGGAAATATTTCCACTTGCAGGACCCTGCGTGCCCTAGGTGCCTGGCACCTGATGTGGAGCTAGACCACATAATGTGTGACTGTCCGAAATTGGGGCTCTACTGGAGCGAGGTAGGGACGCTTCTTAATGAAGTAACGGAGCGGCAAGTGGCATATGACATGGCGACCTGTCTGTTGCTTTGGTTTCCTCATACTAGAACAACTAAGATCACTAGTAAATTCATTGATTTGGGCCTTATATTGGCCCAGAGGGAAATCACCTGGCATTGGAAATCAAGGGAGGGTCCCTCTAGTAGGAGGTGGGCGAACGAACTCCATAAATGGGCCCATAGTGAGAGCACGATCAGATTACGCCAGGCAGCCCGTACAGCTAACGAGAGGAGCCTAGAGGCAGCACGTGCATGGGCAGACTTAGTGCGTGCGCTGAGTGACAGCCTATCACCAGCAGAAGAATAGAGGGTGTGTGTTATGTGTGATGTTCCTTGTGAGATACGGAAGGTTGCATGCGATCCTAAAGATTTCCTCCCTTTGGGTGCTAAAAATCTGAACGTAGGCCCACACCAGCTGCAGTTTAGGGGGGGGGGGATTCATCGAGCTAAGGCAGACATCTATTGTTCGTACGGGGAAGATGGACCTATTAGAATTAACTGGTGGGTTCTTGGGATGGTGTACCCAGACTGGCGGCTCCCTTCGAGGAACGGCCGACGGGTACGGGCCCTATACTGAGGATAACTGTAGAATACTATGGGTTTGACATTAGGCCTGGGCATAACAGTTACAGAACCTACAGTACACACCTCCCAGATCATAAGTCTGGTTAACCGATAGGGTCGCAAGAAGACCTAGGACAGGCTTGTCACCCATTTTTATTGGCCTCAGATGAGAAGGGATACAGATATCCATTGCAAAACTTGTCAAACTTGCCAGGCAAGTGGGAAAAGCGGGCGGAAGCAGAAGGCTCCCCTCCAACCTTTTCCCGTGGTCAGTACCCCCTTTGACCAGGTGGGAATTGACATTGTTGGGCCCCTGGACCCCAAGACAGCCATGGGCAACAGGTTCATCCTGGTCTTGGTGGACCATGCCACACGGTACCCGGAAGCCATCCACCTCAGGACAGTGACGGCCCCGTGGTGAGACGGGCACTGATGGGTGTTTTCTCCCGAATGGGGTTCCCCAGAGAGGTGGTGTCAGACCGGGGCACCAACTTCATTTCCAATTATATGAAGTCTCTGTGGAAGGAGTGTGGGGTAACCTACAAGTTCACCTCTTCTTACCACCCTCAAGGGAATGGGTTGGTTGAGAGATTCAACCGTACCCTTAAAGGTATGATTATGGGTCTTGAAGAACCAATGAGGCGTAAATGGGACGTCCTCTTCCCATGCCTGCTGTTTGCTTACCGTGAGGTGCCACAGAAGTCTCTAGGGTTCAGCCCCTTTGAGCTTTTGTATGGACACCGGGTAAGAGGACCTTTGAGTCTGGTCAAAGAAGGCTGGGAGCAATCTCCCAGGAAACCTCCCCAGAATGTATACAGTTACATGCTGGCCTTTAGGAACCAGACTAGGCGCTTCAGAGATCTTGCTCAGGCAAATCTGGAGGCCAGCCAGGAAGAGATGAAGCGGTGGTACGACCGGAATGCCACTCTGGTGGAGCTTCAGCCTGGTCTGAAAGTTTGGGTCATGTCCCCTGTGGAACCTTGTGTGCTCAAGGACTGGTGGACTGGACCATTTGAGGTTGTGGAGAAAAAGAGCGATGTCACCTACATGGTGGACTTGAAGTCTCCCAGGAACCCCTTGCGGGTCCTGCATGTCAACCGTTTAAAGCCCCACTTAGAAAGGTCCGAAGTGGGCATGCTCCTACCTACAGATGCTGGAATGGAGGAGAAGAGTGAGCCTCTTCCTGACCTCCTGTATGCAAAAGAGCAAGATAGGTCAGTGGATGGTGTTGTCCTCTCTGACACACTGACCCCTGAGCAGCAGCAAGATTGTCGCCAACTGTTGGGACAATTCCCTGATCTGTTCTCCTTGATTCCTGGTGTCACTCAGTGGTGTGTCCATGATGTGGACACCGGGGACAGCACTCCTGTGAAGCACAAGGCCTACAGGGTGACTGACAAGGTCAGAGCATACATCAAGGAGGAGGTCTCCAAAATGTTTGCCTTAGGGGTGGTTGAGTCCTCTAGCAGTCCTTGGGCCAGCCCAGTGGTCTTGGTCCCGAAGGCTGCAGCGCCTGGTGCTTCACCAGAACTTCGGTTCTGTGTAGATTACCGAGGACTCAATTCAGTCACCAAGACTGACGCGCACCCCATCCCCAGAGCTGATGAGCTCATAGATCGGTTAGGGGCTGCCCGGTACCTTAGTACGTTTGATCTAACGTCTGGGTACTGGCAGATCGCCTTGACTGATGGGGCAAAGGAGAGGTCTGCATTCTCCACACCAGATGGGCACTACCAGTTCCGGGTTATGCCCTTTGGGATGAAGAATGCCCCTGCCACCTTCCAGAGGTTGGTCAACCAGGTATTGGCTGGACTGGAGGATTTCAGTGCCGCCTACCTGGACGACATAGCAGTGTTCATCGCCAGCTGGGAGGAACACTTGCGCCACCTCCAGGAAGTGTTGTTGGCCCTGCGCAGTGCAGGCCTCACAATCAAAGCCAGTAAGTGCCAGATTGGGCAGGGTTCAGTGGTGTACTTGGGGCACCAAGTAGGGAGCGGCAAGGTGGCCCCCTTGCAACCCAAGATTGATACCATCCTGGCTTGGGTACCGCCCAAAACCCAGACTCAGGTGAGAGCCTTCTTGGGTCTCACGGGTTACTACAGGAGGTTTGTCAAGGATTATGGTAACATTGTGCACCCCTTGACTTCGCTGACTTTCAGGAAGCAGCCAAGACTTGTGATCTGGACTGACGCCTGTCAGACGGCCTTTGACACCCTGAAAACTGCAATGTGCACAGCACCTATACTCCAGGCACCCGACTTTTCTAAAGAATTTATTGTCCAGACGGACGCTTCAGAGCATGGCGTGGGGGCTGTTCTAGCTCAGGTGAATGAAGAGGGCCGAGACTTACCTGTAGCCTTCATCAGTAGGAGGTTACTTCCCAGGGAACGGAGGTGGAGTGCGATAGAGCGAGAAGCATTTGCTGTGGTCTGGGCGCTGAAGAAGCTAAGACCTACCTGTTTGGGACTCACTTCCGGGTTCAGACAGACCACAGGCTCCTCAGATGGTTGATGCAGATGAGGGGAGAGAATCCAAAGCTGTTGAGGTGGTCCATTTCCCTACAGGGGATGGACTTCACGGTGGAACACCGCCCTGGTTCAGATCACGCCAATGCTGATGGTCTGTCCAGATTTTTCCGCCTTAATGATGAGGATTCCCTAGGGTAAGGGTAGTTCTCCCAACATTTCAGCTGGAGGGGACACATGTTAGACCTGGCATCATTGGTATGAGTCTCTCCTCCATTTTGTTCTGTTTACCTCCTCTGTTTACGATGTTTTTGCTGGTATATTGCTTTGGGCACTGTGCCACTGCTGATCAGTGCCACAGTGCAAGTGCTCCCTATGTGAAATTGCTGTATTAATTGAATTCCATATTTGGCTTATTTGGTTTACTGTCAGTCCCTAGTAGAGTGCATCAGGAGTGCCAGGGCTTATGAATACAAATGCTGCTCGTGGGCTTGCAGCACGTGTTGTGCCACCCACAAGAGCGGCCTAGTAAAAGTATGTCTGAAGGTCTACCATTGCTAGACCTACGTGCAGTCTGACTGCCACGCGGACTGCGCAAGTACACCTACTTGCCAGTCCCTAAACCTTCCCTTAACTTCATGTTAGCCACCCCATGGTAGGCCCACGGGCAGGGTGCATTGTAAGCATAAGGTAGGACAAGCCTGACAAGGTTGGCATGTCCTCATAGTGAATTACAGCCATGTTAGTTTTTCACTATTGTAAGGTAACCTGCTCTCCATGAGTTAGAATGGGCTGCCAGGATTATTAATGCTATAATCCTAGCGGGCTCGGGGAGCATGGTGCAATGTCGAGTTTGGTATCCCTGAACTCATAGTTTAATAACGCATCCGTTTGGGTGGATGGTTTTTAGACTCTGTGTTTGAAAATAGCACTTTTAGAAAGTGGCTATTTTCTTGTCTGACTGTCTACTGGTCTCTGCTGGTTTGGTGTGCGTGTGACAGGAGTTGGGTGGCTCCAGAGGTCTGAATGAGTCAGTGTGGGGTGAGTGGGGCATTTGCATTGAGAGTAGGGGAAGAGTAGCTCCGGATAGCCTGCCCTGCCTGAGACAATGCTGGTTCCACCTCCTGCCAGGCGACTGATGGCTCTGTGCCTGACAGGGACGATCCTGGCCCCCATCTCCTACCGGGCGACTGATGGCCCTGCCCCTGGCAGTAACAATGCTGGCTCCACTCCTGCTGGGCGGCTGAAGACTCTGTCCTGCACAGTGAATAGGCCAGGTGCCTCGGCCTGGCAACACCCACAACAAACCCAGGATGGGGGGAAATTCCCCTGCATGGACAAAGGTATCAAAGCCAAAAAGGGGTATAAGAGAAAGACCCCTGAACCAAGAATTTAGATCACTTCTGACAAGGAAACCTGAACCAAGGAAAAGAAGCCTGCTGAGCCAAGGACTTGCCTACCCCTTCTGCCAGTGTGCTGTTTGTTGGGGGAATCCTGCAGTTGCTTCTTTATCTTTGCCAAGGAACCAGTAGAGAGGAACTGAGTGTGTACTCTCAAGCTTTGCCAAGGAAATCTCCAAGGGTTGGAAGAGTGCCAGCCTCCTGTTGAAGTCACAGGGTTAAAGGACTTCAGCATTTGCTGAAAGTGCTTGTTGCTGGAACCTGAAAATCCAGCACCTCTGAAGAATCCAGCAATCTCGACGCCGACGGACGCCGACGGACGCCGCCGAATCCAGCTCGACATCGTGAGTGCAGCTCCCGTGTCCCGCACCTTCGACGCCGGCCGCCGGGCCCGATCGATGCCAGTAGCGACGCCAGTGAGTAGCGAGTTCGGCTCCAGCTCCAAGTGACCCCGTGTCGACGCCGCCGCTGATCGCATCGACACCGAGCCCTCTCGACGCCGTGAGCGCTGCTCACTCTTGCAACATCACCATCGACATCAACGACGACGTCGTATCCTGCTTCGCCTCGTGAGCGCTGCTCCTGCCTGACTTCTGTCGACGCCGCTGCAGATCTCCCCGACTCCGAGGCTTGATCGACGCCGAAGACGCGACGCCGGACATCTCGACGCCGCTGATCATCGTGTGCTTCACTTTTCCAAGGTACTGTGTTGTGGGGGTCCGTTGTGACTCCGGGCTCGACGTAGCGCTCCTCGCGGTCGACGCCGAACCTTTGGATTAATTTTGCCTCGACGTCGTGTGACTCCCGTGTGGGTTACATTGTTGCCAAGAACTGTGTTTTAAAGAAGAAGAGTTGCTTTTGTTGCTAAAGACTTTGTGCTAAGAAGAAACTACACTTGACCTGTTATTTTTCCTTCCAAGAGTATTTATTAAGATTGTGGTATATTTTTGTCGTTATTTGGTCTTGTGCTAAGCCTTATATAAACATCCTTATTTTTTATAATACTACTGTGTCGTGTCCATTTGTAGTGTATTCACTTTATTACTGTATGTGGTCATAAATGCTTAACGCACTGCCTCTGAGATAAGCCTGTCTGCTTTGCCAAGCTACCAAGGGGGTGAGCAGGGGTTATCTAAGTGTGTGATCCCCTTGCCCTGACTAGAAAAGGTGTGTCCCTATTTGTCAGAAGTGTATACCTCTGCCAACTAGAGACAGCCGCTTCTAACAATTCGTAAATGATCAAATGTCCTGTCGGGACCATGGGACATGCACATAATCTCCTCCTGGCACTTCTCTCATCAGGCACAATTTCTCTACTTTCTCTGATTCTTTCAATACATATTCAGATACAGTGCTTTTCGCTTGAGCTTCTTCCTTTTTCTTTATCCATCTAGCTTTCCATCTGTCTAAATCACCTAATTTTTGCAAAAGTGATAACAACTCTTTGATCTGCAATTTACGTCCTGACACATTCATGTTTTCTAAATCTTTGTCAGAAAATTCAGCTCGATATGGTTTCTGTAACACTTTAGATTTACCAATATCAATTCCCATTTTATTTGCCAAACTTGTTAATTTTTCATGAAATGTTTTTGTATTTTGAGTGATACTTTCACATATGAACAACAATTCATCTTCAATTAATGCATTTAATCGGTCTAACCCCACATTTCCAGCAAGCAGCTCTACCAATTCAACTCTTAATTTAAAAATATCCAATGTCTATCTGTGATTTTGATTTTTCTATTTCTCGAGACCATCTTTCAATTTCCTCTGGGGTAACTACAGTAGCACTTCTCGTACTTGAGGAGGTTTCTATTTGTACCTCTCTAGAACTTACAGGAGTAGGTTTCCTTGCTGAGCTATTTACTGTTTCTCTTATAGGTAAATCCATCAGAGAAATGTCTGACTCACATTCACTTGCTTGATCATCCACTATTAATTTTCTTGGCTGCACTACAGATGTAGTTAGAACGAGAGGTCTAGAACTGGTTTGCTTATCTCCATATAAAGGAACAACACGACCTATAGTCACTGGAATCATTAAAGCTTCAGGACTTGTATTTAACTGTGTAATTTTCTGAATTAACTCATTTCTTTGTTTATTTATTGCTTCTCGTTCCTTTTCCTGTAACACTTTTTCTAATGATGTCTCATGTATTTCTTGCGGAACTAAAGGTGGCTTTAAGAACGGACACTAGGATTAACTTGATTTGGCTCCTCATTATAAGGTGGCGGATTTTTCATTAATAAATCCTCTAGGTAATGATCTTCTGGATCAATATTTGTCATAAAAAAAAAATTCTCAGTACTTTTACTTCCTGTTTGTTCTTCTAAAGCTCAGAAAGGATATAACCCTTCCACTAACATAGACTGCCTCCATTGTTTCATCTGTTTATCTCTTGTCTCTCTAGGAAATCTGGGATAGAATGCACTAAAATTTCTGTCACTTCTAGATCTATCTCGCTCAAAAGCCTCTGTTTCCCATTCCTCTAATGCTTCGTATTGGGTTAATCTAGGTCTGGGATCTAATTCATTCATACGTGCTCTAAAATTGTACAAAACTCTACCATTGAAGGTACTATTTTCTGGAAATGCTAAACTCCATCATCTTTTGTATATTCTATCCAGTTTTCTAACCATACGCAAGCCCCTTTCAACTATCATGTATGATGCGGGCGTATTTGGTGGTGGAATAATAATCCCTTCTCTGGTTTTTATCGGTTTATCCTTTTTAAAGACATTTTTACTTTCTTGACAAATGACATTTTTCTTTTATCTCCGTACATGATATAAGGTCTCCCTCTAATCATCTGTTTCTTAGCAAAACCTAGATATTTTCTATCTGGTCTATTTCTTATGAATCCTGGATCTAAACGTCACATATATTTTATGCCGTTTTACTTTTGTGATGACACTCAGTTGTTTACGAAAAACCTCCAATACCAATGCGTTTCTTATTTTCAATGACCAATCAACAATTAGAATTCAAATAAATCCATCCAATAATTGCGCAGGTTTTCTCGGGAAACGAGTTCTCACGCTCCTGTCCTCACCCCTCGTTTACAATATTACCTCAGCTACACACCCGCTGTCTCAACCAATACCAGCGCGGCTCTAAGTGACGTCAGCCGCGCTCCGCAACTGACTCCCTCCTTTGCAAGGTAACACGAGAACTTATTTCTATTCACTTTAAATGTTCATTTCATTAATTAACAATTTAAAAACATTCGCCACTGTGCCTGAGTGACTAATTTCACAGAAAAGAATGATTTGTATTCACTGCGAGTAACTCCCTTCCGTTTACTCTTCATACACTACAAGTAGATCCCTTCCGTCTATCTTTCACACAAGCATCGGAGAACCCGTTACTCCCTCGGGCTTACCCGTATCTAGGTGATATAAAGCCAAAGTTTCACCAGCGAACGTCTTTACTGTCAATCAAGCTCAGAAGAACCTGTTACTCCTTCAGTGTGACCCTTTCTGGGTGATATCACACCAAAGTTTTACTAGCGAACTCTTTGCTATCAACTATTCACACATGTATACAGAAAGTCCCTAAGTAGTGCTTCCTGTTTTACCTAACCATGCACTTACTTCCACAGGCAAGTGACCTCACTACAGAGCGGCTTTCTTTACCACCTGTTATTCTGACCCCGGGGATTCCAAAACAAACAGATAACAGTTACAAACAAGTTTGGTTAATACATAAAAATCAATATAATTTTAAATACACAATGCAATTCAATTTAACCAACTAACTACAACTAACTACCTATCATAACTAAACCCTAACCACTACGGCTACCAAATTAACTGACAGAGCGCAGGCTCATCTGCTCGGTATACTCACCTGGGCCCATAAATCTATATACACATTGAACAGATAAACCTACACTCAATCAATTTTAATTTAACCATTTGGGACCTATACCATTTGACTTACCAATACAAGTCACCGTTATCTAAATCCTAGAGGATCAAGGGAGTTAGCAAGAAAATAGGTAGTAGAATAACATTAGCGTTTCATAAATAACCACATACTCGGGAAAGGTTTAAGTTCTTCATCTAAAGTAAAATTCTTAAATGCTTTAAAATCATAATAAAATCAATAATTTCTTGCTCTATTAGAATGATGAAGATTGAAAATGAAATGTGCAATAGTTTTGGAAAATATAATTTAGCATTAAAAATAGGGTGGGAAGAAAAGGGAAAACAGTACAATGGCAAACCCACACGTTATAGTTACCTAGAATGATGTGAAGACCAACCCTGGCCACGGGCTGGGATAAAGGATAAGAATCCCAAAGTGCAGGTGCCAGCGTAAGAGAACAGGTGCAGACCAGAATCAGGACAGGTTATGGACCAAATGGATCAGGACTGGACCACCTCAGGCTAAGATCGGCACCACAGCTTAAGTTCAAAACGCCAGCGTTGTAAACCCTCTCTGCAGCTAACAGTTGAACCCCGATTTGGTTATCGAACTCCTTCCCAGAACCCCAATTGTGTTATCGAATCTTCTGACAGAGTGCTCCGCCAGCACCTCTGCTCTCGATCACCTATTGAGAGTGTTGGGTCAGTGACAGGTCAGCTATTCGGACATGTCGGACAATCTAACTAGCTAAGCTTACCCTAGTTTTTCCAGGTCAGTGTACCACCCTCCAATGTTGCAAATGTGCGAATCCCACAATTTTATTGGTCAAAAGACGAGGAGAGGTCATCACACCATATTAATATGAGGTAACTGTCATTCGGTATTTAAATTACGTTCCCTCCCATAACTTTATTTTCCCATGTACTTTTATTCCACACGGCAGTAAATGTATCAATAACATACAATGTTTAACAACTTCTACAATTCAGCGTCCTCTGGCAGGGTGAGAAGTTCATATTCTCATAGTTTCACAGTTCATGTCTGATGCTGGCATCGGTTTGTTCAATGCCATGGCTTCAGTAGCTTGAGTTTCTTTGCGAAGGCGCAGTTCCTTCAAAGATGGAGTTCAGAAGTACATTTCAGGCCCAAATGCGATGCATGCAAAAATAGAAGGGAAACAGTTTTAGAGACACAGAATAAATGAATGCACTGTTTACCACTTATCTCTATTCTATTCCCATTATTTTATTTTAACTATTGCATTAAAGGTTAGGCAGAACAAACAGCTTAGCAAAGCAGCGATGCAAGCTTCTTGCACGTTAGGACACAGAATAGCCATCTTAGTTCTAGTGCGCAGAAGCAAAAGTTTCTCACCAAGCAAAGTAATACGGCATGTCACGTGAGTGTGACAAACACATGCGCAGTAGAAAATCCCGCGTAGCAGCAGCCATTTTAATGCAAGCGGATTATGGTTAGTAAAAGTATATTGTCAAGCTTCCCCTAGATACTAGTAATGTCGTGTAATGCAATATTAATACAACGAAACATGTTAGTTAGTACATTAATATTATTTTCGAGAGGGCTGAATACAAGCAAGTCGCTTTACGTGTGCAACCTTGCTCCATCACATGTCACACTATGCGAATGCTCATAGGTAAGGATGGGTTCGGGTTTATTAGTGTTAGTAGGGTGATCTGTCATCCTTCTAGCTCAACTTAATACCGAACGTGTGAGGGTGACCCTCCTTTGCACCACCATCTGGTGGTTTTGGAGTAGCATTCTTTTTCCGTACCTGGAAACACCAGAGTAAGTAGAAAAACAAAAGAGCTATGATGCGGCCAGCATTAACCGCATCATAGTGCTTTTTGTTTTCTACTTTAAACCATGGTGCAAATTGCAACAAAAAAAAGTTGACAAAGCCAACAGATCTTGCATTGACAAAACCAATTGGCTTTGCCAATGTTTGTTCTGAAGCGGACAGAGCCTGTTTTAAGATTGGAGTGATGGTCCAGCAGGGAAGAAAGAGGCAATAGCCTGCTACTCAGGGTTGCAGTTATTATGCAGTTGCATTGGGGCTCAAAAGTGCAAGGGACTCAACACCCCAATTATTGGGAGCAGTAGTTTTACATCAATTACTGTTTTTTGATGCATTTGCTATTCTACAAGCCTAACATTTAGTGTGGATTATGAGCTACAGAAAATATACCGCTGAAATGATCGTATAAGCCCTGCTCCTGCACCCAGCCTCTCCCGCTCCCTCAATCCTTACCATAAAGTTTTGGAGGAGGGCCCTAGACTTTAAAACGTTTTGCTTAGGGGTCTCAAAGCAAAAACGTTCGAAGATCTCTGCTGTATGTGGTGACTGGGGCTGGGATAGGACCCTGCAGCTTGTGATTCTCATAGCTTAATGTACCGAAAAGCAATTGAGGAAAGAGGTGCCAGGTTAGTTTTATCTTAGGTCTGCAGGGAGACTACCATACAGATTCCTTCTCTAAAAGACAATTCACATTCCAGAGAACATTCTCCTAAGCAGTGTGTCCGGAAAAAGAGCCATATGAAGAAGTACTCTGCTTTCTCATAGGAGCTGTCCTAGGATCTCTTGGCCAGTCAGAATCTTGACATTGTCCCCTGATGCTAGACTGTTTCTTGAAATCAGACGAACCCATGGTATTTAGGAAGTCAATACCAAGGTATCACAGTTATTCGAAAGTCCCCGACTGAACCGAGACCTTCTGGCTAATGATAGAGCACTTTCTGGACAGCTTCACAACCCTCTGGGCTGGTTCATAAGGGGGACTGCTGAGGGGTCAGTCTATGTGAGCTTGGTGACTCCAGCTACTTCAAACCCATATGCCATACCCCTACGACCTCTAATCTTGGCACATGAGGCAAAGTCAAAACTGTGCATGGTGCTACCCCCTTCCTTCGAACCCATTCTTCAGAGAAGATATTGATAATGATGCCGCAGACTCCAGCACCAGCCAAGGAGTCCATGGTGAAATTTGCGTTTTCAAAGAAGATCGGGCGAATTTTAACCATGAGTCATTATGCAAACCTCTTCCTGGGCTGAAACTTTCACCTGTTAAGAACTTTGTGGTTGATATTGGGATGTCTGGACTATAAATGAGATTGCCACATCAAAGATGAGGACTCAAAAAATGATCATCTTCTTACATCTTACAATACAGATGTCGGCATTTGCTTATACAAAATACGAACAGCCTTGATACTTCTCCAGGAGCAGGTATTTCCTAACCCTCTGACCCTGCTTCGACAGAATGCTCATCTTAGAAGCTAGGTGTCTTAGGCTGCAAAGTGTTTGCCTCTGATTTTGCTGCACAGATAATGCAAACTGACTTTTAGGTAACGTCTGATAAATTATGGGAGGAAGCCAAGCAACCCAAAATACATAAAAGGTACGAAGGCTTCTACAACTATTTTTATAAGTGTTATGGTACAAATTACCGATACCTAAATCACCAACTTTTTAACTAACATGCCTTTATGCGTTTTGGGTCGAACTGTGCTGGGACAGTGAGGCAGTGTGCTTCTAACCCCCTTTCTGTTTAAAAGGCTCCCTTGAGCCAGCAAGCTGACGAGCTTTTGAGATGCACCTGTGTGCCTGTGAGTGGTACTGTGACCTGAGATAAACTTGGCAGCATTTCCAGCTATCCCAGATGATTTTTCTTTGCTTTCTAATACTGCTGCTCTCTACTGATGAAGGGCTCAACCCAGAAACATGTGTCTAGAGATATACAGAAATGTCTGCACCAACTTTGGTGAAATCTCCAGCTAATTTTGAAGTAAGTGTGAACTGTGTACTGCATTTACCAGGATGCAAAGGGGCGAACTGTGCTGGGACTGTGAGGCGGTGTGCTCCCAACCCCCTTTAGGCTGCAAAGTGCCTCTGATTTTGCTGCACAGATAATGCCACCTGCCTTTTAGGCAACGTCTGATAAATTATGGGAAGAAGCCAAGCAGCCCAAAATACATAAAAGGTAAGAAGGCTTCTACAACAAATGTTATAAGTGTTATGGTACAAATTACCAATACGTAAATCACCAACTTTTTAACTACCATGCCTTTGTGTTTTAGGTCCTTGGGAGGTTGTGTGATGGAGTACACTCCCCCTTTCTTTTTGTATTTTGAGAAAGAGGCCAAACTAGTCAGTCTGCCAGAATATATGAATCCATTCCTTGAATTGGTGAGTGACTACATAGATGCATCAAAACAGATTAAGTAAATGTAAATGTGTTGTGTTTGTAAAGCGCACAGCTGCCCACACGACGGGGCGTCCCGGCGCTGCACTCATACCGCATGTGAAATGTCCACTCCTGGGCACCCCCAAGGTGAAGCCGGGCATCCAAGCGCTGCTGGGGCCGTTGTGGAGATTAAGCAAGCTATTGCCCAGAGTCACAGAATGGGACCCATGATTAGACTAGGCACCGAGGCGAGAATTATCAGGTCCTTGGAGATTGAGTCCAAAAGCCGCCGAGACGGGAATTGAACCCTGGTCCCGGGCCAGACCACTGCATCAGGGTCTGTCGCTCTAACCATTGAGCCACGCTTCTCCAAGTGTGGCTGCGACTCCCCTGTCACCACTGCTCAATCTATGCATGAGGTTGTGGCACATAAACCTTTGAAGAGAATAATTTTTATAATGCTCCCTTAACTATGTAATAAACTGTTGTGCAATATTTAAATAAAAAAACTGAAGTTAAATATAGGTTTGGACTCCCGTTTTTTTGCGATTACTCCGCAATGATTGTGAAAACATTGCGAACACGAAAAAACAGGAATCTCTTTTTGAAAGAGAGGAAATGGGTTAACGGATGCTAACCATTCACAAGTGGAGGTAGAGTAGTCTGAAATGAAAGACATGATTTCATTTGCTGCCTTCCTCATGATCACAGAGTGGAAAGTGGAAGAGGTTGCCATTTCATAGTTGCTTTGTATGAGAGTGGTGTACCATTCTTGTGCTTAGTTTTTGCAAATCCTAACAGTGTCCAAACTGTTTAAAAAGAGCTAAAACAACGATATAAT
This sequence comes from Lissotriton helveticus, assembly GCF_964261635.1. Taxonomy (NCBI): domain Eukaryota; kingdom Metazoa; phylum Chordata; class Amphibia; order Caudata; family Salamandridae; genus Lissotriton; species Lissotriton helveticus. Next base: position 898,341,767 of record NC_136068.1, on the reverse strand, counting down.
CTACAAACTCAATTCACTGGTATGCACATAACTAAAAAAAGAGTATCACAGTGATATGAAAAAATATATATTAGATGAACTGTATCTGGCAGAGGGTATGTGTTTATGATGTTAGTTCTGAATGTTTAGGGAAGTAAGACGAAAATGAATTAGTGCCCCTTTATTCCGTTGTGAACTTTATAGAAAAACAACAGTATAGTACTGTTGAAAGTTACAATGAGGAATGTATTTAAAATGAAGAATGTTTCAAATGTCTAAGCATTATGTCCAGAATAGATACATCTGTTATTTGCATTCTGGGAATTGTAGTACTTTTAGTCCCATTATTAAACCGGAGTAGTTTAGTCACAAATATAAGGTAAGAAAATGTGCTGCACCTGTATATGAATGATAAAGTTGTAACACTTGTTAGGTATAAATTAGGAAGTGTTTGTCAATGTAGTTTTAAGTTATATGATCTGTTTGCATATGTTTAGATGGTGAGATATGGTTTTTCTGGTTGCAGACAGTTATATGTACGATGAGACTCTTGAGTTTACTTAAAGATGTAGATAACTATATATTTTTGGGAAAGATGGCCTAAAGATGTATGTAGTGTGAAATCGGATATATGTTTACATGGTGATCTATGTTCTGTAAGGCTGTTGAAAATGTCATGTATATAGTGAGGATCGTGTCTTTCTTTAAACATGCTGTGTTTAAAATTGAGGAGGGTTAATAGTGCAGAATGTCTCTTGAGAGTTCTTGTGCTAGCTTCACTTGGTGCATAACTTTTCTTAGAGAAATGCTAAATATGTGTTTTAAATGCACAAATATTTGAAAAAATATTTAGGTAGGCCATTAAGAAAAGGTTTTGTGCTTTGGAAAAAAAAAGAGAATTGTTGTTTTAGGTTTTAGAAACTTATTGATGCATGTGCACTGTGAGTAACAGAGCAATGTATGCTCCTAGAGCGCCATGTATCCAATTATGTATCAAATGTGATATCAAGACTTCACTCACACATAGCTCAGTAGAAAAGGATATATGCACTAAACAGGTAGTTTAACACAGACAGAAGGACTTAAACAATGAGTCACACATATAGTCACAACTGTTATGCATCTAAGAGCAATGGAGGTACTTTCGCAGTCACCCAGGCACTCATCTATTCACTCATTAACTATCAACACACTTATTCAATCGCCCAGGCACTACCATTCACTTATACAATCACTAAGGCTGTATCTATGCATTCATTCAAATACCCAGGCACAACCCATGCTCTCATCCAAACACCCACTTACAACCCATGCACTCATCCAAATAATGAGGCACAACTCATGCACTCATCCAATTACGCAGGCAGTACCATTGCAGTGAACCTATCACCCATCCAGTACCTATGCACTCATTCAATTACTGGAGCAATACTCTTGCACTAATACAATCACCCCAGCAGTACACTTACTTTCATCCAATAACTCAAGCTTTACCTATGAACTCATGCAATTACTAAGACTCTTCTAATCAGCCAGGCACTACTGATTCACTCATTCATTTATCCAGGTACTACCCATGTACATATCTTATCACCCCGGCACTACCTGTTTACTCAACCAAAAACACATGGACAGCAGCCATGTAATCATCCAATGTTATGTTATGTTATGTTATGTGGCTCTTTTTTTTGCGCCTGACTCACCCAGGGGCATCTCAGCGCTTACCAATAGAAATCCGGCAAACAAGAACAGAACGAATTATACCATGGCCTGGTTAAAATAAGAATGTTTTTAATTGTTTCCTGAAGATCATGTAGGTGTTAGATTGCCGTAAAGCGATCGGTAAAGAATTCCAATATTTGGGGGCAATGTAGGAAAAGGCTCTACCACCAGTACGGGTTAGCCTAATCCGTGAAGTCTTCAGGAGGGCTAGGTCATTAGATCTTAGGTTTCGTTCATGTACTTGTTTAAAAAGTTTGTTATGGAGGTATGCAGGTCCCCCTCCTTTGTACATGCTTTAAAGGCAAGGCAGCATACCTTAAAAACAGATCTCTTTTTGACAGGAAGCCAGTGTAACTGCATGAGCAGGGGAAGGGAGGGGGATCCAGACCTCATGGACTGATGCTGTTGGAGTTTGGCCTCCTGGTTTACGCCTGACCACTGGTTGTTTTATTCCTAATGCTCTTATGGCCACAGCTTGATGCATATGATGATACTTTATGTCTACTGTTATGCCGGATTTATGCTAACAGAATTCATGCTACTGTGCTGAGCTGAGCCCCATTATTCACCAGTAGGTACGGGCTGCTCTACGTTCATTATTGATGCTAATGGGATGTTCCTGCCTAATGCGTCATGCTAATGTGATTTATGCCACAGGTTTAGGACTTATGACACTACTGTGGTGCTAATTTTGTTACAGCCATGCTGAGATTGCTTTTCCCTTAAGGCTACAGCTGATGGACTCTACATTCATTCCTTGCACCTACCTTTAACCTAGTTGTACCGTGTGATGGTTCTGGCAGCGGCCTGATTGGCCCTGCCCTGTAAATAGTCCCCTTCTGTACATGACTACCGGGTGCCAGTTGGCACCGTGTTCACCCCTGTGATTACTTCTTGCTGTGTTGTGCATAATACATATGCTGTTTTTCACCTAAACTGGTGTGGTCTCTTTTTGTAGTGTGCCTTGTGTGTCGCCTGTGTGCTCTGCGTGGATGCTTTACACAATGCCCTGGAGTTTGGCCCGCCCGCTCTGCACCATGCTACCCTATTTCTAACATTTGGCTCATGATACTGCATAGACCACTAGTGTGTTGTCTGCAAAACTCATTGTGTAACATTTCAATCACAGATTTTTATTTTATGTAGATCGGTATTTTGTTTTTTGCTTTAGACGAAGATGCTTTTATTATTTGCAGTTCACATATTGTAATCTTTCTAATAAAGCACAGTGAGCTATGAACCAACATCAAAAAGCTGCTTGCAAACTGCAAGTCAAGGGTTTAGAACCTTAGTGTTTTCTTTCTCAATTTTTCATATGAGTGCCAAAAATTGTTTTGTTGCATAGTAATAAAGTCTTATAACTACAAACAACCTGAAGCACTGTTACATTTAAATCCTGTCTTTGTTTCTCTCAGCTATGCATTCGTAATACACAATGTCTACCTTCTTACAGTACATTCATATAGCTTATATACACGGGGTAAACAAAGTCAAAAACCTGCCTCAAATGTTTTTCTTAAGTATTCAGAGTTCCCCTCCATTGAATTAGCATCTAGGTATTAGGCTGCAGGTGACTTCCAGACAGGATCATTCTTGAACAAAAGGAGGGCTGATGGCCCTCTAAATGAGGCTTTTTTTGGGGCCTAACATGAATTACAAATGAGAAAGCCCCTTCACCATCCCCTGATCCCTGCGAAGAAAAGAAAGCAGACAACCTGCGGTTACTCCTCTTTGTGTCCCAGTGCTTGCAAATTACATGGGGAAACATTTCATCATATTTCACTGGGGCCAGCCAGGATCCCAGTTCTGGCAGAATAATAGCTGTCTCATTCTTCTGACTGCTTAGATCAACGGTGCTGCTCAATAAAAGTTTATGATTGTACAACCTTCTGACTCATGTTCTTTTCTTAACCCCTTTGATGCTGATGACGGAGCGGTTCCGTCATCAGCATCGGTTGGGCTGTGCTGATGACGGAACCGCTCCGTCATCAGTACAGCCCTCGGGGGGAGCGCTGTCGCTCCCCCCCTGGGGCTCCGATCGTGTTTGTTTTTGGGGGGTTGGCAGCGGAAGACTTCGCGCTGCTCCCCCCGCTCCCCCCCGCACTTCCTGGTGACGTCAGCGCGCTGTCGCGCACGCCGACGTCATCAGGAAGTGCCAGACGCGCTGGAAGCCATTTGCTTCCAGCGCGTCGAGCAGGTAGGTCTGTTTCCTGCTCTCCGGTGGGGTGGGGGGGCCATTACTCGGTGCCTTGAGGCATCAGGGGGAGGAAACACTGTTTCCTCTCCCCTGATGTCCCAATGCAGGGCATTCCTGGTTCAGGATCGCGCACAGCGTCGCGATCCTGCACCAGTAATGCCCCACTAGACACCAGGGATGTTTTTTTTCAGAAAAGGAAGCGACCCCTTGGGCAAGGGTCGCTTCCTAGGGCCATAATTTTGTTGTTCAGACTTTTCTGCCCCCCCTGGGTCGAGATCGCTCGTTTTAGCGAGCGATCTCGACCCAGGGGGGGCAGAAAAGCCCACTAGACACCAGGGATTATTTTTTTTGATAAAAGGAAGCGACCCCCTGGGAAAGGGTCGCTTCCTGGGGCATTTTTTATTTGTTTAGACTTTTCTGCCCCCCGTGGGGGCAGATCAACCGTTTTATTCGGGAATCTGGACCCAGGGGGGGCAGGAAAGCCCACTAGACACCAGGGATTGTGTTTTTATTCGTAAAGGAAGCGACCCCTTGGGCAAGGGTCGCTTTCAGGGCCATCAAAATGTAGTGTAGACTTTTCTGCCCCCCCTGGGGGCAGATTGCCCATGTTAGCGCGTGATCTGGACCCAGGGGGGGGCAGAAAAGCCCACTAGACACCAGGGATTTATTTATAATTGTAAAGGAAGCGACCCCTTGGGGAAGGGTCGCTTCCTAGTGGCCCATAATTTTTTTTAGACTTGTCTGCCCCCCCTGGGGGCAGATCAGCCGTTTTTTGGGCCACATCTGGACCCAGGGGGGGTAGAAAAGCCCACTAGACACCAGGGATTTTAGTATATTTATAAAGGATGCGACCCCTTGGGCAAGGGTCGCTACCAGGGGGCATTATAAATATTGTAGACTATTCTGCCCCCCCCCCCGCCTGGGGGCGGAGTGGCTGTTTTTTTTTACAGTTTCTGGTCCCAGGGGGGGGGATAGAAAAGCCCACTATACTCCAGGTTTTTGTTTTTTATAGGGAGCGACCCCTTGGCCAAGGGTTGCTTCCTTGGGCCCATTTGTTTTCAGTATGTTCTGCCGTGTCTTTATTTGGCCTCTCTGCCCTCCGTAGGGTTGCTTCCAGGGGGCCCACGTTTATAATGATTCATAATCTTCCCCCCTTGTGGACAGACACCCCATTTGTGACATAGCCTGTTGTAATGTGTGTTGTTTTTGTTTCTTCCTTCTAATGTGTATTGTTTTTTTTCTCTTTAGATTGTTGCAGTGTGCGGTTCTGTTACTGGTGGTTCTGTTGTTCTGCTGTTTCTGTAGTTGCATGTGTTTGGTAAGAGACCTTTTTTTTGTTCAATTGTAATGTAATTGTTTATTTTGCAAAGTGTGTAGTAATACGAGTATGTTTGTTTTCTGTTTGTTGTGATTGTAAAACATGTTTTGCATTTGTTTTTGATGTGTCCTTCTGTAGATGTAAGTTTTTTTTCTTCTTTCTAGTGGGATATCGTTGCCTATTTGCTGTGTCTTTGCAGAGTAGGTGCTGGTGAGTGTAGTTGTGTCTTGTAAGTGAATTGTATATTTTTTCTAAATATAGTTTTTTGTGAAAAAGTCTTACATTTTTTATCTTACTTTGCGCAGTGTTGGGGTTGTTGAGTTGTTTGTGCAGACTCCTTTATTTGTAAGGATAATGGCTAGCCGCCGGATTACTGCTCAGCAAGTTGTTGGAATGCTTTTTGATTCTTCCTCTGACCATGGTCCAGAGTCTGACTCTGATTCTGAGCCAGAGGTGGGAGGTGAAGATTCAGGTAGTGAGTTTTCTCTACACATGGCTTCATCTGATGATGAAGACACTTTGAGTGTTGATGAAGCTACTTTTGGTGTGGATGATGTGCCTGTGGTTGAGGAGGACATTGCTGTGCTTGTGGTTGGGGAGGACATTGTTGTGCCTGTGGTTGCAGAGGACATTGCTGTGCCAATAGTGCGGCAAGAGACATCTGGGCTGCAGCCCGGGGCTGCTAGACTTCCAGTTGGTGTAGTGAGACAAGAGGCAGCTGGGCGGCAGCCTGCGGCTGCAAGACTTGACGATGAAAGTTCTGACCTCTGGGTTGCACCAGGCATGGTGCAGCCGGCATTGCCTGAATTTACTGGTGTTCCAGGGTGTAGGGTGAACACTGAAAACTTTTTGCCTATTGATTTTTTCAAGTTGTTTATGGATGATGTGTTTTTGGCAGCGATTGTAGAGCAGACTAATTTGTATGCTGAAATTTTTTTGAGGGTGAACAGTGCCAGCCTTAAGCCCCACGCTAGGGCAACCCGGTGGACTCCCACAAATTTGGAGGAGATGAAAAAGTTTTTGGGTTTAACTTTTTTGATGGGCTTGCTTAGGAAACCATCAATGGCTTCATATTGGTCTACTAGTCCCTTGATGGCAACAGCTATATTTCCGGCAGTCATGAGTCGTGATAGGTATTTGCTTCTGCTGCGTATGATGCATTTTGTTGACAATAGTCTTGCTTTGCCACGAGATCACCCTGATTGTGACCGTCTTTTCAAGATTCAGCCTGTCATTGATCATTTGGTTGATCGATTTTCTGAGATCTTTTATCCTGGGAAAGAAATTGCAGTGGATGAGTCTTTGCTGTTGTTCAAGGGCCGCTTGGTATTTCGGCAATACATTCCTAGTAAGAGGGCACGCTATGGAATCAAACTGTATATGCTGTGTGACAGTGAGACTGGATATGTCTCTAATTTCAGGGTGTACACTGGTAAGGAATCCAGGATTAACCCCCCTGGTTGTCCGTCGACTTTTGGAGTGACTGAGAAAATTGTGTGGGAACTTGGTCGTGGATTGTTTAACAAAGGCCATCATTTGTATGTCGATAACTTCTACACTGGTGTGCGGTTGTTCAGGGAATTGGCCAAAGTGGACACTGTTGCTTGTGGCACAATCCGCTCAAACCGTAAAGGTTTCTCAAAAGAACTTGTTTGTCGAAAGCTTGCTCGGGGACAGTGCAGTGCATTGCGTTGTGAGGAGCTTCTAGCTGTGAAGTTTTCAGACAGGAGAGATGTCTACATGTTGACTACAATACATGATGAAAGCACTGAACCGGTGACTGTTTGGGGTCAGGTTGCAGAAGTGCGCAAACCTGTGTGCATACTGCACTACAATAAGTACATGGGTGGTGTTGACAGAGTAGATCAGAGGTTGGAACCGTATGCTGCTCTTCGTAAGGCTTACATTTGGTACAAGAAGTTGGCTATCCATCTTTTCCATTTGGCATGCTTTAATGCTTTTGTTGTGTTCCAGAAATCTTGTCCCCAGTCAAAGATGACTTTTGTAAAGTTTCAGGAGTCTGTAATAGGCAGCCTTGTTTTAGTGGAACAGGCAAGTGTTCCTAGAGTTGGAGTGGTGGAGGATGTTGCCAGATTGAAAGAGCGCCACTTTCCTGATACAATTTCTCCTACAACCTCAAAAGACTTTCCCAGTCGGAGATGTAGAGTCTGTTGGCGAAGAGGTTTGCGGAAGGAGGTTCGCATGTACCGCCCGACTGCCCTTCAAACCCCGGGCTGTGTGTACCTGCTTGTTTTAGATTGTACCACACGCAAAAGAATTTTTGGGAGTATCAATGAGTGGTAAAGTGAACTGGTTGGTCTTTATTCTGTAAAACTTATTGTTCAGTTTCAAAGTTTGTATTTGTGTAGTCTTTTTAGATTTAGTTGTCGAGTTAGTAGATTTGTATCAATTTGCAATTTGTTTTTGTTTCTCTTTTATTTAAAAAAACAACTAAAGTATGATGTTGGTTTGCGTGTAGTGTCCATTGTCTGACTGTGTGCATGGTTTGGCGCTTGGCTGCCGGTGTCTGTGGACTGGTGCTTGTCTGGCGGTGTCTGCGGACTGGTGCTTGACTGGCGGTGTGCGTGGTCTGGTGTTTGGTTGGCGGTGTGCGTGCTCTTGCGCTTGCCTGGTGTTGTGTTTGGATTTGTCTTTGGCTGGTGGTGTTCGTGGAGTGGTGCTTGGCTGGCGGTGTGTGTGGAGTTGCGCTTGGCTGGTGGTGTTTGTTGAGTGGCGTTTGGCTGGTCGTGTGTGTGGAGTGGCGCTTGGCTGGTGGTGTACGTGGAGTGGTACTTGGCTGTCTGTGCACGGAGTAGTGCTTGGCTGGTGTTGTGTTTGTGGAGTGGTGCTTGGCTGGTGTTGTGTTTGTGGAGTGGCGCTTGGCTGGTGGTGTGTGTGGAGGGGCGCTTGGCTGGTGGTGTGCGTGGAGTGGTACTTGGCTGTCTGTGCACGGAGTGGTGTTTGGCTTGCGGTGTGTGTGGAGTGGCGCTTGGCTTGCGGTGTGCGTGGAGTGATGCTTGGCTGGTGGTGTGTGTGGAGTGGTACTTGGCTGTCGGTGTGCGCTGAGTGGTGTTTGGCTGGCGGTGTGCATGGTCTGGTGCTTGGATGGTGGTGTGCGTGGAGTGGCGCTTGGCTGGCGGTGTGTGTGGAGTGGCGCTTGGCTGGATGGTGTGCGTGGAGTGGTACTTGGCTGTCTGTGCATGGAGTGGTGCTTGGCTGGTGTTGTGTTTGTGGAGTGGCGCTTGGCTGGTGGTGTGCGTGGAGTGATGCTTGGCTGGTGGTGTGTGTGGAGTGGTACTTGGCTGTCGGTGTGTGCTGAGTGGTGTTTGGCTGGCGGTGTGCATGGTCTGGTGCTTGGATGGTGGTGTGGGTGGACTGGCGCTCGGCAGGCGGTGTGTGAGTAGTTACTTTCTGTTGGTCACTACACACACTGCTAGTTGATTGACACTCCACACAGTCCATCATTTTGTGTAGTTGCAGTGTCAGAAATGTGGGCGTGTGAAAGTGATGGGCCCTTAAATGGCGCTGTTTGCTGGTGTGAGTGTTGAAATGTGATGGGTCTGCGGCTGGCGGTGTGAATGTTTTGTATGTGTCTCGCGTACGAAAAGTGTATGAATGGCCTGTAAAGAGGTTGGTGCCTTGACGTGGCTTTACAGCTCACGAGCTGTGAGTCAGTGGTTCAGTTTATCATACTTTCAATTATACGCAGTGTATTTCATTTTTGTGAAATGACTTGCGTATACAATTGTATGTACTGCATCATCACTCACCCTCGTGCCAAATCCAACCAGTATGTGTGTGTGCTTGCGGATTAGATGGGTGTGCAGTAATAATAGTTTTTTTTCCTCTTTCTGCAGTAGGGTGTACCTTGTCCCTTATTGTGATTGTTGTTATGTGTTGCTTTTCCATTCGGATGGTGTCAATGGTCTGGATCAGGTATGAAAGGTGCGTGAATGGCCTGTAAAACGGTTGGTGCCTTGTCGTGGCTTTACAGTTCACGAGTTGCGAGTCACTGGTTCGGTTTTTATGCATTTATTTATTGACAGAGCATTTCATTTTTTTGAAATATCTTGTTAATAAAATTTTATGTACTGAACCATCACTCGCCCTCGTGCCAAATCCAACCTGTATGTGTGTGTCTTTGAGGAATAGATAGCCGTGCTTGAATGTTTTACTTTTGAGTAACTCTGTTAAGGTGTGGTATCCTTTTACTCGGGAGAACAAGGGGAATGCTGGGTGGTAGGACATTTTTGCCGGTGTGGAAAAGTAAATTTTGCCATGTTCTGTGCCCCTACGTGTTCCCCATCTTATGCTATGTGTGCATGATTAATATGCATATGTATCCCCCATGTTTGATTAAAGACGCAATTACAGTTGTGTCCATCTCTAGTATGCCAGTTTCCAGTTCTCGTGAATACTACGAATATTAGGCCTATGTAAAGTTACGTTGCCACGTTTCTCAGTGTGCACGTTATTTCATTGTAAAGTCCCCGTTTTCTAGGCCTCAAAAGGGCCCGGACACCAGAGTCAGCTCCTGTCTCCTGAACCCTCGCTGAGGAGCGATACAGCCCCCACCTGTATCCTCGACCCTTCACTTACTTCCTGCCTCGCAGTGCCCGGCTCGGCCTGGCTCTGCCTACGAGTCTGCCAAGAGTATGTTATGATTCTAGTTATCAGTCCAGCCCTCCTTCTCTGCATTCCTAAGCTACTGAATCGCATCAATAGTTTCCGTCATTGTCTAGCCTTTACGTCTCCATGTAAGAGAAATACTGCATTTAATGGTCATTTAATATTCTTCAACACGCACTACATGTAGAATAATGGATGCACCAGTCTTAGAGTCTGTTAGCCTCTCCCCTCCTGACTCTTAGTTTATATCAACATGTCCTCTAAACATCAGATACTAGATATTGTTTAGGTACATGTCGCCCTGACTCTCCAGACTTCAGTCTCTGCTCCTAGCGCAGAGTTCATAGCCCCCAGCTTCTCCTAGTAACACGTCATTGTCAGTTTGCGCGCACCATTAGGTTAGAGGTCCCGGCTCCTCAGGTAGCCCCCTCCATGTTTCCGCCCCATTTATGACATATTCTGTTACGTTTACATCACATGTCTATGTACACGCCTCTTGTTACACCTACTTTCACCCTTATCTTTCGCGACTGCTATTGACCACACCCACTGCTCCGCCTATCATATGTATTGTAATGCAACTGTTTTAGTATATATGCTTGTGTACTGTTATTAAAGTTAGCGCGCTCATCCCAGATCCAGCCCCGGCTGCTGCCGGGCCCTGTCATCCTATTCCTATGCAGGTTGTCCTGTTCCTGTCCTTTATGCTGTATTAAACCTGCAAACTCCTACTACCTCGAATCTTGACTCTTATTTATTGAGCTATCTGTTATTGCTATGTCCAGTAAAACCTAGATCCGGTATTATTTATTTATATACCACATAATGGCGCCCGAATAGGGACTTGCCCTTTCCCCACGCGCCGGTGAAGCCACGCCGGCCCCCTGACCCTCTGCAGCCGTGACGGAACTCTTCTGCGCACCGGCAGATATTTCTGCTTCAAGTATCCCTCAGGCCCACGGAGGAGACGGAGGTGGCGGTCCAGCATCCAGACGAGGCGGGGGAGGAACGCGGCGAGTCCCGACCAGAGCCCAAGCCGAGAGTCCAAGGTCCGAGGTATCCGGAGGCCCACCCGTAACAGAAGTCCGAAGTTCGTCCGTCCGGCGTCGAAGCAGTCCAGTCCAGTCCGAGGCCTTCCGTTCTTGCTGCCCGGTGAGTACCATTGCTGGGGTAGTATCTAGACAGGGTCAATCTAAATTGACTCTGGTCCGTGGGTTGGTGGTACACAGACCCAAAACGAAGTGTCCACTTTGGTGGATGCGGGTCCTAACGTGTCTCTTTATGAGACCGGTGAGTTTCGTACTGTTTTAGCAGTACATCTAGTTTCTGTTCTAGTCAGTTCTGTTTCTCGAGAAAATTCATGTATTCTGTTTCCAGTATTCCAGGTAGTATTCTGTTCGAACTGTTATTTTAAATGTTTTTCATGTATTGTAATGTCGTGGTATGAATGTGGAGTATTTATCGTTTTCATTGTGTATTGTAATTGCGTATTGTGTCTAGGTTACAGTTCAGTCATGCCCTTATTTTCTAAACTACGTCAGTTAAAAACCAGAAAAGGTCTGCTAGAAGCAGCATTTCCTGTCCCGCCTAGGGACAGTCCAGGTCATTTTATGTATCAGAAGCATGGCATAAGTGCCATATTATATCTAGATTTATGGGTAGAGTATACCAAACAGTTAGAAGAAAAGTATAGATGGCCTGTATCAGGCACATGGGATGCCGAGTGCATCATGCGAGTAGAAGAAGCATTATGGAAGAAGAAAGCCAGACAGTCACAGAAAGATGCCATCGAGTTATGGCGCAAAGAATCTCATAAGAGAACCGAAAAAGAAATCAGAAAGTCAGAATTAAGTAGAGAATCCTTAGAACGAGCCCAAGAAAGGGAATTAATCGAGATAGGTGAACGAGTCAAAACCGAACAGTCAGACAGACAGAGGCATGCCCTTATTAAGGGTATGTATCCTCTTCTTGCCGAGGGCTTGCCAAAAGCAACCCCGGAGGCATCCAGTAATTTTCCGCCACCATTAGTTCCGACTAAGCTACGTCACAAACCGACCGCAGCTGATATTTTCATCTCGTCCTACTTGGACGACACAGTCCCAGAATATGCAAATCCTGTTCCGCCAGTCCCTGTAAATCATGCCATTCCTGCTCCTCCAGTCACCGGAGTACCTGCTACGATACCCCCGGTCCAGCCTACATTACAATTTCCCACTCTGCCAGCACGAAGAGTATCAGTCGACGATTCCAGTTTAGGGGCCGCAGGAGGAGGTCCTCCTGGTACCCCGCCACCACACCAACGTAGAACGTTGGCCGAGTTACATGAATGTGCGTTACAACGTACGCCCAAATTTAAGTCCGTTGCAGATATCCGACGAGCTCTTACTGAATGCCGCTATGATCCGGTTGCAGGTGATGATAGTACAGTAATATATTCCATCCGTGTAAGACGGGTGACCGGGTATTTAGACACCCTACCAGATATGAAAGGAGATCTAGACAGAATATATTGTTTCATCCGTACAGGGGATGATCCAGAAAGTATTGGCGAAGCCATGTCTCAAAGGAAAGCTGAGATCCAGCTCATGTTATTAAAGTTTCTGATTAATTGTCTAATAAGAGAACAAGATTACCCGACCAAAGATCCGGCTGAAATGAGAATCCTGACAAGGTGGAGTGATAATATAGCCGAGGGTAAGCACAAGACTATCAGTAGTATAGAGAGTATGTACAAGAAAATCCGTAAAGAAATAATAAAGTTACACGAACAACGTAAAGCAGCACAAGTAAGCGAGAAAGAAAATGACTCTTCTACAGAAGAGGTAGACGACGAGAATCCCACTAGAATAGCGTATGTAGGAGAATCTAGATTTCCAGATCGCCATTTATGCCTAGAACACAAGACAGTTTTTCATCATCCAGCACCAGAACAAGGTTCTCTAGAACAAGTATTTCAAGCTACCGATCACATTTTGAAGTCACGAATCGGTTATAGTGAGTTAAGTACTATGCATGAACAAGAACTAGTCCTATCAGCAGTCCGATGGATTACTGATTCTACCACTTTCCCAGACGAAATAGTGGCACAAATGTTTCTGAAACTGCCCCCAGCCGAGCAACGACTGGTGGGTATGTATATGATCCAGCACCTCATTACTCTGTATGAGGGTCAACACTCTGATCCAGGTCCGTTACACGATGTCCTGAACGAGTTACTCCAGTATAGATGGAAAGGTCTAGGTACCGATTTAATTAGTGTCATCCTAGAACAGCGCCACAAATATAGAACGTTCCTGAACCCGCATTTTGTTCATGTCTCACCCCCAGAAAGTAAACCGTTTTACATAGATAGACAGAATCCGTTACGAGAAGTACACCCAGTCAGGACAACAGATGGTGAAATGCAACGAGTGTTTGTTTACACCCCGATTACAAAGATGGAACTCTTAGAGATGAAGAAATTAATTCCCTGTCATGACAAAGATCCAGCAGGGTTCCACCGAGAATTAAAAGACATGCTCCGTATGGGAGAATACACGTATCCAGATATAATTAAAATGTTAAAGGTCCTGTTGCCCGCAGGGGTATACGAAAAACTCAAGGAAAAAGATTGGGAGGTGGGAGAGAAAAAGATCGATTGGGCAGTTCTCGAAGCTGAAGATAAGATACGAGTACCAGGTACCGGTCTAGGAGAGAAATGTAAAGAATTACCAGAACTGTTAATACAAGTTTTGCCTAGATTATTAGCCACTAAAAAGGAAGACTGGGATGCAATCTCAGCCTGTAAACAGAAACAAGACGAAGACACTAGTGATTTTTATTCTAGATTTGAAAAGTGTTTTATTATAAACAGTGGATTGAAAACGAGTAGCGAGTCATACCCTCATCTTTTTGTTACTAAATTAGTCGAGAATTCAAGTCCCCAAGTAAAGAATCGAATTTTGAAAGTCGAAAGTACCTGGCAAGCTAATACTCCGTCCCAGATGTTACAGATGCTCCAGTACCACCAGAATAGAATCAGAGAAGAGCAAGATCATGAAAGAAAACGTATGAAAGACACGAAAATGAAAGTACTAGTTGCACAATCTGTTCCTCAAGACAGTCAGAAGAGGGGTACGAATCAAGCAAGTCATCCTGCAGTTCCCGTTAAAGGGACATGCAATTATTGTAAACAGCCAGGTCATTATATAAACGAGTGTGCAGTTCTGAAACATAACATAGCTACTGGTAAGACTAAAGAAAGACCACGTCCGCCTAGACAAGAACAAGTTTCACAGACTTCTCAGCCACAGAATGCACAACAGACAGTTCCAGCACCGCAGCCTATTGCTGCAACACAGCATGTTACACAGCAGATGTACCAGTATGCACAGTCCGAGTATCCAGAGTATCAGCCATATTCATGAAACAGCCTAGAGAGGGAGGTAGGCTTGCCTCTCATCGAGATACCTGTAGATCAAGAGGGTCCCTATGTTCATAGTCAAGTACTAGGGAAAGACAGAAAGTTTCTGATTGATACAGGGGCAAGTAGGACCACCATCAGCCACGCCGAAGTTCCAGGGGCTCCGCTCTCAGGCTCTAGAAATGTTTCCCTTGGATTTTCAGGAAAGCCTATTGTAAACGAGATATCTAAGCCAGTTACTCTAGAAGTAGGTCCATTGTCCCGAACTACTGATCTATTACTTACGGAGTCATGTCCAGAAAATTTATTAGGTATTAAAACACTGAAAGAATTAGGTGCAGTTATTTGCTGTTCCCCAGAGGGAATACGACTGTTCCTACGTGACTTCAAGGGTCACTATGTGTTACGAGATTTTGATCCGAGATTGTCTAATGTTCCGCAGCATCTATGGGCGCAAGGTCCAACTGATGTTGGTTATATGCAAATCACACCCCATCGTGTGACTCTCAAGCCAGGTGTAGTGTTACCACGAATCAGACAGTACAGATTGCCACCTGAGGCTGTAGCAGCCTTATCCAAAATTATTGACGAGCTCATCGCTCAAGGAGTAGTTGTAGAAACTGACTCCAATGTATGTAATTCTCCGATCATTCCAGTCATGAAACGTACTGATCCAAATGCACCCCCAGTATATCGATTAGTGATTGACCTACGAGAACTTAATAAATGTATTATTCCCCAGTACCCAGTTGTCCCAGATATCTCTTCCCTATTGACAGCCATTGATTCCGAAGCTTCATTTTTTACAGTCATAGACCTCAAGAACGCGTTTTTCAGTGTCCCCATTCATCCAGACAGCCAGTTTCTTTTCGGATTTTGTTTAAATGGAAGGAGCTATATGTTTACACGAGCTCCTCAAGGTTTCACAGAAAGTCCTAGTATTTACAGTCAAGCACTTAAGAGACAACTAGACAACATTCACATGCCAACTGACACTGCCCTGCTCCAGTATGTCGATGATCTACTAATCACAGCCCGTTCTGAACGTGCTTGTGAGCGAGCATCACTTACAGTCTTGTATTTCCTAGCCGAGATGGGGCAAAAGGTGTCCCCTTCGAAGCTTCAATTCTGTGTCCAGCAAGTGATCTATTTAGGCCACTTACTGTCCAAGAGGGGTAGGCAGTTGACACCCGACCGTATCCAGTTAATAGCGAGTCTTCCTCAGCCCAAGACCCAGAAGGAGGTACGTGCTTTTATCGGCCTTACTTCTTACTGTAGACAATGGATTCCTCAGTATGCATTTCTAGCCAAACCACTGATACAGTTAACGACACAGGAGGCAGCCGTATCGACTGTCCTCCCTTGGACATCTGAACATACACTCGGTTTCAATGAGTTAAAGAAAGCTTTATGCCAAGCTCCAGTTCTAGCTACACCGAACTACAGTAAGCCTTTTACACTTTTCGTCACAGAACGTGAGGGTACAGCATTATCTGTTCTCACACAAGATCAAGCAGGACAATACAAGCCATGTGCTTATTTTTCGAGCACATTAGATCCTGTAGCCCAGGCTCTGCCTGCGTGCCTCAAGTCAGTTGCAGCCACAGCACTAGCTATCAGACAAAGTGATTCCATAGTGTTAGGACACTCCTTGACAGTACAAGTTCCACACTCCGTGGAAGTTCTTTTAAACCGAACACAGACTCAGCACTTGACAATTGCACGTTTGACAATGATACTGAACCCTCCCTGTTAGAGAAAACTCTGCAACAGGAGTATAAGCTCAAATTAAGGTCTAGTAAAATAAGTCAGCCAGTTTGATTGTCTAAGTCCTCCCCTAGGTGAAACGGTTAGACCGGTTTTCTGACATGTATAAAATAGACCCCCATAGTGAGAGAGTTAGTCAAAACTCAATCCGATGTATCGTTTTTCTAAGTTTCATATTGTTTTTCAGCCTTATGATTACCTGCACATGTTATGCATTTTATTTGTATTTTCCAGTTTCTCATGTAAATAAGTCTGCTAATGCTACAGTAGAACACACGTTTAGTGATCTGCCTCCTCATGAACTCTCATATCGTCTCGCTATGCGAAATAATTCTTTTATCCGCATGTTACATTATTCACACCAGACCAGCAATGCCACTAATTGTTGGGTGTGTGGTCGACTCCCCCCTTTCCAGACACCGAAGGGAGTTCTGCCACTCTTTCCTTATCCATTTTCACATAACGGTTCGTGTGGAGCATGGTCCACGTTAATGTCATCCTCAACAGATATGTCTTTTCTTAACAGTACATGTTTTCCAGACAAGCAAGGTCTTCCCCACAGAACAGGGTTAGATCTAGAAAATGAAGTTTATAATTTAGGTAATTATTCTTCGAATTTCATGGTCCTGAATGTTCAGTCTGATACTACTCCAGACTTACCTGCTATATCAGTATTACCAGTTAAAGGCGAATTATGTGTCCGAAAGAATGGTTCCGTACATGTAGGCCATAGTGATTGTACTACTATTGTCAAGTATAGTGACAGTAGGAAATCTGTTTTCAAAGCTTCATGTCATTCTTATTTTGTTTGTGGTCAGACCGCATATGTTCGTCTGCCCCTCGATTGGGAGGGAACCTGTTACATTGCCTTCCTACTGCCACCAGTTTTCCTAGCCCCACCTGACTATCATAGGAATTCCCACCTAGTACATACTAGACACAAGAGAAATCTCCCGATTGTCGATTATACTGAAACTGCTCTAGAACAATACATAGATATCAATAAAGGTGTCTTCCCCTACTTAGGCACTGTTGTAAATAGTAAACTGATACGTAGATTAACGAGAACCCTAGAAGCAGTAGTGATTGAGACTACTTCTGCTCTAAGTAACTTAACCGAAGAGCAATCCTTTATGAGAATTGTCGTGCTCCAGAATCGTCTCGTCCTTGACGTCATACTGGCCGATAGGGGCGGGGCATGTAGAGTCATCGGATCTAGTTGCTGCATTTTCATTCCTAATAACGCACCGTCTGTTTATTCAGCCATAACCAGACTCCATAAAATTGCCCATATGTTACACCAAGATCCAGGCACCTGGACATGGTCCGGTTGGTTCTGGAATATAATTTCCGCCTGGGGATGGAAAGTATTGTCCTTTCTAGGTATTGCAGTAGCGATCATATTCAGTTGCTGCCTCTGTATACAATGTGGCCCTGCGATTTGCGGCATTTGTGCTACCTCTTGTATTCCTAGTCCCAAGTCCCGTTCTAAATCCCGTTCCAAGAAAATTCGAGACGAGCAAATGATACTGTATGAAATGATAGATGGTATCATGAATATTGATGTTTCCTGATGGAAACGTAGTGACAAGGAGGGAATGTGGAAAAGTAAATTTTGCCATGTTCTGTGCCCCTACGTGTTCCCCATCTTATGCTATGTGTGCATGATTAATATGCATATGTATCCCCCATGTTTGATTAAAGACGCAATTACAGTTGTGTCCATCTCTAGTATGCCAGTTTCCAGTTCTCGTGAATACTACGAATATTAGGCCTATGTAAAGTTACGTTGCCACGTTTCTCAGTGTGCACGTTATTTCATTGTAAAGTCCCCGTTTTCTAGGCCTCAAAAGGGCCCGGACACCAGAGTCAGCTCCTGTCTCCTGAACCCTCGCTGAGGAGCGATACAGCCCCCACCTGTATCCTCGACCCTTCACTTACTTCCTGCCTCGCAGTGCCCGGCTCGGCCTGGCTCTGCCTACGAGTCTGCCAAGAGTATGTTATGATTCTAGTTATCAGTCCAGCCCTCCTTCTCTGCATTCCTAAGCTACTGAATCGCATCAATAGTTTCCGTCATTGTCTAGCCTTTACGTCTCCATGTAAGAGAAATACTGCATTTAATGGTCATTTAATATTCTTCAACACGCACTACATGTAGAATAATGCATGCACCAGTCTTAGAGTCTGTTAGCCTCTCCCCTCCTGACTCTTAGTTTATATCAACATGTCCTCTAAACATCAGATACTAGATATTGTTTAGGTACATGTCGCCCTGACTCTCCAGACTTCAGTCTCTGCTCCTAGCGCAGAGTTCATAGCCCCCAGCTTCTCCTAGTAACACGTCATTGTCAGTTTGCGCGCACCATTAGGTTAGAGGTCCCGGCTCCTCAGGTAGCCCCCTCCATGTTTCCGCCCCATTTATGACATATTCTGTTACGTTTACATCACATGTCTATGTACACGCCTCTTGTTACACCTACTTTCACCCTTATCTTTCGCGACTGCTATTGACCACACCCACTGCTCCGCCTATCATATGTATTGTAATGCAACTGTTTTAGTATATATGCTTGTGTACTGTTATTAAAGTTAGCGCGCTCATCCCAGATCCAGCCCCGGCAGCTGCCGGGCCCTGTCATCCTATTCCTATGCAGGTTGTCCTGTTCCTGTCCTTTATGCTGTATTAAACCTGCAAACTCCTACTACCTCGAATCTTGACTCTTATTTATTGAGCTATCTGTTATTGCTATGTCCAGTAAAACCTAGATCCGGTATTATTTATTTATATACCACACCGGCACGGCGATCCCACGCCAAAAAGTTTGGAAAAGTGCTATTTTTACCTAATTTTAAGGTTTGCAAGGAGTTCTGGGTAGGAAAACATTGGGGGACCCACGCATGCCATACCTCCCTGGACTCTCCCGGGTGTCTAGTTTTCAGAACTGTTTGGGTTTGCTACTTTCCAAAGAATACCACCCAGCCCCGTGCCAAAAACTCAGGTGCCCCCCCCCCCCAAAATCAAAGTTATATTGCTTCAGGGTATTTTGAATTCACCACCGTACGATTTGGACCTTTTCCTGTTGCAGCCACTATGGCTACCCATGCAAGTGAGGTACCGTTTTTATCGGGAGACCTGGGGGCACGCTGGGTGGGAAGTAATTTGTGTGAGCCCAGTGATGCCACGCTTTCCCACACTAAAACGTGTGAAAAAATAGATTTTTTCCCAGCTAAAAATGAGGTTTGCAAGGGATTCTGGGTAAAGGAACGTTGGAGGATCCACGCAAGCCATACCTCCTTGGAAGCCCCCGGGTGTCTACTTTTCAGAAATGTGTGGGTTTGGTAGGTTTCCATAGATGGCTGTCTCGCACGGGGCCAGAAACCCAGGTAACCCCTCTTGCAAAAGCTGGTGAATTTGACAATGGTGACCCGGGGGCTTCCAAGGAGGTATGGCTTGCGTGGATCCTCCAACGTTCCTTTACCCAGAATCCCTTGCAAACCTCATTTTTAGCTGGAAAAAAATCCGTTTTTTCACACGTTTTAGTGTGGGAAAGCGTGGCATCACTGGGCTCACACAAATTACCTCCCACCCAGCGTTCCCCAAGGTCTCCCGATAAAAATGGTACCTCACTTGCGTGTGTAGGCATAGTGGCTGCTTTAGGAAAAGGCCCACTTCTTACTGTGGAGACCAAAAAACGACCTTTAGCCAAACAATCTTAATTTTTGAGGGGGTCACCTGAGCTTTTGGCCCGGGGCTTGGCGGGCATCTTTGGAAACTGCCAAACCCAAACAGTTCTGAGAACTAGACACCCGGGGGGAGTCCAGGGAGGTATGGCATGCGTGGGTCCCCCAATGTTTTCCTACCCAGAAACCCCTGCAAACCTTTGTCAAAAAACCCACTTTTCTGTACTTTTTTGGGTGGGATCTCGCTGCCGGCACAAATGTCCTACCACCCAGCGTTTCCCTTGTTCTCCCGAGTAAAATTATACCTCACTTGTGTGGGTGGGCCCAAGGCATGTGACTCAGGCTGGGGGGCTTAATTTGTAAAACTTAAATACTACTAAATACTACTTTTTCCAAAATTCATTTTTGGCGTGTTCTGCTTTGGGGCACCCACACAAGTGAGGTATCCTTTTACTCGGGAGAACAAGGGGAACGCTGGGTGATAGGACATTTTTACCGGCACGGCAATCCCACGCCAAAAAGTTTGGAAAAGTGCTATTTTTACCTAATTTTAAGGTTTGCAAGGAGTTCTGGGTAGGAAAACATTGGGGAACCCACACATGCCATACCTCCGTGGACTCTCCCGGGTGTCTAGATTTCAGAACTGTTTGGGTATGCTACTTTCCAAAGAATACCACCCAGCCCCGGGCCAAAAACTCAGGTGCCCCCCCAAAAATCAAAGTTATATTGCTTCAGGGTATTGTAAATTCACCACCGTACGATTTGAACCGTTTCCTGTTGCAGCCACTATGTCTATCCACGCAAGTGAGGTACCATTTTTTTCAGGAGACCTAGGGGAACGCTGGGTGGGTGGAAATTTGTTGATCCACGCAGATTTCAGAACTTTCCACCACAGAAATGTGAGGAAAATGTGTTTTTTTTGTCAAATTTTTAGGTTTGCAAGGGACTCTGGGTAACAAAACCTGGGGGTAGGCAGACGAGTCACCCCATCCTGAATTCCCCTGGGTGTCTAGTTTTCAAAAATGTATAGGTTTGCTAGGTTTCCCTAGGTGCTGGCAGAGCTACGGCGCAAAAACAAAAGGTAGTCTTTTTGTCCAAAACGTGCTAGATTTCACTGGGAAATTGAGGTGCGACCATGTTGCGTTTTGCGCTGTTTCATGTCGCAGCCACTATGCCTACCCACGCAAGTGAGGTACCATTTTTTTCGGGAGACCTGGGGGAACGCTGGGTGGGTGGAAATTTGTTGATCCACGCAGATTCCAGAACTTTCCACCACAGAAATGTGAGGAAAATGTGTTTTTTTAATCACATTTTTAGGTTTGCAAGGGATTCTGGGTAACAAAACCTGGGGGTAGGCAGATGAGTCACCCCATCCTAAATTCCCCCGGGTGTCTAGTTTTCAAAAAAGCATAGGTTTGCTAGGTTTCCCTAGGTGCTGGCAGAGCTACGGCGCAAAAACAAAAGGTAGTCTTTTTGTCCAAAACGTGCTAGATTTCACTGGGAAATTGAGGTGCGACCATGTTGCGTATTGCGCTGTTTCATGTCGCAGCCACTATGCCTACCCACGCAAGTGAGGTACCATTTTTTTCGGGAGACCTGGGGGAACGCTGGGTGGGTGGAAATTTGTTGATCCACGCAGATTCCAGAACTTTCCACCACAGAAATGTGAGGAAAATGTGTTTTTTTAATCACATTTTTAGGTTTGCAAGGGATTCTGGGTAACAAAACCTGGGGGTAGGCAGACGAGTCACCCCATCCTGAATTCCCCTGGGTGTCTAGTTTTCAAAAATGTATAGGTTTGCTAGGTTTCCCTAGATGCTGGCAGAGCTACGGCGCAAAAACAAAAGGTAGTCTTTTTGTCCAAAACGTGCTAGATTTCACTGGGAAATTGAGGTGCGACCATGTTGCG
Source organism: Lissotriton helveticus (assembly GCF_964261635.1). NCBI lineage: Eukaryota > Metazoa > Chordata > Amphibia > Caudata > Salamandridae > Lissotriton > Lissotriton helveticus. The sequence goes on along the minus strand of NC_136068.1, from coordinate 898,320,163 downwards.
TTTTGCGCTGTTTCATGTCGCAGCCACTATGCCTACCCACGCAAGTGAGGTACCATTTTTTTCGGGGGACCTGGGGGAACGCTGGGTGGGTGGAAATTTGTTGATCCACGCAGATTCCAGAACTTTCCACCACAGAAATGTGAGGAAAATGTTTTTTTTTGTCAAATTTTTAGGTTTGCAAGGGATTCTGGGTAACAAAACCTGGGGGTAGGCAGACGAGTCACCCCATCCTAAATTCCCCCGGGTGTCTAGTTTTCAAAAAAGCATAGGTTTGCTAGGTTTCCCTAGGTGCTGGCAGAGCTACGGCGCAAAAACAAAAGGTAGTCTTTTTGACCAAAACGTGCTAGATTTCACTGGGAAATTGAGGTGCGACCATGTTGCGTATTGCGCTGTTTCATGTCGCAGCCACTATGCCTACCCACGCAAGTGAGGTACCATTTTTTTCGGGAGACCTGGGGGAACGCTGGGTGGGTGGAAATTTGTTGATCCACGCAGATTCCAGAACTTTCCACCACAGAAATGTGAGGAAAATGTGTTTTTTAATCACATTTTTAGGTTTGCAAGGGATTCTGGGTAACAAACCCTGGGGGTAGGCAGACGAGTCACCCCATCCTGAATTCCCCTGGGTGTCTAGTTTTCAAAAATGTATAGGTTTGCTAGGTTTCCCTAGGTGCTGGCAGAGCTACGGCGCAAAATCAAAAGGTAGTCTTTTTGTCCAAAACGTGCTAGATTTCACTGGGAAATTGAGGTGCAGCCATGTTGCGTATTGCGCTGTTTCATGTCTCAGCCACTATGCCTACCCACGCAAGTGAGGTACCATTTTTTTCGGGAGACCTGAGGGAACGCTGGGGGGGTGGAAATTTGTTGATCCACTCAGATTCCAGAACTTTCCACCACAGAAATGTGAGGAAAATGTGTTTTTTTGGTCAAATTTTTAGGTTTGCAAGGGATTCTGGGAAACAAAACCTGGGGGTAGGCAGACGAGTCACCCCATCCTGAATTCCCCTGGGTGTCTTGTTTTCAAAAATGTATAGGTTTGCTAGGTTTCCCTAGGTGCTGGCAGAGCTACGGCGCAAAAATAAAAGGTAGTCTTTTTGGCCAAAACGTGCTAGATTTCACTGGGAAATTGAGGTGCAGCCATGTTGCGTATTGCGCTGTTTCATGTCGCAGCCACTATGCCTACCCACGCAAGTGAGGTACCATTTTTTTCAGGAGACCTGGGGGAACGCTGGGTGGGTGAAAATTTGTTGATCCACGCAGATTCCAGAACTTTCCACCACAGAAATGTGAAGAAAATGTGTTTTTTTGGTCACATTTTTAGGTTTGCAGGGGATTCTGGGTAACAAACCCTGGGGGTAGGCAGACGAGTCACCCCATCCTGAATTCCCCTGGGTGTCTAGTTTTCAAAAATGTATAGGTTTGCTAGCTTTCCCTAGGTGCTGGCATAGCTACGGCGCAAAAACAAAAGGTAGTCTTTTTGTCCTAAACTTGCTAGATTTCACTGGGAAATTGAGGTGCGACCATGTTGCGTTTTGCGCTGTTTCATGTCGCAGCCACTATGCCTACCCACGCAAGTGAGGTACCATTTTTTTCGGGAGACCTGGGGGAACGCTGGGTGGGTGGAAATTTGTTGATCCACGCAGATTCCAGAACTTTCCACCACAGAAATGTGAGGAAAATGGGGTTTTTTTGGTCAAATTTTTAGGTTTGCAAGGGATTCTGGGAAACAAAACCTGGGGGTAGGCAGACGAGTCACCCCATCCTGAATTTCCCTGGGTGTCTAGTTTTCAAAAATGTATAGGTTTGCTAGGTTTCCCTAGGTGCTGGCAGAGCTACGGCGCAAAAACAAAAGGTAGTCTTTTTGTCCAAAACGTGCTAGATTTCACTGGGAAATTGAGGTGCAGCCATGTTGCATATTGCGCTGTTTCATGTCGCAGCCACTGTGCCTGCCCACGCAAGTGAGGTACCATTTTTTTCGGGAGACCTGGGGGAACGCTGGGTGGGTGAAAATGTGTTGATCCACGCAGATTCCAGAACTTTCCACCACAGAAATGTGAAGAAAATGTGTTTTTTTTGTCAAATTTTTAGGTTTGCAAGGGATTCTGGGTAACAAAACCTGGGGGTAGGCAGACGAGTCACCCCATCCTAAATTGCCCCGGGTGTCTAGTTTTCAAAAAAGCATAGGTTTGCTAGGTTTCCCTAGGTGCTGGCAGAGCTACGGCGCAAAAACAAAAGGTAGTCTTTTTGTCCAAAACGTGCTAGATTTCACTGGGAAATTGAGGTGCGACCATGTTGCGTATTGCGCTGTTTCATGTCGCAGCCACTATGCCTACCCACGCAAGTGAGGTACCATTTTTTTCGGGAGACCTGAGGGAACGCTGGGGGTGGTGGAAATTTGTTGATCCACGCAGATTCCAGAACTTTCCACCACAGAAATGTGAGGAAAATGTGTTTTTTTTGTCAAATTTTTAGGTTTGCAAGGGATTCTGGGAAACAAAACCTGGGGGTAGGCAGACGAGTCACCCATCCTGAATTCCCCTGGGTGTCTTGTTTTCAAAAATGTATAGGTTTGCTAGGTTTCCCTAGGTGCTGGCAGAGCTACGGCGCAAAAATAAAAGGTAGTCTTTTTGGCCAAAACGTGCTAGATTTCACTGGGAAATTGAGGTGCAGCCATGTTGCGTATTGCGCTGTTTCATGTCGCAGCCACTATGCCTACCCACGCAAGTGAGGTACCATTTTTTTCGGGAGACCTGAGGGAACGCTGGGGGGGGTGGAAATTTGTTGATCCACGCAGATTCCAGAACTTTCCACCACAGAAATGTGAGGAAAATGTGTTTTTTTTGTCAAATTTTTAGGTTTGCAAGGGATTCTGGGAAACAAAACCTGGGGGTAGGCAGACGAGTCACCCATCCTGAATTCCCCTGGGTGTCTTGTTTTCAAAAATGTATAGGTTTGCTAGGTTTCCCTAGGTGCTGGCAGAGCTACGGCGCAAAAATAAAAGGTAGTCTTTTTGGCCAAAACGTGCTAGATTTCACTGGGAAATTGAGGTGCAGCCATGTTGCGTATTGCGCTGTTTCATGTCGCAGCCACTATGCCTACCCACGCAAGTGAGGTACCATTTTTTTCAGGAGACCTGGGGGAACGCTGGGTGGGTGGAAATTTGTTGATCCACGCAGATTCCAGAACTTTCCACCACAGAAATATGAGGAAAATGTGTTTTTTTTGTCAAATTTTTAGGTTTGCAAGGGATTCTGGGTAACAAAACCTGGGGGTAGGCAGACGAGTCACCCCATCCTAAATTGCCCCGGGTGTCTAGTTTTCAAAAAAGCATAGGTTTGCTAGGTTTCCCTAGGTGCTGGCAGAGCTACGGCGCAAAAACAAAAGGTAGTCTTTTTGTCCAAAACGTGCTAGATTTCACTGGGAAATTGAGGTGCGACCATGTTGCGTATTGCGCTGTTTCATGTCGCAGCCACTATGCCTACCCACGCAAGTGAGGTACCATTTTTTTCGGGAGACCTGAGGGAACGCTGGGGGGGGGGTGGAAATTTGTTGATCCACGCAGATTCCAGAACTTTCCACCACAGAAATGTGAGGAAAATGTGTTTTTTTTGTCAAATTTTTAGGTTTGCAAGGGATTCTGGGAAACAAAACCTGGGGGTAGGCAGACGAGTCACCCATCCTGAATTCCCCTGGGTGTCTTGTTTTCAAAAATGTATAGGTTTGCTAGGTTTCCCTAGGTGCTGGCAGAGCTACGGCGCAAAAATAAAAGGTAGTCTTTTTGGCCAAAACGTGCTAGATTTCACTGGGAAATTGAGGTGCAGCCATGTTGCGTATTGCGCTGTTTCATGTCGCAGCCACTATGCCTACCCACGCAAGTGAGGTACCATTTTTTTCAGGAGACCTGGGGGAACGCTGGGTGGGTGAAAATTTGTTGATCCACGCAGATTCCAGAACTTTCCACCACAGAAATGTGAAGAAAATGTGTTTTTTTGTCACATTTTTAGGTTTGCAGGGGATTCTGGGTAACAAAACCTGGTGGTAGGCAGTCGAGTCACCCCATCCTGAATTCCCCTGGGTGTCTACTTTTCAAAAATGTATAGGTTTGCTAGGTTTCCCTAGGTGCCGGCAGAGCTAGGGTGCAAAAACTACAGGTAGGCACTTTGCCAAAAAAGGGTCAATTTGTGACTGCAAAATTTAGGTGTGACCACGTTGCATTTTGCGCCGTTTCCTGTCGCAGGCACAAGGCCGACCCACACAAGTGAGGTACCGTTTTTATCGGGACACTTGGGGTAATTCAGATTTGTAAATCAACTGTTATTACCAATTGAGCTTTCATGCATTTCTCCCTTTCAATGAAAGACATTGTGTAAAAAAAAAATCTTTTTGAAAAATGACCAATAATTCTCATGCTAGTATGAGTACTCCCAATTTTTAAAATGTGCAATTATAAACTGTTTCTGAACTCTATAATTTGTACCCAATTCAGAAATACATAGGTGTCTTTCATACAGATTATTCCATGTATACATTTTCCAAGACAAAGTGCTCTATACCCAGTAAATGAAAAAATACCATTGCAAGTTGCTGCTCAGTTTTTGGATCTGGGTTCGTCGGGTTCTTGGTGAAACTACAAGTCCTATATATCCCCACAACCAGAAAGGTCTAACGGATGTAACGGTATATTGCTTTTCAAGAGCTGTCAAAATTAGAAAAAGTTATAGGTGAAAACGTTGAGACAAAAGGCTGTTTTTTTCAACAAATTTTCAATTATTCCAATATCTAACTGTTAGTTTCTATAACGAAACCTTCATGGATTTAGACAAATGACCCCTTTCTGAATTCAGAATTGTGTCTACTTTTCGAAAATGTAAATCTTTCCAGGATCCATTATTGCTTTCAAACTCATTTCTACCATTAACTGGAAGGAGGTGGAAAGCTCTAAAAATAGCAGAAATAGGCTATGTCCAAGAAAAATGCCAAAACTGAGTGAAAAATTGCGGTTCTCTGACAAAAGACTGTCATTTCCTAAAAACTGAGAAAATGGAGATTTCAGCCCCACAAACCATTTTTTGATAACATTTTCAGGGAAAAACCCAGAGGCTTTCATTTGCAGCCCGTTTTTCCCATTTTTCTGAAAAAAACAAAAAAAATCACTATATTTTGGTTAATTTCTGGGACCCCTCCAAGGGAATCCACAAACCCTGGGGGCCTTTAGAATCCACATGATGTTGGAAGAAAAGGACGCAAATTTGGCGTAGATACCTTATGTGGTCAAAAAGTTACAAGGGCCTAAGCGCACACTACTCCAAAACGCCAAAAAAGGCCTTGGCACAGGAGGGGAAAAGGCCTAGCAGAGAAGGGGTTAATTCTAGGATTTAGGTGCCACAAAAGTAAACAACTCTATGTGTGAAATGCAATTGTTTTCGCTCTTGTTGTGAACAAACGTTTGGAGTAGAAATTGCCACAGATTTATATTGCTGAGCGCAGCATCTTCAGTTCCTTGGTGCACATATCCTTGATTGTAGCGCACAGAGATCTTGCACTGCCGTACACATTTGAAAGAAATTAGAGGGAACATTGCACGGGACTCGATTCTGAGCATACCCTGCGCACTTAGGGAGAGAAAGCAAAAGACACACCGATGATGGACTGATTGCAGAGCATTTCAAAGATTCACTCCCAGTCAAGAGATCTGGGTTAAATCCTTTGTTCTTTTGCTTACCATGCCACCTCCACTTTAGTCCCAGCTATATGCAAATCGGTCTTGACCCTGTGTCTCATAGGTGGACTCCAGCCTGAACTGCCAAGTCCGGTTTTGGGGCAGATTTAGGCCCAGAGCTCTGTACTGGGGTGTATGTTTGACATCATGCAGCATTCTGTCCATCAATTGTTTTCTTTTGCAATTGTCACCCCGTGTGGGTCGGGCATGCCCAGACGTGGGTCCTGTGTTCTCCATGCCACTGGAGTCAAGCTAGCTTGTCTGATGAGGGGTAATGCCCTGTAACCAGGCCCGGGATGCTTGTTTCCAGTCCAGGGAGAACCAAGGTCAAGACTGATTTGCATATGGCTGGGTCTGAACTGGAATCGCATGGGGAGCAAAAAACGATTGATTTAGGCCCACATCTCTGTACTGGGGTGAATGTTTGACATTGTGCATCGTTCTTATCATCAATTGTTCTTTATGAAATGAAGTATGGCACTCCTATAGCGAAAGAGGTGAATGGTATTTAGAAATGTAGAACAAGTTATTTCAGAAGAGGTACAGGGAAGGCGTGGGCAGGCCCTCCTGTATACAAATGGAATCGGAGTAGTGTTTGTAGTCTTCAACAGCAATCCATTGATATACTAAGAAAACGCGTACATATCTTTCCAAGGCGAAGTTTAAAACACAAAATAAGTACTTTATAAGGTTTGGATCTGATGGAGCAGGGTTTTCATGAAAAATAAAACCTGCTCGGATTGAACCCCTCAGTGTGTTAAATGCTAATAAAAAGACGTGTGAAACTAATAAAACAAGACTAAAGGGGAGCGATGAAAACTGCGCAAGCGCGTGCTGGGAGTTTTAGAGTAGGCTGAAAATGCACACGACTAATGTAGAAACTAATTAAAAAATCAAGAGTTTATTTTTCACTAACAGTTAGAAAATAAATGTATAGTGCATAAAGAAAAGAAAGCAAATGAAAGCATTCAAAGTGCGTTTGATAGTAGAGTTTTATAAAGTGAGAATTAATGCATGTGTTTGTTTTATCTAGAAGTATAGTCTGCTGCCCTGCAGAAAAGGTTGAGAGACATTTTAGAGTTAACACAGGATATTAGATGGGAGCATGTATCCGACAGATCACAGGAGGGAAGCAAACCCTGGAGAGGGCAGTGCACACTACAGAACAGCAAGTAGCGCAGTTATCTAAAGATGCAGATCAGCGAGCGGTCCCCCCCACGCAATTAGCGGAGGCCAAAACCAAATACGAGGAGGCTTGTGCGGATTTGCGGCGCTATCATTTTCGCACCCACACCACTAGAGCCCACAGTGAAGGGAACCGGGCCGGCACCCTGCTGGCGTGGCTCATCCGCCAGGACACGCAAACACAACCGATCACCAGTATCCGTAGCGCCGCGGGGGAGTTGGTCTATGCGCAAGCTGACATAGTATTGGCCTTTTATGATTATTACACAATGCTGTACAGGGAAACAACCCCAGATAGGGAGGGCCACATCCAACAACTGCTACACACAGACGCTCTAGCCCAAATCACAGACGAGAAACGCACAGAGCTCGATGTCACGATAACGGTGGCGGAGGTTAAACTCGCCATTCGCCGTCTTGCTAAAAATAAGGCTCTGGGTCATGACGGATTCCCGGTAGAACTCTATACCACATTCTCCCAGCAGCTGGCCCCGCAGCTCGACACAGTCTTTCGAGAAACATTAGAGGTGGGGCTGCTACCCCAGTCGATGCGGGCTTCTACACTGGTGACGTTCCCCAAACCCGATCGGGACCCTTTGCTTCGCACGTCCTATCGGCCAATAACCCTGCTGACCACGGACTGCAAAATTCTAGGACGAATTCTGGCGGACAGGCTCACGGAAGTTCTTCCCCGGCTGATCCATACGGATCAGAGTGGGTTCATCCCCGGGAGAAATACCTCCCAGAATCTCCGCCGGCTGTTCCAGGTCCAGGATGGGGTGCGGGGTAGGTTCCTACGGGCAGCGTGCCTCGTCCTGGACCTTTAGAAGGCGTTCAACACCCTGGCGTGGCAATATCTTTTCAAGGTGGTGCGAAGAGCGGGCGTGGGACCCCACTTCCTCGCATACACTCGGCTGTTATATACTGACATCACTACAAGGGTACGGATAGGTCATTCGGTCTCCCCTCCCATTCCAATCCAACGCGGTACACGCCAGGGGTGCCCCCTGTCCCCCATAATTTTTGTCATTGCAATGGAGCCACAACTGCGGGAGGTGGGCCAGCAATGGGGCATTCCGTTAGGGGAGCGCCTGCACTGCGTCTCCCTCTATGCGGATGACCTCCTCATTTTTGTCAGGGACTTTGCCGCAGACCTTACCACCATCTGGACCACGCTCTCGGATTTTGAGAGGGCGACGGGATTACGTGTGAATTGGGAGAAATCCTCTCTCTACCCCCTACATCCAAATACTCCACACAGGGAAATCCGTCTGGGAGATGCTTCACCGGCTTGGACGGGGGATTCCCCCGAGATATTTGGGAATCAGACTCTACCGCGAGCCCCGGGACCTCTTGGAGGGTAATCATTACCGAGCCCTCAGAGGCCTTAAAGGCCAAACCGGTTTCTGGAGGACTCTACCCCTGGCTCCCATAGGCAGGGTTGCACTATCCAAAATGATCATGGTGCCTCTGCTCCTCTATTACTTCGCAAATGTCCCCGTGGTTCCCCCCCGGTCCTTCTTTTAGGAGTTGAACTCTTTGCTGGTATCCCTGATTTGGGGGCGGGGCCGCTGCCGAGTTGCCCTATCGACTCTGCAGCTGCCACGCGATAGAGGAGGGATAGGCGCCCCCTCATTTGAAGCCTACATTTTGGCGGCGCACCTGCAGTGGCTGTCGCGATGGACTGCACAACGTAACCTGGGAGAAACGAGAACTAACCCGAATGCTACTCCCGGGCACAAAGCCCAACCCGACGCATCCACTGTTGGTTAAAGTGGCTAGGACCTGTACGATGCGGATCCAGCGCATGTCCAAGGGGTCGCCGGTGTATTCCCCTTTGTTGCCTCTAGCAGGGCTCCCGAAGGGGTCGGAGTTTTACACTGCGAGGGAACTTCGGGTTTGGACTGAACACCAATTCACAGAAACAGAGGCCCTGTTTAGCGACGGTCAGCTAGCCTCGTTCACTGCCCTGACCGAGGAGAGAGGGCTACCGCCAGGTCAATTCCTGCTGCATCGGCAACTAGTGACGGACTGTGGGCGGACCTGGGACCTCAGGGAAGGGGAACCTACCACTCACCCGGTGGTACATACGCTGCTTCATATGGGAGCGGGTAGACACCATATCACATGGATATACAAATCCATCATCAAACTCACACAAGTGTCACTATCGAGATTGCGACTCTGCTGGAAGGAGGATTTCGGATGTAGCCTTCATGACAGGAAGTGGTTGACGGCCCAAGAACATCACAAAAAAGTGTCCCGCAACCAGAGAATCAAGAATGTCCAGTTTAACATATTGCACCGCTCCTACCTCACACCGGCACGGCTTAAACGCTTTTACCCGACATCCCACTTTGAATGCCACCGATGTAAAACTCCGGACGCCCCATTCATGCACATGTTTTGGACCTGCCCCGGTTTGCAAACCCTGTGGATGACGGTACACACTTCACTGCAAAGAGTCACCGGCCTCACAGTGTTCCACACGTGGGAAGCCTGCGCCCTGGGTATTTTTAGACGCAACAAAAAAAAGAAAGTGGAGACCAAGTTTGCGCTCCTGGCTATACTGTTAGTGAAACGCAGCATTGCTATGCATTGGCGCGCGGCTGAGGGTACCCCAATTGCGGCCTGGTGGGGGGTGGTAAAGAAATGGGCCGCAGCCGAGGAAGACCTTATCCGCCAAGAAGAAGCCTGCGGCATACGTCGACGTCCCATATCCCTAGAATGGGCGACACTTCTACATGACTTTCAGCAAGCACAACCCGCAGGTACTGACCCAGCGCAGGGCCCGCGAGCGACACCAGGCTCACACGCCCCCTCACCGGTCCATGAGTACCCCCCGCCCCACCAACTCCCTCCTAAACCGCCCTCTTGGTTCCGCAAAATCACCCGGCATGAAGCAAGGTGTTGGAAGTCTGTGGATGGCCGCGGACCATTATCACTCAGGCTCCACTCCTGTACGACCCCGAAGCCCTCCCCTCCCTCCCTCCCCAGATCCTACACCCACCCGGTTTTGAGTCCCCTAGTTGAAGTTAGAATCTGGATTGCCATTTCACGATACCCGACACAAGGGACTTTGGACTAGAGACAGTCATATGAATCAGAGAACTATGGTGCACATACCACTGCACAGTCTAGTCATCAACTCATGACATTTGCGGTGGAAGTGGCGGGGAGGCGCCCTCCCTCTTGATAACAGAGTCACACTTTCGATGAAATCCCTAATCACCGCCAGGCATGAAAATAGAATGCATTGATAGTAATGTACAACTGCTGAATTTACTTCTTGCATGACTTGCATAAAATGTAAAAAAATCCAATAAAAAAGGTTAAAAAAAACAAAAACACAGGATATTAGAAATGTAGAAGGGGAGAAGATAAACACTGTGATGTGCCCTTTGCAAGTTCCTGATGATGGCCAAGGCTGTGAAGAGAAGGACGCAATAAGAAAAAAGAAGTGAAACTTCCTTGCAGAGCATGAGGACATTTGTTATAATTACAAATTACATGAGTGAGATGGAGAGACGTACAAACACGGAAGCCTAATACTAGAGTTTCCTATGCTGGAAGTGATTACAGTGTGTGAAGATAGAACAATAGGACATTATAAAGTTAGGCATATCGAGAGTGGTTTGATTGAACATCCCTTGGGTTTGACCAATCACAAAGTGTAAATTTATGTGAGATGACACAATGAGGGTTAGACGTTTAGTGAATTTGGGGGATAACTAATACTACTTAGGGGTGGGGTTAGGAAGGCATGTTTCTTGCTTTGCGAAAGGAGAGAGCTATTTTGCGGTTTCCTAAATGATATGGGCTGGCTGATGTTCTGCTGATCCTGATTCTTTGACTTTATCCTTAACTCTTCTTGAGGAGCCTATCTTACTCTCATGGCCAGAGTAGCTTTTCAGATTTCTTGAGCCTTGTGAGATCGGTTTAGTATAATACTCTGAATTTTCATAACTTATTTGCAAATGTCTTATTCTTTATTCTTTTGTCTTTCCGCCTATCCTCTCACTCATTGCGCTGCATTTGAGATCTACATTTGGTGTTCATTTGCTAATGTTTCTCTTGTGTGGTGATCTATGATTCAAGATGAATTGTACTTGATGAGCAATCACAATATTTTAGATAAAGCATTTTAATTCACAAATGAGTTTGTCATTATTAGTGATATTGATTCAATGGTACAAAAGGTATATTCTATGGTGATTTCGTGAGTCTAATACTATTTTGTGAAACCCTGATTAACTTATAAAGATTTCATCGCCAAATGAAAAGGATAAAAAATGATGAACCAATTGGTAATTTTGGTTTAAACTCACCAAGCGTGACAGGGACTTTAGGGTATTGAATTTGGGTCCAGATGATAACATTTGTTAGTTCCTGAAACGCTGGATCCGGTCTTTGCAAGGATAGAAAGCGTACAGATTTGGAGGGACACTCACTAGCTTGTTTATCAAAGAAAGTGTGCCAAAGCACGTTCCATCATTTCAGGATGTAAGCTGCACACCTCTCAACAATGTGGACTTTAGTTAGGAGGCTATACTTTGTGAAAACTCCCGCTTGATGTTAAGGAGAAATCAATACAGCACTTTTGCATGGTACTGTGGCAGAGGTAGAAAAGTTTTGTGATGATGTGCAGTTTAATTTAGTTTGTCCAGAACAGGACTCTACGGAATAATGAATAGTTGATAATAAGAGGAGTTGCAGAATAGGACACGGGTATTAAAGTTGATAGTTTTGAAGAAGAAATGACAACATTTAACAGAGAATGTTTATATAAGTTGTCAACATACTCACAAGATTCAAACACAGACAGTTGACATGTATTTAAAAAGTGAAGAAGAAAGTAATTGTAATGGTCCACTGAAACTCCTCAGGATCCGGGCGATGCACAAAGGGGTCCACCTCTTGACGTCCCCAACTCTGGATAAATGACACAGAGTATTGAGGCAATCAAATGAGGGAAAGGAAGTAGGAAAGGAACAGCGGGGATGGGATACCTGTAACCAAAAGAACACAAGGTTAATGCATGTATTAAAATAGTCTACACTCAGTATGGTCTCACTAAAACGGACAGTCACCTGTAAACAACCTAGGTACTGGCTGTTGTGTTCCGCTCTATCACCAGTAGAGATTCCTCTCTCAAACTGGAATGATGTGTACCTATAACAACAAAGCGGAGACAGATTATAATCCCATTCATTCCCACGTCTTGTCAAAAGTGAACCCAACCAGCTCATACGTACCCCACAATTCCTTTCAGTCCAAATAAAGAAAAGAAAAAAAAGAAATGCAGAGGGAGACTGTGTTCCAGCACAACAGTTTCCGCAAGGTAGTCTTTGTCAGTTGACTGGGGGTGAGTGTTTGATTTGCTCAAATGCTCCGTCCATCATCTCCTTTGGTATCGCTTTGTGTGACCTAAGTTGGCAGGGTATGCCCAGACGTGGGTCCCTTGCTCACTTTGCCACTGGATTCAAGATAGCCTGGCTGATGAGGGTTATGAACCCGAAACCGGTCCCAGGATGCTTTATTCCGGTCTAGGGAAGACATGGCTTGGCAGTGCGGGCTGGACTGTTCCCATGAGGCACAGGGTCAGACTGATTTGCATATGGCCATGTCTGAACTGGGGTGGTGGAGTGAGCTAAAGTTTGATGATGGATTAAACCCAGATCAGTTGACTGGGGGTGAGTGTTTGATTTGCTCAAATGCTCCGTCCATCATTCCCTTTGGTATCGCTTTGTTCGCCCTAAGTTGGCAGGGTATGCCCAGACATGGGTCCCTTGCTCACTTTGCCACTGGATTCAAGATAGCATGCCTGATGAGGGTTATGAATCCGAAACCGGTCCCAAGATGCTTGTTTCCGGCCTAGGGAACCTCTAATAAAAGAGATGGACCGAAAACCAAGGGAGTAGGGTACCATAAGGCCAAAAGTCAAAGAATATAGTTCCCCCTTGGGCAATATTCAAGCTAGGCAATCATTCAGCTCACCAAAAGTCAAAATCAACATTAATACATCACAAATAGCAACAACTGAGGAAATGCAGAAAGAATGAATGTATACAAAAGATCACAGTTCATTAAAACAGATCAAAATCAGCTGAGACTTGTACTCAGCGAGCCTAACAAAAGCATCTATACATATACATAAAAATAAAGACCAAATCATATAACAGTAATCAAAAAAGGTTAAAAATACAAAAATTAGGATCAAATCAAGGGACAGAACATAAGGAAAAATTAGTTCCTATTAATAAAGGGAGAAAATACAAAGGTAGATCAGAGATCGGAAACTAATCATTATTCTTGTTATTTCATCAGTTTTTTTGTCTCCCAAAACTCAGAGTAGTTCTCCCTTTTTATTGTGCATCGACGCGTTTCGGTGGGCAATCAGTATATAGCCATCATCTTCTTCAGGATAATACAATAAACCATCCCTTTAAAATCAAGCCTGCAATTTAAAAAATATAAATGTAAGACAAGAAACTCTTTCTAAAAAACAATTCATCCATAATTAATTATAAACGTCTGCATTACCTTATTGTTATCACACTACAAACATTGTACAACAACAAACATTTAGACAGAAATAGGGTATCACATTGAATAGAAGCTAGATACCTGGACCCTCAAATGAGGATACATATAATCCATATTGTCTTTAAAAATGTTCTCAAAATTTCATTAAAGACAATCTGTGAAGAAATGCACCGTATATACAGCTTATACAAAATACATATGAACCTATTAGTATAAAAGATGCACTGTATATACAGTTTGCACAAAATACATATGAACATATTTAATATACTGTTCATTGGTTGCAGTTCATATGCATGTATATGAGAATACCTTATAGTTCACTTATTAGCAATTAGGCAACAGAGCCAATGTATAATCACATACAACTATGGTCAACACCATAACAGAGCCCAACATACCTCAAAGCTTTCTGTTTCACAAACATACAGCTAAAAGCACAACTCTTATCTGGTGGGCGCCATCCTCTTTCAGGGTATATACACACTTTCTCAGCGGTATTCGTAACACTTGTTTTCTATATAGAAAGCAATCTGAAACAATCCAGAGATATAGACTGTATAAAAACTCTTGCCTTCTACTCAAAGTTAGTACTAATACAGTCTAGAAATATGATAAAAGGTGACTAACCTTGCTGGAAAGTGTAGCCAAAGAATATCAAGCTAACACGGCATGGGCATAGAGGATCTTGATTAATAACAAGAGGGTCTGAGAAACGGGTCCAAAACCAAACACATTCCAGTAGATAATAATTCACTATAGAAGATACGAGTGAAAAGATAAAGTAAGAAATTGCACTTTATTTACCGTACTGCTAATAATAATGTCACCACTTGACACACCTATTACGCATACCTTTTATAACGTGTTGCCAGGCCGTTTCTTTAGGACAGCAAAAGACCGGCTCAATTACGGCCCGAATATTTTCCTGCACTGCGGATGTATCAGGAAATTCACTACAGCGAGTCCCTGATTAGGATTGCGATTCTAAAAACAAGAACAGGAAATGTGGGGGACAAAGCAATGAGCTTAAAGAGCGAGGAACTATAAATACAAAAAACTAAGACCCTCAAGTATGTCCAGCATTCAGGAGCAAAGATAACCCCCTCCATCATGCTACACCTTACCTAGGAACACGTGGTAATAAAATCGGGGCATACACCTCCGTACCAGGAAATAGCTTCAAACGCCATTTCCACTTACACTGCTCTATATATATATGCGCGTGTATGTCGGCATCCCCGCCATAAGGCAAAGCACTTCCGGGGCAGTATGTGCATTACGAAAGCACATCCGGGTTTTTCAGGACATCTACTTCTGGCAAAACTGGCTGCGAAGGTAAAAACTAGACCGGCAACAGCTAGAGGTATACCGATATCTGGCAATACTCACGCATTATGCGTACTGTAGATCCTTGTCCATGCGAAATGATAAGACGAAACCCTTTATTGGCCGCTCCTAATCATCTACAGAGCTCCATGTATATAAACATAATTAAGGAACTAAGCATGTTATTCTAATCTATGTCACAATGAAGACAAAAGTGCCACAATAAGATCACCAGATATATTAATATATATACTAGTAATACACATTATTAGCAAGGCACTTACACTGTATATACAAATGAGTTCTAGCTATATGTAACAGTTGGGGAGGAGAGGAGAGGGTGCACAATACTAAAAACCGAGCAGGATTCGGTGTTCAGATAACTAGGCGGGTTCAGAGTATTAAGCGGGTGCAGAGTGTTTAGCCAGAGCCTATAATACGATCCCATTCTTCTCTCGAGTTAAGGCCTCTCCTCACAGTGTTAAGGTATGAAATATACCATTGCTCCTGTAGTTTACGAATCATTTGAATATTGCTACCCCTTTGACCAATTTTAACCTTTTCTAGAATGAACCATTTAAAATCATTTTCAGTATGGCCTCGTTCCCAAAAATGTGTTACTAGGGGTCCGGAGTCCTTCTTTTTTTTTTTTTTAAATCTTTTTATTGAAGAGAAACAAGAGGAAACATTGCAAATATCAGGTGCCATACAATAGAATAGATTACAACCGTATGTAGGTGAAGAGGCCAATGCAGAGAAATCAATACACAGGAGTATGAAACGTCAACGTCGACAAGCATATGAAAAAGGAGAGACAGAATAATTAACAACCGCGGTAAGCATCAGTCTGCAGGACCCGCCCACCCACGATTCAGGATATTTAAGACCAGAGTAGACACCCAGATAAGAGAGAAAATTCGATTCAGGATAGACAACCCCCTCTCGTAAAAAGGAGAAAAAAGGGAAAAAACAAAGGCCATAGAACTAAACAAAGACAAAATAAAAAAAAAAACTCAAACCCCCCCTCCCTGCAATGGCTACGGCCTAACCCCACTAGCAGCGTGCCTGTCGCCCAAGAACTAAACCTAAAAGAAGGAAAAGAATGGAGGAGGAGATATCAAACAGGCCCCCGATCTCCCTTACCCCCCGCCAGAAGCAACCCACCCCTAAATATAATCAAGACAATTTAAAGCTACAATTACAAGCCAACCGGGGGAGTTTGTAAAAACCACCCGACTCCCACATCATTATAGGTTACAAGTCCCGTAGCAAATGAAGCCATTTTATCAAACCCAGACAGTCGAATTCAACCCTGGCCACTCCGATTGTTCATGCGAGCCCTCTCCGCTCGAACCGCCATTTCAATAGGAGTATCCAAATGTTCCAAAAAGTGAAAGTCAGTACGGGAGGATCGAGACCAGGATATTAGTACTCGAAGTCCACAAGTCCGACGGAGATAACTGTCCACCAAAGAGAAGACACAAGAACGTGATTGAGCCAACTGGACGGAAAAGGATAATGAGTCACTCCGATAGTCACTGAGGAACTTATTATGGAGTATAAGATCGTCTATGTCCATCTTGGGCGGTATCGGTCTTGCGCATGATGAGCTTATGGTAGTCCCAGGCTCGCTAGCTGGTATTTGGGAGCTGACAGAAAACACCAAATCTGGCTTCCGCACGGGGCCCTCAGTCTCAGGCTTAACCTGCTCCACGGGTAACACAGCTTGTTTCAAACCTATCGAGGGGTCGTAGTCCGGTCTCAGGCAGATATTGTCAACTGTTACGACCATTTTCTGGATGATGGCGGTGACCTGCGAGTGGAGCGCCCCAATAGCGGCCATTACGCTCCGCAGCGACGACGTATATTCCACCCGCTCCATCCCCTCTCGCAAAGCGACAGATCAGGTCTTGAACCCCGGAGGTCGACTACTCCGGGGTATCAGGCACAGGAGGGGCCGATGGCAACAGCGGGTGCTCTCAATTTCGCGATCGACACCTTCGCCGCCGGCGAGGATCCAAGCCCCCGACCACAGCGACCGGCGTGACACGCCGCTGTATCTTCGGAATCAACCGACCACAGTCTCGCCATCCAAGTCAGTCAGGATATTCTCCACTTCGGGAGACCGGACGCCGCCCAAGTCCCGCGGCCGATGTTGTTCAACTCCAACCCGGATGGGTTAGAAATCGAGGCCCCGGCTTCAACGCTGGGTTAGGCCGAGAATAAAAATACAACATATCTTCATCATTCGAGAAGATGGAAATCTCGGGATTGCACCTTTAGATTCAGGAACACCTCAGTCACCCGGGAGTCCGGTGCGAATTCAGGATAAATACCAGGATTTACGAGCTACTGGCGGAGGTCGGAGGAGCCGGGAGCTTACGCGGCCATCTTGGTTGCTAGCGTAGCTCTTCCTCCTCCGGAGACCTTCTTAGTTTTTATCGCCGATCTATGCTCTTGGAGTCTGATACGTGCTTCCCTACCAGTTTCTCCAACATAACCAAGATCACAGGGGCATAGGAGAAGATACACACCATTTTTGCTTTTACAATTGTTTAGAGTTCTCGACTTTACTAGCTTGCCATTATGGGTAACCTCTTTAGATACAACACATTGTGGACAGATGTTACATGAACCACATCCAATATTGCCAACTACAACTGAATTATCAATAGTTCTGATTGGATTGTGACTCGTCCCTATATGTGTGAACAAGGAGATCACGCAGGTTTTTGTTCTTTTTAAAAGCAAACGTTTTTTCCAGTGCCAGCTCTTCATCATGATTCAAAATATGCCAGTTCTTACTAATGACATTTTTGATCTGATTCCGGTCTAGGGAAGACATGGCTTGGCAGTGCGGGCTGGACTGTTCCCATGAGGCACAGGGTCAGACTGATTTGACATGCATATGGCATGTCTGAACTGGCTTGGTGGAGTGAGCTAATGAATGAGGATGGATTAAACCCAGATCAGTTGACTCGGGGTGAGTGTTTGATTTGCTCAAATGCTCCGGCCATCATCCCCTTTTGGTATCGCTTTGTTCGCCCTATGTTGGCAGGGTATGCCCAGACATGGGTCCCTTGCTCACTTTGGCACTGGATTCAAGATAGCCTGGCTGATGAGGGTTATGAGCCCGAAACCGGTCCCAGGATGCTTGTTTCCGGTCCAGGGAAGACATGGCTTGGCAGTGCGGGCTGGACTGTTCCCATGAGGCACAGGGTCAGACTGATTTACATATGACCATGTCTAAACTGGGGTGGTGGAGTTAGCTAAAAAAAGAGGATGGATTAAATCCAGATCAGTTGACTGGGGGTGAGTGTTTGATTTGCTCAAATGCTCCGTCCATCATCCCCTTTGGTATCATCTTTGTCAGGAGCACAACAAAATAAGATAAAAAAATAACTTCCATGGCTAAAGAGGAAAAACAAGGTGTTCAAAACAAAGTCACCGGAAGTTATGTATCCAGGGAAGGTATAGAACAACAGCTAAAACTGATACCTGAAGTTAATTAGATGCGAGGAACAATCCAGCGCAGACTTCTCCTGCTACTCGAGCCCGAGTAGCCTAGAATACCAGCCTCTGATGATTCCACGAATAATCGGAGAACTCCAGAATTTCTGTGCTAGCAGACATTTGCCCTGATACTTCCAGAAGACAGAAACAGAAATGAGCAGATGCTCGCCACCACAATCAAAGCAAAGAAAAGCCTTGTCCCCGCTGCCAAATCAGGGGACAAGGCAGTGAAGCTGAGCAGAGTTTCTAAGCAGCCCGCAGCACTTGCAAGTGAACTGCTCACACACGGTACGCCACCGAATCCTCGGGTGGCGCGGAAAACAAAGCACTGAAACCAGGAAGAGAAAAGAAGCCATGTATCCACACGACTCGATACTGACGAGCTTTGCTGGGAGATAATCCCTTTGGCCCCACCCACAAATGGCAGGACTCCTGGGAAATGTAGTCCTACACCTCTCCCGTGAAATGTTCTCGTAGGCGCTTATGCTCAGCACCTGACAATAATAACTGACAAACGTTTGCTGTGTACTTATTTGTAGAAGAGCACTTGTCCACACTACACATTATATGTAATTACTGTTACAATAAATTAGAGGATAATAGAATGCCTGCTAGAGTTGTGCATAAACAGTTAGTACTGGTTCCCATTCCAGAACCACTTTGAGGTTTAAATTTTTGAGTCAATCCATTTATCCATAGTATACATCCATCTCAGGCTATTGTCCGTATGGAGCCAAAGGCAGGCAAGTTACTACCAACAGAGCTGCAGAAATGTTTAAAAGGTAGAGTAGTGTACTGTATTAATAGTGTTTTGTAAAAACCTTCAGCAGGATGCTCAAGAATTTTTAATGGTAATGCTAGGACTATTAGAGGACAAGGATTTGAATATCAATGAATTATTTGGTTTAACTTATAATTTTAACCATAAATGTGTACATTGTGAATTCAACTCTAGCATTGAAATCAATTCGGAGCAATTCCTCTACTTGAGGTTACCAGATTATAAAGCTGTGGCCTTCGAAAATTTAACCAAAAGTGCCAATCAAGATATGACATTTCCAAACTGTAGATCAGAACTTAGGTCTATGTTGTTACTACAAAGGTATGGAAAATATGTCAGAGTCATGCTACAATGATGCAGAGTGAATGGTACTAAATAAGAAACTGAAATTACAGACTTTGTAGCTGGACAAAATATAATTTAAAAAAGAAGTTTCACAACTAAAGCAATCATATTTAATGAAGGAGGTAATATAACCTCTGAATCACAATCGCTACCCCACTGTATATTGAGATAACATGTAGTACCCTGAGGAGTTAACACGTGAAGCACCCTAGATATTCTGCACTGGGAAGTGGGGAAGGAAAAAATTATTTTTAGTTTTAATTACCCTCACACACCCTAGTGGTGTCATGCTTCATCATCGGGTCACCCTGTCCCCTAAAAGTCTGGGTGGGCTCATCCGTATTTCAGGGAGCGCTTGAGAGAAAAAGCCAGGGGGTCTTATAGAATAAAAACAGACTGTTCCCGGTATCCCTTTATTCTTGGAGCAGCATGGGATATTAAAAACAATTAAGCATATACAAGGGTCAGTTGGATAGATTATTGGTCCTATGACCCTAGTGCCAACATGTATCTGCCTTTTTATTGGCCTATAAAAGGTCCTAGGCTTTCTTCAGGGTTATGTGAATGCTGGAGTTCTCTCCCTGGTATAAGTAGAAGATATTGCTTAACCCTACTTGAAAAAGGGCAGATAGCTGCTCCTCTTGTGAAATTAAAGATACACTTATCTTTAATGCTCAAGGATGTTTTTCCTCCTTCTCCATCTACAAAGAAAAAAGGAAAACAAACCTAGAAAAACATCACATAACAACTACATTGTACGTTAAGTATTACAATCCCAAGGTGATTTTTCAAAATAATAATAATAATAATACTGATATTTATAGAGCGCGAACAGCTACCTCCGATGAGGTGTCCCGGCGCTAAATGAGCAGCTAGATGTATTAGTGAGAAAAAGAATGGTTTACGTTTTTGGAGTAAAGAGCCAGGTCTTAAGTTGCCTCCTAAAACAGGCTTCTGAAGTTGCAGCTCGAATAGCGAGCGGCAGATCATTCCACAATTTAACTGTTCCGACCGAAAAGGTCCTGCCCCCAAGTCGGGCCGGGCGGGCTCGAGGGACATGCAACAAAATCAATGCGTTGGAATGAAATTCCACCCATGCTTGTCCATTTGTGTGCGTGACAAACAGCCATTTAATTTAGTATGTGTCACACTCACCGCTTCTACTGTTATCTGATATCAACATCACACTATTGTGATGAACTTGTATAGTATATCGGGTGGTGGTGACATACATCGCAATCTGTCCTCATTTAGTGTCAATATCTTGATCGTGCTTTTCAGGAATGTCCGCATTCCTCATACATCAAGTCACGCATAAGTGAAACACATACATCCATCATGCACTCATACTGTATTAATAACACTCTCTCCATTACCCCGTTTTGGAAGAGGTAACACATCATCGGAGTTTTGTAGTTCTGGGGGTATCCCTGTAGTCAGACACTGATCGTTGTTTATAGTAATGCCCGTAATAGTGTTTTTTTGTTGTTTCCGGTATAACAGGTATAAGAAAAGACGAATGGAAAAGGACTTAGAATACTTCCCACAGTAATCTCCCTTCCCACATACCTTAAGACACCATGACTGCCGTACTGCCTGTTTATACTCACATCATCAAGGGTCCTGCCCCGCAACCAAACCTACTTGGTACAAATCCCCCTGGCATGAGCAATGATCCGGGAAACAATTCCGGTTTTTAAAGCACCAGCGTAGTCTCCACGTCTTGTGGGACGAGCGCGTAACCGTGCTTGGCGGCACCGGAATGGGGACCCAGGGGGAACTTGGCGCGAGCCGGTGTCCCCCTGGGGTGATTCGCGCGGTGGAACAATCCACAAAGCGTGTTAGGTAGGCAGGCTTGGGGGCAGGGCTTAGTGTAGGAGCCTGGGGAGGTGCTCGCGGCGGGAACGTTTCCTGAGGAGATTCAGCCGGCAGTCTCGCGTTTGAGGCGCTTGAGGCTGTTTTTTCCCTCGGTGAAGTTGGTTTTTGCTGCCACGGGATTGCAATGGTGATGGACGTCGTCACAGACGCGGTGAGAGTTGTCTGCGGCGCGGGGTGCGGAGATTTGCTCTGTCCTGGTGTTCCTGCGGAGATGGAGGCGAATTTGGGGCGCCCACGACGACTGGCGGCCCAGGGGGTGAGTGACGCTGTGTCGGCTTGCTTGCCGTCTGTGCAGCGCTCGCACTTGGTGCCGGCTGCTGAGGAGATTTATTTATGCGTTTTTTGTGTAGCGCGGTCTTTGCCCGAGGGCGTCGGAGCGCTTCACAATGGGAACAGTAAAGATACATGAGGAGTGAATGACAAGTGAACAAATTTCAAAAGGAAACGTTAAGTTACATGAGGCAGAAGTGACAATTGTGAGCGAACAGAATACATGGGGTAGCAAGCGGTGCAATACAGGAGGAAAAGGTGACGTGTGCAGGTTACAATAGAAAACAAAGTACACTTAGAGGTATAATACTGCATAATATGGCAGACACTCAAACACAAGAACAAACGTTACGTAGGCAATGGTGTCACTTGTGCAAGTATCTAAAGCAATCAAAAAGCGAGAGGTAGCAAACAGTGTGTTGAAAGAGAAAAGTGGCGTGTCCATGTTGCAAGGGAGTACCAAGCACAGGTACAAGGTTAATGCTGCAATAAATGGCAAACACTCCAACCACAGGAACGCACTGGGTGGGCACTTCCATGGTCATGGAGCATGGAGGTTTCAGTAATGGGAGGTCTTCCTTCATTGGTGTGGCCTCTTCTTGTTGGTGCAGATGAACGCTCTGCTGGCCTGGTGGATTATTCTAGTGACAGTGGGGAAAAGGAAGGGGTTTTTCAAGAAGAACCCTCTTCGTTGTAATGCCTGATGTTCACAATGCTGCACAGGACCTTGAGGAGTCTTTTGGGGGGGTCGATGAGAGATGTTGTTTTGGCCCCGCAGCCTAGAGGCCATCCCAGAGCAAAATCGCTTTCTTTTAATAAGAACACGAGTATCTCGGATGACATTGACCTCTCGGAACCTATTTTGGGTGATGACTTTGCGGGATCTTTATATGAGGTTGAGGAATGGCCCCTCATGGATAACGATGGTATGTATTCAGACAAGTTTAACAATGTGGCAGGCAATGTATCTCTTTTTCAGAAGCTCGCCCCCCCCTCACTCTCATCCTCAGGTGAGACTCGATTCTTCATTTGGACCTAAACGTGGTCAGTGGGTCTGGGTGGAGCATTCCGGTCCTTTTGGATAATGCAAATGAGGGGTTTATTGTGGAAGGCTCAGTGGGTACTGCCAATTCTGGGGGATATGAACATGGTCTTTCTCAAGGGGGTCCAGGGACAAATATTTCTGCTAGTCTGTTACAGAAGTCAAGAGCGGACAATACGACAGATCGGGAACGGAGTAGTGGACATCGTCGTCGCGATGATCCTCAGGAGTTTCAAAGACGTTCTGCTCAGTTGACGACAGGTAAGCCTAATTGGTGGGTTGCTTGGACACAACCTTTAGCGGGCAAACGTAATACGGATGATTTGGGGGGTGGTGATTTGCATGTAGAGCAGCCTTTGGTTCTGGAGAACAGCGTAGGTTTGGTGAATGTTACCGTTCGGGCCGACAAAATACAGGGTGAGAACAAACAGATTTAAGAAGGGCACAATTCCAGTTCTGGGCAGGTTTCAAGTCCTATTAACATTCGTACAAAGCTCCCTTACATGGGTTTATCTATGCTTTTGGGTATGCATCTCTCCGAAACGACAAAACAAAAGATATGGCAGCATGAGTTTGTTGATGTTTTCAGGCTTTTACATAGGCCTACCCCAATTAAGTTGCAGTTGTTGACACCTTGGTTGGAGATTTATCCTGATTCTGATGCAGCTTCCAAATTATTCTGGGGTTTTACGGAGGGTTTCACAAGTGGTTACCAGGGGCCTCGCTATCATCGTTGGGCAGATAATTTGAAATCGGCCAAAGAATTCCCACAGATTGTTCAGAGGAAATTGGATGGGGAGTTAAAAGCTGGGAGGATAGCAGGTCCCTTCAGAAAGTGTCCTTTACCGAATTTGATTGTCTCTCCTTTGGGAGTAGTTTTCAAGAAATTGTCAGGTGAGTTCAGATTAATTCATCACTTATCCTGGCCGGAGGGCATATCTATTAATGATTTCATCTCCCCTTCTAAATCCAACGTATCTTATGCTTCTGTGGACGACGCTTTACGACTGGTGAGGATATCAGGTACTGGTTCTGAACTAGCTAAATGTGACATTCAGTCTGCTTTTCGTTTGCTGCCCATTCATCCATCTGATTTTGAGCTCTTGGGATTGTTCTTTGAGGGAGTTTTTACCGTTGATAGAGTATTACCTATGGGCTGTGCGATATCCTGTGCTCTTTTTGAAACGTTTAGCACTTTTTTGCAGCGGTGTCTTATACAAAGGAGCAGGCACGGTTACGTTTGTCACTATCTTGATGATTTTCTTTTCATTGGTCGGGCGCATTTGGATCAGTGTTGCAGAGTTTTAGGCATTTTTTCAGGACATGGCAGAGGAGTTTGGAGTTCCTTTGGCTCCAGAAAAAACCAAAGGCCCTGCCACTAAACTCACATTTTTGGGTATTGGGATTGATACTTAAGATATGACCGCTAGTTTGCCGGCGGCTAAGGTGTCTGAAATCAATTCCTTTTTGCTGGAAGTGGTGAACAAAGACAAGATAGAATTACGACAGATTCAGAGGCTTTTGGGTTACCTGAATTTCGCCTGTCGGGTGGTCAGGGCTGGCAGAACTTGTTGTAGAAGGTTGGGGATGGCAATGTCAGGTGCATACTTTCCTCATCATAGGGTTCGTCTTACCAGAGCCATCAAGGATGACCTTTTGATTTGGCTACGATTTCTGGAGGAATTCAATGGTGTTTCTCTCTTTTTTGTCGAAGATAACACAATATGGCAAATTCAAATCTTTTCAGATGCGTCCGGGGCTAATGGTTTTGGCCTGTTTTGGGAGGGTCGGTGGTGTGCGGAGAGTTGGCCTCAGCATTGGCTCCAGCAAGGGCGCAGAATTGCTTTTCTCGAATTGTTTCCCCTCATTGTAGCTTTACAGGTTTGGTGGGAGGAATTTCGGGATAGGTGTGTTTTGTTCCATATCGATAACATGGCTGTGGTTGCTCTGATTAATAAACAAAAAGCGAGAGATTTACGGGTTTTGCGATTTTTTAGATTTTTTGTTACAGAGTATCAAGCTAAATATTGTTTTTAGAGCACGGCACATTCTAGGTGTTAATAATTCAATTGCAGACGCTTTGTCTCGCTTTAATTGGCAGAAATTCCGATTTTTGGCGCCAAGGGCGGACAACTTCAAAACTGTGGTGCCGCAGGACGTCTGGGTGCTGGGGGATTGAGGATCATCGAACTGGTTGAAAAATCTATAGCTCCTTCCACCAGACGCAGTTATCTACAGGCTTGGGCTGAGTTTTTACGCTATGCCAAATCTCAGAACATTGAGGGGACATCAGTTGGTAACGATGGCTTCATGTTACAGTTTGTTTTGTCTTTAATGAATAAAGGTTTGTCCCATACAACAATTGCGGGTAAACTGGCTGGGATTTCATTTTATGGTCAATTATTGCTGGGTCTGGATATAGGGGGGGTGTTTTGTTACGACGAATGTTGAAGGGTTTCAGTAGGGAATGTGTAGATTTTTTGCCTCTGCGAGAGGCGATAACCTTTTGCTCTTGCAACAGTTGTTGATTCAGTTACCATTTTTGTTGTTATGATGGTTGGGAGTTGGCTCGTTTCAGGCTTTGTATGATTTGGTTATTTTCTGGTGCTTTCAGAATTATTCAGCTTGAGGGGTCAGTTGGGTATTCACACCAGTGACATTCAATTCCATCAAGAGTCATTGAAGATTTTGTTGAGGAAATCGAAAACAGATCAATTGGGCAAAGGCACATGGATTAATTTAAATGGTAGCGATGTAAGTGAATGTTGCCCTGTGGGGGAATGGGAGTTCTTTTCTGGTTCCCCGGTTTTTAAACTTGGGGTGATATTTCGGCATCATAAGGGGGATAAGATTACTAGTTTTCAGCTATTGGCAGTTTTGCGTAAAACATTGTCCTTAGTAGGTAAAGACCCTTTACAATTTGGGACACACTCTTTTCGAATTGGGGCCGCTACAGAAGCGGCAAGGTTGGGTTGGGAGGATATTAAAAGGATTGGTAGGTGGTAATCCGCGTGTTGTTCTCGTTATGTTTCGTAAATAATATGGCTATTGTTTAGTTGCATGCCATGGTTTAATTTTGTTTTTTCCCGCCTTAGGTCGAATTCACAATACTCTGCCGAGGAAAATGCGTACATGGATTATAGGCCACTCTTTCGTAAAATGGTCAGCCACATTTGCAGAGCAGCAGATTTACGGCAGATCACTTGGACTTCACAGTAAAGGCTATGAAGATTTCTGGAAAGGGAATGGGTGAATGTGGTGGGAGGGTCTGATCCCCTTGCTGTCACGATGGTCGTCTGAAAGAGGTTTTCCTGATTTATTGATCATCCATTTAGGTGAAAACGATTTGGTTCCATTATCGGGGTTTAACCCTGTTAAAACACATGCAATTGGATTTAGCAGTGATAAAGATTGGGTGAGTACATCGTTAGTATGGACAGAATTTATTTACAGGCATCACTGGAGTGGGGCTCGTAATCACAGCGCTATGGAGAAGGCTCGCAGGAAGCTGAACCGTGCTATGAAAAATTTCTGTCCTGCAATGGGTATTGAAGTTCTGACGCATGAAAACATCGCGGGTATTGAGACACATCTGTTTCGGGAGGATGGGGTACACTTGTCCCAAATAGGTCAGGCTTACTACTTGATGGAATTTTGGGATTTTGCTGGCGGCTTTCTGGGGTGAACACCTTTGGTGCGATAACATTTCGCAATAGTTTTTGTTTTGTCTTCTAGGTTACTTGGGGTGGGGCAGGAAAACTCTTTGGTGTTCCTGGGTGGCACTTTTTGGGGGGTCTGGATAGTCTGGAGCGGGCTTATCCTTTCCCTCTGGGGTGGGGGGAGGGTAGACGGAAAGCTTGTTATGAAAATATAAAGAGGGAAAAAGGAATTGATGGGATTTGTACAGTATGTGGGGTATTCTTTATGAAGTATTTTTTGGAGATTTTGAAGCAATTTAGATAAAAGTTTGAAATATTGAAATGAGGAATTGTTCCGTAATAACTTAGTTATCATTTTAGAAGTGTTATTTTAGCTGCTTACCTGTCTTAATAAAGTGACCTTGTTTGCTATGTTAAAATGGTGTGGATTGTTGTTATTGCGCGAATAACGTGATTTAGTCGAAGAATGCTGGAACATGTAGTTTATCTGCCCATGTTTTGTAATCTAACTACGTCTATTTGTAAACCTATTTTGGGGTCGCGGTTTGTTAGCAAGTGACCCTCTATTTACCATGCCGTTCTATTAATACTCAGTCAGTCAGTTAATACCGGTAGAGATCTTATTCCTAATTGTGTTTTCTTCTGTGCAGAACGCTCCTACGGATGTTCAATGGAGGTAAACCGTGCTACTCTAGTGGTTTGCTCTATCCCATTTTCTCTCAATGGGAGAGGTGGCAGAAATGATTAACTCCAACCATAGACCTCCCAAGCAATCGTCCACTATACTATTCCTATAAAATATATAAAATTGTGTAAAAACAGGAGATCAATTGCCAGTTTTTTTAAAATTAAGTACCTCTTGTGATGTCTGAGTTTTAAATATCAACTGGTTACATCTACGATTTTGCTTACGTATGTGGAAAAGCACTTGTATAGATACAAAAAGTAAGGTTTAGAATGACCCATATTATCACTTTAACACTTCATATGCTTGAAGAGGACACTGGGCAATATGTCGTTATTGAACACGGATTATGAGGGTTAAATGACAATCCGAAGTCTACGGATAGTCGTATATTTACCCCATTTGGCGAATCCAAACGCTGCTGTCACATTATTACGTGTAGCATATTCAGATATGACTCTCTTTGTTACTCGTAATGGCACATGTTGTTTTAAGTTGGAGATAGATTCCTACGGCCACTATAGGATATTATTGAATTATAATCCGTCCACACCAGTTTAGGAATTGTTATTTACCATCAAAATCCCCCTACTGCTAGGGAATTGAATCGTTAAGGCCCTTCTCATCGGTTCTCAAACGGTAGACCCACCTTTGTTCATGTTCAAGCAATCTCTTTGTTAGATTACCGCTTCCATTGATCTGTTCAATCACTGTCCAGCCCAGGTCCTTGTCAGAGTGTTTTTTCTCCAAATAGTGGGATGTGAGTTTTGTTGATGTAATTGCCCGCCTGATTGTACTGCGGTGTTCGCTCATACGAACCTTGACCTTTCTGTTGGTCATACCTACATATTTCAATTGGCATAGACACATGATGAGGTACACTACATGTTGTGAGTTACAATTGGTGTGTGCTTGTTGTTCCCTGTGGATAACCTACGTCTAGGTCGAATTCTTTCGTATGTTTGGTGAACAGGCATACCACACAATTGCCACAGGGGTAATGACCCATCACCCATGGTTGGTTCCACAGTGTAACTTGACGATCAGTTTTTTGTCTGAATTCATTTGTGTGTACTAGGAAGTCTCGTAGGCTTCTGTTTCTTTTGAATGAATGCATTTGTTTCTCAAAAGCCAGTGTACTAGAAGTTAAAACGGACCACTTTTTGTTAATGATCTTTTTTATCTCGTTGGATGAGGAGTTATATGTTGTGACACATATCAATGAATTGTCTTCTGGTCTTTGATTGGTTTCTGGGAGTGCTGACCTTGGTGTATTCCTTGATCTCTTGCGTGCCTTTTCTATGAACCTTCTTGGATAGACCTTCTGTTCCAATTTCTTGCTCAATGCATCTACTTCTTTATTAAAGTCATTGAGATCGTTGCAATTCCTCCGGACCCTGAGGAATTGACCTACTGGAAGGTTCTTCCTCAGGACCCTCGGGTGAGCACTGTCAAAGCGTAACAAACTATGTCTGTTGGTTTGGTGTATAAGGAACTTATACATTTTCCGTCTTTTGCAATGATGTTTATGTCCAGAAAGGATACTTGGTTGTTATTGGATGTCAGGGTGAACCGGAGGTGTGGATTGAGATTATTTATTCACCGCGTGAATTCCTGGATACTATTGGAGTAACCTTTCCATATGATAAGAATATCCTCTATGTATTTTATCCATTTCAATATTTCTCTCTGTGAAGGAATTGTTTGACCAAACATGTTCTTCTTCAAAGTGGCTCCTGTACAAACACGCTATACTTGGCGCAAACGTGCTTCCCATGGGTGTTCCGTGGACTTGGAGGAACATTTGGTTTTCAAAATTGAAAACATTCTCAGTGTGAGCAAGATGCATCAATTTAATGATCCATGCTACTGGTGCTTCCCAGTGTTCCCTATACAGAATTTGTTCAATCACTCTCAAGCTTACCTCTTGAGGAATACTCCTCCCTCCCACCTCCCCATATAGGCTGGCCGCTGCACGGTGAGGAGAGCGACCCTTGACCCTTCTAGGTAGGTCGCTCCCCCTCCGCACAGCACCGCCTGTGCCTCCCTGCCCAGCTGCCGCTGCTGAGGTAGTTCAAGGCCCTCCTCCACCCGCAGGCTACCACCTGCGCCTTATCCCTGGTGGCCAGTGGTAGGCCGTAGGTTTGCTCATCCTCCATTGTATTGCCTGTATTTTCTTTCATTGCTCCCATTGTAGTGACTGCATTTTCCTTGTTGTGTCTGTGACTGCTGTTGTCTGTTTCCCCCGCTGCCTGTAAGTGGTCTGTGCCCGTTCTCTCCCTCTGTTCCCCTCGCTGCCCCCATGTCTCTCTGCCCGGTTTCCCTTCTGCTCCCCTCACTGCCCCGTGTCTCTCTGCCCTGTTTTTCCTTCTGCTCCCCTCGCGGCCCCTTGTCTCTCTGCCCGTTTTTGCTTTCTGTTGCTTAGCTACCCCTGCATTTCTGTGACCTTTCTGCCTTCTGTACCACTCATTTCCCCCCCCGTTTTTTGTGACCTTTCTGCCCTTTCTTGTGACTTTTTGCCTTCTGTGCCACTTGTTTCCTCGTTTTTCTGTGACCTTTTTGCTTTTCTTGTGACCTTTTGCCTTCTGTGCCACTCGTTTCCCCCTGTACGCTTGTGACCTTTTTGCCTATTTTGTGACCTTTCTGCCCTCTGTGCCTCAATTGTTTTGCCCTTTTGTCCTGTTTCCTTCGTCGCCCCTTAGCGCCCCCACCGCTGTGTCCCCTGCGGCTCCGCCCCCTGACTGCCCATTCGCTGCCCCAGCAAACCACCTCCTAGCTGCTCCTCACTCCCACCTCCCCATACATGCCATCCGTTGCACGGTCGTGCCACGCGGCAAGCCCGTCCGCACCTGAACCGCGCCCCGCGCCAGAACCCCTGGCCCCCGCACCCGCAATGACGACCGCCACCACTACTACGCCAGCACTCTGCACGCTCTCAACCCCAGACAAACCCACAGCTGCTTAAAGGCCGCCTCGAAACGCACACACGGTCCCTGCACCTGCCGGAACTGCATCTACACTAGCCACAGAACCGGCGAACCACCCACCAAGAAATACCTCAACCACCTCAGAGGCATACCACTGAACACCCGCTCCGCAAGCAAACACGCCGTCGAGCTCTGGGACCTGCACAACACAACCTCCCCGGAGAGACCTGGTTGAACAACTCCTCTGCACCCGACATCGCCATAGCTGTCCCAGATGGCTACAAGATCACCCGCAGAGACCGCACCAATGGAGTCGGAGGAGGAATTGCCATCATCCACAAGAACAGCATCAGGGTCTCGACTAGCACCGACGACGCGCTCAGCACCGCCGTACACATTAATTTCCAGATCCACACAGACCCCCAACTCCACCCTCAGAGGCACCCTCGTCTACCGACCCCCCGGACCCCACCCCCAGTTCAGCGACTCCAACGCCAACTTCATCAGCACACACGCCCTGACCTCCACCGACTACATCTTCCTCGGAGACCTGAACTTTCACCTTAAGAACAATAACGACAACAACTAGACAACCCTGATCGATAACCTCGCCAACATCGAACTGAGACAACTAATCACAACGCCCACCCACTCCGCCGGCCACACGCTCGCCCCCGTCTTCTCCTCAAACCCGCATGTCTCTGTCAGCCACACCACAGAACTCCTCTGGACCGACCACCGCTGCATCCACTTCACCTTCCAGAAACCCACCACACACCACTACACCCAACAGATCCCCGCCGTTGCAAAATCACCAAAGACCAACTGCATGCAAACCTCGCTCTCAGCCCACCCACCGAACCCTTCAACACTGACGTCGCTTTCCACAACCTCAGACGCTGGATCGAGGACTGCGCCAACACCCTTGCCCCGCTGAAGAAACCCCCCCCCCCACAGAGACACCAGCAAGAGGGCCAGCTGGTTCACCGCAGAACTCCTAGACTCGAAGCAAGCCTGCCGGAAACTAGAGAAGAAATGGCACAGTGAATAAACTCCGGACAGCCACGCAGCACATAGGACGCCGTCCGCAACCACCACCACCTCATCAGGGCTTCCAAAAAGACCTCCTTCAAAGACCGCCTCGACAACAACGCAGACGACAGTAAGGAGATCTTCAACATCGTGAAAGAAATCTCCAACCCCAGCTCCAACACCAACGACATTCCGCCATCGCAAGCCCTGTGTAACTCCCTCACCACCTTCTTCCACGGCAAGATTGCAGACATCCACAACAGCTTAAACTCCCCAACAGACAGCAACACAACAGACCCTCCGCACACCATCGACCACATCCACTTGCTAGCCTGGACCAGCGTGAGCGTCGATGACACCATCAAGACCATGAGCACAATCCACTCCAGCTCTCCGTCAGACCCATTCCCGCACGTCTTCAACAAAGCAAGCAGCTCCATCGCACCCCACCTATGCAACGTCATCAATCTCTCCCTTGAGATGGCGACCTTCCCAGAGAGCTGGAAACACGCCGAAAACAACGCCCTGCTCAAAAAACCCAAGGCAGACCCAAGAGACCTCAAGAACTTCCGACCTATCTCTCTGCTCCCCTTCCCGGCAAAGGTCATAGAGAAAATCATTAACAGACAGCTAACCCGATACCTCGAAGAGAACAGAATCCTGGACCCTTCCCAGTCAGGGTTCTTCAGCAACCACAGCACCGAGACCGCCCTCATCGCCGCCACCAACGACATCAGGACCCTGCTAGACAATGGGGAGACTGCAGCACTCATCCTCCTAGACCTCTCTGCTGCCTTCGACACCAACTGCCACCGCACACTACGCGCACGCTTCCACGCCGCAGGGTTCCGAGACAAGGCTCTGGAATGGACCACCTCCTTCTTCTCCGGCATAACCCAGAGTGTCCGCCTCCCCCCGTTCCAAAGCCTCCGAGATCATCTGCGGCGTACCCCAAGGATCCTCCCTCAGCCCGACACTGTTCAACATTTACATGGCCCCGCTTGCACACGTCGCCCGACAGCACAACCTCAACATAATCTCCTACGCCGACAACAATCAACTGATCCTCTCCCTCACCAAGGACCCCATCACTGCCAAAGCCAACCTCCATGAAGGAATAAAGGCCGTCGCCGACTGGATGAAGATCAGCCGTCTGAAGCTGAACTCGGACAAGACGGAGGTCCTCATCCTCGGCTCCAACCCGTCAGCCTGGGACGACTCCTGGTGGCCAACGGCAGTGGGTGCAGCCCCGACCCCGCACCGATCACGCACCCAACCTGGAAATCATCCTCGACTCAACGCTCTCAATGACCAAGCAAGTCAACGCCGTCTCCTCCTCCTGCTTCAACACCCTCCGCATGCTCCGCAAGATCTACAGATGGATCCCGACAGATACAAGAAAGACAGTCACCCAGGCACTCGTCAGCAGCAGACTCGACTATGGAAATGCCCTCTATGAGGAAGCCCTGACCAAGCTCATCAATCGACTACAGGGCATCCAAAACGCCTCGGCACGAATGATCCTCGATGTACCATGACACGGCCACATCAACCCCCACCTGGAAACCATGCACTGGCTCCCTGTCAACAAGAGGATATCCTTCAAGCTCCTCATCCACGCACACAAGGCACTCCACAAGACCGGCCCAGCCTACCTCAACAGACGGCTCTCCTTCTACACCCCCAACCGCCAGCTACGCTCCGCCGACCTCTCACTCGCCACCGTCCCACGCACCCGAAGAACAACCACCGGCGGGAGATCCTTCTCCCACCTCGCCGCCAAGACATGGAACACCCACCCACTGATCCTACGACAGACCCAAGACCTGCTGACTTTCAGGAGGACACTAAAGACCTGGCTGTTCGAACAGTAGTGGCCCCCACCTTCACCCCAGTGCCTTGAGACCCTCGCGGGTCTGTAGTGCGCTTAACAAATGATTGATTGATTGATTGATACTGGTATACAGGGCTTCTACGTCAAGACATATCATGACGTTGTTCTCTGGATCATATTCAATGTCAACCAGTATGTTCAGTAAGTGTTTAGTATCCTGAACATAGGATTTAATTTTAGTGACTAGAGGTCTCAAAAAATAATCGATGTATTTCGATAGGGGTTCTAGGATAGACCCAATTCCAGACACTATAGGTCTCTTCGGTGGTGGAATCTTCCCCTTGTGAATCTTCAGTATTGTGTAAAACAGAGGTATTCTTGGGTCTTCCGAGTTAAAAAAAAAATCATGTTCCCTTTTTGTAATCTAGTTCTCTTCCAGCCCTTCCTTGGTGAAGATCTCAATTGTTTTTTTGAGGCGACTGGTAGAATTTTCCTGTAGTGTTTTTCATCAGAAAGAAGTGATAGGCAAGCTTCACGGTACTCCTCGGTGTCCTGTATTACCGTTGCTCCGCCTTTATCCGCTTGTTTTATCACCACATCCTCCCTTGAGTTCAAGTGTTTTAGGGCCTCTCTCTCCTTTTAGCTCATATTGTTAAAGGCTTTTCTTTTTGGTTGTAGTTCCTCCACCTCCTTGGTCACTGACTCCTCGAAGGCAAGAACTTCAGGAGGTAATAGTGTTGTTGTTGGACAGAAGGTCGATTTGTGGCGGAGATTAGTATAGCTACCCTCTGTCTGTTTGCTGGGGTACTACATTTTATCTCAATATACAGTGGGGTACCGATTGTGATTCAGTGTTTAGACAGAGAGGATGTACTCCCATTAGAGAGTTCCTCTCAGCCTTTCAGACACAAGAGGAGGTATATCCTTGTAGTGTTTTAGGATTATAAGTAATATAACCTCTACACACTACACAATGTATTTATCCCCTTCGCTGCTACGCCTCCCCACCCCCCCTCCGTGCTAAGCCTTTTTTTATGGCTATGATGGGTAGTTCACGCTTAGGCCCATGTAACAATTTGTCCACATAAGGTATCCATGTCAAATTTGCTCCCTTTTTTTCAACACCCTAAGGATTCTAAAGGTACCCAAGGATTGTGGATTCCCCTGGAGGGGATCCAGAAATTAGCCAAAATACAGCAACATTTTTGTTTTTAATCAGAAAAAAGTGCTGTAGAACAAAGTGTCTGTTTTTGTTCCCTGCAAAAGACATCAACAAAAGGTTTGTGGTGCTAAAATCACCATCTTCTCAACTTTCAGAGACAGGCAGACATTTGTCAGAAAACCAACATTTTCTACACAGGTTTAGCATTTTATTGGAACATGGCCTATTTTTCCTATATTTTGTGCTTTCAACCTCCTTTGAGTGCGAAACCAATAATGGATCACAGAAAGCTATACATTTCTGAAAACTAAACAAAATTCTGAATTCAGCAAGGGGTCATTTGTGTACATCCTTCAAGTTTTATAGAAGCGAACAATTGAAAATAGAAAATATTGAAACTGAATTGGAAAAAACAGCCAACATGTTCACCTGTAAATTTTTCTAAGTCTGACAGATTTTTGAAAGCATTATACCATTACATCTCCTGGACCCTTCAGGTTGTGGGGATATATAGGACTTGTAGGTTTACCAAGAAGCTGAGAAACCCAGACCCAATAACTGAGCT
Organism: Lissotriton helveticus; assembly: GCF_964261635.1. Taxonomy (NCBI): domain Eukaryota; kingdom Metazoa; phylum Chordata; class Amphibia; order Caudata; family Salamandridae; genus Lissotriton; species Lissotriton helveticus. Next base: position 898,285,691 of record NC_136068.1, on the reverse strand, counting down.
GCGTCTTGCAATGGTTTTTCGATTGTGTACCGGGTATATAGCAATTAATTTGGTAAAATATAATGTATGAAAAATAGGTACCAAGGAAACCAATATATTTCTGAAATGGGAACAAACTATAGGGTTTATAAGCAGTGTTTTATTTGCACATGTCCAAAATTGTGGGTACCCCTACAAGCACCCATACAAGCATGTGTATTAGCGGTTATTTGCAAAGAAAGTACATTTGTAATAACACTTGTTCTACTATTCTGTGTTCCCTTAAGTCTCCCAATAAAAATGCTACCTCACTTGTGAGGGTAGGCCTAGTGCCACAGGAAATGGCTCAAAACACAACATGGACACATCTCATTCTTCCAGTGAAAACAGACCCTTTTTTTGCAGTGTGCCTAGCTGTGGATTTTGAACATTAGCTCAGCCGGTACATAGGGAAACCTAGCAAACCTATACATTTTGTTAAAACTAGACATGCAGGGAAATCCAGGATAGAGTGACCAATAGGTTCTGTTACCCAGAATCCCTTGCAAAGCTCAAACTTTGTCAAAAACACATTTTCCTCACACTTCTGTGATGGAAAGTCTCCCGATAAAAATGGTACCTCCCTTGTGTGGCAGGTCTACTGCCCGCGACAGGGCACGGCCCAAAACTCAATGTGGACACACCACATTTTTACAGTGAAACTGACCTTTTTTTTCTTCTTAAAAACACTTTTTTATTGAGTCATCAGATGAGATAATCACATTCTTTACAGAGGAAAGATAATATAGATTGATCAATATAATAGCTTTCACGCAGGTGACTTCAATATGACATTTATAATACAAAAACATAAACCATTTGAATCTGTGAACATCAGCCCCTAACTTTACAAACGACTGTCTAATATGCTATGTTGTCGTCCATATATGAAGCCATTTCACATATATCGTAGTCCTTTGTATAGTCGCTCTTCCCTGCAATGCATTCGCAGAAGGTTTCCCCACATCAGTAGTTCGTGGTGAAGGAGGTTCCAATATGAAACCCCCGAAATCTGCCCAACGTTTCCAGATATTGGGGTGTTTTTGCAGTCAGCCCCGTGCTTTAAAGCTAGGCTGTTACTGACCCATACACCAATCAAGGCCTGCCTTCCAAGCTCCCAATTTAGGCGGAGCCGGATCTTTCCACACCCTAGCTATATGTCTTTTTGCCAGGGTAAGGCCTACGAATAACAGGTGGCTTTTGTAGATGTTTCCCCCATTTCTTCCGTGATATGTACTAGGGCGCGCCTAGGAGACAGAGGTATTTCCCATACCAGCACACTGTAAGCAATTCATAACCCCACTCCAAAACCTGCTAGGCGCAGGGCATTCCCAAATGGTATGTATAAGCGTGCCTTCCGCGCTGCCACATGGTACACACGCAGGGGAATCTATCTGCCCCGCCATCCATAGCCTGTATCTGGTCAAATAAGCACGGTGTAAATATTTAAACTGAAGAAATCGGAGGCGAGAAGCTATTGCTGCGCCCCTCGGGGATTCCAAGGCCTCTGTCCAGTCGTCAATGTCAAGGGGACCGAGGTATGTATGTCATTTTTCCCTGGGTGAATCTAACGTTTTGGAGAGATTTGTCACAAGGGTTTGATATTTCTTTGCAGTCTTGTGGTCCCCCAAGTCCCCCATAAAAACCTTTGCCTCTATCGGATTGAACTCTGGGAGAGATTCCAAACGTGTGAAATAAGGGGATAAGGCATGTCGCCGTTGTATTTGTAGAATTGGGTGTGTGGCATAGCAAATTAATTCCTGAGCTCCTGGAAGGATCTCATGGTGGTACCTCACATTACATCCCCCAACGTGGAAATGCCTAAGGCGTCCCATTGTCTAAACCCCACCAAGCTGGACACCTGCGGCATAAGGCCGCTCTGCCAGAGGGGTGTCTCTCTCGTCAGCCGTCTTCACCACCCCATCCTGTGCATCGATTACTTCCAAACTCCGAAAACCACACACGTGGCAGGTGGAAATCGTCGTAGCTCTTTTGAGGTGTATAAAAAAATATGGGGTAGTACATCCCCCATGAGCCATTTCTCCACTTGGTATGCCGGGTCTCTGCTATTCCCATACCACCAGTCGTTCAATACCAAGAGATGAGATGCTGCATGATATTATTAAATATCAGGGATCGCCATACCTCTGCAGTATGTCAATTGAAAGCATGTTTTAAGTGCAACCCTAGCAGCTTGATCGTTCCATAGGAAACAACTTAGTCTTGAGTTGAGCTAGCGGTACCAGGAGGCCGTTATTTGAAAGGGGTGGTTCTGCAGCCGATAAAGAAGGCAAGGGTGGGACACCATCTTAAATATTGTCGATCTTCCCAGTATGGATAGGGGCATGCGTGCCCAGGCTTCCATCTCAGCCTGCATGCGCGTCCAGATGGGAGCGATGTTTCTATTCCACGACACCGATTAAGAGGACGAAATGTAGATCTTGAGGTACTTAAGCCTGGTTGTGGTTAGCGTTACTTCTCTAACCAAGGTGCCCATTTCCGAGCCTCCTCGAAGAGGCCACAATATCGACTTTCTAGCATTCATAAACAGGCCCAAGTGTTGTCCAAATATCTGTATAATGTGGAGTAATTGAGGTCCCATCCAATGTGGTTCCGTTAGAAAGAAAAGAATATCGTCCCCATAGAGGGCGATTCGATCTGAAAACCCTCCTGGCCATTCAAATCCCTTTACCTGGGCATCGATTTGAACCCACTAGGCTGGCGGTTCCATTGCTAATGCAAATAAATAATGGGATAGGGGGCATCCCTGTTGGGTACCACGTCCTATAGGGAAGGGATCAGAGACCGCACCGGCCACTCTAATCGAGGCCATGTGGTCGGTATATAGTAGTCAATTATAGGACATGGATATGAGTCGCGATCCTATATTTAGGCTTTGCAGGAGGGCAAACAAGTATGTCCACCCCAGCGAATCGAATGCTCTATGTCGGCCAGCAGCAGCGCTGCCGGGCCTTCCAGATGATCAATCTCTCCTACTGCATTGTGGGCCCGCCGGATGTTGAGGCGAGTCGCTCAACGAGGTATAAAGCCTGTATGGTCAGGGTGAACCAATTCTGACATATACGGAAGGATGCAATTAGCCAGGGCTTTGGCCAATAATTTGGCCTCCACGATCAGCAGCAATATAGGATGATACAATGAGTGCTGGTCTGGGGGTCGGCCGGGATCAGGGAATACCGCGATTTCGGCATGTTGCCAATCCGGTGGGAGTCTCCCCTCCTCAAGGGCCACATGTACTGCCGCTAGATAACGAGTAAGAAGATGGGATTGGAGCAGCTTATTAAACTCGCATGGGAAGCCGTTAGGGCCCGGGGCTTTGCCAGTGCGTAAGTCAACAAGGGCAGTGCTCAGTTCTTTGACCATCACAGGGGCATCTAGTTCTGCTCGTGCCTCATCCGAAACGGCTTTGGAGGGGGGTAGATCATCAAGATATTGATAGATCAAAGGTTCTGGCAGAGCATCATTGGGGTATATAACTATGCATAGTAGGTCACTAAGCTGGATGCAATTTGGGAAGGGTCAGTGAGTCTTTGGTCATCGTCGCCAAGGATAACAAGTGTGGTTAGTGAGTGGAGTGCTTGTTGACAAACGATTCAGGAGAGAACTCGATTTATCTCCCCACTGGTATAGTCTGCTACGGAGGCAAGCCAAGCCTGCCTGACCTCTTCATGCAGTGTATTAGCATATGTGTGTTGCAGGAGGAGTTGGAGGCGAATCTGACCACCTTCTATTCTCCTACTCCTCCACTCCAACTCTGACAACTGAGTCTCGGTCTGGAGCAATGCCTCCTGGTGTTTTTTCCGCTGGGTGGCGCAATAGGATATATTCACACCCCTAATGGTTAGCTTCATAGCCTCCCAGATAATCTCAGCGGAGTGTACCGTGCCTAGGTTATCTGCGAAATAGTCCGTAATTGCCTGACTCATGTGTGTTTTATATTGCGGGTCTTGGAGATGCCATGTCGATAGGTGCCAACGAAAGGGAGGACGGGCTACCACTAATCACAAAGTCAACACCACTGGAGAGTGATCCGATAGGCTTCTAGGCAGTATATCTGTCGCCACAATTCAACAGTAATAAGTGGGCGGTTTAAATATATAACCCAATCCGGAGTAGGAGTCGTGGACTGTAGAGTAATATGTATAGCTTTGTGTGGTCGGGTGCAAATGTCTCCATGTGTTTATCCACTCCATGTCCCACATCAATGGCAGCAGACGTGTGTCCCCTGCCCACCATGCGGTCTCCATCTGTCCTGGGCCACATTCACTACGTCATTCCAGTCTCCGCCTATTATAGAGAGGCCCGTTGGCATCTCCAGCATTGTCCTTGTCAGTAGTTCTACAAATGACTCCAATAGCAGAGGGGGTGCATAGATGCTGCCAAGTATAACAGATTCCCTGTGTAATAAGCTAGTCACAATAATATACCTACCCTGGGGATCTGACCATGTTTTAGCATGCACAAAGGGGACTCTGCAATGGATTAGGACTGCCACCCCACGTGAACCTCTGGTGAACCCTGCGTGATAGATCTGTATAAATCCAAAACGGGAGAGAGACAGCGCCTCGGAACCCATAACAAGTGTCTCCTGCAGTAACAGGACATCTGCTGAGGCGCGTTTGGCCTGCGGGAGGACAGTCCCTCTTTTAATCTTATCCAGTGCCCCCGTACGTTCCAACTGGCCACCTGGAGCATACCAATGGGGTCAGTCATAGGGCAAAGTATATGAAATGAATGCAGGGCATGGCTTTTCGCAGGACATGTAGAGCATATGTATAAAAGAGTATGACACAGCACATTCAACAAAACTAAATAATCCAATCCCTCCCACCCAACCCAATACCTCAAAACAGCTGAAGCATCTGTTGCGGCGGGGGTCTTACATCTGCTCCAACGGGGTCAGGGCGCAACCCCACACCAATGGATCCTCAATAAACTATCCCCAATCATAAATAGAGTTCTCAGATACTGAAAAGAAATTTGTGGGGGAGAAGGCTCTCGTAGGCCCTCAAACAATATCATCAGCCGGATGAACGTCTTGGATACGGCCCTCAGTCTCCATGTTGTGATAGTGACGAATCTTGTCAATCTTCCTCCATATGTGAGCCGGAGACACCACGTGATTTGGAGCGGCGTTTCGATTGCGATCTGCGTTTAGTCTTACCTTTAGGTTTGTTTAGTTGCTGCGTAGCTTCTCTGGAGGACGACTTTGAAGCGAGTTGCGGCGGGGTGTGTGGCCTAAGCCTCTGCCTCTCGCCCGCCCAAGTGAAGTCCTCCTCTGTTGTGTCGAAGAAATGGGTACGCGACTTGTAGACAACCCTCAGTCGTGTCGGGAAGAGCAGAGCATACTGAATTTTAAGGTCTCGCAGACGAGCCTTCGCAGCTGTAAACGACTGGCGGCACTGCTGTACCAATCGCGTATAGTCCGGAATGATTAGGATGGGATGGGACTCATATTGAAGTTTGCAAGCTAATCTGGCCTGTGCAAGGACGGCGTCGCAGTCATGGAAGTTCAAGAATCTAGCAATGATGGGTCGTGGTCGGGCCCCCTGTGGAGGCGTCAGCATCAGGGCGCGATGTGTGCGTTCAATAATGAAGCATTGAGATAGGGCTGCCTGAGGGATCAATCCTGCTATCCACTTTGTAAGAAACTGCTCCATGTTGTTGCCTTCACATCCCTCCGGAAAACCCACAAAGCGAAGGTTGTTCCTCCATGCTTTGGCTTCGGCGTCCTCCTCCCTGATCGCCAGATCTTTCGTAAGAGACTCCAGAGAGGACACCCGCGTCTGGAGGGATGCAACTGTATCTTCTGCGGTTGATATGCGAGTTTCGGCTGTTATTCTGTCAACCGCTTTGCAGAGATCTTGGCGGATGAGCATAACATCTGACCCTACTGCCCTGATTTTTGCCTTCAGCGCCACAAGAGACTGCGTTATTGCTGCCATCAATGCAAAAACACAGTTGATGGACAGAATGTAGAACAATGTCATACATTCACCCCAGTACAAGGATCTGGGCCTAAATCCATCATTTTTTTGCACTCCACACCACCCTGGGTTAGACACTGGCTATATGCAAATCAGCTCTGACCCTGTGCCTCATGGGAACAGTCCAGTCCGAACTACCAAGCCATGTCTTTCCCAGACCGGAATCAAGCATCCAAGGACCGGTTTCTGGCTATCAGCCTTCATCAGCCTGGATAGCTTGACTCCAGTGGTGTGGAGAGCCTGGGACTCACGTCTGAGCATCCCCAGCCCACTCGGGGTGAAATTGCAAAAAACACAGTTGATGGACAGAATGTAGAACAATGTCATACATTCACCCCAGTACACGGATCTGGGCCTAAATCCATCATTTTTTTGCACTCCACACCACCCTGGGTTAGACACTGGCTATATGCAAATCAGCTCTGACCCTGTGCCTCATGGGAACAGTCCAGTCCGAACTACCAAGCCATGTCTTTCCCAGACCGGAATCAAGCATCCAAGGACCGGTTTCTGGCTATCAGCCTTCATCAGCCTGGATAGCTTGACTCCAGTGGTGTGGAGAGCCTGGGACTCACGTCTGAGCATCCCCAGCCCACTCGGGGTGAAATTGCAAAAAACACAGTTGATGGACAGAATGTAGAACAATGTCATACATTCACCCCAGTACAAGGATCTGGGCCTAAATCCATCATTTTTTTGCACTCCACACCATCCTGGGTTAGACACTGGCTATATGCAAATCAGCTCTGACCCTGTGCCTCATGGGAACAGTCCAGTCCGAACTACCAAGCCATGTCTTTCCCAGACCGGAATCAAGCATCCAAGGACCGGTTTCTGGCTATCAGCCTTCATCAGCCTGGATAGCTTGACTCCAGTGGTGTGGAGAGCCTGGGACTCACGTCTGAGCATCCCCAGCCCACTCGGGGTGAAATTGCAAAAAACACAGTTGATGGACAGAATGTAGAACAATGTCATACATTCACCCCAGTACAAGGATCTGGGCCTAAATCCATCATTTTTTTTGCACTCCACACCACCCTGGGTTAGACACTGGCTATATGCAAATCAGCTCTGACCCTGTGCCTCATGGGAACAGTCCAGTCCGAACTACCAAGCCATGTCTTTCCCAGACCGGAATCAAGCATCCAAGGACCGGTTTCTGGCTATCAGCCTTCATCAGCCTGGATAGCTTGACTCCAGTGGTGTGGAGAGCCTGGGACTCACGTCTGAGCATCCCCAGCCCACTCGGGGTGAAATTGCAAAAAACACAGTTGATGGACAGAATGTAGAACAATGTCATACATTCACCCCAGTACAAGGATCTGGGCCTAAATCCATCATTTTTTTTGCACTCCACACCACCCTGGGTTAGACACTGGCTATATGCAAATCAGCTCTGACCCTGTGCCTCATGGGAACAGTCCAGTCCGAACTACCAAGCCATGTCTTTCCCAGACCGGAATCAAGCATCCAAGGACCGGTTTCTGGCTATCAGCCTTCATCAGCCTGGATAGCTTGACTCCAGTGGTGTGGAGAGCCTGGGACTCACGTCTGAGCATCCCCAGCCCACTCGGGGTGAAATTGCAAAAAACACAGTTGATGGACAGAATGTAGAACAATGTCATACATTCACCCCAGTACAAGGATCTGGGCCTAAATCCATCATTTTTTTGCACTCCACACCACCCTGGGTTAGACACTGGCTATATGCAAATCAGCTCTGACCCTGTGCCTCATGGGAACAGTCCGGTCCGAACTACCAAGCCATGTCTTTCCCAGACCGGAATCAAGCATCCAAGGACCGGTTTCTGGCTATCAGCCTGGATAGCTTGACTCCAGTGGTGTGGAGAGCCTGGGACTCACGTCTGAGCATCCCCAGCCCACTCGGGGTGAAATTGCAAAAAACACAGTTGATGGACAGAATGTAGAACAATGTCATACATTCACCCCAGTACAAGGATCTGGGCCTAAATCCATCATTTTTTTGCACTCCACACCACCCTGGGTTAGACACTGGCTATATGCAAATCAGCTCTGACCCTGTGCCTCATGGGAACAGTCCAGTCCGAACTACCAAGCCATGTCTTTCCCAGACCGGAATCAAGCATCCAAGGACCGGTTTCTGGCTATCAGCCTTCATCAGCCTGGATAGCTTGACTCCAGTGGTGTGGAGAGCCTGGGACTCACGTCTGAGCATCCCCAGCCCACTCGGGGTGAAATTGCAAAAAACACAGTTGATGGACAGAATGTAGAACAATGTCATACATTCACCCCAGTACAAGGATCTGGGCCTAAATCCATCATTTTTTTGCACTCCACACCACCCTGGGTTAGACACTGGCTATATGCAAATCAGCTCTGACCCTGTGCCTCATGGGAACAGTCCAGTCCGAACTACCAAGCCATGTCTTTCCCAGACCGGAATCAAGCATCCAAGGACCGGTTTCTGGCTATCAGCCTTCATCAGCCTGGATAGCTTGACTCCAGTGGTGTGGAGAGCCTGGGACTCACGTCTGAGCATCCCCAGCCCACTCGGGGTGAAATTGCAAAAAACACAGTGATGGACAGAATGTAGAACAATGTCATACATTCACCCCAGTACAAGGATCTGGGCCTAAATCCATCATTTTATTTGCACTCCACACCACCCTGGGTTAGACACTGGCTATATGCAAATCAGCTCTGACCCTGTGCCTCATGGGAACAGTCCAGTCCGAACTACCAAGCCATGTCTTTCCCAGACCGGAATCAAGCATCCAAGGACCGGTTTCTGGCTATCAGCCTTCATCAGCCTGGATAGCTTGACTCCAGTGGTGTGGAGAGCCTGGGACTCACGTCTGAGCATCCCCAGCCCACTCGGGGTGAAATTGCAAAAAACACAGTTGATCGACAGAATGTAGAACAATGTCATACATTCACCCCAGTACAAGGATCTGGGCCTAAATCCATCATTTTTTTTGCACTCCACACCACCCTGGGTTAGACACTGGCTATATGCAAATCAGCTCTGACCCTGTGCCTCATGGGAACAGTCCAGTCCGAACTACCAAGCCATGTCTTTCCCAGACCGGAATCAAGCATCCAAGGACCGGTTTCTGGCTATCAGCCTTCATCAGCCTGGATAGCTTGACTCCAGTGGTGTGGAGAGCCTGGGACTCACGTCTGAGCATCCCCAGCCCACTCGGGGTGAAATTGCAAAAAACACAGTTGATGGACAGAATGTAGAACAATGTCATACATTCACCCCAGTACAAGGATCTGGGCCTAAATCCATCATTTGTTTGCACTCCACACCACCCTGGGTTAGACACTGGCTATATGCAAATCAGCTCTGACCCTGTGCCTCATGGGAACAGTCCAGTCCGAACTACCAAGCCATGTCTTTCCCAGACCGGAATCAAGCATCCAAGGACCGGTTTCTGGCTATCAGCCTTCATCAGCCTGGATAGCTTGACTCCAGTGGTGTGGAGAGCCTGGGACTCACGTCTGAGCATCCCCAGCCCACTCGGGGTGAAATTGCAAAAAACACAGTTGATCGACAGAATGTAGAACAATGTCATACATTCACCCCAGTACAAGGATCTGGGCCTAAATCCATCATTTTTTTGCACTCCACACCACCCTGGGTTAGACACTGGCTATATGCAAATCAGCTCTGACCCTGTGCCTCATGGGAACAGTCCAGTCCGAACTACCAAGCCATGTCTTCCCCAGACCGGAATCAAGCATCCAAGGACCGGTTTCTGGCTATCAGCCTTCATCAGCCTGGATAGCTTGACTCCAGTGGTGTGGAGAGCCTGGGACTCACGTCTGAGCATCCCCAGCCCACTCGGGGTGAAATTGCAAAAAACACAGTTGATGGACAGAATGTAGAACAATGTCATACATTCACCCCAGTACAAGGATCTGGGCCTAAATCCATAATTTTTTTGCACTCCACACCACCCATGCAGCATTGTCTGGGCCGGTAGAGACCTGGCTCGATGACACCGGCACCTGTGCCCCAGACCCAGCATAGCGATCCAATGTTATCTGCTTGGTGCCCTGCAGCTCGTCTCAAATCATTTTCAATGGCAGTAGTTGGGTGTCGGCCATCTGGGAGATCAGCAGGCGGCCGTGGATGTACTTTAATCCACTGCCGTAATAGTAGTGTCACATGGAGGGCGGGGAGTGCCCACTGGAGTCAATCTGGGTATCTGTTACCTTCTAGGCTTGCGGGAAGGCGGACCCCACACAAGCCAAACCGGATCTTGTCCGGCCGCTTTCGCATGCAGGCACCTCCACACCCCCCTAATGGGTGCCTCCCTCCAGCCCCGCTCCCCCTCGCCGTGAAGCCACAATATGAAAATGCCTCTCCCGGATTGTGGATAAACAAGTAGGTTGGTCCCCTGCACACTTTTAATTGAGTTCAGCCAAGGCTCAGAAAGGCAGGGCACAGTGCAGGCCATCAGTGTTCGTTCCTTCAACTTTCAATATATACGTGGGGGCAGGCCCCACCAAGCACAGTGCAATCGCAGTCCGCAACGAGCAGAAAAGGGCCATGCAAGTACCACCACTATCTTGCACCCCACACACACCCACGCGAGGGGCAACAGAGGAGGCCTCCGAAGGATTTCATACCGGCCACACCTCCACCTCACCATGCTATTGCCAAGCGGAACCCGCCTCAGAATACATGCAGGGCCTCTGGGATTATTGTTTTGCTCCGGGGGGGTACAACTGCAAACAGGCCATCCCCCTTCTCAGAAGCCACGGGGCAATGTGGAGACGCCGCACACTCACTGCAGCGGCACAAGATCAATCTTGATCCGACGATTTATTGGGCCAATGCCATCAGCCCAAGGCTCATCTACTACTGGTTCTCAATAGGGCTGACTCCGTCACGCCACACGCGGCCTATCCCGGCGCCGCCTGCCACGATCACAAGGCCGGCGCTGTTTTGGGCGTCTTTAGCTGCAGGGGTCATACCCAGGGCGCTGCACGTCAGCCTCAACCTTACCTGGGAACAGCATGGTCTGATGCGGTGGGATCCAGCATCGGCACCTCTTAGATCCCTCAGGCACGGCACCATTGAGGTAGACCCCGGTCAGCCGCACCTCCCACAACCACAGCCTACTACGGAGTCGTTGCAGTCCTTCAAGATTTATTTTTTATTTATTTATTTTATTTTAAGAGTTTTATATAGCGCTGGCTAGACCCAGAGGTATCAGAGCGCTTTACATGAGGTTCCACAAAATTACAAGATTACATCAGTTCCAATTTACATCAGTTGCTAGACAATTACAAGAGCATAGAATGCGAGATTAGTGAAGTGTAGAGGGGAAGGGGGTAAGGGTAAAGGGGTAGGAGGGAGATACGGCAGAAAGACGAAGGAAAGTCTGCCCAAAGTCCGGCTGGGTAGGTGACAGTCGAGGGGGAAGTCCCAAAACCCACCTCCTCTAGAGCTATCAGGTAGCTCCACCGGCATTGGCCAAATAGCTAGGTCTCAATGGGAAAACATTTAAAGAACATGGAGTGCAAAATAAATGGAGCGTGGAGGGGGCAAGGAAGGTGAGAAAGGGAGGATAGGGGAAGAGACAACAAGGAGAGACAAAATGAAGTCTGTCTAAAGGCCGACTGGGTAGGTGACGACCAAGGAGGAAGTCCAAGGCCCATCTCCCCTATAGCTAAACCAGGTAGCTCCATCGGGCATCAGACAAAATTGTTCAGTCTCAATACATTGAGAGAGGAGAGAAGGAGAGACATAAATAGAGGGAGGATGCGGGAAGAGACGACAGGAGAGACGAAAGGAAGTCTGGCTAAAGACCGACTGGGTAGATGACGTCCAAGGAGGGAATTCCCCGATCTGTTTCCCCTATAGCTAAACCAGGTAGCTCCATCGGGCATCAGACAAAATAGCTAGATCTCAAATGACAAGGGAAAATTCACAGATAAACAGGGTGGGGACTAAGGGCCAGGACAGGTGAGGGCAGAGGTCAGTAGCAGGAAAGTGGAGAGGAGTAGAGCAGGGAGGGGTAGGGGGTATGTAGTACGGTAAAAGTTTCCATGGATCTGCTTCGGATCATTCAAAAAGCAGGTCCATTCCTTCTCAGGCGCCATCTTGAGGTTAAAACGCCAGATGAGATTTTCGCAGGTATCCTTGTGTTGCTACGACCGGGAGGACAAGGAGGGCTCATCCCATAAAGCTGAAAGGGGTCACAACCCGGGAGCTCAGGCAGTCTACCGGTCAGCAAGCGGGGGAGGCCACCAGCGCCACGTCCATAGAATGCAGGCCGGTAAGTGTGAAGATGCCAGGAAGCGGGGGAGTCCCTGTAGTACCCTCCAACCCAGTAGAAAGCAGCACGGTATCAGCAAACTGCAATGGAGGCAATAGGGCACCCGAGCGCCGCCCCAGTGCCCGTCAGTCAGGTAGGGGCCATCAATATAGATGTCCGGCCAACCCGGCTCCAGGCCCACCATACCCTATTCAATGGTGCACCAGGGCTCACTCACAGTGGTCGGGGCAGTCATCCAGTTGCCACTTCGATTCAAGCCGCCCAGTCCTCCACGGCCAACAAGCCGACCCCGGGGGCGGCCTTGCGCAAGATCGTCGGATGTATCATGATAATCCACAGCGCGGCACAGGCCCAATCCGTGCTCCGCCGGTCCTTACACGTGCCACCGCCAGCCGCCCCAGCAGCGATTCGGCTAGTTAGAAGCTCCACGGGACACACTAGATACAGGGAGTAATGCAGGAGGGGGACTGAGGGGAGGATGTGAGCTGATGAGCAGGATAATAGAAGGATTAGGAGCGGGCCCACGGAGCTCGTTTAAAGCACGTCCGCCATGTTGGACCGCTTGGCCACGCCCTCTGAAATTGACCCTTTTTATGCAAAGTGCCTAGCTGTGGATTGTGAGCCCTAGCTCAGCCGGCACCTTGGGAAACCTAGAAAACCTATACATTTGTGAAACCCTTTGCTTTAATGTCTCTTTGTTTAAATCTCCCCCTCTCCCAAAGAGAAAAGCTGGAAGCAAATGGTCTCCAGTGCGTTCGGTTGCATCAGGGCGCGCCAACGACATTAGATGATGTGGAGGGAGGTGCAAGGGGGCAACGGAAGGGCTTCCACTGCACTCTGGTGGGGGCAACCTGAAGGGCAGCCCATGGTGGGAGTGCCAGTGCTTCCCCATGGGTGGGTGCTAAGGCGGCCAGGAGTACATCTGATTCACATGCCCACAGTGTTGTGGGACGGCTCCCTGCCATCCCATGCACTGAAGGGATTAAGATGTCAAAGAAGATTGACAGAGTGCGATGGCATATAAAGGACATTCAAATCAAGACTACCTAAAAAGTTATCAAACATCTGCTATTTCTAGAACCGTAGTTCTAAGGACAATTTAGGATAACAAAATGTGGTATTGTGTTGACATATATATGAATTTTGTGTTTCTGAGATATTATTCGGCCTATTAGGGGTATTGTCTACAGCAAGTTGCCAGAAATGAAATGCTCATTTTAACTACAGGAAAGGAATTTATAAAACATTACAGGCCTACTTTGTTACCACCGATAAAACTAAATGGAGGTACTATAATACCAGAAGCCTTAAGTTGCATCTAAGAAGTCTCTTCACAACTTCACCATTGTATCTTGTTTTGGGTGCCTAATGTTCAAAATGTAATGCTCATACATTTTTCTTTGTTCATATTTCTTCACAGTGGTTGAATCGCTGCAATAAAAAAGGGATAAAAAATTAAGAAGTATGGTTTTTCACATTCTGCAAAATTAAAGTCCATGCAAAAGGTAGCAAAATGTTTCAGTGACATTTCACTTCTCTCCACTTTAGCTTGAACTTGGTTTTCAAGTGGTACAACATGCTTATTGTACCTAATGAATATTTTTTTGCTGTGCTACAGATACCTCACAGCTGCCCTCCCGCCAAAAGCACCCCTACTTATCTCCTAGCCTCTGCCCAGAGACTTTTACCAGCACTGGAACAGAGGAGCACCTCTGCGCTGAAGGGTTACCGGTGCCGCTCCTCCTTGCAGAGCGCCCACGGCTTCTTTGGCAAACCACCACTCCTCCGACGCTGACAGAGTGTAGCTTGACTCTCCCGTGTGACGGTAAGCACGCCGCCACCGCCTGCAGAACTCCTCTTGCTGCATTCCTTTTTGGCTGCCCATGCCTTCCGCCGACACCCAGCAAGTCAGCCCGGCCCGCAGAATGCAATACTCGCAGCGTGTCACGCACTACTTCGCTTTCAGTCATATTTTGAACAGAAATAATATCCCCACAAAATAAGGCTAACTCCTGCCTCAAACCTAACTGAAACCCCACACACCGAGTGGATTATTCCACCGCGTGAAAAATCCCCATTGGAACGCACAATTATTATGCGTTCCAAAGCAGCGCAGGCCACCTTTTTAGGTCTCGCCTATGAAGTGCGCATGCGCTGCATAGGAGGCCTTTAGCCGCCATTCAGCTCTTTTTCCAAGCACATACTCGTGCTTGTAGCGGCATACAGCTTGCGGGAGTGAGCAGCGGCGCGCCACAAGCACGAGTGTGTGCTTGGAAAAAGAGCAGACTGCGCGCGCATAAGTATTTGTTAATTAACTTTCGGGGCTGCAGGACCGCGCTTGCGTTTCAACGCTTGTTTGCAGTCCAGGCCTTATTGATATTACCCATTCCTTCTCTGCTCTCTCTCTTTGTCTCCTAGTCCCACCCTGCTCCCATCTTTTGTTTCACTATTTGTTACTAGCTGTTCGGCCCCATCTCATCCTTTATTTCTGCTCCCTTCCCTCTGCAGACCATATTGCCCACTCCTGTCCCTCCTCTACCCCCATTTCCTTCTTCCCCTTTGCCGCTCCTCCACTTTACTCTCTCCCCTCGGGTATCCCTGCTCCCCTCCCCATCTCGGTTTCTCTCTCACTCTTTCCTACTCCCTCACTGCTCTTCTGCCTTTGTGTGCTTACCTCTCCTCCACTGCGCCATACTTCCTCTCTTCTCTCCCGTCTTCTCACTGTCAGCTTCCACTCTCCGGCCAGGTCCACTTTTCATTTACTTCCACCTCCCCAACAGCACCACCTGCCCCATCTCTGTTCGTCATGCATCTCCTGCTCACTGCCGTCCTGTCTTACTGTACAGTTGTATCAAAAAATGAGTGATGCCACATATTTTCCAACTCTGTGTAATCAGCTTCTCAATACAGGTTCTTTGCTTTCTGGGACCCCTAGTCCTTGTTTTATATAAAGGGGCTAGGAAAACACCAAGTTCCAGAATGCAATAAAAAATCCTAGACTGGAACAGCTAGTCTCATATGGACCCGAGAAACTTGACAAGGCTGACCTGGGTAATGGGCTTGGTCTTTCACCCCACCACTTTCAAATTTCACTAGCCACTGCTTGGTTTTTCCACTAAGCATCATATTCTACATTAGCCTTAAATGGCAAGCTCAGCAATCGAAATGTCTTGGAATATAGTTAAAAGAAAACCTTGAAGAATTACTGATACACATTAATAAAACAGTTTGCACTAAAATTAAGAACGCAAAAGAATCATGCTCACCTAAGTATATAACCTGGTGTGGGGTAGAATGAAATGTATGAAAATTATGATTTCACACCAAGTGAATTTCATTACAAGCATGTTCCCACTTTAACTCGCTATTTAAATATTTATACGTATAACCTTATACCAGATTTTATCTGGAGAAATAAAGTCAGAATCTCTCTTCCCAAACTAAATATAATAGGAGGAGGGCGCGGGCTACTGAATTGCTGCATCAAACTGCTTTCTTAGTGAGATGAGCTCCTGTTGGATGTACCCGGATAAAATTCTACAACATGCTTTCGCTGTAATCGAAGCTGACATATTAAAACCTCTCTTTATCAATACTTTAATGCTAAACAACATTAAAGTCTCTAATTCATACAATTAAAAGATACAAATAATGCTAAAAGCAACATCTATATTCAAAAGAAATTGATTCATGCTCCATAGAAAAAAATACAATCAACATTTAAACAAGCCTTTGCATAGCCAATAGGTCTAGCTTCTGGGACCTTATAAGTATTTAGTTATGCAGCACAATATCCTTGGTGCAACTTTAACTGTTGCATGGTTAAACACTTATAAGGTCCCAAAGGCGAGACCTATTGGCTATGCCAATGCTTGTTTGCTTTGGAGCATTTAAACTAAATGTTCGCGTTCATGCTGCGGACCGCACCACCCGTCATTCTAAGGGGGGTGGGACGCTCATCTCAAAAAAGGTGTCACCGCAATGAAAAGGTAAGTTGAAGATCCCTGCAACAATTGGCAAACTTGGCATTTTTTGCCAGGAGATTTCAACCACTCGCCAAAACCTTACCTCTGCTGATGCCTGCACACCAACGCTGGCTCTCACACCACCACATACACTTCTTACAACAAACAGCACAAAAATAACCTTCAAGCACTTGTTTTGTTTGCTTTTTGCGCTCTTTGGGAGCACATGCCTTTTTTTGGTCTTTCCTCGCCAACTGCTGCTTGCCTGTTCTCATCATAGCCACCCCCCGCTTTCTCTCTGTTACTCTCCCGACCAAATGCTTTTTAGGTCTCGCCTACGAAGCATGCATGCATTGCATAGGAGAACTTTAGCCGTCATACAGCTCTTTTTCCAAGCACATACTCGTGCTTGTGGCGGCATACAGCTTGCGGAAGTGCGCAGCAGCGCGCAACAAGCACAAGTATGTGCTTGGAAAAAGAGCAAACAGCTGCTACTTAGCGCGGTGCGCGTGCACTCCCCCCCCACTTGTTTTCTCTGTTGTTACTCCCTCTCGCTCGCTCTAGATCCCTTCTGTCAATTTTCTCTCTATAGCTCTCTCCAGTAGTTGCTCTTCTCAGTCTTGCTATCTCTTGTGATTGCCCCTTTCTACATGTCCCTCTTCCTATTGACCCTTATTAGCCCGAGCTCTCGAATATAGCCTTGTAGTCTAGTCTTGGGACTGACACGTAATGGCTTAACTTCCTGACAGGCTTGCACCACTTGATAGGAGCACCCGGCCGAGGCAGGGGATCGGCTTACCCTGAAGCAGTCCTCATCTGAGAGGACTCTGACTCGGTCTTGACTTTGTTGTGACCCCCGCTAAGCCTTTCTGCCGCATGGCTCCACTGGATCCTGCTTGGGACCATGCTTTTCTTTAGGATATGCCCATGCAAATACGAGATGACCTATTTGCGATGGCTCTATTTTTATTATTTTGCAATTGATTTTATTTAGTTTTAATGGTATGGCGCTGTAAATAGTTTTTTCCTATTCTGCAATTCTATGCCCAGCCCACTCTGTGCCCAGCTCCGTCCGTCATTCGAACCATTTACTGCTCAGTGCCCCCGGGGTAATCCTCAGCCCGAGTTCTCCAATATAGTCTTGTAGTCTAGTCTTGGGACAGTCACGTAATGGCTTAACTTCCCAACAGGCTTGCACCACTGATTGGAGCACCAGGCCGAGGCAGAGGGTCGGCCTTCCCTGAAGCACTCTGCCTCTGAGAGGACTCCGACTCGGTCTTGGATTTGTTGTGACCCCTGCTAAGCGGTTCTCCCGCATGGTGCCACTGGATCCTGCTCTGGACCGTGCTTTTCTTTAGGATATGCCTATGCAATTACGAGATGACCTTATATTTTCCAGTGGTCGACACCCCCTACGCTCGCCACACCGGGCTAGTTGATACTACCGCTTTTGATATTCCACACGGTAACATTGACTGATTGCAAGCATTACTTAATAGAATTTTGTTGCGCTACTTACAGTGAGCCTATTCTCTACATAATGGCACATTCTTGATGCTCATTTGGCTTTTCCTCCTTCACGGTGGCCCATATTTACGTGCATTGAGCTTGATATGGTGAATTTTAATTCTTCCTTCTTTATGGCCCATAATTAACGCATATTCATTTCACTTCCTCAATCATTAGTGGACCTACTTATTGTGAAGCGATTTCTACATGCAGTGATTCTCACCTGGCGCTTCTTTACTTGTAGAATCCACTATCCCTTAGTGTATCCTCCAAGCAACTACCTGGGTGGTTCACCCCTGGCTTCCTACCTCTGGGTGAGACCCTACGCCATTTCCTGGACCCCTACACACCCTCTCTCTCTCTCTACCTCTCTCTTTCTCCACCCTCTCTCTCCCTCCGCCACCCTCTCTCTCTCTCTTCCTCCACCCGCTCTCTCTCTACACCTCTCTCTACCACTCCATCTCTCTCGCTCTCTACACACCTCTCTCTACACACCTTTCTCTCTCTACCTTTAAGTGACAGCCGGCGTCTGATAGCACTGCTTGTCCTTTAACATTTTTTTTTAAATAAAGCATTGGCACAGCCAATAGGTCTCGCCTTTGGGACCTTATATGTGTTTAGTTATCCAGTACAATATCCTTGGTGCAACAACATCAAGTGGTGCATGGCTAAACACTTATAAGGTCCCTAAGCAGAGACCTATTGGCTACGCCAATGCTGGTTTTTCATTTGTTTACATCCCCTAACACCCAGCTCCTCCCTCTGAACCTCCTCTACTGCAAACGAAAAAAATGTATGCACAAAACATTATTTACAATGCCAATAGCTTTAACTTTCATAAAGGTGAGACCAATTGCATTGAAAATGCTGGTTACTTTTTTGAGGGACCGGCAGCTGGATTTTGTTACCTGGTAGTTCTTTTTACTTGATCTTTTGCCCATATGTTTTTTCAATTTACAGGTCCAAGATTGGCATTTTTTGTTGTTGGGAATGTTGTTCTACACCACCAAACATTTTTCTTTTATTGCCTGTACTGTTTGCAGATACAGAATAGCATGTGCAAAAAGCACTGGAATGGTAAAATCCTTGCGTAACTCAACTGAAATGCGAAACCTATTGGTTTTGCCAATGCTTGTCCGATTTGCACCTGGTTGAACCTGAACAGCAGGTGTCTAATTCCATGGGAGGCCTACTTTTATTTTGAAGGAAAACTTTTTTCGATATGAATTAGAATATTTACTATAGTTTTTCATGGAATCATTATCTAAATCAATTCACACACAACTATTTAACAATTGCAAGACAGTTAAAGCGCAGCTTAATTAAGAGCAGCTGAGTAGATAAACACAAGCACTTTGAAGCTAATGTAATAACAAACACTACAGACAAAATATTTTTAAAAAAAGTAACTTTATATAAACAGCTGCACTGGGCACATAAAATCTACAAATATTTGATATAATTAAAAACAAATCTTATAGTTTCACAAACAGCTTTCTGAAACTTAGATCGGACTTTGTTGACGAAGAGCTCTGGCGTCTCTGAACAGTGTTCATTCAGGTCTCTTATTAGTGAAAGGGCAAAGTGTCGTTTCTTTATTATAATATGTACTGTTCAGACCTCCTGTGCGCCAAAAGCAGCAAAAACATTCGAAACAAAGGAGGGTTCAAATCTTCTTCTATCAGAAAGTAAATCTCTCTAACTTGGGCATGGGACCAATTCCATTTATGCTGGAAGTCTTCTGTGTCTCATCACCACCTTAGACAAACGCAAGTCATCAGATCTAGTTTTTATTGTGCATTTCAATGAGACTCGACCACAGACATATTCTGGTGCTGAAGCTATTACAAAGGTCCTACCCAGAAAAAAGCAAGTTCACGTCAGCAGGGTTGTGCTGACCTTTAGGAGACTATTTACCCTGTAGGAACAGATTAATTATTCTAAACCCAAGCGCACCAGACAAGCCATTTTACTGTCAGTCATCCGGCAGCCAGATCCTAGATATTTCCCATGGTACAGGAAGCGAAACCACTGCCCTTTCCGTCAGTGTCCTCATGCAGATGCAATACTAAGGCTATTTGTAGGGTGAGACATTACGTGTGAATGGGAGCGCTGTGGCTTGAAAACATTATTGTTTAAAAAAGAATGCAAGGTATTTAACATGGTTGAACATCCCTGTCTAGATCACAACCTAGTATATTGTAAAATAATAAAAAATAAAAAGTGGCGCACTAGTTTAGCTTTCAGAGAGAAAACGTATTCATTATATAATATTTCTTAAAGTTCCTTTAATAATGAATGTTATTTTTGTCACCCAAATGTATGCAATTTAGGCTCAGGTACGGCACCATCCTCTGCTGAACCAACATTAAATGTACATCGCATTTAAAACCAGGGCTTAATTGGTGTTGGTGAAACACCTTCATACACACCTCGGCTTCCACGACCGGGGGGATCTTGGTATAAAGCTTAGACCAGATGGTCATATGAAGACTTCATATACACACAACGTGCTGGGTGGGTGGGTGCTTGGAAAAGTATTCATGTAGAGAACAGTCGAGTAAAGAAATGAGTCTGAAAATGAAATCTCCTTATACTGTTAACAGTAGCACAATTGATCGGAAAGGTTCAAGGTCCTGCGGACAATATGGTAAATAAGCCAGCTCCGTAGAGGGATTTACTCTGCTTTATACCTATACCTGCGCTTTCTTTTCCTCCAATGGTAAAACCTGGATTCAGAAAACGGGTAAACACGCCTTGAACATTTCAAAACGAACTCAGTTTAGAGCAGTAGCATTACAAAAAACGCATCATAGAAGTATCTTAATGTTTGTCTTCACAGATTAAATGCTACAATTCCGGGACCATTTCAAGCACTGCTGGATAAACGATGAGATGGTCAGCCATAGTTTGTAATAAGGTGAAATCTGTTATCTTTTTTCTGCTGTGAATACTTCCATGATCTGGGTCTATTTTTCTAGACCAGAAAAGTCGGGACCCCCTTGGCCGTAATTTCCAGAAATATCGGCACCACTGAAGTCAAAGCCTGGCGTCTAAAACAGGGAAACAAAAAGAGACAGACAAATGTGTTAAGTCATCTTCAATTACACCAACGACTGGAAAGCCCAAAAAGTCTCGCTTTTGGGACCGACTGTCTTTGCCAATGGTTTTAAGCCTTTCTGTACATCATTCTCGTTTTTTGTTTACTGATTTGGATCTTTAAGTTTTTTTTTTTAAAGCAACAGGGATTGCATGGGAGGGGGAAGCAACACAGGCGGGGTGAGGAGGAGAAGCAACAAGCAAGAGAGAAGGGTGTAAGGAAGCAACACAGCGGCAGGCCTGCGGAGGAGTAGCAAATTGTGAGTGAGGAATATGGAACAGTGGGAAGAAGCACGTGGGTCAGAAAGAAGCAACTTGGCAGGAGGGTTGTAAACAAGAGCGAGCAACTAGAGAGGGCAGGGAGAAGTATACCAGTGAATGACAGCAACAAGGAGTGCAGGGGGAGAGACGTATATGAGGGTGATAACTAGAACACACTTGCAATCTCATGGAGTGCTTATCCCCAAAAATATATATATATTAAGTGTTTGAAAAGCTAGCAGAGAAGCTCGTCAAACAAAAAAGAGGCAATGCTCCATGGGAGGCACAAACAAGATTGAGTAGCTGTGACATGATTAAGAAACAAACAAATGAGTGACAGGAAACCCAACCAATGGTAAGCAATGGGTGGGCTCCAAACTATGTATGTTCTTGGTCAGTCCACAATATGTCTTGCAACAGATAGCGCATGCACTGTCTAGTAAGCGCGGCCTAAAAAATGCAGCATTGTGAGCTGCTGCAATTAGATGGAGTAGGTACAACCAATTCAGAAGTAATTACTAGATTTGCTGAAAATGCTACAGAGAAATGCTGGGAGCTAGTGGGGAGAGGCTTTTGCTCGCTCACTACTCCGGGGATCAATTCCAGTGAAGTAGGCTCTTAATGTAGAACATAATGGTACTACAGCACTCCTGCCCTTAAAATCTACAGGCCAATCTCCCAGCTCCCGTACTTGGCCAAAGTGCTGGAACAACATGTCCTCAAAACACTTTCCATCTTTCTTGAGGAACATAGTCTATTACATCCTAGACAAGCTGGCTTCAGAGCCCATCATAGCACGGAGCTGGTGATGCTATCCGTTCTGGGTGAGATGAGGGTCATGGCGGACAAGAAAGTATCGAGTGCCCTGATTTTATTAGATCTGTCAGCGGCATTCGATACGGTTAACCATAAAATCCTCTTGTCCCGTCTTGCTAATGTGGGTATAGTGGGATCTGCATACCAATGGCTTGAATCCTTCTTGACCAACCGGACTCAGAGGGTACAGTTAGGGGATCTGGTATCGATCGCCGGCCCCCTGGTTTGTGGTGTCCCGCAGGGCTCGGCGCTGTCACCCTTGCTTTTTAATCTCTACCTTCAACCATTGGTGGAGATCTTGGCCAAATTGGACTGCCAGGTCTTCAATTATGCAGACGATACCCAGCTACTTGTACGGATCAACAACTCCAGTGCCTCTCAGGCACACGTACAAGAGGTGCTGCGTTTTACAGCAAGTTGGATGATAGATAATTCTCTCAAAATAAATCCTGATAAGACGGAGATCCTGGCCGTTTCTTACATCAATAGTCCTTGGTGTGACCTGTATTGGCCGCCGGAACTGGGAGTCATCCCTAATCCAGTTCTAGTGGTTAGAAGCCTGGGCATTAAAATCGATGCCGACCTCTCTATGAACAATCAGGTGTCGGCGGTGGTTGGCACCTGTACAGGGATATTGAGGTGTTTGCGAAAACTTGTTCTTCTCCTCACTACTAATTCCCTTAAGGTCATTGTTTCTGCCACAATTTTGTCCCGGTTGGACTACGGGAATGCCCTTTACATTGGCCTCCCTTGGAAATTAACAAGTAGATTGCAGGTGGTGCAGAACGACGCGGCACGTCTAATTTTTGACCAACCCAGACGGACTCATGCTTCCCCCCTGCTGGCTAAATTACACTGGCTACCTATTAGGCAACGAGCCTCATTTAAGGGCCTTTGCATAGCCCACAAGGCCATCTACGGTCAAGCCCCAGCTTATATTAAGGATCGGGTGACGTGCTATATTCCTGCTCGGACCCTCCGCTCTTCCGTAGCTTGTCGCTTGGTCAACCCCCAGTTTCACTTGGCCTGCAAAGGCGGCATTGCCTTCTCCACCTTGATTCCATTGCTTTGGAATGACTTACCTGACAGTCTGCGTAAGGAACCTGCCCTCCTTCCTTTTAGGAAAAAACTTAAGACTATCTTGTTCCTGGAGGCACTGACCACGAAATAAACCATTCACTTCAGCCCCGCACATTGTCTGTTGTAATTCTTTCCTCTAGAAGCACGAAGAGACCGGATGGTGAACCAGCGATATACAAAAACTAACAATAACAATCCTGCCAGGGGCAGACAGACCAGATTCTCTCAGGCCACACCCACTGTCTCATACTATTGGACTGTAGACCCCCAAATTCAGTTATTGGCTTTAATGTTTTTTTCCAAGGTATACTATTGTGTGGATGGGTTTTCCGACCAGGTCACAGAATTGGAGGTTGATTACATTGTCTCATTTGTGATTCCATTAGATTTTGATGATCGGATCAAGCAGTCCATTCGTTAAACTGCATACGCACAATTATATTTGACCAGTGCGTGTTCTTTGAAAAACTTCTTTTGCTGGCATAATAACATTTTAACTGCTGTTTTTTGGATCTACAGGTTGTTGTATGGGTGCCTAAGCATGTCATTAAATAGAGGCACAATCCTATTTACTGGGCGCTCCTGGGCTTTCATTTCATTTATTTTATTTTGCGGTCATGATAATATGTTGTTGGATTTCACCTTTTTATTTGTTCACAAAGTGAAGTTGTGTGGGCAGGCTTTTTAACAATGCAACAAAAAACTGGACCTTTGTCAGAAAAATCTACCAGGCAATATTTTGCTGTGTGTGTTCACCACTTTCAAAGCAAATGTCTTCTTTGAAGGTACAACTTAACTGTTGTAAAGCAGCCTGTTCAGCTAGGAAGCGCTTTTTAAATCATTATTAATAATAATCATAAGAATTTGTTTTTTAAAGTGCATACCTACCCTTTGCAGAATGTCCCAGCCCTAGGATTGAGACACAGGAGAAGAAGTTGCCCAGCCTAGAGAGGAGGATCAGTTCAAGCTAAAAAGCCAGGTTTTTCGTTTTTTTTCCCCAGAAGAGGGTTTCGGATGGGGTTTGCCGAATTTCCACAGGCAGAGCGTTACAGGCTTTTGGCACCAAAAGGCTGAAAGAACAGCCTCTTATTCTTGGTCCTTTTGAATTTCGGAATGATAGGTTTTAGGTTCCACTGATCTTCAATATCTCAATGGAACATAGGGTTTTACCATTGATCAAAGATATTGGGGAGCTTGAGATGCAAGATCCTTAAAGCAATAGTACAATTCTTTAAAGGTGACTCTATGCTTCACCTCAGCCAGTGTAGTTTTCTTAGAGTGGGGTCAATAGGTGCTCGATTCGGAAACGTGAGTAATGCTTAGATGCCCGCTTAAGAAACTTGAGTAATGCCCAGGCTGCAGCGTTCTGGACATGCTGCTGCCTGCTTAAGGGGGGACTGGGACACACCCGGATATAGATGGTTGCACAAGTCCAGTCTGGATGTCACCAGAGCCTGAATCACTGTTTTTGGGGAAGCTTCAGGTATGAGACTTTTCTTAAGGATCTCAGCATCCCAAAACACTTCCACGCAAGGGCAGTAATCTGGTCATCAAAGAACAGCTTGTCGTTGAACCAGATGCCCAGATTTTTTACCTTGGTCTTGGGTAAGAGCAGAGGACCAAGGTCATCAGGTCACCTGGCACTGGACCAAATATTCAGGTGCTTGCCGAGGACCTCTACCTCAGAGTTCCCCACATTCAGTTTCAGACAATTTGAGTGCATCCATGCTGCCACTTCTGACAGGCAAGAGCAGAGGGCAGAGGCCAGTGTTGCTTTTTTGTGACAGCGTGATGACAATTTGCGTATCGTCTACGTAAAAAATGATGGTAAAACCGTACCGCTCAATGACCTCTACTAGTGGGCAGACATTACATTAAAAAGAGTTTGGCTGAGTGAAGTGCCCGGGACAACAACCTGTTGCAAAGGGCACACCGTTGACTTGAAACGTTTTAGAGAGATCTGGAAGGTGCGCCCTGACAGGAATGAGGCCAGCCAGCGCAACAAAGTGCTGCTGATGCCATAGTTCCAAAGCCTCTTTATCAGAATGTTATGAGAGACAGTGTCAAAGGCGGAACTGAGATCTAACATTAGGATAGCCGCTTTGTACTCTTTGTCCATGATCTGGCAGGCTGATTCAGAGGCCAGTAGCTGGGCAAATTCGGGATTGTGGGAGGGGCAGAAACCAGATTGGGTCCCATGCAGAAGGTTGCTATTCTCCAGGTGGCTATAGAACTGCATATTCACATGCTTCCCTGCAATTTTTGAAAATAAGAGCAGCAGTGATATAGGTCAGTAGTTTTCCGGCTTGGCCAGAACAAGGAGAGGTAACAAAACAGCTGCATGTAATTTTATTAATATGCCTTTCTTTTTCTTCTCTTACAGGATTGGATTTTGTATATTTCATATTGAAAACTGTAAGCTACAACGGCATCAAAGATAATAAAATTCCTCAGCTATAAGCAAAAGTGTGTGTGCTTTACTAATAATAGTATGTGTTTATGCTTCTATGTAACAAAGCTATGATCTGTAAGCAGTAAATAGTGTGTGCATCCTGTTGCTTCTAATTGATTTGTGTTTTGAGAGGACTATATTTGGCCTCCAGCTGATTAATAATTTTGTATGAAAACATTTCTGACAATCATTTTGCAAAATATATGTACAAATTCCCAGATTCTGAGGATTACTGGGTTCACCCCATGTGAATTTATTGGCACTGAAACAGGAGGCGATGGGCTCAACTTCACAGTGCAAGTCTCTGGAGCCAATGACCCAAACTGAGGCTTGTGCCCAGAAAGAATTGCTTGACCACACAGTGCATTTGGCCCGCAGCCCCCCCCGGCTCATAAGGAGAGACTGGTTAAGTACCAGGGAGCATCTGCTGCTTGAGGGTTCCTCACCCACACTTTGAGCTTAACTCAATGGTCAACAGTCTGTGGAGGAGAAGAAGATTTAGCCTCCATAAGACCATCATCTTCTTTGGATAGTGACAAATGAAACAGTCTGAAATAGGTTGTCTAGTACCGAGGAAAAGACAGCCTGAGACCTTATACTTTGACATTCCTCAGGGTTACTATCACCACTTGCACAGACCTAGTCAAGATAACTTCCATGTGGGATGGACTACAAAAAGGTGGTTTATGATCTCATTGGTAGAAAGGATGCTTGTGACCGTGTAAAATTGTTAAACGGTAACATAATTATTTTTGTTAACTTAGCCTCTACTTCTCTTCCAGTTTGTCTACCAACCCCCATTTTGTGTCCCTGCGAGGACTTTTTGCAAAGTTAGAAGTTACATGTTCACTGAAAGCTAGTTGTGCACGCAAATGTTCCTATCTACACGCCCACCAACGCCTGTAACCTCCCTTGCCTATTTACAAAGAGGACATGGGAGGGGGTTTATCAGGATTCAACAGTTCAGCATGTAAGCATTATACAAAGGGGTTGTGTAAGCAATATGTAACAATGACAAAGGGGTTTTAGTGCTTGTCTTACTGTACCAACATGTATAAATACTGTGTTTTAACCTAAACTTGTTAGCCCCCTCCCATGGGCACTTTCAGTGTCTGAATGATGAAACTCCTCTCATGAGTGAAATAAACGTGTATTCTGTTTCCACTCCAGTGTTGATCCTCATTCTGTGAACCCGTAGACAAAGGGTGTCCCTGCACCAGTGAGACTGATAGGAATCTCACTTCTACACAACTATCAAGACTTCATACTTTCCTAGTAACTCTTCTTCCCAATGATGAAATCCTGTGTCAGCGCATGGTTACTTTGCATGCAAGCTAGGTATTTCGATAGGGATCTAGCAACAGTGGTAGAACACAGATTGGAAGAACGCACCAATTACTCTTGGCCCTCAAACAAAAATCTGTGATTGCTGGAGAATCCGGATCCAATCCTCACTGTTTCACATAAATATAATGAAACAGGCAAGGGAATGCATATCACAAGAGAAAGAAGGCTACCTCTTAAGATGTACTGTACCAGCTGACCAAGCCCTCACCCGAGGTCTTGAAGCAGTTTCTAGTCTTGATACCATGGGACATGACAGTCAAAGTTGTAAATAAGAAAAGACCAAGGTATAAAAGCATTTCAAACTTCTATAGCCATTTTCTCAAATGGTGCACATATTTTTGCTAATATGTGTACTTGGTCCATTCCAATTTCCTTTGTCTCAACAGTAACTTTGCCTGTAAATTCCATCTGTTACAATTATTTTCAAAGTCTGCCAAAGGTGGTAAAATATTTATTCTTACAAAAATGTTTCAACCATAGGCAGAACATCTTGTGTTCAAAACAACAGTGTCCAGCACCTGAACCAAAAAGGCCTGCATGCCAAAATTTCAGTTACTCTCTAAGGCTCTCCTTGAGGTGTTTCTCTAACAGTGCTCACTGCACAAACAGGAATTCTCTGTGGTTGAAAAGGTTTGCAGTCAGTAACATTTTTATATGCTTAGTATAGTGAAGCATCAGAGGCACAAAAGTAAAGTGGAATGATTCTATGGAGTATACACTCTTAAAACTTTGTGTATAGCCTTACAAAGAAGGCATGTTTAGAAAAGCTCCTGAATACACACAAAACCTAAAATGATGTATGTTAGACCTGGCATCCTTGGCGTGGTTTCCCCCTAACTTTTTGCCTTGAGACCCAGTTTTTGCTGGCCTTATGACTTTGCCCACTTTGCTAACATGCTTGTATGTTTGACTCAAAACATGGTAACATTGGCTTACCCAATTGACATATTTAATTTATTTTGTAAGTCCTTAGTAACGTGGTACAACATGTGCCCAGGGCCTGTAAATTAAATTATACTAGTGGGCCTGCAGCACTGATTGTGTCACCCACGTAAGAAGCACCGTTAACATGTCTCGGGCCTGCCATTAGAGATCCTTTGTGTACAGTTTTAAACTGCCATGTCGACCTGGCAAAATAAATCTTTAGCCAGGCTCAAACCTTCCTTTTTAATATATATGTCCCCCTGGACAGCCCAGAGGGCAGGGTGCATTGTATTGAAAATGCTGGATATGTACTTTTAAGTTTTACATGTCCTGGTAGTGGAAAACTCAAAGTTGTTTTTCACTACTGCAAGGCCTATCCCTCCCATAGGATAACATCGGAGGTGCCTTATTACATATTATGAGTAATTTCCAAATTGGAAGAGATAACTGGTTCATGTTTGGTGTCTCTGGAATCCTAATTGAAAATCTTAAATTATGGTGAAGTCAGCATTTAAATTACAATTTTGAAAATGCCACTTTTAGAAAGTAGAATTTTTCTTTCCTTAGCCATTTGTTGCTTGCAGCCTGTCTCTTGATGGACCATCACTGGCAGGATGTGAGGTAGGAGCTGGGCACAGCCCTATTTACAATTGAATAGGATGTGTCCTGTCTCCTCACAAGGGGCTGCATGCCCCCTGTAGTTAGTCATCTGTGCACTTCAAAGGCATGCCTCTAGAAGCTCCTCCAAACTTCGGAGGCACAACTTTGTATACATGAAGAACCTCAGACACCACCATTACAGAACACTTCTGGACCGGTTGATGCTCCGCCAGCAAGGAGTGCTGTGCTGCTACAAGGACTGCTACTCTGCTGGACTGCTTCTCTGAAGGAAGTGCTGCCTGCTGTCCTCTTGCCTGGGGAAGAAGAACTGGACCTGCAATCCATCTTTAACCCAGCACCTCAGAGTGATTCAAAGGGCTAGTCTGATGGGTTCCTGACCTGAGCCTCGGGGACATAGAAGGCTCCCCACCAGCTCCTGGACCGGTCTTCTGTGAGTTCCTGGCCCCCCAAGAGGTGTCCCTCAGGTACTGGAACCTTGATGTGTCTCAGCGGGCTCCTAATTCAAGCTTTTGGCCTCTTCACAACAACGAACAGGCCTGTTTGCACCAAAACTGCACCGCTCACACCGTAAACAGAATGAGCAGCTGCTAGCCCCTCTCTTTGCACAGCAGCATCGATAGCCCATGAGATACCGCCAAAGCAAAACTCCAGCTCATCCGCAAACGACGCCCGGCCTGCTCTTCGTGTCACCCGGACTGCCACCCGCGACGCTCTCCTTGCTCCTCACAACCCTCTCCAATGCGAACAGGACTCTTGGCACAACATTTGAGAAGATAAACCTTCGGCAGGACTAATCTGGGTCTGTATCAAATGCATGCTTCATCGGGGTTAGCCTGAAGTTTGACTTTGACCCGGCCTGGCGCAACCAGATAGGTGTGGTTGGTGTGTTATACTTTTAGGAGCTATATTGCATTTTTTTCGTTAAAAATCCATAACTCAGGTTCTACTGATTGGATTTTTGTAATGGCGGTCTTGTTTTAGTTATTAAAGTAAGCTCTATTCCTCTAACATGTTGTGGGATCTTTTTGTTTGAAGTGTTGCACAAATACTTTACCCACTGCCTCTAAGTTAAGCTGACTGTTGTGTAGCATGCTACCAGGGGGTTGAGAACAGGTGAATTTGGGGTTGCTTGCGCCTTTCCCGGACTAGAATTGTGGATGCTGCTTGACCAGGGCACACACCCCAGTCAACCAGTGACCCAATTTATAACAATTGACTTCCTCAATACATGTTTCTTTTTGTCTCTCAACCTGCCATTTACTCAGTTGAAAACTCTTTAAGGTAGCACAAGGTTAAGTAGGAAAAACAATCAAGAGTTGTACATGCTGGCAGAAAGGTGCTAATAAACATGTCTAGTAATATTGATGGACCTTAAAGGTCCCTGATTCAATTCAGATACAAGTCCAGATTTCCCTCTACCGTTATGAAGGTACTCCTCCCACCAAATTTAGAGATAACCGCCAGCCCTGCTGTCATTTCTGTACATTGAAAGGAAGCTCTGTCATGGCAATTCCTTTCAAAGTACTAAATGGTTGGTGTAAGGCTGCAGTTGGTTCTGACGGCCTGACCCAAAACTATTGACAGTCTTTTATTTTTCAAAAACAAAACTTTCAAAGTGGGAGTTTGTTTTTGAAAAACAAAAAACTAATGACCCCCACAACCTGGGAGATGCCTCCCAGGTTGTGGGTATTATCATTGTTTTTTTCCTGTCCCTCACCACCAAGCTTCTCCTGGCGATGGCGGACATAAAAAAGGCATTACACTGGCCACCCTAAATGGGGCATACAGTGTAATATCCTTACTCTGATGGCTTCCACTCCGTCGGGCTGTTTTAGAAAGTATTTCTTCAACAGAGTAGGGACCCAGTCAACAAAATCCTTAAGGTCTTCCCATCTCTAAATGAGGTGGGCAAACTGTGTTTGGTGGGAAGGGTATAAAATCGCATTTGTGACAGAGTATCTTGTCTGCCAAATTCGAACTCGTGCCCCTTGTATATTTATAGCATTCAAGGTGAATAAGAAAACAAGTTACTTACCTGTAACTACAGTTATCCAGTATTGGTATCTTTCATAGATTCACATGCCTGAATCATTCCCCGTCGCTGAGGCGGGAGCCCCACGGTAAAAATATATATACAAAAGCAGTGCCTTATTAAGAACTGTAGTAGGCTAAAAAGAAATAAGGGCCCAGAAGGCGCAAAACCTAGTAGCCTATCTACCTCATTATATGAAAGAACTAAAAAAATAGTTCCAACCAATCAGCTGCCAGCACCCTCTAGAACCTTCCCAGCAGAGGCCGTTCTCCTCAGATTTTCTTAGCATAATTGGGAAGCAGGGATCCCAAATAAAGAACTGTCTCGCCGGGGAGGAGGGTGGGTGCATGTGAATCTATGAAAGATACCAATACTGGATAACTGTCGTTACAGGTAAGTAACTTGTTTTCTTATCCAGTATTCGGGTATCTTTCATAGATTCACATGCCTGAATCAGAATAGCAAGCAGGTCGCCAAATAGTGTTGTTTGCGGACGGTGGGAGACAGAGTGTATATACTCCCAAACACATCCAGGAAGGTTAGAATATTAATAAGGTATACAAAACGGTTTACAATGAATACTGTATGTAAATTAACCATACTTTTGCCATAATAGACATCAATTAACATCTGTTAACATAACACACACACACATATATATATATATATATATATATATATATATACAGCATCAAAGACAGTATAATTCTAACCTTAATGAAGAAGATGTTGACGAACAGCTTGTCCCACAGCTGCATCGTCCTTCGACGCAGATTGTAGGCAGTAGTGTTTCGTGAACGTGTGGACATGCTTCCATGTCGCAGCACGGCAGATGTTTTCTAATGTAACACCAGCAAATAGTGCCATAGAAGCCGCCATAGTCCTGGTGGAATACGCTTTGACCTTTCTCTGCAAAGGTTTGTTGGCTTTGTCATGGCAAAATTGAATAACAGAAGCAATCCATCTGGCTATAGTTGCCTTCGTTACAGCATGTCCCAGTGTGGCTTGACCACAGGCGACAAATAATTGATTGGATCGCATGATTTCTTTAGTTTTCTGTAAATAAAATTTAAGACAACTCTTGACGTCGAGAGAGTGTAAAGCTCTTTCCGTCGGCGTGACTGGGTCCGGAAAGAAGGTTTTAAGCGTTACAGACTGATTTAAATGAAATTGAGACGGTGCTTTAGGGATGAATTTGTGATTTGTCCGTAGAATCACGTAATCTCTAGTGAAATGCAAAAAGGGTTCTGAAATGGTGAAGGCTTGAATTTCACTAACCCTTCGGGCTGAAGTAAGAGCTAATAAAATTGCCACTTTCCAGGGTAAAAATTTGAGCTCAGCCTTGTGAAAAGGTTCAAATGGTCTTCTCATTAGCGGAGACAAAACTGTGTTTAATTCCCACTCCGGAGGTGGCGGACGTATCGGGGGAAAAACTCGAAAAAGTCCTTTTAAAAATGGTTTGATAAGTGATGAAGAGCAAAGTGAAGGTTTGTTAGAGTTCTTTTGGAATCTCAAAATTGCAGCGAGGTGAACCTTGATAGAGAAGACAAGCCCGCTTTGGCCAGAGATAGCAAATAGGGAAGGATATCCTCCGCTGGAGTCTGGATTGGATGAATATCACTTGCCTCACACCAATGACAAAATCGTTTCCACTTTAAGCGATACGTCCTGACTGTACTCTGAGCACGAGATTAGGATAGAATTTCACGACAATCCTGAGATATTTTCAGATCTTTAAATTCTAAGAAGTCAGGAGCCATGCGTGCAGGTGCAGCGACTGTGGATCTGGGTGTAGTATTTGACCCTTTTCCCTTGTCAACATCGTGAGTGTTGGAACTAGACGAACAGGATGTTCCTGTGATAACAGAAGTAGTTCCTGAAACCAATATTGCCTTGGCCAGCGGGTGCGATCAGGATGAGACGGCAACCCTCCCTCTTCATCTTTTAAAGCACTTTTCGGTATCAATGATGTTGGGGGGAAAAGCATACGCATAAATCCCTGACCATCGCGTGGACGGGGCATTCCCTCTTGATCCCCGTTGAGGGAATCTTCTGGCATAATATAGGCATTTGCTGTTCTCCCTTGTCGCAAACCGATCTAGAGTTGGCCTGCCCCAAATGTGAAAGATCCTTTCCAATTGCCTCTGCTCCAGCTCCCACTCGTGACATCCCGATAGAGATCTGCTGAGGGTGTCGGCCAAAGTGTTCTGAAGCCCCTTGACATGTTCTGCTCTTAGGGTTATACTGTGTGCTGTAACCATTCCCACAGCTTCCTGAGCCTCCTGCGATAGAGATAGTGACCTCGTTCTCCCCTGTTTGTTGATGTCATACATGCTGGTCGTATTGTCGGTACGGACCAGCACTGAGGAGCCCGCAATCCTCGGGAGGAATGCCTGCAGAGAGAGAAAAATGGCCCGCAGTTCCAAACTGTTGATGTGTTTTTGCTGGTATTTGTGGGACCATCTTCCCTGAATCTGCAAGCCCTAAAGATGGCCTCCCCAGCCCTCCATGGATGCGTCCGTTGTTAGAACGAATTCTGGGGAAGTTGTCAAGAAAGTGAGGCCCTGGGACAGGTTTGTCTTTTGAGACCATCAATGGAGCGAGCGAATCATGAGCGATGTCACCCTGATGGAGTCGTCGAATGATCCTATGGCTTGTTGCCATTGCAGGTGCAATTCTTCTTGCAGAGGTCTCATTATGAGTGGTGCCAACGGAAACAGGTTTATTGCAGACAAGCACATCCCCAGAAGAGAAGCGAATGTCCGGACAGAAAGTGACCTTTTTTAGATCGACCTAGCTAGGCTTTGCAGTCTTAGTTGGCGATCTTCTGATAAGAATGCTTTGTAATGTATGGTATCCAGTCTTGCTCCCAGAAAAGGTATCACTTGGAGAGGCTGTGATTGTGATTAACTTTCGTTGAGAGGGAGTCCCAAGCCCGAAAAGAGATGTAGGCATGTTGAAATAGCCTCTTCCGTTATTCTTTCCGAAGGACCCTTGAGCAACCAGTCGTCGTGGTAAGGAAACACTTGTATTCCTTGAGATCTCAGAGCTGCAGAAACCGGTGCTAGGCATTTCGTGAAGATCCTTGGTGCTGATTTCAGTCTGAACTGGAGTACCTTGAACTGAAAGTGGACGCCAGCCACTGTGAATCGTAGGTATTTGCGATGTTTGGGATATATAGGGATATGGAAGTATGCGTCTTCCAAGTCCAGAGGAGCCATAAAATCTCCTTCGTTGACACAACTTAAAACTTCGGCAAGCGTCACCATTCGAAAACTCGGTTTATTCAGAAACTTGTTGAGGTTTCGAAGATCGAGAATCGGGCGGCACTCCCCTGATTTTTTCTTTATGAGGAAGAAGCGAGAGTAGAACCCTCTTCCTTTCTGCGACAAAGAAACTTTTTCTATCGCATTCTTGCGGAGCATGTTTAAGGCTTCTTTGAACAGTAAGTGAAGATGAGGGGGAGGAGGACCCTTGGGCGGGGTCGTAGGTGGTTGCTTGATGACCTTATGTACTAGGTCGAGGACCCACTGATCTGACGTGATCTGTTGCCACTGGTGAAAGAAGGCCGAGATCTTTGCGCCCACAGGGAGGGAGGGAGAGAGAAAGGAATGACTGGAGTCCTGCTGGACTCATTGCTTCCTGTTGGAATCGCGACCTTGGTTGTTTGACCGCCTTCTTCCGCCCTGACGAGAGAAACTACCAGAGGCTGATTGTCTATATGACGTTTGATAGTAAGGCTGTTTGTATTGCGACTGGTACTGCCTGTTCTGCTGATTGTGATAACCTCCCCTGGATGTAAAGCCACGAACTCTGGCTCCTCGGAAAGATCCCCGTTTGTACTGGAGAGCAGCCAATGATTTTGCAGTATCTGTATCAGTATTTATGATTTTAAGACCTTCATTCCAAATGTAGTCTAGAATTGCAATCGCTCTTGTAATTTTTCTATAATCCTCTTTAAAATCATGCAAAAAGCAGTCAGACTGCTCAATAGTGACTGGTAATTGGAATCTAGTCACAGCTCGTTGTATGAGGTTGTGGAAGCCGCCGATATCCTCAGGAGGAGAATCTGATGGCTGAGGAATAGGTGGAGAGGGCATGGGAATGATGTAATCATCCCAAGGATCCCCATCACCAGTGTTGTCGGGTAATTCACCCTCTTCGATATCTTCCTTGTCCGAGGATGAAGTATCATGGTGCCCTTGCGGTGCTGACCCGGAGGGTTGCCTTAGAGAACTAGGAACCTCCACCTGAGGTAGCGATGCTGGTACTTCAGCCGGTGCGGGAGGCAAAACAGGAACAGCCGTTTCTGAAGGAAACCTTTGTCGATAATCAGCAAACATGGCCTGTAGGTCTTGTATCAAAGAAGGAGGAAGATGACTGGTCTCTCCTTGATGCGAACCCCTTCTGGGATGTCTCGGATAAGGGGTAGAGAGATCTTCCTGGTAAAAATGTTCTTGGAAATCTTCTTCGTCTTCATCATGTTGGCATTTTATTCGTAGTTCTGAGGGATGGCGAGCTATGCCGAAAGGACCCTCATCATCCGACTCATCTTCCACATAAGTCTCCAAAATATGCGATGACAGTAACAGAGAGATATTGCTGTAGTCTTGCCTGTGGTAGGTTTTTATCTTGAAGTGAGTATAGGAAATAGGCATAGCCTGTGACACTGGAGGAATCGCTGTTGATCAATTCTTCGTCGATAGGCTCTTCGTCGACGATGTCGTCGTCGTCAACAGGCTCTTCATTGAGGGTGTCGTCGCCGTCGACAGGGTCTTCGTCGACAGGCTCTTCATCGACGATGTCATTGTCATCAACGGGCTCTTCGTTGACGGTTTCGTCGCCGTGGTCTTTGTCGACAGGCTCTTCGTCGACGGTGTCTTTGTCGTCGTGGGAACTGTCGTCGAGTAACTCTACGTCTAAGCTGTCGTCAACGGAGGTTTAAAGGACGAACTCTTTGTCGACGAGTCCTTCGCCACACTAGATTTCTTTTCAAGTAGATATTTTAGAAGACACAATAGGTGATGAAATAGCCATGGTAGAGACCGTAGTTGTAGAAAGAGGAGCAGCAGAGGTCACAGATACCGTATGAGAAGACACCAGAGAAAGGGTTTTGATCTGGGCTTTACTCACGGTTCTGGCGGTTGATGGCCTCTTGGAAATCTTAGAGGACGGAGACAAAGCTGATCCAGAGGGAGGAATGGGAGACCTCCTTGACTGGTCAGAAGCTTCATGAGCAGCCTTGTGGTGCTTGCTTCCCTCAGAAGAGGAGCTGTCGTGGGATCTAGCCCTCTTGCTAGACGTTGAAGCCCGGTCATCCTCCTCAGCAGACGAGGATTTCAGCCATAAAAGCAACCCTGCTTCCCTGTCTTTGATGGTTTTAGCAGGGAAGGTTCGGCATATCCTACAATCCTTAACTACATGGTTAGGATGTGGAAAGTAGATTAAGTCCTTGTGCTGATCATCTACATGGACCCTCTTCTTATCACAGGTCCTGCAGGCTCTAAACAGAGCTTATCCTCCTCAGCAGACGAGGATTTGAGCCATAAAAGCAACCTTGCTCCGTATCTCTGATGGTTTTAGCAGGGAAGGTTCGGCATATCCTACAATCCTTAACTACATGGTTAGGATGTAGAAAGTACATGAAGTCCTTGTGCTGATCATCTACATGGACCCTCTTCTTATCACAGATCCTGCAGGCTCTAAAGAGAGCTTTCTTGTCAGACATTTTGAAGGGTAAAGGATGAAGAAACTGAATAGGCACTCAGGGAGACTCCCTTCCACACGACGTGCGTGAAAATCTGAGAACTTCCTCTGCCCAGAAGGTTCTAGAGGGTGCTGGCAGCTAATTTGTTGGAACTATTTTTTAGTTATTTTCATATAATGAGGGTAGATAGGCTACTAAGTTTTGGGCCTTCTGGGCTTCTTTTCTTTTCAGTCTACTACAGTTCTTACTAAGGCACTGCTTTTGTACATATATTTTTACCGTGGGACTCCCGCCTCGGTGACTGGGAATGATTCAGGCATGTGAATTTATGAAAGATACCCCAATACTGGATAATTGGGATACAAGCAATGATTCAGCCAAAGTGTATAACTTTCCTCTCGTTGACTTTGGGTATTTTTTGCCCTTAGAACCTCTGGTAAAAGCTAAAACTCTAGAAAAAGTTGACCTATCAAAAGCACCGCAGCTTGGTATTTTATTGTGATTCCTCTGAGTAATGCGCTGGCACAGAAGCCAAAAACCATTTGCAAAGAAATGGCTATGGGCACATTATTCAACGTGAAATGGAGGGAGATGAAAGTGTTAAAGGAACACTTATCTTCTAAGGGACAGGGAACACAATCAACTAAAAGCCCAATGTCAATACCTAAAACAGGGGAAATTCCTCCTAGATCGTAAATACCCTGCATTGCGCAGTATACCGCGAATCATCTCTTGGGAAGAGAACCTGACGCAGAGCAGGAGGCAGCTAGATCCTGGAAACGAGAAAGGAGGATCAGAAAGTCAGTGGTTTAAGTGAAATACATGTTGAGAACTAAAACATTTTTAGGCAAAAGACTGGGGAGCGCCTTTCATAAAAAACGAAGAGTTGAGGTCTAAAATATACATTCTGTACACCTCAGGGCAAAGCTTTGGGAATGCCAGTTTTAGGGGTCTAAGGAGAGAGTGGCTGTCAAACACTGGGCATTATGGATTAAGGATAGACTCCGAAAGGGGGGTTTGAGGGAGAGTGTTCATTCTCGGCTGACTCCATATAATTACGGACACAGTTTTTAGTACTGGAATTTTATGTGTGAGCTAAAATGCATTCTAGATGCTATGGGGTTGATTTGCTTCCACTGAACTTGATTTGCTAACATCTTGTGCAAGCGCTAAGGAGAACACTCGCATTGCTGCAAGCAGTGATTTTAAAACTGTTGTGTTGTGTTGACTGTATTTTTAAAAAAAACTGTTATTCTTACGCCTTATTCACACGCTGACTCCCCGGTCCACCGCAGCATTGTGCTGTTTGATGTGGAGGGAGGTAATCGCGTCCTCACTTCCTGGTCTCGCCACGCTGGGCGGCCATCTTTGGTGGGTGACGCTCTAGTCTTTGTCCTTCCCCCTGACTACAAAAGGGCTCAGAGCACTCGCGCACTCTGTTGATTTGCTAACATCTTGTGCAAGCGCTAAGGAGAACACTCGCATTGCTGCAAGCAGTGATTTTAAAACTGTTGTGTTGTGTTGACTGTATTTTTTAAAAAACTGTTATTCTTACGCCTTATTCACACGCTGACTCCCCGGTCCACCGCAGCATTGTGCTGTTTGATGTGGAGGGAGGTAATCGCGTCCTCACTTCCTGGTCTCGCCACGCTGGGCGGCCATCTTTGGTGGGTGACGCTCTAGTCTTTGTCCTTCCCCGAATCTATTTATATCTCGGTTCTCTCGCGCAGCGGTAGCGCCGAAGAGGCGCCAAAGAGAAGCCAGTCTGCGCCAGTCCGCGTCCAGACGCCTCCAGCTTCCTGTTTCTCTTTTGGCCTGTCACCATGGTAGGAAACCGCCTTATTTACAGCTCTTCCTCCCTACATTCGCTTCGTCCCCTCACCAATTCTTTGTGCCTCCAGTCGATCCCTTCGTCCAATACTAGGTCTCATTGCACTTCATGTAACTGGAGTTTATCTCCCGCGTACACCGACAAACCTCAACCCTTATATAAGTGGAGAATGTTTCTCCTTAACTGTCGGTCTTTACCAAAACACCACACAGATCTTTCCATGTTGATAGAAGAGTTACATCCTGAGGTTCTCTTCTTGACAGAAACATTGCTTCAACCGGAAAACGACCCTTCCACTGTGTGGGCGACACCTGAAGGCTATACCATGAAACGCCTAGACCGCCAGTCGGGTAGAGGCGGCGGACTCGCCATCATATATAGACACTTTTAAATGCCGCATCACCTCATCCACTATATCTACGTGTGAGAGTTTTTACTTCACTCTAGAATTTTCGCCCACCACCTCATTTTCTGGCATGCTGGCCTATCGCCCTCCTGGCGCCCTTAGTAACTTTGTCTCCAACTTGACAGACATGGTTGCCAGCGCCCTGCTTTCCACAGCAAATTTCACTTTGCTGGGGGATCTCAATCTGCACCTAGATGACCCGGGCGATTCTTCAGCCAACAGCCTCAGGTTTAACCTTCAGGCTGTTGATCTTCGCCAAAAGGGCTTTCTTGCGACTCACAATAGGGGACACCTTTTGGACCATATCTATAGCAACTTGGATAATCTGAAAGTGGAGACTCCCATCCCCCTCCCATGGACAGACCATTTTTTAATACCTTTTATCTGGTCCATAAGCCCCCCCCTATTTTTCATAAGCCTAATAAGCACTGGGGAAGAAAATGGTCCTCTCTTCCGCTCCCTGAGTGGGAACGTGCCCTTGCCGAACATCCGCCTCAGAGGTCCACTAACCCCAGCATCTCCACGACCAACTTCGACAACTGGATCTCTAGCACCCTCGACCAAGTGCTCCCCTGCACCCCCTTAAAATCAATAATAAGATCCAAGGTTGTCCCATGGTATACACGGGCCCTTAGAACCATGAAACAATCATGTCGCAGACTCGGGAGAGCGTGGAGGCAGGACCACTCTCAACAGAGGAAGGCTGATTATAG
Source organism: Lissotriton helveticus (assembly GCF_964261635.1). NCBI lineage: Eukaryota > Metazoa > Chordata > Amphibia > Caudata > Salamandridae > Lissotriton > Lissotriton helveticus. The sequence continues at coordinate 898,246,627 of NC_136068.1, read as the reverse complement.
AGCCGCCATCAAGCTGTATAAGAGGGAAATTGCCGCCACTCAATCCCGCTTCTATGACGTGAAAATCAATATGGCTGCCAATGCGCCTAAGGAAATTTTTTAAATTGCCAAATCTTTAATATACCCACTCCCTGAGCGACCATCATCAGACGGCGCACAAACCCGGTGCAATAATCTTGCTACCTTCTTCTCCCAGAAAATCCAGGCTATTTACTCCTCATTCATCACGGGCGATGACAATAACAAACCCATCCCCCTTCCGGTTTCCGATCCCTCCACCCCCTGTATACTCGAAACATTTCCTTCCCTTGACCCATTATCATTAGATAAGCTGATCCCTAAAATCACCTTGGGATCTCCTAATGACCAGGCTCCCCCCCACGCTCTCATTAAGGTCTTAGATGTCATTCGTCCGGTCATCTTAGACGTCCTTAATGCCTCCATCGCCTCCAACACCGTCCCGCCTCCTTGGAAGTGTGCGATGGTTAAAGCTTTGTTGAAAAAGCCTACGCTGGATCAGAACAACTTGGCCAACTACCGCCCCATCTCTCTACTTCCTTGGATGAGCAAGCTACTTGAGAGGCACGTGAATAACATTTTAGTAGACTATTTTGAGTCTAATAGTCTGCTCCGTTCCTCTCAGACAGGGTTCCGCCCGCAGCACGGAACCGAAACTGCTCTTTTGGCGGTGACGGAAGAAGCCAGAGCTGTGCTGGACCAGGGAGGGAAGGCTGCCATCATAGTACTCTACCTCAGTGCCGCGTTCGACACGGTCAACCAATCTACTCTTTTACATCGGCTGAGTGGGTTGGGCGTGTCGGGCGCGGCCCTGGAATGGCTTACCTCCTTCCTGGACAGCAGATTCTTCCAGGTGTTTGAGGGTGAGTCGGTCTCACCTAAACATCCTCTAAGCTGTGGAGTACCTCAGGGTTCATCCCTGAGCCCTACTCTTTTTAATGCTTATATGGAGCCCCTGGAGGGGATAGTCCATCCCTTCGGTGTGCGTATTGTCACCTACGCAGATGACACCCAACTGGTGGTCTCATTGGACCACTCCGCGGGATCATCTTCCACCCTAGGTCCTTGTCTAGAGGCTGTTGCCAGATGGATGCAATCCTCATTTCTTAAGCTTAATGGGGAGAAAACAGATATAATGCTGTTGGGCAATCCCCCTCCATCTGCCCTAGCATCCATCTGGCCTCCATCTCTTGGCCCGCCTCCTCTTCCCAAACCCCAGATTAAGAGCCTGGGAGTCTGGCTGGACAAAGCCCTTGATTTTTCAGCCCAAGCTACAAAAACTGCTTCCACCTGCATCGGGATGATGAAGATGCTCCGTAAAGTGCTTCCCCTTCTTCCAATTCCAGCTTAGGAGGATCATGGTCCAGGCCCTGATCCTCTCCCGCCTGGATTATGGGAATGCCCTCTACATGGGAGCCCCAGCCGCAGTGACCCGTAGGCTTCAGGTCACACAAAACTGCGCTGCCCGCTTACTGTACAACATCCCCCGTTGGCAGTCAGCAAAAAAAGCTCTGAAAAAGCTTCACTGGCTCCCAGTAGCAGCCAGAGTCCAGTTCAAGGCCATGTGCATTGTGCACAAATCTTTTCACCGCACTGGTCCTGCAATCCTTCATCCCATAGGCACACCCTATGCTTTGTCCAGAGCTTTGCGCTCTAGTTCTTTGCAATTGTTAACCGCCACCAAAATTAACAAAGCCCGCTGGGGGGGGGGCTCTTTCTCCCACACTGCGGCTAGTCTTTGGAATTCCCTCACCCTTTCCCTTCGAGAAACCAATAACTACCTCTCCTTTAGAAAGGCTTTAAAAACGCACTTGTTTGTGAAGATGTGCTGATTCCCCCTGAGCTTGCCACCAGTAATCAGCTTAAAGCGCTGCGAGGCCTCCGGGTGGATACGCGCTATACAAGTGCAACTTAATAATAATAACACATTGCACTAGCACACATGATATCACGGATTTGTGGGTGAAAAATGTTCAGGATTATAAACACGGAGGACATGAAGTGAATCTGTATCCACCGGCAAGGCTCAACTATACTTTCTGGATGCCTCAGCCATACCCTGCCTACTCAAAGCCATTTGAAACATATGCCATACCCTGCACATGGTTAGCAAAGTCCACAGACAACATCCATGCCCATATAGCCTCCGCAAAACCTACAAATTCTTGAACATTGATGCACGATTGACGTCAGTGCGCCAAGAGTTATATAAATATACAATATCCATGCCGTCAGTTTCTGGTTTTTGACTTTCTGCGACCTTAGACTCTGGTGTGAACAATGTTTGGTAAGATTGTGCTAATCACTGACTCAGGACCTTTTTAGATGGTAAAATAGGCCACTAGGTGGGAGGGCATTGATGAACCTGCTGTTAGATGGAGTATCCAACAGAAAGGGTGGTACCAAAGGTAAGTAACTTGTTCTTCTGATAGATACTTTTAACTGCAGAATCATCAACGTCTTTTGGAACTATGCGGGCAAGTGTCCTTCCCCCTGGACCTGGTTGTCAAGGCAAAAGTGCTTTATAAACCTATACTCCGACGCCCATATTGCTGCGTGGCTGATCTCAAGGACAAGCACCCCACAAAGCAACACAGCAACGCGGAGGTAGCAGCCTTGGGCCTGGTGGAGTTGGCCTTCAGACGTTCTAGAGGCTACTTCTTAGGCACCGCAGAGTAGGTCTTGAAGAAGAGGTCTATCCAGCTTGATACGGTCCTCTTCTGCACCGTTTTCGCTTTCTTTGCTCTAGAGAGCCCCACAGAAAATTGATTGTACACTTAATGATCTTTGGTACTATTTGTGTCAAAGCTTAAAGCCCTTTTTGGGGTCTAACCAATGAAGCCTCCCTTCCTTTTTTCGAGGAGTGAGGGAGTGGTAGCAAAGAACACTGGTAGATTAATGGACTGCCAATGTTGCAGGAACGAAGGCTGCACTATTCCTCATCACCAATTTGTCTGGAAAAAATGCGGTGTGTGGTGGTTGCACTGACAGGGTCTGCAGTTCACTCATGCAACAAGCTTACGTAATAACAATGAGGAAAACAGTCTTGAGACATGACACAGCAAGCAGCTACGCAAAGGCTCAAAAGGTATGCACATGAGGAATGTCAAGACCAAACTAAGGTTCCACTGTGGCATCACAAACAGTTTGGGAGGTAATATATGGATCAAACGTTTAATAAATCTCAAAATAACAGGTGATTTGTAGAAGAATGCTTGGTCAGAGCAAACACAGAAAGGGCAGATAAATAACATTTTACAGTTACCACTGCAAAGCCTTGCTGGGCTAAGGATAAAACAAAGAAAAAGAATGTCCCACAGCTTTGCTTGTAAGGGTGTCAGTGTTCTGAGCATCACATCAGGTGAAGAATGTGTGCCAGAGGAGATGGATTTCATGGAGTGGCAACTGGCACAGAAGATGAAATTTAACACCTCAGGTGGCGGATCGAAAGCAGCCAACTGCTACAACTCAATTCCACCCATGCTGGCATTAGTTGTGCAGATTCAGATGGAGGGAGTTGTCCTGCAACTAGGGCAGAAGATCCTCCCTAGGTGCTAGCTTGATTAGTGGACATATGCTCATGCTCAGGAGCTTTCGGTTCCACACTCTCAAGGCCACCAGTATGAATTAGGCCTGGTCGTTCTTGATATTCAGAACTTTGGGCAGGAGTAATAAGAGGCAGGAAGGTGTACAAAGCCCCTTGTTCCATTGCAGCCAGAAAGCATTTGTTCGAGTGGCAACTCCAATGTGCATAATTACAGACACTACATGTTCTAGTCAATGGCAAAACAATCTAGCCAGTTGTCCCCTTCCTACTGGCAGAAGACACCCAATGCCACTAAGGATGTAGACAGCACTTGTGATCTGTCAGACGACGTCTGCTCATTTTTTCCACACCGGTATTCAGGGACCCTGCCAAGTGGTTGGCGATCAGAAAGATACCCTGACACTCCAGCTACCTCCCAGGAGGTAAAGTCTCATGGCACGGGACCCAAGACCCCACTCTGCCTTGCTTGTTGCACTACTGCATGTTGGTGGTACTGTCCTCGACAACCTCAACCAGACTCTATCTTGGGTGGCAAGAAGGTCACCATGGCCAGATCAATGGCCTGTAGCTCCAAGCTGCTGTGGAACTGATCCTCCACTGGAGACCAGAATCCTCTCCTTTCCACCTCTACCACGTGGTCACACCCAACTCAGTATTGGTGTGTCACAACTGCTGGATATGGGTGGGGAAAGGAGAGTGTCCTGCTGTAGGACAATGTGAGATCAGTCAGCCACCACTGCAGATCTAGAGCTGTGTTTCCAAGAGCTGTGTTTCCCAGGATAAGATACAATGTCAGCATTTGTAATTTGCCTGACAGGCCTGAGGCCACCGTCCTTTTTTTTGGACAAAGGAATAAAAGAGTAACAACTCTCATCTTTCTTCGAGTCTGGTCAACTCTCTAAGGCAGTGGTTCTTAGCCTGTGGTCCTGGGACACCTGGAGTTCCGCAAACCCTACTAAGGGGGTCCACGACTGCTTAGGAAATTAAATAATAACATATTAATAAAGCATATATAAATAAAGAAGATACATGTACAATTGAACATTTTAAATGTTCTGTAAATGTGAAAGAATTTGAAACGGGAGGTTAATAATTAAGTTAGTATCCTTAGATTGATTTCTAAGAGCAGTGCAAGTGCATCAAACAAAATATAGTATGGAGATAAGTGGCCTCAATTGAATTTAAAAATGCTCTAACCTTCCTACTAATATGTGCATTTTTTTCATATTGGATTGTGAATTAAATAAAATATTTCATCATTTATGTATCGGTTTGATGACTGAATTTTTTGTGTACCGTTTTGCGTTTCAAATCATTAAAAATGAGAAGGCCATTGCCCCTGGCTTCTACTAATGATTCCATGTGGAGGGCCCCCACATTCCCATGACTCAGAGGGGTCCCCAGGTTTCTGTAATGATTAAGTGGGGATCCTCAGAAGTCAAAACATTAAGAACCACTTCTTTAAGGCCTGTTTGGCAAACACGAGGCGTACCTCCTTGTAAAGAATTAGGGTATTAGTTGAGGGGGGGGGGGGGGGGGGGTTGGGGGTGAGTACCTACCTCAAATAATAACCACAATCCGTGTCCGGTAACCTCTAAAGACACTAAATTAACCGGAGCACAATTCCCCCATGGTTAGGGCACAGAGGAGGCAGGCTTACTTTAGAGGCAATATGTAAAGTATTTATGCAGTACTCGAAAAGTAATAAAGTCACAACACAAGAAGAATCCCAAACCAATATAGATAAATTGAGTACATTTTAATACATTTATGCAAAAAACGACAGAAATCCAGAATGTAGAGCCAGAGTTATAAATGTTTGTAGTTTAAGGTTCAAAATGGCACCAAGAAGCGTTATGCGTCTACCACGGTCATTTGGTTGGACTTGGTCTGGGAAATTATTAGGTTTAAGGCTGACTGCATGAAGTGCGTGTTGAGTACAAGGACCAAGTTTGTCCTGGTGGATTATTTTACCTTCAGACTAAGGGCCTGATTTATTACTTGGCGAAGAGGTAACTACGTCGCAATGGCATTCTAGCCCTGCCAAGACTACGGTCAGCCCGAATTTAAATTCAACCATAGTTTGATGATGGTGGGGATTATTTTATCTCCGCTGTGGTCAAACTTGGTTTGACTGTCTGCTTGCCTACCTGACGGCGGGTCCAGTCAATGCTTTAAATGTCTGTTGGATTAGCAGACATTTCATCATTTGCCAGACGGCAGGGAGATGAAGTAATTTACTCGTCACCCTGGTAACAGACAAGCTGATTATAAATCAGGCTCTTAGTCTCTGAAACGGAAGTCAAAAGTCCTCAGTTGGGCAAAAAAGCAGGCTGTGGCAGAAGAGGGCTCGCGTCACTGTATAGCCACCATACAAGGCCTTGGTAAAGCCACTGATTTTTGGCAGGAAAGAGAAATGCTAATTTCATGCTCAGAGGTCTTTCACCTGCCAGTTGCTGAAGAGGGCTCCACGAGGCCGCATTTCTTCTCTACAGGGTGCCTCTGAATTCAGATTTTCTGCTGCAGACAAGGTGGTAGTGGAACCAACCTGAATCTTTGGCCCAGTGGCGATACACCTATGTCAAATCAACTTTCCTAGGTTGGTGTGGCCATGTACCTGGTTTCAAGAAGCTTTAAGAGGAGCACAATTTAACACCAGCCAAGGGTCCAGGACCTTGCAGACAGCAAGACAGTGGTCAAGACTCCAGCAGAAGCCAACAGCAGGGTCCAGAACAAGTTCAGTTGGAACTGGTCAGCTGCAAATGCATGAAAATGCCTCTTGAAGCTTGGTGTGTCCCTGTAACCCAAACACGTCAGCCCTATGACCTTTAGATTCACATCTTTGTCCTGGGTACAAAAGGGAGCGTAGGTCGTCTTCAAGGTTCTTCTCAGGTCACAGACAGCAGGTCCAGTCCTCTTCTGTTCTTCCACAGTTGCAGATCCAAGGACGGTACTGTGGATGCCACATTTATGCCCAGTGTCAGCCTGTCGATAGGGGAAACTCATGACCACTCCCTAATTAATTAATATTGTATCCAAGTGTTTGCCTATGGAAAAGCTACCACATCTACAGTGAAAATAGCTCTGACGGCCTTTTCACTCCAAGGACATGGTTAACATTAAACCTTTAACTGCCGTACTTTTAAATACCATGTGCCTGCCTTATGGGCATGTCAGACCAGCTTAAGGGTGACTAAAAGGAGGGTTTAGGCTGGTCAAAAGAGGTTATTTTTAAAGGTTGAATTTTCAGCTTCAACATGCACAGCCATGATGTAAGTGGCAAGCCTGCAGTCATGTTTACATTGCCCCTATAGTGGATGGCACAAGGAGTGCTGCAATCCACTTGTGACATTTAACGCATGGGCCCTTGGTGCACTGTGGCTGGTACCACATACTAGGAACTTACTCACAAGTTAAATGTATTATCTGGGGGGGGAGGCAGGGAATTTGTTGCTTGCAGTTTCATAGTGTTGAAAGGCAGAGCTCAGGCACTTTACCTCTGGTTAGCAGAGGTAAAGTGCACAGAGTTCTACAGCCAGCAAAAACAGTAAAGGCAATCTGGGGGTACACCAAGCAAAGGATGGTCCTTCACTACACTATTGTAGCTTGAATGGTAGATGCTCTGCTGAAATGTATGATGTGGGACGAATGTGAGTGGGGAGAGGAGAAAAGGTGAAGAGTAGCCTGTTTAACAATTTGAAAGATCCATCTGTCGGGTGTGACGTATCGTCATCCTGGACGAAGTACTGAACTTTGCATACACCCTCCCCCCAGCACACTGGTTGGGCAAGTGCTTTTGAGGGCAAAGTGGTATGTTGGCTGTAGTAGCAGGATGGGAGATGGAAGACTGGTACCCCCACTACTGGCATGCACCTTGCCTGCTGGATCTGCGTCTGCAGCCCTGAAAGGACTGGGGTGTCTGCTGCATTACTGACTGGGAAGGTGGTTTCTGCCTATAGACCAGCCCTCTGGAATAGCCCCAAAATGTCCAGAACTGTTGTGTAAATTGTTTAACCGGTGTTAACAACCTCAAAGAAAGTGCTGAAGCTCTGCTGTCCTTAAAGCGTTCCAAAGTAGTCTGCCTTCTTGTCGAAAAAAAGCCATGCCCATAGTGAAGCCTGTAAATCCGCAGACAATCTAGTGCACCTCATCCAAGCATGTCTATGAAGGACAACACTGGCACCCGCTGCCCTGTCAGTGCAATCTGTGGTAGACAGATTGGTGCGGATAATATATTTGGCCACGTCTTGCCCTTCACAGATTGTGTGCACTGGAGAAGCCCTGAGATCCTTCACGACTGCCGGTAACATTTTGTTGACCATGTCCCCAAGGGCATGAGTGTTTAGGCCCAACAGACAGAATGCTTTTATAGATCACAGAGCCAAGCTGGAAGAGCAAAACATATGTGTGCCAAAGGCATCAATCTTTTTGGATGATCGGTCTGCAGGATTGGTCAGTAATGAGTTAGAGTTCACCTAAATCTTTGAGACCTGAGGAATAAGGCTCTCTCTGGAGTGGGGTGCTTTGTGAAGAAATCTGGTTCCTCAGGTACCAGTATGGGACCTCTGGCTATCTGACTGCTCACCGGCAGGCAGGAACATGGTTTCAAACACATAGCCTTCACAATATCTCTGATGGCATTGTAAAATGGGAACAAGGACTCAGATGCTGCCATTCCAGATTACAGGATTTCAGTCAAGCCATTTATCTTAGTCTCAATAGAGGCCAGCTAGATTTCTAGTACTTTGGCTGTTGTCCGACTCACAAGGCATTTTCTTCCATTGGTGGCCCATGTAGTGAGTCAAGATGTGTCTCAGAGAAAATGGTAAATCAAGGTATAAGACATCATCAGAGAAATGAAGGGGAGCAAGCCATCTTCCTCTTTATCATCATCATTAATACGTTTTAGAGTAACCTGCTCTGACAAAGGGTCAGAATTAGAGCTATAAAGAGAATGGAACCTCCTGTGAAGTGGTAGAGGCATAGTGTTACAGTCAGGGTGCATGTTAACAGTTTGTGCTTTGTAATCTTTTAGCACAACTTTGGTCAAGCTTAAGGAAAGGGCATTGTACGATTACCCCAGGTATGAACTCCATAAAGGAGGTACTTGGGAACAACCCATAGCAAAAGGCATTATACAACCAGTCATGGTGTATGCTCTGAGGAGCTCTCAGGAGCGGCAGGTAGCAATCTATAGTAATTAGTGTTATACATACAGACATAGTATACAGTATATAGTTTCTACCTGGTGCAATTACGGAGCATCCTGTAATAGGTGCGGATATGAATCTCACGGACAGTGAAACCTGCTGAGTACTCTAAGGGAAAATGGGGTGCAATCCCTAATGAGTACCTTGGTGTGAAGGAAAAAGAGGTGTTGATTAGATAGAAGCAGTATGGAGGAAAATAGGTTCAACTGGATGACTAAGAGGAGCAAGGAGTTAGGAAGAAGATAGGTTGGATTATACAGATCGGATTGCAACTACAGATTCACAAAGTAGCTGGTTGGTGCAACACACAGGAGGGGGTGCTACTTGCGATGTGTTGAAGAGAGGTAGGGTCGAGAGGAGGGGGGTCAAGGGAAGCGCTATAGGAGGTATGTAGGGAAGTTGTTATGACCCCAAACTCTAGGTCACAGCCCACTGGTAGGTCGCCAGACTTTTTTTAAGTAAGTAACTTTTTATTGTTTAGGTTAATTAAAACCATTACAAAAAATACATTAAAATAATCTCCACAAGTAGAATTAAAAGAGAAAATGTAAAAGCAAGAAATGTTAGTTAAAAAGTAACATTACTAAAATCAATAAACGTGAGTGGCAAATTGTTCGTAGCAGCTGGTCACAGCCAGAAATTCTCTCTTTAGCCGACTGCCTGGCATTGTAGTTTCCGTTCTGCTAGTATCAGAAATTTCACCAGCTTCCCATTTAGTGGTGGAAGACCAGGATCAAAACAAGCAAGGACTGCTTGTCTGCGTGAGCGGATACTTAGTTCGTTAAAGGCTGTTTTTAACAGAGCTGCTCTCTCCTCGAGCAAGTGCATAGTAAATGTTCTAAGTCTTCGACTCCTATTCTGCACAGCCGGCATCTACTCCCATAGTTCGTTCTCAGCCACGGTGGTAGATATGGAATAGCAGGTAGGATCTCCAACCTATGTTTTAAAAAGGCTTCTTTTGTTTTCCAGTCATATCCCAGACCAAAATATGCCAGACAACTTCTGGGGGGCAGGAAAGAGCAATAAATAATTAAGACTTTCCATTTTGTATTTATCTTGTCATTTATGCTGTGCTTCAAAAAAGGAAGTCAAATGTCAGACTATGTCTTCTGAAAAACTGCTGCTTATGCTTTAACACGGTGATTGGTCTTTACTTTTCTTTCTCTGACTGCAAAGCAAGAGAAGTTTTTAAAGTGAACTGTGTAAGAATTGTTCTGTGGTACTGGGAGTGTGAAGTAAAGGCTGTAGGATGTAATTTTTCCAACACACAACAAAATGTAAATACTTGTAAATAAACTGTACACATTTCAGAATATTTCAGAAATTTGGGGAGCAAAAATTAAGCAATTTCTTGCCATTTCGAAGTGTGATGGAAAGCAAGATTTTAGTAGCATCAAAGCATATCAAGACACTTTACTTGGTGATGCACAAATGATAAATATTCACTGAATCTCGATTTACGCACATCATTTGTGTGTGGGAAATTGCCTGCTCAAGCAACAACCACAATTCATGTCAGGCTCAAACACATGTACACCCCAAATTAACCTGTGCTAAACCCTCTGATAGCTTGGCAAAAAAGCAGTCAGGCAATAAGCAAAGTATTTATGCAGCACGCAAACAGTAATAACATGAAAAAACAACACAAGAAACATCCCACACCTATTTAGAAAAATAAAACTGGAATGAGGAACATTGTTCAGTACCTTCGCACCAGTGGTGCTGTAAACATTTTCAGAGAAGGAGTTGTGGACTTCAATGTTACAACACTACAGTCATATGGTTTGTGAAAAATCCTAGCTTCACACTAAGTGTAGCAAACGTATTCAGAAGGAGAGTGTTATGGGTGTAGTATTTAGCAGGTGATGCATTCTGAAGCATACGGTCACAAATATATTAATAACGCATCATGTGGTCGCGGACCGTCATTTACAGATTGTACGTTTCCATTGAATTGGCCACTAAATTTACACAAACACAGTTTTACTGATATCACTATATAGCAGAATGTTGGAAAGGACATGCTTGGTTTGGTTCCCACCCCCCCAACCTTTAGCCTTACTCCTACTGTTTTTGCTGAATTTGTTTTTGTTGGCTTTAAGACTGCGCACTTTACCACTGCTAACAAGGGCTAATGTGCTTGTGCTCTCTCCTTCAAACATGGTAAAACTGGCTTACATCTAATTGGCACATTTAATTTGTTTATAAGTCCCTAGTAAAATGGTACTACATATACCAAGAGCCTGTAAATAAATTGTTACTAGTGGCCCTGCAGAACTGATTGTCACCCACTTAAGTAGCCTTTAAAACATGCCTCAGACCTGCCTTTGCAGTCTATGTGTACAGTTTGAGACTGCTATTGCAACTTAATCAAATAAACATTTTGCTTAGTCCAAACCTTCCTTTTTAATACATATAAGTCACCCCTATGTTAGGCCCTAAACAGCCCATAGGGCAGGGTGCGGTGTAAAAAAATTGGACATGCACTTTTAACTTTTTTTTGTTGTCAAAACTTTATTTATTCAGCATGACTTGCAATTAACATATTACAAGAGCATGGGACACATAGAAGCCATCAATCAAACAGTTACATCTAATCAGTGATCATTTTCTCTTTATGCGAGGCCCCTATGGTGCACACTCTTGCTAAGAGTCCATGCCATTTTAATAGAATGCCGGTCAACATACAGAAAATAAAACCACCTCAACGTTATCGTAAACCAAGCCCCGTCCGTCCTCGAACCCCTCCTCCCTCCCCTCCCCTGGGTGTGGTAACTCCTCTTGTTAAATGTCATTGGGTACTCGGACTTGCATCAGAAGGTAGGGTCATGTCCTATTTTGGCTTTTTAGGGTCAAGAGCGACAAAGCGTGCATTTATGAGTGTTTGGACAGGGGTGAGAACCCTTCCTAAAGCTGGAAAAGATGTAAAGCTCTAACAGAATGTGGGCTTTCTGCCAATGGAAGGCCGCTGGAGAGAAAGGAAACCAGTGGACCCCAACGGTACTCAAAGTTTTTATAGTCATGTCTAAAAAAGTCAGCTAATCTCTCCATTGGGAGTATTGTCCAGAGCCGTGAGTGCCATCAACGCCACTGGGGCCTCCCTCTTTTTCCACGCTGCCGCTATCGTTGTTTTGGCTGCCCCTATGCATGGCCATAGTATTCCTCTGTCTTCTTTTGTCTGATGCTCTAACCTCAGGTCTCTGAGGTCTGAAAGGACTTCCTCAATAGAGGTCGGTATGGGATAACCCAGAATGTCTTTGATGTGAGTGAGAATCTCCTCCCAGAAAGGCCGAATAGTGGGGCAATCCCACCATAGAAGAACTAGGACTAATCTTTTTGAGTTTAGTGGGGTAAAGATACCAATCAAAAAGGGTATTGTAATGGGCCTCTCTCAGACTCACTTAACGATTGCTCGTGGTTATATTAGTCCACAATGCTCCATTACTCCTCGGAGATGTCTCTCCCAATTATTTCTTCCTAAAAAGACAAGTAGCGCCCGTGGGGCACGTACTGTCGCCAGAAGCAGACTGTAGAGAAAGGAGATCGCTCCTTTCTGGAGCTCACCCTCTGAACCCATCGTTCTATCATAGTGCATTCTCTGGTGTCAGCTTCTTTCAATCGGGTTTGGGATACCCAGTGTTTGAGTTGGAGGTAATGAAAATGCTCACTGGTTAGAACCTGAAAATCTCTTTGCCAACTTTCGAAGGTGAGCACATCGAGGTTGTGGAACAGATCCGAAACCATCCTACAGCCCCCCTCCCTCCATACATCGAAAGGGCTCTCTCGCAAAGCCGGTGGGAAGTCTGGGTTGAAGTGAATGGGGGTATATGGTGAAGTTAAGGACGTCAACCCCTCCCTCTCTCGTGACTTCATCCTGGACCCTAAGCGTGGTGCATGTCGGTGTGCTAATGTATGCATTGGCCGGTCTCTCTCTTTTTTGCTGTCCAGGAAATATCCCAGATCGACATACACATTATCGCCCTATGCATGTGCAGCCAATGCTTATCGGATTCTCTAATGGACCATTCCATCAGTACTCCCAGTTGGGCCGCCTTGAAGTATAGTGCGAAGTCTGGTGATGCTATTCTCCCTCCTTTTTTGGGCATCTTGAGACCTGCAACGGTAGTCGAGCTCTACCCCCTTGCCATATGAATTTGGTGACAAGAGACCGTAGCGTGGGTAAGAGGTCATGTTCTGGGTATACATGAAGTGCCCGGAACAAGTAAAGCAGTTTTGAGAGCAATGTAATTTTAATAGCGTTTATCCTTTCTAAGCTGGTGATGAGAAAAGGCTTCCAACGTTTAAGTGCCAGTTGCATTTGAGTCAACATTGGAGGATAGTTAGCCTTGTAGAGAACTTCTACTCTCGGGTTGAGATGAATACCTAGGTACTGAATGGAACATGAGGCCCACTGAAAGGTGGATTGACTCAGAATATGAAGGGCTTCCCCCTTCGGAATCGTAAGATTTAGTATGAAGGATTTTGACATGTTAACTTTGAAGCCTGCCACTGCTTCAGACTTATCTAGTTCAGTCTGTAATGCTCGTAGTGAGGGGCCCGGGTCTGTCAACATCATTAAAATATCATCTGCAAAAAACGAGGCCTTGGAAAGGCGTGGCCGAGAGAACTATCATGGCGGACGCAGCTTAACGGAGCTCCGTCCAGCCCGACATTGATCATCCTATATATCCTGACCCCCCGCTCCAGTGCGACCCGGAGGGAAGAATCCTGCACCGGAACCCGGCGGCGAGCACCTGGCGGAATTCCATGCGATTTGGTGCGCCGGAGATCGCGGCCGTGCAGTGTGGGGCCTGCGCAGCAAATTGGAGCCGGGGACCTCGATTTTCGCGGGTCCCGGCGGTCAGCGTGGTGGTGGCACCGAGGGTGAACAGTTCGCGGGGTGAGTCTCTGGCTTGGCGGGACCCGCGGAGGCGTCTGGCAGTGCTGGTCAACCCCTCTGGGGTCCCCAATGACAAGGGGATCCGGGGGACGGCGGCCCGGTCCCTGGCCCTGTGAAGCGGCAGTGCGGCGAGGCCTGGATCTGGCGGCGAAGCCGGGGGCTCGAGTTTGGCGTGCCCCCCAGAGGCGGAATCCGGATCTTGACCCTGACGTGGGCTCTCCAGGAACACATCGGCCCCAGAGGGAAAGACAGTAAGGAGGAGAGCGACGTTCCCTGAGGGGTGTGATCGGGGGCACTGCGGGACCACGAGGCTGGAGGGGTCCCGTGGCCCATCTTGCGGCGGTCGGATCGGGCTGCGTTGGCAGTGAGAGACGTGCAGAGGCCCGCGCGGTGCCTATCTCGGCCCTGGAGCCCATAGCCGAGGGGGGGCTGGATTGGAGCAGGATCTTCTGGCGCTGGGCCCGCCCTGGCTGTGTGCTGTGGACTTAGGGGCGCAATCCGCCTGGCTGGGGCCCCATATCAGCGCTGTGTTCCAGAGCCGGAAAGGACGGCGCAGCCCCTCTCCAGGGGACACAGACCTGTTACATTGCCGGTGTATAGGGAAGACGGGGGCCAACTACATTATCCTTCGGCCGCCGGAAAGGGCCGCGGTGGTGGACGGGCCAGTGCGGAGGTCTAGTCTGCGTCCTGGGGCCCTGGGGAGAAATTGATGCCCTCCCAGCAGTGGTAGAAAAGACGAGGGGCACGGGTCCAGAGCGTGGGTCCTGACCCAAAGGTGCCTGCTGACTGGCAGAGAGTGGCTGGGCACACGCACGCGGCCCCAGTGATAGTGGAGCAGACTCGCCAGTAGACGTGACGACTGGCCTCCAGGGGGCAGACTCCAGTGACTGGTAGCCATGACACAAGGTGGAAGCGGTGGAGGGCCTCCCAAGCAAGGCCCCATCGACAAGTTCACAGGACCAAGTGGAGGTGCAGGGGCATCGGGCGGCCACCAAGATTCTGGGCCGGATAACGCGGCCCTGATGGCAGCCATAACCCAGTCTCAAGATATGTTGGATGCGAAGATAGGGGCAGTAGGGACAGATGTTACACTATTGCGCCAAGACCTGCGAAAGGCCATGTCCCGCATAACGGAGGCTGAAACACGCATCTCAGGGGTGGAAGAGAACGTCGCGGCCCTCAAGCGTAAGGTGGCCAGCATGGAGAACGTCCAGAAGGGTTTGGCACTCCGAGTTGAGGACGCGGAGGGACAGGCCAGGCGGGAACAACCTACGCTTTGTTGGGCTCCCGGAAGGATGTGAGAAAGGCAACATGGAGAGCTTCTTGACACAGTGGCTGGAGGGCTGGCTCCCCCCTGACTCCCTCTCCAGATGTTTTGTGATCGAGCGGGCGCATAGGGCCCTCATGCAAAAGCCGCCGGTAGGGGCTCGTCCACGGCCGGTGATAGCCAAACTGTTGAACTATCATGATCGCGACACTATTCTGCGACTAGCCAGGGCGAAGGAACCGCTGCTTTATGAGAACCACCGCATCTTGATCTTGCCAGACTATACGCGCATGGTGCAACAGCAGCGGCAATCGTTCACAGCGGCCAAAGCTCGCCTGAGAGACCTCAAACTCCCCTACGCCTTGCTCTATCTGGCCCGCCTACGGGTCATGTTTCAGTCCCGCACCCACTTCTTCGAAACCCCCGAGGAGGTGTTCAAATGGACAGATGAGACAGTGTCGGTGAGAGCGCATACACCACCGGGGCTGGAGTCGGATTCATCTCAGAGCGGGACGCAGTCGCGGGCCTTTTGGGGGGCACGGCTGAGAGGCAACTGGCGGTCCAGGTCCAGACAGCGCTCTATGTCTGGCAGTGCCTCGGAGAAGGGGCAAGGGGCTCCCGGAAGCCAAGCAGAGGATCCTTGATGTCTCCGACGGACAAACCTCAGGGGCTTAGTTTACAAAATAACTGACCATAGCTTTGTGCCTTAGCATATGGATGTTTTTCCTGCTTTGCGGGCGAGTAGCATTGGATGTGTAGATTTACATATAGCCTTGAGACGGATGGGGCGCGGAGGGGTGGAGGGAGGGACGATATGGGCGGGCTGTTCCCCTACTTGTGGGGTGGTTGAGGGATTGGGGGGTGTTCAATGGGGATCCATTGGTGTGGACGGCCTCGGGCCCCATGTTGGGGGCCGGGAGTCCGCTATACCGTGACAGGTAATTCAACGTTCGACGTTCTTAAGGTATGGGGTGGGGGGAAGGGGGGGTTGTTTGCACTGGGGGGGGGTTTAGTTTGGGGGGGGGGTGAGTCGTACGGTCGCATGGGGGTCTCGATAGTTGGTGTGTGTGCACCTGCATGGCCCGGCATCTGGGCGCTCGCTCTGGACGTTCCCCGATGGCAAACTTTGAGAATGGGGCATGTGGGCCCAGGGGCTTTCTTCGAGTCCTCAGCTGGAATGTGTGGGGAGTCCTGGACAAGGTTTAGAGGGGAGCGGTTTTGCGGCAGGCGAAGAGGGCTGGCGCTGATGTGTTGATGTTACAGGAAACCCACTTAGTAGGTACGAAAACACTGTGCCTATAGCGCTATGGCTACCAACAAGTATTTCATGCGGGCTTTACTAAGGGATCTAGGGGGATGGCCATCTTAGTACACCGCAGAATCCCCTATGTCCACTCAGCTCAATGTGTTGATACACAGGGTCGCTATATCATTATCAAGGGTATGGTAGGTGAGGAGCCTCTGGTACTTGGGAGTGTCTATGCCCCGCCACCTTTGCAGTGGTCCTTGGTCGAAAAGTAATTTGCGGTGTGGGTGGACATCCCTGATGCTCTGGCGGTTATTGGGGGAGATTGGAACGATGTTATGGACAGCCTTACAGATAGGTATCGACCTGGGGGTGGACGGGTGGTGGGTCCTTCCACTAAACTGAATGACATCGCTAGGGGACTCAACTGGGTAGATACATGGCGGCACCTACACGGTAACACGCGGGGATACACGTTTCTTTCTGCTGTCCACAAATCCTTCTCTAGGCTGGACTATATATTTGTTCCTACGGTAGAGATTAATAGGGTGGAGTCAACGGACATACTGCCACGTGGGCTTTCGGACCACTCCCCAACTACTCTTGACATTTGTTTTGTCAGGGGGCGGCAGCCATTCCGATGGCGTCTCTCCGTTTGGCACCAACAGCTGCCGGACTATCAGAAGCCTATGGGCGAGGCCATTGCCCAATTCTTGGCTGAGAATGTGGGGTCTGTTGCAGAGGCTGGAACGGTATGGGAGGCCATGAAACCAACACTACGGGGAGTCGACATAGCTTGGTGCGCAGCAGCTCAAAGGAAGCGCAGGGCGGACTTGGTCCGGGCCGAGGCTGAGATTGAGGCGTTAGTGCGCCAGGGAAGTGTAGAAGGTGGGGTTCAAGCGGTGGGGCAGCTCCTTCTGGCACATCAGTCCTAATCCTCTATGTTGATGGATGAGGCGAGACAGATATGGCTCGCGACGCGCAGTAGGATATACCAGTGGGGGGATAAATCGGGAACGATGCTACACACGGTTATGTCAGGGAAGGTTCCAGGCTCAGACCCTACCGGGGATTCTGGACAGCGTGGGGTCCCCAATCACAGACCCTAAAGAATTGGCGGAAGGCTTTGCCGCCTACTACGCAGATCAGTATGCCCCGAATGAATTTCTCCCCACAGATGTAGTGGACAAATTCCTAGCTGATCTGCCGCCACGCGCGGTTTCCGATGAGGTGCAGGAACACCTGGAGCTCCCACTGACAGAGGAGGAACTGGGCACTGCACTGGGTGAACTTAACACGGGCAAGGCCCCCGGACCCAATGGGTTTCCCAACGAATTCTATAGGAAGTACCACCTGCAGCTCGGTGCTCATTATAGAGCAGCCGTAGAAGAGGCTAGGGAACGCGGCAGCCTACCCCCAGATTGGAGACATGCAGAAGTGGAGGTATTCCACAAGCCAAGCCGGGCCAGCCCCCGGAGCAACATGCATCGTACCGCCCTATCTCCTTGCTAAACGTAGAGGCCAAGATCTTGGCCAAAGCACTGGCCAACCGGCTATTACCCCATATAGCGGACCTTATCCACCCAGACCAGGCTGGCTTTATGCCCCAGCGGGTGACCAGGCACAACATTCGGAGAGCGCATGTGGCCATAGCGGTAGTCCGGGAGTACCGGCGGCGCTTCTGTTAGACGATATAGACAGGGCGTTCAACTCGCTGAGCCGGGTCTACCTGTTCGCCCTCCTGCCTCTGCTTAACTTCGGTCCCCCCTTCTTGTAGTATCTACGGCTGTTAAACATAGACTTGACAGCCTCGGTTAGGGTTGCAGGGGCCATATCCTCCAGTTTTTCCATCGGGCGGGGCACCAGGTAGGGCAGCCCCCTCTCGCCATATCTTTTTGCCCTGGCCATGGAGCCGCTGGCTGCGTGGGTGCGCATTGATGCGCAGCTACGGGGGTTCGAATGGGAGCAAGGACCGTCTGACAGGATTGCGCTACATGCGGATGATGTCCTGTTCTTCCTCACTGACATTTATAGGTCAGGGCCGCGCCTCATAGAAATCATGCAAATCTTTGGCGAGTCATCGGGGCTCTACATGATCCCCGCAAATCAACCTTGTGGGTGTTGGGGGAGCACTCGAGGGTGGGGGATTGGGCATCAGCGCTGCAGGTAGCTGTGGGGGGCATTAAGTATTTGGCGGTGTTTTCATCCGAGGTTCCCAAGGTCTCATGGGAGCGGAACATGGCGCCAGTTTGGGAGCGGGTTAGGGAAGATATGAAGACATGGACCCGCATGCCACTGACAATTTATGGTCGGTCGGCCATCTTTAAGATGGTGGCCCTCCCCAGGCTGCTCTATCAATTGCAGAATCACCCCAATCCTATCCCACCCCACTAGTTTTCAATCAATCAATCAATCATAGCGCACTACTCACCCGGAAGGGTCTCAAGGCGCTTGGGGGAAGGGGTCCACTATTGCTCGAACAGCCAGGTCTTGAGTTGCTTCCTGAAGGCGAGATGGTCCTGGGTCAGTCGAAGGTGGATGGGGAGGGAGTTCCATGTTTTGACAGGTGGACTCAGTGTTGGGGCAGTTCCTCTGGGCAGGGGGTGCAGTGCGGGTGGCGGTGCGCACCTGCTTCCTGTCAACCTACTTTGGTGGATTGGCGACCTCTGATATCCTCTCCTATTACCAGGCTTCCCACCTCCTAGTCTTAAATGAGTGGTGGTATGGGGACAGGGGGGACCCGGCGTATGCCCTGGAGCGCTATCTGATGGGTGCTCACACGCTTCACACAATACTATATGCGGCCCAGATCCAGAAGACACTACCGCCCGTCACACAGATAGTGTTCCAGATCTGGAGACGGGCCCTTCGGCATATGGGATGGTGGAACACTCCGACAGGTGAAACTCCCCTCTGGCGTAATGGCCGCTTGCCCGGACTGGCGACTTTGCAGGGCTTCGGGGGATGGGACAGCATTGGGATATCTACACTAGGGGATGTACTGTCAGGAGTGACACTTAAGTCCTTTCAGGATCTGAGTCAGGAGTTTGGTATGCCCCGATCTCAATTTTTTAGATATCTTCAATTCCGCCACGCCCGCGCCCCATGTCTGGAGGGGTTGGAATCCCTTCCCTAGTTTAGTCCTCTGGAAGATAATGTGTTCATGGGCGACTTGGGGACAAAAAAAGATATCTTGCATATTCCAGTCCCTTGTTACACAGTGCTCCCCCTAGCTACAGAAGTTAAGAGAGTCCTGGGAGGGGAATGTTGGTGCTCTGGAAGAGGAAGATTGGAGGGAGGCATTGGCAGCCCCCCGGGGTGCTGCCATTTCAATGCGCTTACGGCTTATCCAGTTTAAGTATCTCCACAGGGTGTATTTTACTAGACAACATTTGTGGCGGGCGGAATTGATTGCATCTCCAGATTGTTTACGATGTGGGCTGGGTCTACTGCATGCAATGGATGGGGTAGGGGGTAACATCTATAAGAGACATTTACTACTGCTGGGTCTCACACTGGCCAAGGGGGACGTGGCCAGAGCATGGAAAGACACGCGGGCCCCCTCTGTAGTGGCATGGAAGAGAGGGCTCAACTTCTGTATGGGACTGGAACAGACTATTTTTGTTGCCCGAGGATGTCCACGAAAGCACTATAAAATTTGGAAGCGCTGGGCTGATTTTAGGGGCCTGTGGCTTGAACCTCCAGTGGAACAGGACCTTCAGGTGGAAGTATGAAGGGGCTATAACGGAAGGTGCTTGCATGTCGTTGGGTGTATGTTAAAGGGACTGGAGATGTGTGATGGAGACCTTGCGATGGGGATGGGTGGGATCCGGGGGGGGGGTGCAGAGGGGGGCCATTCTTGCTTTGTTTGTATCTGCTTGTTTCCTATAAGAAAACTGGATTGCAATCCGATTGTTGTGGCCTATTTGACCTGCAGATATCTCTGGGGTACAGAGCTGTACGAAATGTATGCAATCTTAGAATACAATTTGTTAAAAAAAAAAAAAACGAGGCCTTGTGTTCCGTTCCTCCGAATTGTATACCTCTGATCTCTGAGTTGGCTCTAAACTGCACTGCTAGTTGCTCAATGCTAATAGCAGAGGGGGCAGTAGGCACCCCTCCCTCATACCACTACTCAAAGTGCATGGGCAACTGGGACCCGTTGACCTGTACTCCTGATTGTGGGTATTAATCATTACCCCGGACCATGTTAAAACTTTGTCGAAATACACATTTTTGCATGGTCGGAAGAGGAAAGACCAATCCACCTCAAAGGCCTTCTCAGCGTTGAGACCCACTAAGAGTGCCAGAATTTTGAATACTGTGACTTTTTCGATGAATTGTCCTTCAAATGTTATCGTGCGTTTGCCTTCCTTTTATGAAAAGTACGATTGATCAGGGTGGATTAGTGCGGGCATTAAGGTGTCGATTCGGGCAGCTAATATGGCAGAGAATATTTTGGCATCCAGATTCAACAATGCAATGGGCCGATACGACGCACAGTTATGAGGGTTTGTTCCTTGTTAGGGAATCACAGTGATCACTGCCTCCGCCATAGAGTTGGAGACTGTTGAGTCTTCCGCGATTGTGTTAAATAATGAGGTGAGGTGTGGTGTAAGTTCTGACGCATATATTTTATAAAATTGAGGCGTCCGGCCATCAGGCCCAGGTGGTTTATGTGATTTGAGTTTGGAGATTGCTAACCTCATTTCTTCCTCAGTGATAGGCCTATTTAGCTGTTCGTTCTCCGCTAGTGGTATCTGGGGTAGCTCTGGGGAGTCTAAGTATTTCTGCTGTACACTGGCATCTGCACCTGTGTAAAGACTCCTGTAAAACCCTCCAAAATTGCGTGCTTTGACATCGTCTTTGTGGGCCAGAGTGCCGTCCCTATCCAGTATACCTCCTATGTATTCACGTTCCCTTTTCTCACATAATTGTCTTGCCAAATGAGTCCCTACTTTGCCTCCCTGTGCATAGGCTATTTGCCGGAGCCTTAACAGCGTATATTCCGCCCTATTTGTGTAAATCACCTGGATTTTCCCCGTCAGTGCTGTGAGCTGTCGCCTCAATATCTGTGATGGAGTTTTCTTATGGTCGCCTTTCTACTCTCTCCAGTTCCTCCTCTAGCTCTAATCGTTCCTTGGCTCCCGCTTGTTTAAAGTGGAGTTCAATTCTATGCATTTATCTCTGAGAACCGCCTTGAATGCATCCCAGTTATTCTGGGCTGAAGTGGCCTGAGGCTGGTAAGCTCAAATATTCTAAGATGGACTTCCTCAGTTCATCTCTCAGTAGTCTGTCCCTAGTCACTGAGACTGGGAAGTACCATCTGGGAGTGTGAGCCCCTTTATGCCCCCAAGACAGGCTAATAGTAACTAAACTGTGATCTGAGATCGTGATGGGAGAATCTTTGCTGCTTCTAAGGAGCCCAGAAGGGATTGACTCATTAAGATGTGATCTAATCTAGAGTATGTTGAGTGTACATGTAAAAAGAAGGTATAATCTTTTGTGGTGGGGTAGAGCGTTTGCCAGGTGTCCCTGAGGCCCAGCGCTTGTATTTTCTGCTTGGTTCCCTTGGAAAAGATGCTTGTGGTGGCCCTCTGAGGGTGTGTGCTGTCCATTTCAGACTGCCATATCAAATTAAAGTCACGTTGATCCCTCTGCAAACTCGCCTAGCTGGTCTAGGAGGGAGGTGAGAAATACAGTTTGCCCGTATTTGGTACATATACGGAAATAAACGTACAAAGTCTCCCTCTCAGTTTCCCCTTTACCATGACAATTCTGCCCTCTCGATCTGTCTTAATAGCCTCAATTTGGAATTTTGTCGAGCTGTGAAACGACAAGGCGACTCCTTTTTGCTTGGAGTTGGCAGATCTATAGATTAGGGGATAGTTTTTATGGTGGAGTCGCATCTCTTCGGGTTTTTTTAAGGTGCGTTTCCTGCAACGCAACCACCTCAAACTGATGATCTGTAAGGTATTTCCAGATTTGTTGCCTTTTTAGGGGCACATTCAGGCCTTTAAAATTCCATAAGGCCATTGAGACCATATCGTAGAACCTCGAGCACTGTCCCTCCCATGTCTTTCCCTGTAGGCGACCACTCTCCCTTTATCCTACCCCAATTGTTTGTCACCTTCGCCCTTTTCAGTACTGAAGCACAATCTTGCATTCCTCACCAGTAAAGATTGCCCCTCTGTTTCTTGAGCCCATCACCAGGTACCCCCCTCAGTATAGAACACAAAAACGTAGTCCTCTCCAAACATTACGCCAGAGAGCCAACAGGCTTCCAGTCAGTTCAGTCTTGATGAGGAAAGGTATACTAGCGGGTGACCTGGGCAGCACGCAGAGCCCCGATTATCAGATGCTGCTTGTATAGAGTTCCATCTGCAACAAAATCTTCTGTGTTATGGTCCGGTATAGTCAGTCATTCATGACAGAGGTGCGGATGTATTATTCGCCAGTGTTTAGCCTGCTGCCATCTTTCTTCTTTTTGTGGCTCTGTCCCCTAGGGTGGGTTGTGAAGTTTCTACCGGTCGCTGCATGGCAGTTTCTGTCTTCACTTTATGCTGGGTTTGCCTTTCGTTATGGTGCGCCATTGCGGTCTTGGCCTTGTTGTCGCATCGGTACAATTCGAGGGGCCTTGATTGTTTTCTTCTTCAGGGACCAGTAGACCAAAAATGCGAAGGCCATCTTCTAGGCCTGTAACATGTTGAGTTTTATTGTTGAGCTCCAAGGCAAGACCAAATGGAAAAGTCCACCTGTAACGGATATTGTCCTCTCTAAGTTTAGTTGTGATCGGCGTTAGCTGTGGTCTACGTGACAGCATGGAGGGCGCCAGGTCTTGAAACAGCAAACATTTGTACCCTGGAACGAGGTCTCCTCCTTTCTCCTTGCGGCTTGCAGTATTGTTTCTTTTGTTTTAAAAGAATGTAGTTTGAGGAGGACACCCTTGTGTGACACGGTAGCCTGTCTGCTGGTTCCCAACTCGATGCACCCTGTCTATTTTAATCTTCAACTGACACGGGCTCACAATCTCTGCGAAAGGCCCCTCTACAAAGGCCTTCAAGTCCTGTCCCTCTGCCCCCTCCTCCAGGTCTCTTATACGTATATTCTCCCTCGAGACTTGTTCTCCAGATCTTCAGCCTGCAGGAGAGCCTGTTGAATCTGCACCTGAAGCTCTTGTTGCTTCTCCTGCATCTTACTTTTGCGATCATCTAGTTCCTGCGAGTGCTCCTCCATTTCAAGAACTCGGGCTCCCACTGCGTCTATATCTTGCTGAAGGGACGACATGCATTCCGAGAGGTAGGTCATCAGCTGTTCCATCAAGGACCGTAGATCTTTTTTTTATCCTCATTCTGCAATAGTATGTATACGGAGTTTTCAGGGACCCGCTTCTCTCTTCTCTGTTCCTTCACTGCCCCTTTTTTTATTCCTGAAGTTGGGTTTGGGAGTTTCCCTGTTTGCGTGTTCAGAGGGGGTCCCCTTAATTCCATAACCAAATTCAATAAATGTTTTTGTCCTGGGGGAGCTGACCAACCTGGCCACTGACACAAGCACTTTGACTGATTATTTATGGCCATCGCAAAGGACCGTAGATCTTGTTTAATTTCTGCACACAGTTCAGACTTGAAACTTCTGAGGGAGGCTATCAGATCTTCCCTAAGGAGCGTCATCGTGCTGGCTTGTCCACTTTTACCTTTAACTTGCCTCTTCTCTGTTACCGCGAAGTATGTGGAGACCTTATTTGCTGCTTTTTTTGGTGGCATATAGGCAGCCCAAAGAGTCCTCTACGTTAGAGCTGGCCGCTCACCCTTCGGTATTTGGCTTCCGCATAGATATGCGATTTATATTCATGCTCAGCTATTGTATGTGGCCCAGATCAGAAGGCCCATGCATTACCTGCACACTACAGCAGCCATCTTGATGTCCGGCATATGAAAGTCACTTTCCTCGGCTCTCCATAGATGGTGCTTTTGGGTATTGGTAGTAGGGAGTTGGGTTATTCTCACTGATCCCCACACAGGGTTTCTTACTTTGGCTGAGTGACCAAGGTCCCCCCTGCTGCCAGGAATTCAGTTTGCAGGCCCCATCTTAAAGTCAGGCATATGATGTGGCTTTGTGATCACTTCGCCTCAATCCTCCTCTTCATAGTTGGAAAGAGAGAGTCAGTTCATCTCCAATAGTCCCCTGATCAAGTACCTGTGTCTTTATCGCCAACTTGCAGTTCCCACTGCTGCTAGCTGGTCACTGTTCAGGCGCCATCTTGGGGTCGGGCAGCTCTTCCCAGCCCTGCCGAGGCCTCCGGCTGACTTCCGATTTTGCCCCAGTGTATAAGGAGTCAATAAGGGAGGGGAGGGGACGACGACACTCAGACCCAACTCTTCACATCACTTCTGGACCTGTGGACTCTTCTAGGAAGAAGAGCTACCTATCTGTGAAATCTGTCCTACTGCCTGACACTGCTTTGCTGACCAAGGAAATTCCAGACACCATAGGCCTGCTGTTGCTGCCCCAGGACTCTTCTACTGCTGTGAGCTGCTCTGCTAAACCCAGACTGCCTTTGTGGACCCAGATCTCTAGACAATCTCGAAAGGTCAGTCGGCTTGCCCCCCGTTCAAAGTCACTGGGACACAATAGGCTTCTTTGACGTTTATGCATCTCCTCACATCCTGACACAGCTCAACACTGACACAGCACGACGCATCTCGTCTTCGGCACCAATGCATCCCAGCACAAAGCCCTGTGGCTTCTTCGCTGACGCATCTCAACACTAACATCATCCCAGCAGAAGGCATCTTGTCCTCAGGGCCGACGCACCACAGCACAAGTCCTCGCAAGGCTTCCACAGTGACATCACAGGGTCTCAAATCACAAGCTCTCATTGATGACTCCACCACTGTGCGACACAGCTCAATGCCAGACCTCACATTGCAGCTCCTCGTCAATGCCTCCTCGACACCAGCCCGCACAGCTCAAAGCAAGGACTCTGCATTTTGATGCCCAGGCACCAAAGTACTTTGTCAGTACTTTGTCAGTAGACTGAACTCAGTCTTGCATCTGGCCGCAGATAACCGTAGTTTGTCCTTTTTGGTACTTAGCGCTTGAATTCTTCAAAACCTTTACAATCAGGGGTTCCACTCGGCAACTCTGGGCATTCACAACACGAGAGGTACCAAACGTCTATATAAGGGAGCCTTTGAAGTACTCACTCTGTGAGAAGACAAAACCAACAGGTCAGTGTACACATTATCAATGATTGAAATATCTAATCATAACAGGAGAAGCACATAAAGAGAAACCCGAAGGGAAAGAAAAGAAAAGCCCCAGAGGTTCTTGGAAAAATTCCCATCAGCCTGCTCAGTGGCAGAATGTCGTCATATGGGTAGAATGGTTGACAAAAGCAATGTCCATGATGCCCTTCCTTAGGGAGTACCCTAGGCTAGCAACAACTCTGGACCATTGCGTTGACCCTCAACCATCATAGACTCAGACTGATAAGGATTGAATTGCAGTGCTCAAAAGAATATGTGATAAGGAAAAGAAACAGAGTTCATAATCCAAGTGTTGTTAAAAATACCTACCTTGATGTCATAAAAAACTTTATTGGGTCTGACCATCAAGGTGGTATAGTTAAAAGCAGAGTGCCAATAGCATGGAAAAAATATTTGCTATTAATCATGAATTATAATCGGTCGACATGTTTCAGCCTTAAAAAGGCTTTCTTCAGGACCTATGAAGTACTACTGCAATGTAGAGAAAAAAGTGAATACACTTACTGGGTAGAAGCCTCAATAAGTGAATCTGTCCTCCAGAAATGAGAAATCAGAAATCTTCTCCTGTATATAAAACAAACGAAAAACAAAGCGACAAACAAGATGTCTTATTTGTCTGCAAAGGAAACATCTAAGTGTGAAGTACACTACTGGCTCCTATCTCAATCTACTCACCCAAATTGTAGGGAGGAAAAACCTCACCTCACCTGGCACTTGCTCACAGTGAAGGAGGCCACGCACTAAGAAGAAAAAAGAGGAAAAAAGTACAACAACATACGTATCATTAAATGAGCTTTTTGGAAAAACAACACTCACAATAGTGTCAATGGGGGGGCCCCGTGTCATGGCGGCACCTCTGACCCCAGGGCCTCTGGAGGGTGTAGCATCCCTCTACAAGGCCGCACTTCAAGCTTAAAAAAGGGGGGGGGGGGGAAGGACCGTCAACCCAAGGGGCCAGGGAACTGTGTAGAACTAAAGCCGGGATAGACGGGTAAATCCCATTCAAGTATTAGCAAACAAGACATCTCCTTACACTTAAGGTGTCTTCGAGTTCTAAAGCAGGTCGCCAGTAAATAAAAATAATGCCTGAACCCCAGTTTATGATTCTAGAGACGGGTATAACCAGTGCATGTTAGTACAATCAAGGCAGCCCCCGTGTCCGGCCCCAAACGCTCACCTCTCCGTCGTTACCTCGCTCAAGATTGTGAGTCGAGGGGGAGGTGAGGACCGCAAGGCAGCGACACGGTAAAATAGTCGGACTGCGGACCTGAAAGGAAACTAGGCCGTCACCTTTGGCGGCCAATCAAATGAGAGCGAGCCAAGGCGGACCTCATTACATATGCATGTAGGTCTGGTGGGCTGTGCAAAGTCGACCAAGCCCCGCTATTGGTCCGATCCCGGACCAATCGAGAAAGTGCACAGAGATGTTGAGTATGTTATTTCAAAGCCGTGCATTGATTGGATCAGATAGTAAACCAATGGAGATTCTGCTTGTCCGTGTTACGTGCACTAAATACAGACCGCCGGAGCGGCCATGCATATACGCAGAGTGCTTAATGTTACTCTGCAGGGACAGAGTCGAAAACAAACTATCAGTCCAAAAAACGTCTGATCACGCTTACAAGCAGACCACTTAAAGCGCTCCGTTATCTAACACTCCCTGTATATGGGCTGTAGGTAAAATGTCGCAACTCGCGTTGTCAGACATTGGATAGATATAAACTCTTCACAGGGGGCCATTTGTTCTAATGAGATGCAATGCAACCTAGCGCGAGCTCCCACACAGTCCCATCCCATGATGCAGGTACATATAGACCCATGTGCTCCCTCAAAACCCCATGATGGTATGGGCTTGCCCTTCAATGGAGGCATGAAACAAGGCTAGGAAAAGGCGTGAGGGGATGTACATACGCTCACATCACATCACAACCCGTCCGATAGTGTAGGCCAGCAAGAGTACAAAGAGCCAAAAATGGGAAAAATAGGAAAACCGCCACTTTTCTCAAAAGTGGAACAGATCGAGGGATCATGACAAATTCATGTAAACCTGGTACCCCTGGTGTACTAGCAAAACAGAGCCTTATAGTTGTAACCACGGGATGTCATCATTCAACCCCTCCGTGTCGCTCCGTAATTTGTACACCCACTTTTGTTCCCTTCTCAGTAGAAACTGTGAGATGTCTGTTATGTGGTCAGGTATATAAGGCTGTTCCAGGATCACCCACTGTAAGTCATTTGCCGTGTGCTTCGCTTGTAAGAAGTGGGATGTGAGGCGAGTAGCTTGTTTGCTGCGTCTGATCGTACTCTTGTGTTCCTGGACGCGTAGTTTAATTTTTCTCGTAGTCATCCCAATGTATCTCAGCATGCATGGGCAAGTGATCTGGTAGATAACTCTTTCGCTGTTACAATTTGTATGGCGTTTGAGTATCCACGGTCGAGAGGTGCCTATGTCCACTGATGTAGTCTTCCTGGTCTGAGGACAAACTGAACAATTCCCACAGGGATGATGGCCCTGCACGGGTGGGAGGTTCCACAGAGTGGGTGTGGAAACCTCTCCCACTCTGCGTGGTCTAGTGTGGACCAATTCATCCTTGAGATTAGCGCCTCTTTTAAAAGCAAAAAGAGGCAGGGGAATCTTGTCACCAGAACTGTTCAAAATCTTCCATTTCTGTCTGACAATCTTCTGAAGTTTGGACGAAGAGGTGTTAAAAGTTGTAACACACACCATTTGGCCCAGGGGTGGCTTAGCCACAGGTGCCTCTAGTAGTGACTCGCGATGGTTATTCGCGGCCCGTTTGCATGATGTCTTTATCAGCCGGCTCGGGTACTGTCGCATCCTCAATCTTGTGGAGAGGTCCCTGGCCTGCACTTGGAAATCTCTTTTCTCTGAACAGTTTCTCTTCACTCTTAAAAACTGCCCAAAGGGGAGATTCTCCCTCAGTGAGCGGGGATGATGACTATCAAACCTTAAAAGTGAGTTCCGTGCCATGGGTTTTCTGTACAGTGAGCTGGCTAAGTGACCGTCTAGCGGAAAGACCACCAGATCCAGGAATGGTAACTGGTCTTTACTGTGCTCCTGAGTGAACCTCAAAAACGGGTTGAGGCCATTCAGCCAGTCGTGGAAAGCCAGTAAAGAAGACTCATCGCCGCGCCACACCACCAAGATGTCGTCTATATACCTTTTCCACACCACCAACTGCTGGTGATGTGGATTGGTGGTACTCAATACATGCTGGCTTTCAAAGTTGTGCATGTAGAGGTTTGCCAGACTCGGCGCAAACTTGCTGCCCATCGAGGTCCCAGATGTTTGTAAATATAAGGACTCCTCAAAAGCAAAAAAGTTTTGGGTCATTGCGATCCTGGCCAGTTCTATTATGAAATGGACAGGTGTCACACTGACCGGTGGGGACTCTTCCAAAAGTTCCTGTACAGTTTGCAGAGTCTCCCTCTGGGGTATGCAAGTATACAATGATTCTACATCAAAGCTCGCTAGGATGTCGGTATCTGTATTGAAGTCAATCTCAGGTAACAGACGAAGGACATCCTTCGTGTCCTGAAGGTATGACGGCATCCGTTTAACCAATGGTTGTAGGAAGACATCAACAAAGGATGACAGCGGTTCTAGAAGGGAACCAATGCCAGAGATGATTGGCCGACCCGGAGGTGGTCTGGTTGGTTTATGCACCTTGGGTAGTGTGTAAAAGTACGGGACTGTGGGGGATTTAGCCACCAAATAAGTCGCCTCTTGGGCGGTAATCCAGCCTTCTGCGCTAGCCTCCTCTGTTAGATGTTTAATCTCATTGGTGATCCTGGTAGTTGGATCCTGATCGAGTAGTGCATAGAAATGGGTGTTGCCTAGTTGCCTCAGGCATTCAATGCGGTACGCTGTGGTGTCCTGGATGACAATGGCCCCACCCTTGTCTGCTGGTTTGATCGTAATATCAGAGTCATTGGACAAAGTCTCAAGTGCAGATCTCTCTTTTTTGGACAGATTCTGATAGCCTATGTGACTAGAGAAATCCAAAGCTTTCATGTCTTCTAGTACTGCGGCCTCAAAGGCTCCAACCTTAGGTGGAACCTGTTGGAGCAAGGGCATGAAGGTGGACTTCACCCTAAGTCCGGTGTTATTGTCAGCATCTACATCCAATTCCTTGTTCTTAAAGAAGAAATGCAGTCTGACTGTCCTGAAGAAACGTTCCATCTCCGATCGGATTTGGAAAGAATCACCAGTGTTGGTGGGGACAAATCCTAGGCCCTTATTGAGCACTGTTTTCTCCAGGGGTGTCAATATTCGTGCACTCAGATTCACAACCAGCTCACCCGTGATGCTTGGTGTGTCCATTGTTAGTTCTGTGTCTCCTGGATCTGTTTGTGTTAGAGACTGTCCGCCCATTGGACTTGACCTGAGTTCTGTCCTCTCCGCTTCCCCCGATTGCCTCCCCGGCCCTGTCCTAAAAAAGGAGGCTGATTGTAAGGGTATTGTGGAGGGTAGTTAGGAGGGTAGTTAGCCATGGGCATTGGAAATTGTGGGTAACCCCAAGGGGCTGGAGGCCACCATGGACCCGACTGGTATATGTTACCCCGTGTGTTTTGTCTCCGATTCGCTCGACCGCCACGACCCCTCCCCCTTCCCATATTATTTCCTCCACTATCTGAATCAGAAGAATCTGTGTCAGAGGATGTAGCATAGGAGGACCCTGCTGCCTGTTTCTGTTTGTTGGCATCAGTGGGAGTGTAGTTTTCACTTGTGTAGGGGTATATTTTTTCATGGGAAAACTTGGCCAGATCTTTCTTAAATTTCTCGATTTTTGCAAAGAATATAGGGTCTTTGTACTCTTTATTGGCCTTGTTAGAGTCTTCCTGCTGTTTTTCGAATCTCTTGGCGGTGAGTGTAGTTTTAATCTGACCTTCCAAAACCTGGATCTCCACCAGAATGGCGTCTGCAGCTCTCTTGGCTGTGGCTATTATCAAAATCAGCCAATCCCTGGTGCATCGCCATGCTATCAGGGACCAGTCCTTGATAAAGGTCTTGTCCGTCAGAAAGAGTCTAGGCACGTTCGTAACTATAAGGCCTGTAGGGGCACACTTTCCATGCAGGTATTCGGCCATGATCTGGCCGTGTATAACTGTCCTAGAAAGACTCTTTTTCAAATTCAACACTGTTTCCCAATCTCCTACAGTTGGCGGGGTGGGTGTGGGAACTTGATCCAACATACTGGGATTGTCTGCGAGGATGGTTGTCAGGGTGTCATCATCGAAACCAAGACCCCCAAAATCAGCCATTGTGATGTGATCCAAAAACAAACTATGATACGTATGCAAAAACACCAAATTGGTGTATGTAATAAAGAGAGAAGAAGGCCCGCAGCCTCAGCTGCACACTTACAACAAAACGTCGTGGCGGTCGAGCGAATCGGAGACAAAACACACGGGGTAACATATACCAGTCGGGTCCATGGTGGCCTCCAGCCCCTTGGGGTTACCCACAATTTCCAATGCCCATGGC
The DNA here is from genome assembly GCF_964261635.1 of Lissotriton helveticus. Lineage (NCBI taxonomy): Eukaryota > Metazoa > Chordata > Amphibia > Caudata > Salamandridae > Lissotriton > Lissotriton helveticus. The sequence continues at coordinate 898,215,664 of NC_136068.1, read as the reverse complement.
TAACTACCCTCCTAACTACCCTCCACAATACCCTTACAATCAGCCTCCTTTTTTAGGACAGGGCCGGGGAGGCAATCGGGGGAAGCGGAGAGGACAGAACTCAGGTCAAGTCCAATGGGCGGACAGTCTCTAACACAAACAGATCCAGGAGACACAGAACTAACAATGGACACACCAAGCATCACGGGTGAGCTGGTTGTGAATCTGAGTGCACGAATATTGACACCCCTGGAGAAAACAGTGCTCAATAAGGGCCTAGGATTTGTCCCCACCAACACTGGTGATTCTTTCCAAATCCGATCGGAGATGGAACGTTTCTTCAGGACAGTCAGACTGCATTTCTTCTTTAAGAACAAGGAATTGGATGTAGATGCTGACAATAACACCGGACTTAGGGTGAAGTCCACCTTCATGCCCTTGCTCCAACAGGTTCCACCTAAGGTTGGAGCCTTTGAGGCCGCAGTACTAGAAGACATGAAAGCTTTGGATTTCTCTAGTCACATAGGCTATCAGAATCTGTCCAAAAAAGAGAGATCTGCACTTGAGACTTTGTCCAATGACTCTGATATTACGATCAAACCAGCAGACAAGGGTGGGGCCATTGTCATCCAGGACACCACAGCGTACCGCATTGAATGCCTGAGGCAACTAGGCAACACCCATTTCTATGCACTACTCGATCAGGATCCAACTACCAGGATCACCAATGAGATTAAACATCTAACAGAGGAGGCTAGCGCAGAAGGCTGGATTACCGCCCAAGAGGCGACTTATTTGGTGGCTAAATCCCCCACAGTCCCGTACTTTTACACACTACCCAAGGTGCATAAACCAACCAGACCACCTCCGGGTCGGCCAATCATCTCTGGCATTGGTTCCCTTCTAGAACCGCTGTCATCCTTTGTTGATGTCTTCCTACAACCATTGGTTAAACGGATGCCGTCATACCTTCAGGACACGAAGGATGTCCTTCGTCTGTTACCTGAGATTGACTTCAATACAGATACCGACATCCTAGCGAGCTTTGATGTAGAATCATTGTATACTTGCATACCCCAGAGGGAGACTCTGCAAACTGTACAGGAACTTTTGGAAGAGTCCCCACCGGTCAGTGTGACACCTGTCCATTTCATAATAGAACTGGCCAGGATCGCAATGACCCAAAACTTTTTTGCTTTTGAGGAGTCCTTATATTTACAAACATCTGGGACCTCGATGGGCAGCAAGTTTGCGCCGAGTCTGGCAAACCTCTACATGCACAACTTTGAAAGCCAGCATGTATTGAGTACCACCAATCCACATCACCAGCAGTTGGTGGTGTGGAAAAGGTATATAGACGACATCTTGGTGGTGTGGCGCGGCGATGAGTCTTCTTTACTGGCTTTCCACGACTGGCTGAATGGCCTCAACCCGTTTTTGAGGTTCACTCAGGAGCACAGTAAAGACCAGTTACCATTCCTGGATCTGGTGGTCTTTCCGCTAGACGGTCACTTAGCCAGCTCACTGTACAGAAAACCCATGGCACGGAACTCACTTTTAAGGTTTGATAGTCATCATCCCCGCTCACTGAGGGAGAATCTCCCCTTTGGGCAGTTTTTAAGAGTGAAGAGAAACTGTTCAGAGAAAAGAGATTTCCAAGTGCAGGCCAGGGACCTCTCCACAAGATTGAGGATGCGACAGTACCCGAGCCGGCTGATAAAGACATCATGCAAACGGGCCGCGAATAACCATCGCGAGTCACTACTAGAGGCACCTGTGGCTAAGCCACCCCTGGGCCAAATGGTGTGTGTTACAACTTTTAACACCTCTTCGTCCAAACTTCAGAAGATTGTCAGACAGAAATGGAAGATTTTGAACAGTTCTGGTGACAAGATTCCCCTGCCTCTTTTTGCTTTTAAAAGAGGCGCTAATCTCAAGGATGAATTGGTCCACACTAGACCACGCAGAGTGGGAGAGGTTTCCACACCCACTCTGTGGAACCTCCCACCCGTGCAGGGCCATCATCCCTGTGGGAATTGTTCAGTTTGTCCTCAGACCAGGAAGACTACATCAGTGGACATAGGCACCTCTCGACCGTGGATACTCAAACGCCATACAAATTGTAACAGCGAAAGAGTTATCTACCAGATCACTTGCCCATGCATGCTGAGATACATTGGGATGACTACGAGAAAAATTAAACTACGCGTCCAGGAACACAAGAGTACGATCAGACGCAGCAAACAAGCTACTCGCCTCACATCCCACTTCTTACAAGCGAAGCACACGGCAAATGACTTACAGTGGGTGATCCTGGAACAGCCTTATATACCTGACCACATAACAGACATCTCACAGTTTCTACTGAGAAGGGAACAAAAGTGGGTGTACAAATTACGGAGCGACACGGAGGGGTTGAATGATGACATCCCGTGGTTACAACTATAAGGCTCTGTTTTGCTAGTACACCAGGGGTACCAGGTTTACATGAATTTGTCATGATCCCTCGATCTGTTCCACTTTTGAGAAAAGTGGCGGTTTTCCTATTTTTCCCATTTTTGGCTCTTTGTACTCTTGCTGGCCTACACTATCGGACGGGTTGTGATGTGATGTGAGCGTATGTACATCCCCTCACGCCTTTTCCTAGCCTTGTTTCATGCCTCCATTGAAGGGCAAGCCCATACCATCATGGGGTTTTGAGGGAGCACATGGGTCTATATGTACCTGCATCATGGGATGGGACTGTGTGGGAGCTCGCGCTAGGTTGCATTGCATCTCATTAGAACAAATGGCCCCCTGTGAAGAGTTTATATCTATCCAATGTCTGACAACGCGAGTTGCGACATTTTACCTACAGCCCATATACAGGGAGTGTTAGATAACGGAGCGCTTTAAGTGGTCTGCTTGTAAGCGTGATCAGACGTTTTTTGGACTGATAGTTTGTTTTCGACTCTGTCCCTGCAGAGTAACATTAAGCACTCTGCGTATATGCATGGCCGCTCCGGCGGTCTGTATTTAGTGCACGTAACACGGACAAGCAGAATCTCCATTGGTTTACTATCTGATCCAATCAATGCACGGCTTTGAAATAACATACTCAACATCTCTGTGCACTTTCTCGATTGGTCCGGGATCGGACCAATAGCGGGGCTTGGTCGACTTTGCACAGCCCACCAGACCTACATGCATATGTAATGAGGTCCGCCTTGGCTCGCTCTCATTTGATTGGCCGCCAAAGGTGACGGCCTAGTTTCCTTTCAGGTCCGCAGTCCGACTATTTTACCGTGTCGCTGCCTTGCGGTCCTCACCTCCCCCTCGACTCACAATCTTGAGCGAGGTAACGACGGAGAGGTGAGCGTTTGGGGCCGGACACGGGGGCTGCCTTGATTGTACTAACATGCACTGGTTATACCCGTCTCTAGAATCATAAACTGGGGTTCAGGCATTATTTTTATTTACTGGCGACCTGCTTTAGAACTCGAAGACACCTTAAGTGTAAGGAGATGTCTTGTTTGCTAATACTTGAATGGGATTTACCCGTCTATCCCGGCTTTAGTTCTACACAGTTCCCTGGCCCCTTGGGTTGACGGTCCTTCCCCCCCCCCCCCTTTTTTAAGCTTGAAGTGCGGCCTTGTAGAGGGATGCTACACCCTCCAGAGGCCCTGGGGTCAGAGGTGCCGCCATGACACGGGGCCCCCCCATTGACACTATTGTGAGTGTTGTTTTTCCAAAAAGCTCATTTAATGATACGTATGTTGTTGTACTTTTTTCCTCTTTTTTCTTCTTAGTGCGTGGCCTCCTTCACTGTGAGCAAGTGCCAGGTGAGGTGAGGTTTTTCCTCCCTACAATTTGGGTGAGTAGATTGAGATAGGAGCCAGTAGTGTACTTCACACTTAGATGTTTCCTTTGCAGACAAATAAGACATCTTGTTTGTCGCTTTGTTTTTCGTTTGTTTTATATACAGGAGAAGATTTCTGATTTCTCATTTCTGGAGGACAGATTCACTTATTGAGGCTTCTACCCAGTAAGTGTATTCACTTTTTTCTCTACATTGCAGTAGTACTTCATAGGTCCTGAAGAAAGCCTTTTTAAGGCTGAAACATGTCGACCGATTATAATTCATGATTAATAGCAAATATTTTTTCCATGCTATTGGCACTCTGCTTTTAACTATACCACCTTGATGGTCAGACCCAATAAAGTTTTTTATGACATCAAGGTAGGTATTTTTAACAACACTTGGATTATGAACTCTGTTTCTTTTCCTTATCACATATTCTTTTGAGCACTGCAATTCAATCCTTATCAGTCTGAGTCTATGATGGTTGAGGGTCAACGCAATGGTCCAGAGTTGTTGCTAGCCTAGGGTACTCCCTAAGGAAGGGCATCATGGACATTGCTTTTGTCAACCATTCTACCCATATGACGACATTCTGCCACTGAGCAGGCTGATGGGAATTTTTCCAAGAACCTCTGGGGCTTTTCTTTTCTTTCCCTTCGGGTTTCTCTTTATGTGCTTCTCCTGTTATGATTAGATATTTCAATCATTGATAATGTGTACACTGACCTGTTGGTTTTGTCTTCTCACAGAGTGAGTACTTCAAAGGCTCCCTTATATAGACGTTTGGTACCTCTCGTGTTGTGTATGACTTAGTTGGGGGACAAGGTACCACTAAGTCTTTAAACACTTCTCCCCTTAGGCCCTCCCCTACCTAGTTTGTTTTGTTGTAACTCTGGGCATTAGCTTGCCTAATCTCCACAACGGCCCCACCAATTCCGGGGATGCCTGGCTCCACCTTGGGGACTCCCAGCTAGGGACCATCCCACAGGGAAAGCCAGGACGGGTTCCCCAGAGTTATACAGCGCCGGGACGCCCCGTTGCTGGGGCAGCTGTGCGCTTTACAAGTTTACTACATTTACATTTACATTTACATGTAGTGAACGGACAAAAAGTTAGATTTAAAGGGAGTTGTTCTAGCTGGGCAACGGCTTTCTGTGTCTTGGTACCCTAGCACCATTCAGCCACTGGATAAGTTAGGCTACAATGGCAGAACCTTGATTCTGTTAGCAGGTGAATGGTATAACAAACTCAGTAGCAAAATGTTGGGGCAGATGCTCAAGTTGAAGCTAGATATGCAGATACCTATCACTCAGGCGGTCAAGAAATCGAGTGTAACAGAAGGCAGGAATATGGTCTTATTTTAATTTCCAGTTAAATTACCTCCATAGAAGGGTTAAATCAAGGTACTTTAAAGGGTAAAATCCTTAGCTACTAGCAAAGTGACCTAGCCACTCCCATTTTTCAGCAACATTATGGGGTTCCTTTCATAGGAACTTACTCTGCGGCCACATTGTGCAACTGAACAAGGACCTGGAAAACATACATTTGTCTTACCAGAGTGACTAGATTTAGAAATTAAAGAGTTGCCAATTTAAACATGTGGCTGAGAATATTTAGGAAGCCATTGCCACTGCCGAGGTCAAAGCATCACAAATACATAGCAAAAGAACGAAACAAATGGATTTTTCTAAAACCAGGTTGCAAAGAAAGATTCACTCTTCCATGGTTAATACCAGGCCACATGGACACGCTGCTCTCAAGGTAATCTACTTAATAATGAATATAAATAAAATAAATACTTTTGCACAAGAAACAGTAACTTTAATAAATACTGATAAAAAGTTTATATATTCTGTTGTGAACATCGGTAGCCGTTCAAATGGAAATGCAGCAGGAACTCAATTATAACTCTAGGGGTGCTCCTCAAAAAGACCGATCTGACCGAGTGTATATTTTTCCATTTTTACCAACTATTTCCAGATGTGGTCCTTTTATTCGTCTCACTTTTTCTTATTTCCCTTCAGTTATTCTTTGTTTTTAGGGCTCGCCTGCTGATGCGCTTCAGCGCATAGCTGGCGAAGCTCTATAGGGGCTTATCCAGTGTTTATCCACTGGCGATTCCACTGGCGATTCCTTCAAGTGCATGTGCTTTTTAGGTCATTGCGCTTGCGCAAGCCCTAAAAAGCGCGTGCACAATGCCACCAGCCGCCTGCCTGCCTGCCTCGCATTACCACATCAAAGGCAGCCCTCCGAGCGCATTTCTCACCCCCTAATTATTCACGGCCGGCCGGCAGGCACATCAAAGGCTGCTGCTGCCGTGACTCGCATTTCTCCTCCCTCCTCCCCTATCACTGCCCAGGCCGGCCGTACTTTCTCTTTACAAGGGCGCCCATTCCTGAATCACTTGAAATCTCTCCACATTATTTGCATTTTGTTAATTAAAAAAATTAACTTCAACACAGCGTTGCACATTTTTCTCGACTTCGGAAGGATGAGTCCCAATCTCATTTGTACAAAGTGTTGTAATGGGATTATTGGAGAGTTAGAGAAACGTGCTCACAAGTTACATTTTTATGCAAATCATCTGAGTAAATAAACAATAGCATGGTGCCGTTTGCGTCCTTGACTTGATCTGGTTTTTATTTTTATTTTGCTATTATTCTCACAAAGGCTAAGAAGGTCTGCCTACTTTAGTATTAAGTGCTATACGTCGCATAAGCAACAGCTAACCATTCACTCACCCACGCAACGCCACTCACCCATGCAACGCCACTCACCCACGCAACGCCACTCACCCACGCAACGCCACTCACCCACGCAACGCCACTCACCCACGCAACGCCACTCACACACGCAACGCCACTCACACACGCAACGCCACTCACACACGCAACGCCACTCACACACGCAACGCCACACACACACGCAACGCCACACACACATGCAACGCCACACACACATGCAACGCCACTCACACATGCAACGCCACTCACACATGCAACGCCACTCAACCACGCAACGCCACTCACACACGCAACGCCACTCAACCACGCAACGCCACTCACCCACGCAACGCCACTCAGCCACGCAACCCCACTCAGCCACGCAACGCCACTCAGCCACGCAACGCCACTCACACACGCAACGCCACTCACACACGCAACGCCACTCACACACGCAACGCCACTCACACACGCAACGCCACACACACACGCAACGCCACACACACACGCAACGCCACACACACACACGCAACGCCACACACACACGCAACGCCACACACACATGCAACGCCACTCACACATGCAACGCCACTCACACATGCAACGCCACTCACACATGCAACGCCACTCACACACGCAACGCCACTCAACCACGCAACGCCACTCACCCACGCAACGCCACTCACCCACGCAACGCCACTCACCCACGCAACGCCACTCACCCACGCAACGCCACTCACCCACGCAACGCCACACACACACGCAACGCCACACACACACGCAACGCCACACACACACGCAACGCCACTCACACACGCAACGCCACTCACACACGCAACGCCACTCACACACGCAACGCCACTCACACACGCAACGCCACTCACCCACGCAACGCCACTCACCCACGCAACGCCACTCACCCACGCAACGCCACTCACCCACGCAACGCCACTCACCCACGCAACGCCACACACACACGCAACGCCACTCACCCACGCAACACCACACACACACGCAACGCCACACACACACGCAACGCCACTCACCCACGCAACGCCACTCACCCACGCAACGCCACTCACCCACGCAACGCCACTCACCCACGCAACGCCACTCACCCACGCAACGCAACTCACCCACGCAACGCCACTCACCCACGCAACGCCACTCACCCACGCAACGCCACTCACCCACGCAACGCCACTCACCCACGCAACGCCGCTCAGCCACGCAACGCCGCTCAGCCACGCAACGCCACTCATCCACGCAACGCCACTCATCTATATGCAAAACGAAAAATGTCAAACTCTTCTATTGCGAGACCTATTGCATTTTCAATGCTTGTTTAACACGAGATTATGAAATACTTTTTTTCTGAAACCTCATTGTAACAATTATATTTTAAGGCAAGGGCCACTGTGGCGAAATGACAATTGAAAACGGCGATTAGTTCTTGAACCTCCCGGTCTTAATTTGCAAGAAAGTCAACAGTTAAGTAAGGATGCTTTTGCACCAAAAATGGGAACTTGGCAATACTACTCCATGCAAACAACTCTGTTTTAAACCACGGAACACCCTATTCCCCGCAGCCAGCGCTTGACCAGACGTCTATTTAATGCCAAGAGAATCCGATCATCACGAACTAAGCAAAATCTAAAGTAATATTACCCACTGTGAAGGACTGTAAAACGTTTTTTCTGTGTATTTAGAAATTTCATTTTCTTCCTATCCATGAGCTGGAAAAAGTATCACAACGTTAAACACAAAAACAAAGTGTACTAATAGCAGATACAAACTATCTAAAACTGTATTATTTGCCTGGCCACATGTGATTACCATGTTCACTGATGACACAAGAATGCTCTACACACTTAGAGGTTTGGGAAGGTAAAAATATCACAGCAGGTATACCACATAGAAATAGATACAAGCAAAAGGTTCGGTTACTTAAGGCTATGGGAGTGCTGATAGCTGACTTTGCACACTGAAAGAATGAATTACAAGAAAGAAGAGCAGTGCTGAGATATAGAAGCACCTCAGAAAAACAACTTGGCTAGACAGAGGTGATCGATTCTCTGGTAAAAACATTCTGGAACAATCACAGCTACCCTATTTATTTTATTGAACTTTTCGAATATTAGACACAGGTAAAATGGGAAGGAAAAAAAAGACAAGACCGATTGAATGCTTCTGAGTGGCACATGCACATGAACAAACCCAAGGGGGTTTTGTGGATGAATATATAATGAACCTCATAGCCCAATACACTTTTAAAGCTCTTTCACAATAATGACCTGAAATTGTTAGTTTTGGTGGCTATAGTCAGGGCAGAATCCTGGGCATGAAAAGATATATGGATCATGACTGGCCATTACGAATTCAAATGGAGCAGCCAATTAAATGACATGGAGAGACGTTTATTTGCCAGAGGATACTGGTTGATACATCTCCGGATAAGGTCCCATAACATCTGTTCCTGATTTTCTGTAGATTAGTTCATGGATTTATCTTAATCATGTAGATAATAACGTTTTATATAAAAAAAAAACGTGAACAAAATTGGCAATAGTAAAACTGCACAATACAGAACTTAGATTTCAGTTATTCTAGAAGGCAATGTTTAATAATGTGTGGATCCAAGAAGCTGTACTGCTCAAGAAGGATATATATATATATATATATATATATATTTAACAAATTGAAAAATTACGCCAGAACTTACTTAAAGAGGATTATACTTGCATCACAAACTCCATTCCCCATAATGCACCGAGGGACAGTGCAATGAAAACATGCCCACGGGGATGGTATTTAATAAAGTTGGAGAACGATTGATGTAGGTTTCAGGCGTGATTTTTGTTGGCCCAAGAAGAAGGGGTGTGAGCCCTGAAACGCGTCGGCACTGATAAACAACACGGAGGTAACAAGCAGGCTGCATGATATATATATATATATATATATATATATATATATATATATTACCGACTGGAGGTCGCCAGTAGGTAGTTATAGTTAGGACCTAGTTTCTATAGGAAATACGCATCATTCTATTGGGAATAACTTTGGCGTTGATGGACGGAATTGGCTGAATTTCTCCAAGAAAATGGCCAGCTCCGCTCCGCTCCTTCCCAGAAAGTTTGGGGGGATTCGTCAAGCGGGGGCCGAGATAAAAGGGGGGTCCCAAAACGTGTTTTTCCCAAGTTAATTTCCATAGGGCGGTTGGACTCACTTTTAGCCCGAACGGCTGAATGGATTTCCACCAAACTTGGCAAAATTGTAGGGACTGGTAGCCCGATGTGCCTTTGCTATGTCTCAAGATATGTGCTTCAGTGGATTTTGAGTAATTTAGGTTAAAAAAAAAATATATATCTATAAGCGCGCCCCGGTACGCGCACCGGGGCGCGCACTGGCGCGCTACGCGAGCGGAAAGCTGATTGGCTCTCGGGTGTCTGTCAACATTCCAAACAGTCCGGAGCGGCCGCCATCTTGTGTCTCGGTAGGATCGAGACACAAGAGGTGGCAAAAACAAAGGGGGAAATGACCAAAAGGGGGCAGGGTAGACCCCCCTGACCCCCTAGGTTTGATGTGGGGGCCATAAAAGGGCCACGCGGGGCAAAACATTTTTTTTTATTTATTTCGATTTTCGCGGGGGGAGCACCCGGTAAGCGCACCGGGAAGCGTACCCTGGAAAAAAAAGAATGACAGAGTTTTTAAAAAATGTAGCATTTTTTTATAAATTGGAGGTAGTTCTAAAAAGAACAGTTTTTTTTAATTCTTTTTGTTTTTTTATATATTTTTTATTGTTTTTTTGAACATTTTTTACTTTTTTTGGCTTTTGTGAACAATTTTATATTTTTTTGTAATTTTTATGGGGACAAACAAAAAACAGGGAATTGTAAACGGCTCTACTGGAGCAAAAAAAATCTGGAAAAAATTAAGGTTTCTTTCTGCAGTTGTGGTTGTCTCCAGCACGGTTGATCAATTTAATACTTTGCTCTCCATAGGAAATTGTAGTCCCGCAAAATATACAAACTATTTTAAAATCTCCAAACTGGGGTTGGATATTTGGGACCATCTCCCTTGTCTCTGGACCCGATGGAGTGGGTTGTTTGCTTTTGGAGGTGCTGGGAGAAGATTGGGGAGGGTTTCGTGGCAGTTCTCTGACCTCTGCCGCAGAATAGTTGTTTGGATGCCTGCGTTGCATGTGGCGAATCATGGTATTATTGCCAAAAGAATACTTTTTTGCAGGGTTCCCCCTGGAAAGTACAGTGCCACAGATCAGACATGTCACTTTTGGCGCATTGACTTTCTTTAGTCCCCTTGGGATTTAAAAAAACTCCCACACAATGTGCTCCTTCGGTTTATAGGGGGGATTATCTTCAGGCAGGAACTGCCTCTCCTCCTCCTCTTCTTCTTCTTCACCACCACTGTGGTGTTGTGGTGGTCCTTGTGGTGGTGGTGGTGGTGGTGGTGGTTGAGGTGCTCCTGCTGCTGCTGCTACTGTAGCCATTTCCCACTTACTAGAAACAGGTCTTCCTCAGTCAAACAACAAAGTGAGAATGAGGAAAAAAGGTGGGGGCTTTCATCATTTGGAGAAAAAAAAACTGTTCTGAACCAATGAAAAGTGTTATTTTCAGGTCACATGACCCGACGCGCTTATGCTACGCGCCCCGGGGCGCTTAGCGTAAGCACGTCGGGGCGCGCCCGGGGGCGCTTACGTTGCGCGATCGTATGTGCTCGGGCGCTTCCGGGTGCGCTTACGCCGTGCGTCATAAGACGCATCACGCGGCTACGCGATACGTCACGATGATGTTTTCGTTCGCGGCAATAGCGCTAACGGGACGCTCACCGGTACGCGCACCGGGGCACGCCGCAACACTGCGCTTACCGGTGCGCGCACCGGGAGCGCTCCAGGGCAAAAAAAGGGAAAATATACATAAAAAAAATAGTATTACATAAATATACAATATAAAATTCATTATAAAAAATATTATATTTCATAGCTATAGAGATTTGCTATTAAAAAACCTTTGAAATTCACTGAAAAAAACATAGGTTTGAGGCCCTATATATAGTTAGGAATTATCATTTACAAAACCAATGAAATTCACTGAAAAAACCATAGGTTTCACACCAGTTATAGTTAGCTGGAAATTTTACTGACATAAAACCATTGAAATTCCCACGTTATAGTTAGTTGGACTCACTATAACTTGCGCGCCTGCAATGCACTGCTGATGACGTCACATATTACATCACTCATGACATGGTCAGTGACATCACTCATGACATCACTGATGACACCATCCTTGTGACAGAGTGACAGACCTCCTTTCAGTGTAATGTAAGCCTTGAAACACATATTCAAAAATAGAAACTAAAATTTTCAAAAAAATGGAGATACCCATACCAGTTACAACAACCAATTCAGTAATTCCACCATCTATATACACATCTCTGTTTTATTGTTGTTATGTTTTTTTTTAAATTGCTGAGCTGCCTACATAAAGCGCCGGGACACTCTTTTAGAGTAGCCGTGCGCTATATAAATAAAAGTATAACATAACATAACATAACACATCCACCAACAGTTCTATATAGTCACTCATACATATACTCACTCATCATATGTAGTGATACACTTATACATCCTGTTACACACCGACAGTCATCCAAAAGTTACTCACACACATACTCACACATGCAAATAAACTATTGAACATCCATGTATTTGCATATACAGCTATACACACACTACCACCTTACTTCTAAGGAAACTTACACATACTTACTCTCTTAAACAATCACTTATAGAAACACATACTTATTTAAACAGGAACTCTTACAATCTCTTACTCTCACATATACTCACTTATATACATCAATACTCACATATACTAGATTAAAACATATGTAGTTACTGATAAAGACACTAGTGAGACAGTCATTTATTTATTTATTATTTATTTATTTATTAATTAATCTTATATAGAGCGCGACAGCTACCCATAAGGGTTTCCCGGCGCTGATTAACAGTAAGCACATAGTTGATCCTGAGGAGAAGAATTATTGGGCAAATAGCCAGGTCTTTAAGGCTCTTCGAAAACGGAGATGGCACTGCTCCATTCGTAAGTCCATAGGAAGAGAGTTCCACAATTTGGGTCCCAGTACAGCAAAGGAATGGCCTCCCATTCTAGAAAGTCTGAATCTAGGTACACAGAACAAATGTTGGGAAGAAGAACGGAGTGAGCGGATGGGTAAATAAGGCTTGACGAGTGCTCGAAGATAAGTAGGAGCAACATCAGTTTTAATCTTATGCATAAAGCATAGTGCCTTAAATTTTACACGATTTTCGATATTAAGCCAATGAAGTTGCTTAATTCGTTTCGTGATAGGATCATATTTCCGACATCCACACAGAAGTCGGGCAGCAGCATTCTGGACCAATTGGAGACGACGCAAGACCGCCTTGGTAACCCCCAGATAGAGTACATTACTGTAGTCCAATCTAGAGGTCACCAAGGCCGTCACAACAGATCTCCGGGTGTCAGATGGCAGAATCCAGAAGATCTTTCTCAGCCATCTAAGAATAGTAAAACAGGTGGCTGAGACTTTATTAACTTGGTCTTTCATCGACAGATCTCTGTCAATGAGAACCCCGAGGTTCCTAGCACGTTCAGAAGGAGTAGGTAGAACGCCCATGGTTGATGGCCAGTGTCTCGGACTCCAAAGGTCAGGCTTGTTACCGAAGACAAGCACCTCCGTCTTTTCACTGTTAAGTTTTAGAAAATTACGGCTCATCCAGCGGGAAATGTCGCTGAGACCGGATTGCAGAGAAGAAGGTGAAGAAGGATCAGCTTGAGATAAAGAAAAAACAATCTGAGAATCATCAGCATAAGTGAAAAGATTAAGACCAGAAAGCTGTGCAACATGGGCTAACGGAACAACATACAGATTAAAGAGGAGAGGGCTAAGAATAGAACCCTGGGGGACACCGTGAGGGGAATAGTGGATGTTCGAAGTGGAAGTATTTGAAAAGATTTGAAAAGTCCTATCGGAAAGAAAGGACGAAAACCAGAGTAAGGCTTTGTCACAAATGCCAAAGGAGGCAAGGCTATCGAGGAGGATATTGTGGGAGACAGTATCGAAAGCTGCACTGAGATCAAGCAGAATCAGTGCAGCTGTTTGACCCTAATCCAATAATTGGCGAATGTTCTCAGTAACGCCTAATAGGGTGGTTTCTGTAGAGAAGCCTTGGCGAAAGCCAGATTGGGATGAGTGAAGAAGATTGTTAGAAGTGACAAAACGTGAGAGATGTAGATGAATGTGTTTTTCCAAAATTTTAGAAAAAGCTGGCAACAATGAAATAGGCCGGAAATTGGCAGCGACATTAGGATCTGCAGTGGGTTTCTTGAGGAGCGGAGTAACCATTGCTTGCTTCCAGCAATGGGGGACCGTGGCAGAAGCAAGGGAAGCATTAAGCAAAGAGCAGATCACTTCAAGTTGGGAGGATTCGAGCTGGCGTAGAACCGAAATAGGTACGGGATCCATGGGTGAGCCAGATTTGATGTTGTTTAGAATTTCTAAGAGAGTGGCAGGTACAAGATCAGGCCAGGTCTGCAGAGAGGCCAGGGGAGGAATAGTGCTAACAGGGGATGGCCCAGGGCAGTCAGTAGATTCCTCAAGAGATTTAATATCTCTATAGATTATGTCAATTTTAGATGTAAAATACAAAGCAAGTTCGTCGCATTTCTTACTCGAAAGAGGAGGGGGTATAGCGACTGTCTGAGAGCCAGCAAGGTCTTTTACCACTTTAAACAAAACATTCGATTTGTTCATGGCTTCTGTAATCAAATTTGTGGCATAGGTGGCTCTGGTGTGAGCACAGGCCTTGTGGTATAACTTCAATTCGGCTTTATACGTAAGCCCAGCAGCAATAGAGTAATCTTTCCTCCAAGCCCGTTCTAGTCTCTTACATTGGGCTTTGTGAAGGCGAAGAATTTCATTAAACCATGGGGCGGGAGAATTATGGACAACATTTTTCTTGTCTGTGAGAGGAAGACAAATATTTATAGCATCAGAGAGCCAGGAATTCACTGAATTAGCAGCTAAGTTCATGTTATCTAAGTTGAGTTGATATTTAGGCAAAAGATCAAGCAGTTTTACGTTGAGCGCTGTAATATCCAAATTCTTCCAGATTCTCCTTTTAAGATTAAAAGAGGAATTTGATGTGGCCTGAATCTTATTGGAAACTACCGTGAATTTAACTAGATAATGATCTGACCAAGGGACAGGTAAGGCAGGAAAACTTGTTATAAAAGAGGAGTTTGAAAAAATAGGATCCAAAAGATGACCATCCCTGTGGGTGGGGCCCGTGTTATGTAGAGTTAAATTCATAGCAGCAAGATCAGTAATGCAGCTATCAGCAGCCTTATCATTGGGGTTGTCCAAATGCAAGTTTAAATCCCCAATGACAAAAAAGTTACTGGAAGATACGAGCACAGAAGCCATATAATCCAGGAATTGAGTGTACCAGGAATTAGTAGTGCCAGGGGGACAATACATTAAAAGTCCAGTAATAGTAAAATTGGGGTTTAAAGTGAGCTTGAAGTGGAGAGCCTCACATTTGCTCAAAGTAATAGAATCAGCATGGCATTGGTATTTTTTATTAAAAATTATTGCCACACCGCCACCTGTCCTTACAGGTCGGTCACAACGGACAATAGCATAGTCACTGGGCAATGCTTCGGCGATATCAGGGCCAGAATTGTCGTTGAGCCAAGACTCAGTAATGAATAGTGCATCAGGCGCCTCATCAGTAAGCAAATCGAAGAGATTGCGTTTATGTTTGGGTAGAGAGCGACAGTTGTGGCTGATGAAGGTAAAACCAGGAGGAGAAGGATTGGTGACTAAGTGTTGTTGACTTTTACATAAGTCAGGAGTATTCAATAGGAAAGGACAGTCAGGGCAGTGCAGAGGAAAATTACCGAGCAAATCAGAGTGCGTTATATGCGTATTGACAGATCTTAAGTCAAGTAATTGTTTTCTGGAGTATGGACGCGAAGCCGATGGAAAGGGACCAGGGGTTATGGCCCCGGGGCCCGGTTGGGCGCAGACGGGCACGCCTTCGGCGCGCCCGCTGCGCCCGCCCGCTGCGCGGACGGGAAATGATGCACATTTATACAGGAGGAGGGTGGGAGGGTCTGAAAGCCTAGACCGCGATCCCTGCA
The DNA here is from genome assembly GCF_964261635.1 of Lissotriton helveticus. Classification (NCBI taxonomy): domain Eukaryota; kingdom Metazoa; phylum Chordata; class Amphibia; order Caudata; family Salamandridae; genus Lissotriton; species Lissotriton helveticus. The sequence continues at coordinate 898,199,891 of NC_136068.1, read as the reverse complement.
CCTCCCTAAGATGGCGGCTGACCCCGGTTCGAGCCGCCACAGCGTTCAATCTGCTGTGCGGTCCGAGGAGGGAGCAGAAAACAGTGTGAACAGTGTCGCAATTAAGTATGTGCAAATAGGCAAATTTTAAAAGTTTAAAAGCAGAGAACACAGTTGAAAAAATAAAGTCACACTTTAACACGCTATTCCTATGTGCAATTAATAATGCTTCCCGGCTTTTCGCCTCAGGAAGAATAACACGCTGGTATCAATCACCAGACAGTGCAAGTAGAGCGTTTAAATACCCCGGGAGGGCGGGAGGGTCTGAAAGCCTAGACCGCGATCCCTGCACCTCCCTAAGATGGCGGCTGACCCCGGTTCGAGCCGCCACAGCGTTCAATCTGCTGTGCGGTCCGAGGAGGGAGCAGAAAACAGTGTGAACAGTGTCGCAATTAAGTATGTGCAAATAGGCAAATTTTAAAAGTTTAAAAGCAGAGAACACAGTTGAAAAAATAAAGTCACACTTTAACACGCTATTCCGATGTGCAATTAATAATGCTTCCCGGCTTTTCGCCTCAGGAAGAATAACACGCTGGTATCAATCACCAGACAGTGCAAGTCATTCACTCACTAACACACACACACACACACACACACCCCCCCCCCCCCCATACTCCTCAGTTTGCAACTCCGTCGTATCTCACAGTAGAAGCCCGGGAATTGGGGAGTTAAAGCACAGCAATAAGAGTGGCTTGGGGGAGGCGAAGATGATATGTTACCATCAGACATATGGGTGGCTAAAATAGGCAGCCAAAGGGGGACAAGGAAAGAAACATTGAAATGTGAGACCGCAGTGAACATATGAAACCCCTACTTTATTAATCGAGGTAAAGCTGTTTACATTTGGATACCCAGAACCCTCAATAACATTCACAAGGGACAAGAATGAAATAGTTTCGTTAACTCCCTTTGGAAGGCAAAGGGCTCCTGTTGTAACATGGCAGCCCTGGTTTACTTAAGTTAGATTTACCATGACGAGCTTAGTGATCTGGAATAAATCAAGATAACATTTTAAGAAGGGAAGCACTCTGTGACTAGTCAGCAAATGTGAAGTTTCACTTTAACGCCCATCCATATGGATTTTTTCTTCATTGTTCATATCAATAAAATAGTATTTCCCTAGTGGCTGGCTCTCTGACACAAGGGGCTATTGACCACATTAACAAGGAAATGGAACAACTGCAATCAGCAAAACATACTTGTATATTGGTTATGCACAATAAGCTTGCAAAACACATTTATGGAGAATAGGCAAGATCACAGTCCTTAAAGCTATATGACTATATAAGAGGTCTGGCGAGCTACAACAACACCTGTGCTTCAGAAGATTGTATGGTCTTCAGAAGATTTAATGCACATAAAATAAAAGAAGTGAGGGAAAAACCAAGCGAGCATTTACAGCACGTTTGGCTTGTACATTTGTGTATAGTTGTGAGCAACTTAAAAGTAAAGAAAGCAACAAGAAGTAAAAATTTAAAACATCTTGCTTTTAAAAAAAATTAAGGATGGTCTATTACTCTTCTTAACTAAACAAACTCAATATGCCATTTTTCATCACCACAAATACCTGCCAAAAAATCCGTGTGTATAGGGGTGATAAAAACATTTACCAAAACATTGATGCAAGGCTACTAACGACATTTTGAGGTCCGCACAAATTTCTCCGCCACCAATCAATGCCCTATTTAGAGACTGTCCGCAAGATGTGCTTTGGAGCTCACCTTTGACTTGTCCAAGCATGACAGGTGAGATTTAATACTGCATATTTCGACCCTAAAATGGCACTGTGCTGATGTTATGTTGGAATAATTTATCTAGAGCTCGTACACTCAGGAGTTTCATGGCGCTGAGAGGGACAGGAGGCGGGTGAATTAGAAGAGAGCTGCCCTTCATGGGAAAGCTGTGAATAGCCACGGTTTCTCGATTTTTCTGAATCCTAGGTAGTTCGGCTCATGGCGAAATTCCATTGGAAGGGAATTCCACAGAGAGGGGTCAAAGGCAGAAAAACTTCTGCCTCCTGCTCTTTGTCTGTGGAAACGCATTCTAGTAAGAATAGGCACGCTGAGATCTGAAGGCACATGGCAGGTTATGCCTTTTAATTCTGGATTGCAAATGCAAAAACAACAAGGTGATGGTCGGAATGCTTGAATTAATCTCAGCCACTGTCAATAGGTTGGGCCCCATACCAATCCAACGTTTTCTGCCCATCATGCCACCTCGGTATGAACCCAGACATATGCAAAACAGTCTTGACCCTGCTCCTCATGGGAACAGTCCAGCCCGGTCCTGGGTTGATTGTGTTCTGGTTCAGCGAGGACCTGGCTTGGCAGTTTGGGCTGGACTGTTCATATTGGAGCCGGGTCAAGACTGATTTCCATATACCTGGGTCCAAACTGAGGTGGCATGGTGTGCAAAATAACAATGGATTAAGATGTGGCCCGAGTGTACCAGTGGCTGAGATGAATTTCAGAATTCCATCCATCACTGTTTTGTATATTTGTAACTGAATGACACTATAGCAGGGCCCTGATTGTAAATTGCTCTATTTTTCACACAAGCTGCCTTGAACTGCCGCAAGTAAAGTTTTTTTGAGGTACAGGGGTGGCACAAGCGTGCCTGGGTAGTTTGAAAATTACCCTTGCAGCATCCTTTGGATGTACTGGAGTTTATGAAGGAGAGAGGATGAGAGGCTCAGGTAAGCAGAATTAGCGTAATCAAGGTGAGAGATAACGGTTGTCCCATTTCAGTTTGCCAATAACAGGGTGTCCAATGGTAACAAGTGTTATTGAGTACCACAAGTTCCGTGTAATCCAGGTTTAGTTTGAGTGAGTCCCTCTGCATCAAATGAAAAATAAAGCTCAACGTAGATTTAAGATCCACGAGGAAGCCATGGGTGCCCTTCAACTGAAATATGAGCTTCGAGTCGTCAGCATAATTATAAAGACAACAACCTGTAGTTGCAAAAGCCTTAACCCGGGGGCGTGCAGTATGTAAAGAAGTGCCCTTCAGGACACTGCCGCCAAGTTTTACAATAGAAAAGGTAATGTGTCCTAGCTCAACCTCTTGGGTATGATCACTGAGGAAAGAAACAAGCCAGCTCACAGCTAGCCCACATATTCTCGCCACCTTCAACCTGGACGTCAAAATCTCATGGTCGGCTGTGTCAAAGGCGGTGAAGAGATTCAGTAATACCAGAGTAGAAGTGTGGGCCTGCATCTGTTTACCGCTTTAGGTCGATCAGCACGATAGCATTACTGCTTCAGTGAGTTGGCAGCTCGTAAGCCTGCTTGGTGTGGATGAAAGAAATTAGAGGTGGAAAGAAAACTGTTGAGTTCCTGGGTGACATGTGATTCCAGCAATGTGGCTGGGTATGGCAAGAAAGAGATGGGTAGGAAGTTCTTTAACTGCTTAGGGTCATCACATCCTTTCTTCAGAAGTGGCAGAACCACTGCCGAGTTAAGTTAAAGAGGTATTTGACCCTGGGATAGCAACATATTGAGCAGCTCCAATATAGGGCCAACTCCAGTCTCTGCCAAGGACTGAAATATAGCTGTAGGGCAAGGGTCTTTGGGGGAACCTGATTTCACTTTATTCAGTAGAGTGAGTAATGTTTTTTGGATTTGCAGAAATTTAGGGAAGAGGTGCGTGGCCAGCTCCTCTCCCCCCTCTAAATTAGAGACTTGTGAAGTAGGGAGAGCTGGTGCAATATTTTCTTTGATGGTTTTTATTATTTCTATAAAAAAACATATTGAGGGAGCCCGGCAACTCCTGAGTGGGCTTTAACTCATGGGTGGTCCTTTTGGGCGCTTGATAATTCATGTAGGATTTTAAAGGTTTCTATTGGTTTGTTTATGATTCCTTTAGTGCAGGCACTGTAAAAGTTGGTTTTTAACCCACAGCAGAATTGCTTTTTAGGTGCTTCTTTCTTTAAAAACCTTTTTATTACCGGGGCTATAATCCACATGCCAGCGCCTCTCTTTCTGCCTAAACAAAATTTTGGCAAGCCGTAATTCCTCATTATACCACGAGATATGCTTAGACGGGGATCTAAGTTGGTAATGGAGGCGGAGTTCCGGAGCATGATGGTTGCAGGCATTTGAAGTCCAGCAATTTAAGTCAGTGGCTGCGTCACTCACATGCGCTGTTAATTTAGAGCTGTAAGCCCTGATGCACTGACCTCTCTTTGGAACCTCTCCAATGTGAGTTTTTTCTGCATCTGATCCTGCACCCAGGGATCTGCTGCATATTCGTTTTCCAACAACGATGGCCAACAATTTCCTGCATCTCGGTTTGATTTCATTAGAACAATGCGGATCAGCTTTCGATCCTCTGTTGGAAAAAGAGAATGCACAATCAGACATGTTCCTGTGTGCAGCACTCAAAACAAAATATCCTGCAAAATACACAGAGTAGGTTTTACGAAGGTGCAGGGGTGAAGCGAAAAAACAAAGTCACAATCATTCTTTGCAACCCAAACATTTTATCCCTGCAATAAAGTGCGTGTTTCTGGGAGAAGAAAAAAAAACTACAAATGGCTTGCATTTACTCTCACTATTTTAAAACGTTAATCTTAATTGAATTCGACACAAAAGATACATTTCTTGACACATAATTTGCATCCAATGCAGAAAACTGAAAGATACAGTACTTCGACGTCTCAATACGTATAGTCAATATTGTTAGGGGTTTGTTAGTTTGAGATTTCCCAACAAGCAATGTGGTGTGCACAACGAAAAATAACAGAAGGCAGGCTCTGATAGCTGAAGTAGAGGTAATAGTCGGGGATATAGGCAGTAGTTCTACAGTATTTGGAAACTGACATTCTGAGCAGCTTTAATATATTCTTAGAGACATAGGACACAACACAAGTTAACAAAGCAACTACATGAATTGGGGCCATTTCGTAGGCATGGTTGTGCCTGCAGTTGAGTGTAAAGTGTATTGTTGATGTAGGGCAATATGTGAGTTTAGCTTTCTCTGGGTGTGTTTCTGAATTGGGAAACGCTTAGCCTACTGAATGGCTTGGAGCAATTGGTGCATGATGGTGCCAGGAATTAGGTTGAAAGAATACGTTTGGTGCCGTGCAACGGTTTCGGGGAGATTAAACATATTAGGGCGACCCAGCCTAATAAAGCCAGCCTTAATGTATCTAATCCACAGAATGCTAGCCGAACGATCTAAGGCCAATGGAGCGATTAAAAAATTTGACTGGGCAAACCCACACCGAAATCCAGGAGAGTAAGTGTCGTACCATCTAGATGTCCTCTGGATACCCAATTACAGAATAGGAAATCTGGATGGGAGCGAGAGTAGGTTTCTTAAGAACTTATTTTCAAGGATTTGCATCGAGGATAAATTAGTGTACCCCATATGTCGCTGCCATAAGATGCAATAGAAACACATTTGGCTCTGTATATATCAATCATAGCTTTGAGAGAATTTAGGTCCTACTTAGAGTCAAAGTTAAACACAGAAGCAATGTTCCAGGGAAACAGGTGACCTCTTGCCGATACTAGAGGGAGCCAAGATAGAGAAGAGTCAAATGAAACTCCAAAATAAGGGAATACAGGCACTCCGCTAGGGGGATTGCCCTGAAAGCTGTACAAACTGATCCTGGTGCCCTGAGGCCCCAAAAAGTTATGCCGATTGCTCCTCGGAGCACCAGGATCAGATGGACTTCGTGATGTTGGTGTTTAGATGGAGGCTGTCCACAAATTCCACGAACTGGTTGAGCAAGATGTCTAAGCCACAGGCAGTTTGTAAAATGAGGACAGACTCATTTGCATACAGCAGCAAAGGGATCAGACGGACCAACTTTGGGCAGATCTTGACCTACTTCGATCAGTGACTTCTCAAGGCTGTTGATGTATAAACAAAAAAGGGGCCAAAATGCAGCCTTAGAGAACTTCCTGGTTAAGCTTAAAAGATTTTGTGCATTCTCTCCCATCCCCAAATCTCACTGAAGCAGTAAAATTGCTGTATAAATCAATCATGGAAGAAGAAAACGGTCTGTGGGTTGGCTTCCATCTCTAGCATATTAGACCAGAGCTACTCCCTATTGAACTTAAATAAAAAAAATACTTGTAGGATTCTTTAAACATATGTAACCCAACATACATTAATCACATACAGTAAAACAAAAGTCCTTCTTGGAAAATCATAGATTAACATATGTAAAGTCCACTCTCTTAATCAATGGAATCAGTTCTTTCTACATATCACTTGATCTAGAAATCCATTCATTACTGTGTGAGCAGTGGAACAGACGTTGACATTTTGGTCTCTTGTTTCACATGTACGCAAGACCATTCTCAGGACCATGAATATCACAGGAGTTTCATGATGACCACAACGATAAAAGAAACATAGCTGGTGCTGGTAGACCAAATCTCCAAGTATTTCTCATGCAAGAATAATCGACTTGTTTACTGATACGCAAGATGACCGTCGACTGCGACTCCCGCCACATTTTTCCAGCAGAGCTCCTTTAAATAACATAATTAATCCTGATTGCCACATAAAAGTTTAACCCTTACTCTTTTTTTCGTGCTTAAGAAATGATACATTCTTTGTAATTATTTCCACACCCTCTTTAGTCCTTTATCAATAGTTTTTATGTCGAAAATCTCTAATTTTTCCTAGTAAATGGTGAAGGAAAGCCCTAATTGTATTAAACACCTGGAGTGAAGTTTTCACTAAGTAATAGCCGATTTCCCCAGAAACCTTTGGAAGAGAACGAATACCAGTCTTTATTGCAGCAATTAAGAACATTTCTACGTTGTCTGTAATGGTCCTCATTAATATAAGTTGCACCACTTTTCTTGATGCAAATAGTTGGGAAACTTTTGGGAGCACACAAATCAATAACAGAATGAAAGAAGTTATCATGTAGAAGACCATAATACTTCAGTTTGAGGTTAACTGATCTTTTTCAGGCCAGCCCAGGAACTGGTGTAATCATTGGTGAACAAGCATGAAATCCGAATAAGAATTGGAAAACATTTGAGGTTGGGGGGAGTCTTATAATCATATTTTCAATAATATCTAGAAAAGAGACTGATGTGATAAAACATACCTTAGTGTCTTTAAGAATATCAAGATTTTCTTTCACTATGAGTTAGAAAAAAACACATTTTATGGCAAGACTAGAGGATCATATTTTGCTTGTTTAAATCATAGCAACTAGGCGCATGGCTTGGACGCCGCAGTGACATGGCGGGTCCTCCGTGAGCTCCGCTATACCGCGGACCTTTCTACTTTACGGGAGCCTCTTCTGCGCTGTTTTCGCTTGTCGGAGCGATTGAGACTCTCTCCTAAGATGCGGAGCACTTTTTGACGGTGCCTGCGGGGTCTCATCTCGCTGAACTCCTCCGTTTGGCTTCTGCTGCTGTTCCCTGCATCGCGACGCGGGCGGCCGCCATTTTAGGCTGCCGCGATCGCGCCTCACCTACGCAGCGGTAATTTCTCGGCTAAAACGCACTTTCATGGATAATGTGACCTTTGCCCATGTTTTTCTCCTCAATAATTATTTTCATGGCACTCTGTAATACTCCTATGGCTATTTCTTAATGCTTCCACAACTTTGCTGATTTGCTGCTGCCTTTCACCTCACGTTGGATGCAACTGGATGTTGTTTTGCACTACTATACACAATATCCTGGAGATGCCTTCTTTCTTGTTTATTTTGGACGTTTTTTTCTACAGAATGCCATGAGTTACTAACAAATCTTTCAACTTTATCCTTTTATTATATGGTTAGAGGGCTCATTACTGCGATTTGAATTTTTGTTTAACCTGCAGCGAATTTCTTTATCGTGACTTGTTGTGGTTGTGTGCGGCTGCTATTTTATAGCCGCTGAGCACACTTCCCTTGAAGCTTCTATCATACATTAAGTGAGTGTTCACGCCACGTATACCTCATTTTAAGATATATCTTTGCTGCATCAATTTAATTGCCCTCTTACCAGTGCCCTACAACTGTCATTATGGCCTCTGATTCAAATTCTTCCAGGTCTTCTGTCACGGGCACGAAATCAAAACGGCAAAAAAATTATCCGCCCTCTCCTATCCACTCATCTCAGAACCCCGTTCTGGACTCCATTCTGGAAGAAGTGAGGGGCCTCCAACCGTTTATGTTGACGACAAATGAAAAATTGAGTCAAATAGAGGAGAGATGGATTGTTAAGGAGACCAAGGTACTAGACTTAGAACGTGTTGGCACCCTTCAGGACATCTCCACAAAGATCCCAATTTTAGAGCAGGAAATTCATAAACTGAAACTTCATACTGAGGATTTGGAATATCGTAATCGTCGCAACAACCTTCGCCTTTTTGGTCTTCCGGAAAATGTCGAAGGATCCAACATGGTTCTTTTTCTTCAACAATTTCTTCCAGAACTTCTTGATCTTCCATCTTCAGTTTCTCCCCTCAATATTCAAAGGGCACATCGCTTGGGTCGTCCTACATCTAATCCTGTGAAGCCACGTGGTATAATTATGCTGTTCCTGGAGTTTACTGAATTGATGTCTGTCCTGAAGGCTGTTAAACTTAAACGTCGTCTTACTTGGACTGGTCACAACATCTTCATCTCGCAGGACATCTCCACTGCGAAAAAACGCTTGTCGAAAGGAGTTTCTAGCCCTTCGACCTCAGATGAGACACCTCAATATTCAATATGGAATACTTCATCCATGTCTCTGCAAGATCACTCATGATGGTCGTTCACGGTCCTTCGATGATCCAGAGAAATTGAAACATTTTCTTCAATCGTTTTCTTCATCTGGAATGGATACTAATGTCTGATTATCCTGTTTAGCTCCTCTATTTCTATATAGTTATTTAAGCAGCGTATCTGTTCTTTTCTGTTCAATCACTATGTCTACTTTTTCCCTTTCTCTTTATGAATTCTCTTTCATGAATTGCTTTCATCTTTGTGTCATTCTATTTCCCCTTAACTTTCTCTTTTCTTTCTTTTTTATTATACTTTATTCTTCTCTCTTTGGGCTCTCGTTTTTCTAGATTCTTTATTTTCATTCTCACTAGATCCGTGTCGCTCTGTGTCTCCATGCTCCCCCTTCAGTGTTCTCTCCTCTTTTTACAGGTCTGGCTGTGGTGTCATGATCTGTTTGTTCATTCTCCTCTCTGTAATCTTTTTTCCTTCTTTAATCTCTTACTTTTCTTTTTCCACTGTCCTACCATTCATTTTTTCCTTTTCTCTTTTTCCTTCTTGCATTTTGGTTCTTCTATGTTGCTTTTATATCCTGATAATGTAGGTCTTCATATTCATTGTTCCATGTATATTTTATCTTTTGTGGTATGTCTTCCCCTCCAGTTTCATCCCTGAAGTTTGTCAGCTCCGATTGTGTATTTCCTTCCACTCCCTCCACTATGTGTAATTTTGTCACGTGGAACGTTCGTGGTCTTGGAAACCCAGTCAAACATCAAAAGGCATTGTCTCACTTATCAAAATGTAATCCTCATATTGCCTTTCGTCAAGAAACACACTGTACTGATGTTGAATCTCTTAAACTGAAAAGACAATGGGTAGGCCAAGTAGTATTTTCTCCTGCTTCCCATAAAAAAGGAGGTGTTGCTATACTTTTCCATAAGGCTTTGGCGGTGCAAATTTTGTCTACACAAAATAAAACATTGGTCCTATCGAATATTTATGGTCCTGTTAAACCTGATCCCAAATTGTGGAATGATATTAAAATCTTCCTTTCGTCGATTGATTGACCTAATGTTATTGTTGTAGGTGATTTTAATCAATGGTTAGACCCTTTTTCTGACAGGTTATCCAAATGTAAAATCCAGCCCGATAAAACCCACAAAGCCTTTCAGTCGGCCATTGCCTCTTGTCCAATGTATGATGTATGGAAGACATGTAACCCTGATTTATGTGAATTTACGTTTTTTTCTAGCGTTCATCATACCCGTTCCAGAATTTACTATATTTTAACTAGTAAATCCCTATTACCCTCCATCCATAAATCTGAAATTGGCTCTATTTTTTTTATATCTGACCATGCTCCTGTATACGCGGTCCTTGATCTTACACATGTTTCCTCTAAATTTAGTCGTTGGAAGCTTAACACCTTTATGTTGACAGATCAGGTTTTTATTAAAGAAGCTTCTTTCATTGAAGAATTTTTTCAATTTAACAACCCCTTAGATACTTCTATACTTAATAACTGGGATGCATTTAAGGCTGCCTTTCGTGCCTTTACCATTTCTTTTGTCTCTAAGAAGAAAAAATCCTCAAGGAAGAAATATGAAGACCAGTTACATAAACTTAAAGACTTAGAACATGTGTACTTTACCTCACGGTCTTCTGATGCCCTTCATGACTTAGTTAAGGCGAAAACTGAACTTAACAAATTAGCAACGACTGAAGCATGTAACATTTTGCTCAAAGTTAAATCTAAATACCACGGTGGACAAAACAAAGCTGGGAAAATGTTAGCCAATTATTTAAAAATAAAATCGGAACGTAAGACCATTGGCCCTATTCTGAACGAATCCACTAAAAACTTGGCTTCATCGGATGAAGATATTGCTGAGGTATTCCATGATTACTATAAATCCCTTTACTCTGATGACACTTTTCCCACTCCTCAAAATCTGGAGACTTTTTTCTCAGGTTTGCCCTCTCCTCCATCTCTACCCGATGAATTCAACATGTTAGAAAAAGACATTTCATCTCAAGAAATTCTTAATGCTATCAAAGCTTTAAAAAAATCTATAGCCCCTGGGCCTAATGGCTTATCTATTGAGTTTTATAATTCTTTTCAATCCATTTTTGTCCCTAAACTCCTTCAACTTTTTAATTCCTTCATTACAGACGCAAAAGCTTCTGGCTTCTTTATGGATGCTTTAATTGTAATCATACCCAAACCTGATAAAGACCACTCCCTATGTAAGAATTACCGCCTTATCTCATTAATTAATTATGACTGTAAAATGTTTGCCAAAATTCTTGCATCCCACCTTGACTCCATTATTCCCCTCCTCATTAACACTGATCAAGTCGGGTTTGTGAAGGGCAGGGTAGCATCTGATAATGCCCGAATGTTTGCTAATATCATTTCATTTGGCAAAAAATACAGATCTCCGCTTGCACCTTTGTCCTTGGATGCTGAAAAAGCATTCAATCGTATTAATTGGCAATTTATGTTTCAGACTCTTCAATGGTTTGATTGTGGGCCCTCATTTATTTCCTATGTTAAACTCTTATATTCCTGTCCCCGAGCCAGCATTTTTGTTAATAACCAATTTTCCAGGCCGTTTTCTTAATCTAGAGGCACAAGGCAAGGTTGCCCCCTTTCCCCCCTACTTTTTATTGTATGCCTTGAACCGTTCCTGGAACACATTTGTGTTAACTCCCTGATTACTGGTTTCAAACATGGTTCTGTTGAATCTAAAATATCTGCATATGCTGATGATATACTTATTTATATGTCTAATCCCACTGATTCTCTTCCCCATTTTTTAAATGAAGTACGATTATACTCCAGTATTTCTGGATATAAACGTAACCTCTCTAAAACTGAAGTTTTACCCCTAAATGCTACATGTATGTAATGTATGTATTGCGACTTATATAGCGCACGTATCACCCGAAGGCATCAAGGCGCTTGTTTTGGGAACCCGTCCTGGCTTTTCCCTGTGAGATAACCCCTACTGGGTATCCCCAGGGTGAAAGCCAGGCATCCCGCAGCGGGTTGGGCCGCCGTAGTGGAGATTAAGCAACTATTGCCCAGAGTTGCAGCGTGGGACCCCATGATTAGAATAGGCACCGAGGTGAGAATTATCGAGTCCGTGGACATTTTGGGCTCAGGACCCTGCCGCTTCGGGAATTGAACCCTGGTCCCGGGCCAGACCTCTGCATCAGGGTCTGCCGCTCTAATCAGTGAGCCACACTCCTCCACAATGTTATCAATTTATGTTTCATGATACCAATTTCGCTTGGTGCCCCTCTAAAATTAAATACCTTGTTATCTGGTTTTTGTCCTCCCTTTCTGACACCATTAAATTCACATTTTCAACATTATTTGATAAGATTCAATCACTCCTTCTCATATGGTCTCCCTTATATCTTTCATGGTGGGGTAGATTGGATACTATTAAAATGATGATTGTACCTCATATTTTGTATACCTTATCTATGTTTCCTATAAAAATTTCCAATACTAATTTTTCTAAAATTAATTCTATATGCACCAAATTCCTCTGGAATAATAAACACCCACGAATTGCCCTATCTAAACGTATACGTTCTAAGGATGAAGGTGGTGTACGCTTCCCAAACTTTCCAATTTATCACTCTGCCTTCCTGCTTAAACAATCTTTTGCATTGGCCTATGGTTTTGTGGACAACTCTGTTCCCAAATGGGTTCTTTATTTATCACTCTGGCTTCCTGCTTAAACAATCTTTTGCATTGGCCTATGATTTTGTGGACAACCCTGTTCCCAAATGGGTTCTTTTTGAGCGATCCCTCCTAAATGATTTTTCTTTTCAACAGCTACTATCTATGTCAAATTGTACTTTTTTATCTAATAGTTCTATTTTAAAATATTCCCGATCTCTGCTGTACAGTACCTTTTTTAAAGATTTTACCCCTCTTCAATGTTTCTTATCTTCATGTGTATGGTTTAATAAGTTTCTCAAATTTAAAGGCAAATCATTTTACTACAAATATTGGAAAGAAAAGGGTATTGTTTTTGTTCATCAATTCCTGCATAATTATACTATTGTTCCTTTTTCTACTCTCCAAACTCACTATAAATTACCTGACTCTTTTCTTAATGAATATGCTATTATTTTTAATGCCATACAGTCTCATCTAAATACTCTGTCTCTCCCACATATCACACCACCTATTACTCCCTCCACTCCTTTGTACTCTTTATTTTCAATACAGAGACCTAAAGCTGCCCTTGTATATACGTTACTGTTGTCTAAAGTTACTGAAAGACCTAAATCTTTAATTGAGATTGCATGGGAAACAGATTTGTCCGTTTCATTATCTATTACTACATGGGACAAACTGTGGTCTAAACTATTTAAAGTTTCTGCTGCAGCTCGTATAACTCAATCTTTGTATTTTATTTATCAAAGAGCTCTTATTACTCCTGTTACTATTTGTACATTTTCACCTTTATCATCTCCTTTATGTTGGTCCTGTACCTCCGAAACGGGCACATTACCACACCTTCTCTATGAATGTTCTAATGTTTTTTCGTTTTAGAATTCTGTTTGGAAAAATTTGAATGCGAGTGTTCAATTTTACTACTACTTTACAATACAAAATGTTTTTCTTGGCTCGTTATCACCTAATGTTGATGTTACATCTCCCTCTTCTAGATTATTTGATCTTTTCTTTTCATTGCATTAGCTTTTAAGGTTATTTCATCCTCATAGAAAGACAATTCAAATATTTCATTTCTGACTTGGTGGAATTTTATTTGTGATGAACATAGAATTGCTTCTGTTTCTTCTTCCTCACTTTTCAAAAGATTAAATCAGATCTACTTTGGCTTCCTTTTACTACTTTCCTTTCTACACGTTCTCCTATGCATTAATCTCTTAATCTTTCATTTTTTCCTCTTTATTACTACTGCATAACATAAATCGTTTCCTCTTTCTTTTCTTCTCTCTTCTGTCCTCTTCCTCTCTTTCTCTTTTCTTTCTCCTCTTTACATTCCTTTTCTCTTTCTTTTTTCATATCCCGTCCTTCTATTTGATTGCATTACTATTTTGTCTAATTTGTGTATCTTAATTGCATTTAATATGATTTCTATTTGACTTTTTACCTTGTATTTATTTTGTTGCTTTTCTATCGTTTGAAAACTTAATAAAAATGTACTAAACAAAATAAAAATCATAGCAACGACTGCCATACCCACATTCATCACTGGCCTAAATAAAATGTTATTAAAACAATGTGACCTCATCAGTCTGCCACTCTGAGAATTAAAAAATAAAATGTAAAACATGATCCGGGCCAAAATTCTTTTGAATACATAGCTCCTTTGGAGGCGTGAACACCAAAACCCTTAATGTGTACATATGCGTCTTGCTCAAATTCACCTGACCGATCAAGGTGAAATGGGATAAAATACAGGGGACTGCTGTGTCCTAAATAAGATAAGAAGTTGGGAAGAGGAGGACAACTGAGAAAACCTCATTCTTTTGAACAAAGAACTACATATAGTTTGGGATGTTTCGAGAGTTAAAGATATTCTACACCAGTATTTGTTTTAGTCCACCTTGTGATCAGAAAGAAAACAGATAGAATAAATGTGATAAAAAGATCCTTCAGTCACAGAAAAGGTTCTTGAATAGCTTTAATGACACCCAACAGGGAGGCAAGTGGTCTCAGCAAAGTCCAGGTTTCAACTGCCCTTTGCTTGAACAACAACATTCTTTTAATGACAAGACGCATTCCTCATAAGGAATGCTCACTCTTAAAGGAAAAGATACAACACATCTCCCTCATTACAATACAAAACATAATAAAGATAACATTGCTTGACCAACAACATTGTTTTAATGACAAGACACATTCCTCATAAGGAACGCTCACCCTTAAAGGAAAAGATACACCAAAATGGTCTTGTAGATAAAGATGATGCTTGGATATCTGAAACTCACTCAAACGAAATAGGACATAGTAACCTTGTTCACTTTGCAATAAACCCACACAAACTGCAGAAAACATGTGGGGCTATTATACCACTGTGAAAACATTTATAATACCAGGTTAATGGCTTGTAAAGGCCAGTGGTGGCTGGTAGGGAACAGTGGTGGGGGTGAGGCATTAGAACTTATTCAGACAGGGAGTGGGAGCCTGTGCATGTTCTCCACCCAGGCTGTGCAATACAGCCTGGTGGAGAAAATGCAAAGTGCGCATTACAGTTTGGCCGACACAAGATAGCAGGCCAAACCATCATGCACACTTAAGGTGCACATTATAGCACACCTCCTCCCTCTGACGTGGCAAGCCCAGCCCGTCCCACCCTAATATGGCTCCAAGCTCCGCTAAAAATAAGCTGATAATAAAGTTTTGTTACTATCATTTTATTTTTCGTTTGCACTGCTCTGAGAGCAGTGGGGTGACGCTCCTCCGCCGCCGCGGTGGACCCCCACTAGTAAAGGCGAACACTTACATAACTTAGGTTTGGTTGGTGTTACTCTCTCATGAGTTGGCACAATAGAGGGGTTGTCATTCACATGTTAAGTGATGACCTGGAAAAATTAACAAGGTCTGCGACCTCCAACAAAACTGTACTGTAAGCTGCAGCCATTCACCAGCAATACCATGAATCTGAAAAGGGCTCATGTTCCTCTGTGGTACCAGGCGTTCAGGAATCTTAATGAAGTAGACAGATCTTGATAATAGCCGTGGGGAATTCCAGGCACAGACTAAATCCTCCAAGCCATTCATTCTATATTCTTTGTTAGAATTAGGTAGGGAAAAAAACCGAGGAAGTTCATTAGACGATCTGGCAAGAGAGCAAAGACAACTAGGAGACCTTATGGTCGTTCCAGATGGCCTGGAAAAACACACAAGGGATTAACAAAACGGTATCACCATGCAGATTGGTGCTTTCTGCCACCTGATTTAAGCCACACACACACACACATCAAGCTCATGAAAAATGGAGGGAACACATTACAGAAGTCTTTGTACATATCCTGTAGGAAGACATTTGTACATGTCACAGACAGATCTGGTCTCCAACTAAAAACAAGTTTAGTAAGAGTCAACGGAAACTGCAAGCAGTCCTGAATGATTTATGCATTTTGGTCTACATGTGATCATAAACGTCCAGTTGATAACTGGCAGCAGAGCGTGCTACCCATCCTTTCAAACCTGCAACTCATTCAAATACATTTGAGAAAGTACTGAATATTGCTCTGCAGTTTCACCCTTCTATGGCATCCCACTAACAATTTATTGTATTCTTTCCAGTTCTAAAGGTGTCATTTCAAAGTAGGAGGTCCCTTTTCTGAATAGCTGGACTTTTAGTCTCAGAATGGTCCTGCAAATGTTAGGGGCCTGTAAATACTGCATGAATTGAAAGGTTAATAAGCTTGTTACCTGGCTTTCAGCCTCTGAGGGGTATGGGATTTGTACAGGAGTCTTTGTAGTTCGTGTCTAATCAGTGTCATTTTAATTTGAGATAGCTGAAATGTACATGCTATGGGATAAATTATAAACACTAGAATTCTATTTGAGTGGATGAAATGAGGCAGGAATCTTTGTTATTATAATGCCCAGATTGTGTAGGAGAAATACAGATTGGACTTGTTCAAGCAACACATCTGTTCTGACCCACAAAGAAAAAAATCTAATTGTAAACAGGGCACACATAAATGAATGTGGTTACATATTTAGATATTTCTGTAATAAACGAATGCCCAAATAAAATGCCCGGCACTGCTGAACGTAGCTCAGACGAAGCAAGCTCTCTCAGTTGTTTTTGTAATGACTCTTAATAAAACCCCTACTTTGTACCAGGGAAATCATAACATCTGCATTACTCATAAAGCATACAGCTCTTTGTGCACAAATAAACATCTTTGGGGTACCTACTCCTTAGTTCTGGTCGGTCAATTCAAATATGTCAGCAATGGGTCCCTTGGCATCCAGGAGTTTACATTTCAATGAAGTTAGCCTCTGAATATACTCTTCCTACTTGGTCTTTTCCACATTTTATGAAGAAATACATTAATTTAGGATCAATTGGTGATCAGTTTGTGGAATTGCCACAACATGGCTTGGTACAGAATGGCAGTGGCGTTCAGCTTTAAGCCTATTCCAAATCTATTTATCTAACAGGGAACATCGACATGTAATATATACATCAGTATGGCCCATTGAGCAAATTCCTATGACAATTGATGCGGAAATAATATGGGGCCAAACAGGGGTCTGTTTCCATCTAAAATACTGGAAGAAATAGCAGTAATATATTTTTCTTCATCATAATGAGGAAGTCGCTTTGTTCGTTTCCTTTCAGGAGTTCTGAATCAACACCTGGGTCAGTATTCACCTGTAAACTAAACATTATCTGTGTTTTTTAATCAAAGACCTCTTTTATACCCTCCTGATTAATCTAGGTTATTTCCCTGAAGGTACAGCATATAGGTAGTGGCTGAGAACAACTATCATTTAATAAATGTGAACCACTGTTCATAAGTCGGAGTTTTAAATCACTTTTGGGTATTCAGCACAAGAGCAGAATCGTCATGCTTTTTTATTCGGGTATTTTTTAGATGCCATTATAATTTTCCTGATGTTTAAAAAAAACTGCCGTTTTTTATGGCATTATGGCTCCTAAGAGGAAATATCACAGCTACTACCGTCAGGCAAAGTCTTACAGCATGCAAGTGCCTGAGCAAAAGAGTTGACTTTATGTATAACTCACAGACAGCATGTAAAAAGAGGCAACTTTTTGCACTGAAGTAGCTAATGAAACGTCAATACAAAAATGCAATTGGTATCGAAAAGTATTCTTCGTGCCTAAATTACATCTATATGTGGGTATTAAGCATAGAAATAGCCAGCTTGTCTTGCCAAGTTACTGACATAGCTCTAATAGGTGTTGCAAATTCACAGAATGCACTTTGTAAGTGTTTTAGCCAGACCCGATTCCACTTCTTTTGTGGTTCGTGACACTGTGATCAGTGTAATTTGAATGAACTGGCAAAGCTCCCCTGCTTCAACCTCGTACACCAAAATCATCCACCCACAGTTCAATAAAGACAGCCAGCTAATTGAGAAGAGAACTATAACATGATAATCCTCAGGTGTGGAAGACTGTGCAAAAGCAACTCTGCAACAGTTGGAAAACCACAAGATTACTGAAGGAGCACAAAGCCATATCAATGGCAGAATGATAGCTATAGAAAACCAATAACTAAAGCATAACAAAGAGAATTTGGTAATATAAAATTTGATATTGAATTTATCTTTTAATGACCATTTCAGGGGGAGAAATTCAAATTTTGGAACTGGCCAACTGTTCTGGCTGACTACAGGTAGCACAGGAAACAAATCTTGTCACTTTCCCTTCACCAAGGCAAAAACACACTTAGCACCTCAACGTTGGCATTAATCAATAGGAGGTAGGAAAGGTGGTATTGGCAAATGTCAAGACTAGCGGCACAGACACTTGTAAGTAAGGGTATGAAATGTTATCCAGTCCATCCACACTTATCTCTCACACACATACACACAAACACACACTCACTAATAAATGTTGCAAAACACCAGGAAGCAATTTCATTCCTTTTAAGTGTTTGGGCAAAGCCACGTGCTGAGAACATTTACCTTTGTTGGGCCCTATCCTATTCTAGCTTGAGACTACAGGCCAGTTAAGAAAAGAACATGTACTTGTGGCGATCTCCGCACACAGATTTACCGCTAAGCCACAGTGTTTCCCACTTTAAAGCCATTTTCTGTATAAATTGGCCAAATGTAGCTGTATGTTACACAGTCAGAGATCTGGTAATACGCCTTGTAAAACTATACTTTGTAAGGAGTCAGGAAATAGACATCGCCTGGGAAAAAATAACATGCATGTGAAAATCACCACAAGTGCAAGCACATAAATACAGGGCACGCCATGCGATCTGGTCACTTCCCGTTGAGCTGCAAAATTAGTCGAATCGGACAGCAGCTATGGGTGGGAGGGCGGGACGGGAAGAGTTGATAATTTATGTATTCATAATGATCTGTATCTGTCATGTTGATATTGTTAGAATAATACGTATGGGTGTCTGCAATCCGTGAAGTAATAAGACCATTTTAGAAATGTACTTCTTTACTATTTTACAATGTGATTTGTATATGTGTCAGAAATTTTTAAAGTTAAATAGCTATTAGTATTTTATTTATTTTATAGAGTGATTTGTATGGGTGGCTGCACTATGTAAAGCTATATGATAATTTTTAAATTAATCTTACTTCTTTTATTTTTTAAATATTTTTACAAAGTGATTTGTATAGGTGCCTCCAGTCTCTAAAGCTATGTGACCATTTTATATTTTGATTGTAGGTGTTGGTCATTGTATTGACATGGTTATTCCCTGCCCCACTAATTCCTATAGGTTTCTCTAGCAATATACCTGTGAATGGATCTGTGTTGTTTCTAACTTACTCCAGGAAGTCTTTAGCCTGTCTGGCTGTAGTACTACTGCAAGCAAGTTTTTACACATTTGGAAAATAAAGCATAATTTAAAAATATTTCAGTTAGCACGACTAAGCCGCATTCATCTTGCATTGACAGCTATTCATATTTGTAGAATAATAGTGCACATCTATTTTATGTGAGGGAGCTGTTATCTCTATGTGCTTGCGTATTTTTCCATTTCAGTAATATTTTTAATTAAATATCAAAGTAGAGAAGAGGCCAGATTTTTAAATGAATAGTGACTGGGTTGGAGGTCTGTCCATGATGATGATGATGATGATGATGATGATGATTTGGGAGGCAACCCCAGTTTTTAAGTTGGGACATTTCGTTTTTTTAGGCTGAATACACCCCAAAATATATTAGCAAGATCAGCCTTCCACACCAGATATTTTAAGAACACAAATGCTCCTTCCACCACACAAAGTTTAACATTTCTGACAATCTGTTGAGGGTTACCAGAACTTTGTGTAGTGTAAGTGCAAAAACAATTTTTAGGCACGTGTGCTAAGTGCCTAATGAGTAATCATGAATGATATATGACTTAAGTATGGGAAAGTGTATGAACACAAAAACAGTAGAACGCTGCAGACATGGCTGAAATTGGCATGCCTCAAAAGCTTTCAAATTGATTTGAAACATGATCTGCAAATTAGAAGGTTGCACTCAAATTGTATGTAAGATCTGGGGTAACATTTATTTGAAATTGAACATCTGCTCTACCCCAAGTGCAGCTTTTAAGAAACTCACATAGGGTTTATTAAAAATTGGAAAAAATATTAGAATCAAAAGGGAAGAGATCGGAGTGTGTCAATATGGTAAAATCAAGGTTCTGACTTGTGTACTTTTTTAATGTCTCTGATGATTGCATCTTCAAAAGAAATGTTTTAATCCAATATTTTTAAACTATCTGGATGAATCGCAGGAGGATGCTCTTTAAGTATTTATAAATCTACCCTCTATAAATATTTATAGTTTAAATACATTTTCCTAAGCCTCTCTTAACCAGTAAGGCCAAAATTAATGAAAATATTCTGTTACATGTGATTAAATGGGTACAAAGTGGAATCCATTTAGGCTGCTAACAATATAGCTTTAATGTGAAGGTATTGGTTTAGGCCCCTTCTCCTTTGCCCATATTATCTAAACCGGTAAAAGAAAATCAAGAGGAAATAGTTAGAAGGAACATTTCTGAAGTCCTATTACTTGAACTAACATTTTGTAAATATGAATTACTTATTTTTGTTTCAAACACATATTTGGGATGGATCTTTAACTTACAAAAATGCTCATATTATTGGTGAAAATGTTTTATCAACTCAAAATGGGGGTACACTGTTCCGTAGGTGGGGCTGCTAGGAGTCACCCACTCAACCAAATGTAAAAGAGAAAAAGAAAGAAAAAGACAAGAGGTAGTCCTAGGTCTAGAACCCGCTGGTCAGAGGCAAGAATAAGTTATGTCTCTTGTTGCCCTCACACACCCAAAGACGTCATGCTCCATCATCTGGCGTTTGCTCCTCGTCGGGCCGGCGCTGCAATGCCCTACAGGTCCCCCGAAGGGTCACTTTAGCGGAGATCTTTTGAAAACTGCCATCAGATGGGTGCAGGTGTGTGGGGTGAGTCCTATGAGGAGGGTGAGAGTGTGCGTAAGTTAAAACTGGCTAAGAGTTACCAAAAGGAGATATTTATTGTGGCGGTACCCTTGTCAGAATAAAAAAAACTGAAGGTGGTGTGTTACTCCAGTAGTAAGCTGCCATTTCAACCTGCTAAAATAAACCTTTTGCCAGGCCTAAATTTCCTTTTTAATACATACGTCACCCATAGGGTAAGTCATAAACAGCCCTTAGGGCAGGGTAAGGTGTATTTTAAATGTTGGACATGTACTTTTAACTCTTACATGTCCTGGTAGTGAAAAGCTCGCAAACCCATGTTTCACTATTACAAGGCCTACCTCTTCCAGAGTTACCTTATTACATTTTATAAGTCTTTTCTTTTGTTTGTTTGGAAGTAGGTAGGAAAGCCATGTTTGGTGTCTGAGGAAATAGGATTTAAAATACTCTTTAGTGTTTAATGGTATAGTTCTAAAAATGCCACTTTTAGAAAACTGGCATTTTCTTGTCCTAACCATTTGGTCCCTGCAGCCTTTTAGTCAGTCACATGACTAGGTATAGTTGGCAATTGGCCTTCATATATTCCTTCAGGACTGTATCACAAAAGGGAAGTAGAAGTTGGCAGGATGGGTGTTAGAACTGTGGGTCTCAAGTTGGCAGAGGTAGGTAAGTTTAACCAAATAAGGGGCCTTGCTTCTAGTCAGGGAAAGGGGATTACACTCCTGGATAACCCCTGCTCACCCCCTTGGTAGCTTGGCACGAGCAGACAGGCTTATCTCAGAAGCAGTGTGTTAAGCATTCGTGAACACATACAGTAATACAGTGAAAACACTACAGAGGGACACCACACAGGTTTTATAAAAATAAGTATTCTTTATATAGACTTAATACAAGACCACAAACAACAAAAATCCACAATACTGTACTCAAAATAGACTTAAAGATGGTAGAAGTCACTTAGTTCAAGTTGATGATAAATGCGACACAGTTCTCACAAAAGTACCAGGATGCGTAACGCAAAACAAACAAAAGGCTCGCAGAGTTGAAGATGCGTTGGTTCCTTGCTTCAGGTGAGACGATGCGTCGCGCCTCAATGCTTGCGCAGAGTAGGGGATGCGTCTTGGTCCTTACCGGAGAGGAGGTGATGCGTAGTTTCTCGTACTGCGGCCTGGTTACGATGGGGCAAGATGGCGCCTCGATGCGATAATCCGGTGCAATGTGATAAGATGGCACCCTTGATGCGACGATGTGAAGACGATGCCTGCACGCCCGGCGACCGTGCGGCGAACTCTGTAACTTGGGAGCCGCGACATGCCCTGCGCCACACTTCTACGGTGATGCGACGGTGACCTCTGCGGTGGCAACACGCTTCTCCGCTGATGTGTCGGGTAACAGCTTTGACTAAAGCACACTTCTCTGGTGATGTGGCGCGACCTCTGTGGCGGCACCACGTTTCTCCGGCGATGCAACAGCAACAGCTGCGACACGCTTCTTCTCTTTGAGACGCGCTTTCAGCTCCCAGCGACATGCAGCCTTCTGCAGACAGAATTCCCAGTAGGGAAGTTCAGAGGGGAGCTGGTGGTGAATTCTTCTGTCCCAGAGACTTCAGCAGGAGGCAAGCACAAGTTCAAGCCCTTGGAGTAATGTTATGCAAAATGATGAAAGTTCCTTCTCCTTCGCACTGAAGACACCGCTGCAGGCCAACCCAGCAACACAGCACACTGGCAGGGGGGCAGTCCAACTCCTACAGCGTCCTTGGCTCTTCTCCTTGGCAGAGGTTTGTCTTGTTGTTCCAGAAGTGATCTAAAGTCCTCTGAAGGCAGAAGATCCTGTACCTAGCCCAAACCAGTTATGTGCAGTCCTGGAGCACTTTGTTTACATGACTCCTTCTTTCCTTTGGCAGTGTGGGCCAGGGTCCTCAGACACACCACAGGAGGTGGAGCCAGCACTGGGGAAGGCAGGCACAGCCCTATTCAGGCCCAGGTGCTACTCCTCCCAAACCATTTGCATGCAGATAGGTCCATTCAGCCTTGTGCTGACTCACCCTGTCTCCTGGAGCCACCCCAGCCCCTGTCACTCACAAACCAGACATACAATGCACAAGCTAGCAGAGGCAGGCTGGATGGTTAGGCAAAATAATACCTACTTTCTAAAAGTGGTATTTTCAAACACAGAATGTTAAAACCAACTTCACTAAAAGATGTATTTTAATCATTCTGTGTTCAGGCACACTAAATTAGAATTTCTACCATGTTCCCTGGGTCAGTTAGGATTATAAGATGTTATAATTAAACTGCCCAGTCTGGCATATGGAGACAGGTAGCCATGCAATAGTGAAAAACGAAATAGGCTGTAATTCACTATCAGGTCATGCCACACACATCAGGGCATGACCTACCTTTTACATACAATGCACCCTGCCCTAGGGCCTACCTTAGAGGTGACTAAATGTAAAAAAGGGAAGGTTTAGGGACTGGCAAGGGGGTGCACTTGCCAAGTCAACGTGGCAGTCACAGACTGCACACTGGCTCTGCAATGGCAGGCCAGATACATACTTTACAAGCTGCTTCTATGGGTGGCACAACCAGTGCTGCAAGCCCACCAGCAGCATTTGATCTACAGGCCCTGGGCACGCATGGTGCACTGTACTAGGGTCTAACAGGTAAATCAAATAAGCCCATCATGGAGTCACTAATCACTACAAGAGTTTACAATAGGGAGCACTTGCACTGTGGCACTGAATAGCAGTGGCGCAGTGCCCAAAGCATCGAAACCAGCAAAACATATAAAAAACAGGAGGCAATCAGTAAAAAATGGAAGGGAGACTCACGCCAATGGTGCCCAGTCTAACAATGGGCCATCTCTGGCAGAAAGCGAGCGGAGTGGTCACCTACCACACTTGCACTTCAATGGAGCTGCCTCAGCACACACAGACAAAGGACTTCACACACTAGCCTATTTGCCCCCAGAGAGACTGAGACCAGGGATGCAGAAAATTCCAGACACCTTTAAGTGGGGGGACACAACAGGGGTGGGGGCACTCCAGAAGCTTCTCCAACTTTGAAGTGGGCACAGGTATAAAAAGGGAGCCCTCAGATCTACTCTTCATTACACTCCTGGACATGTGGGTACCACAGATGAAGGTTACCCTGCTGCTCTGCTGCTTGAGGCCTGCCCTGCTTGCTGAGGAGGAAGACTGGACTTACCCACCTTCATCTAAGGCTGAAGTGACTCCAAGGGTCAGCTAACTGATCTCCTGCTCTGAGCTACAGCAACTGGAACAACCCGAGCCCTGCTGGCCTCTGCAAGAGTGAGTCCCTGATCCCCAAGAGCTGCCTCCCTACGTTTTGGACCCTTGGCTGGCATCAGAATGCACTCCTGCAACTCAAAAAGGAGAAATGCCGAACTTTTGAGCTCACCACGACCACAAATGGGCCTGTTCGAGCAAAAAACTTGCCGCCCATCAGCACAAAGCTCCCATGTGCCAGACTATTCGTGCTACAGCATTTACGGCCTGACCTGCAGTTCACGCTACAGCATCTACAGCCTGCAGTTGCTGCCAACGTGAATGTCCATGAACGACCGTCTGTCACATCCATCAGGATCTTCGCGATACAGCAATGACCACCTACGAAGCCTGGCCTGCTCTTCGCGCTACAGTGAAGACCATCTGCGATGTTCTCTTTGCTCATTGTAGCCTGCTACCACTTAGAAGGTAGTTTTTTTCAGTAGGGCTAACATACCTTCGCGGTTGGCCTGAACTTGTTACTTTTACCAGTTTTTGAATGACGAGATACCCATGAGTGGCACTTTGAGCTTTTTTACCTGAAATCTTTGAAACTGCTTATCTTCAGTTCTACTGATAGGATGTTCATTGTTTTGATGTCAAATAATGTATTAAATGTAACTATTTTCTAAATTGTTGGGGGATTTTTCTCATGTTGTGTTTTCACTTTATTACTGTTGGAGTGCTGCAAAAATACTTTACCCATTACCTCCAAGTTAAGATTGACTTATTTTGTGCCAAGCTGCCAGAGGGTTAAGCACAGGATATTTTAGTGACTTTTTCTGGTCACCCTGACTAGGATTGGGGCTGTTGCTTAAGTAGGGTTTCATCCCCCTCATCCAACAACTTAATTTCTCACAGAAAGCTATCTAGAGAAGTTGGCAAGGAGTAACACCAGTCTGAACAAGAACTAGAAATGGAGTCTCACCTCAGCAACTGTTAGGAATGGACTGCTTCGGGTGTTTTCTGAGTACTCAGACGTGGAACCACAGCTTGCAGCAGTGCTCTGGAGTGTTATTCCTTTATCTGAAATGGGTTCTGCCACTAAATCAATGGCTCTCTAAGCTACAAGGTGGTGGTTGTAATATTCATCTATGTTCTTGACATTCTTTAGCAGAAGGATCAATTCAAGACCTCGAGGGGGCAGAACTACGTGGACACCTGGTACGTCTTGGAGTCTGCAGATTTTTTTGCATTTTCATAGTCTATGGCATTTTGGTCTGAGATCCCAACACTGACAAAGAGGCCCTTGCAGTTGAGTATAGGCTAGATAACAAGCAATGTTCACGACAGCACGGTCTACCTTTAGGTATACGACTTGACCTCCGCTCCCAAAAACGGAGGCGTGGACATTAATCCCAAGCCCTTGTACTTAGTTTAAAACCATGAATTGGCCTGCTTTCCAGTCCCTAAGTCCACTTAATGACATGTTCTTACTCCACGTTTGTGGCTATCCAGAGGTCAAACACTTGTGCGTTCATCCATTCAAGACTTTTTTTCAATGCAGAAAAGACATTTATCAAAGGGAGCATGGATGGTGGCTGAAGGAACAGCGGATTAAAAAATTAAATATATTCACCATGTGTTGACAAAATAAGGTAGGGAAACCTGGCTGATATTCAAAGGCATTGAGTGGAGGTATGTTTTATTGTTTAATGGCTGTTTCAGTTTGTCTTGACAGCACATGAAGGGGCTTTACATTGAACTGCCTGTCAAACACCAATGAGGTGGCTTTAGATTGTGAACTCAGACAAATACAATATGTAGAGGTATTACGTAGGGTGTGCATTGCCAAACAGCTTATGCAGGGTCTTTAAATAAGTGAAATATGTTACAAATGCAAAAGGCAGATGGTTTATATTATATACTTCATGACAAACACAATAGGAAGAGGCTTTACATTCTGGACAATTTAACACAAACACTAGGAAAGAGTTTTACATTGTCACTTCTCTCATAAAAACAATTAGTACAGGTTTAGTACAAATATCCCTTTTAGGTTGGGCACATTAAATGCTTGCGGTCTCCAGTAGGAGAGTAAACCTTCCACTGCCAGGGTTTACATGTATTCCTATGCATTTTATAACAAATTAATACGACATAAGGAAAGTGAAATGGTTAGTGTTCATGTCAATGTATACTTTGGTTCTGCCTAAGTTGACTGGTGGGTCCCTCTAAGCAGAGAAAATATAGTCATGTTCATGTTGAAATTAAAGTAAACAGGCTTGCTTTACTGATTAATAAATGTTGTGAAAAAGGCAGCAGGCCTCTAACTGTATGTAGTGGAAGACTTGAGAGAGCATGTGGGCGTAACTCTTGATTGTGAAAACCCTTAGGTTTTCCAAAACACCCATAGGAATGGGAACGTGGGAAAATCAAGGGTGAATCCGAAACACATCCCCCATGGCTTTCTGCAACATATACTGGCACAGAACTGTGGGTAATGAACATTGGGGAGAGTGGTAAAAAGGTCCACCTGAGGCATGCCCCATGAGGCAAAGCTGTCTTGCACCACCGCTGAGAGAAGGTGCTACGAAGTCTGCAAGATGGGGGTCAAATGAAGTTGTCAGTCATGACATTCAGGTACCTCACCAGATGGGTGTCGACTAGCCAAACCCCCTACTGGTATGCTGAAGCCCAATGTCTTAGCACTTCCCAGCAGAAACGCCAAGACCCCACTCTCTCCGATTTGTTGACATACCACTGTTGCTGTGTTGTCCATCAAGTGCTGAACACAATGACCACGAAGGGAGGCCTTGAGCAGCAGCAGAATTGCTTCAGTTCGAGCAGACTGATTTGAAGATCAGAGGCCTCAAATTCTACTTCTTGCAGATGTTTGCCCCACCAAAGAATGGAAGCATCCTTCACAACCACTGCCAGTGATGGAAAGAAAGACACTTCTTGCAGCAGGTTCTCCTTCACGGACCACCAAGCCAGCTCTGCTGCAGTGTCCCAGGAAATCACAATTGTTTCTGACAGATCTCACTCATGCTAGAACCACGGCCTCCAAAGGTACATGGAGGCATTGGAGAGACCTTATGCTCCAGCATGTGTGCATGACCAGGAGGATAAGGAAGTTAGCAGACCTATGACAATCATAACTGGATTTTGCCTCCTCCCAAAACATCAGAATGATAACCTCAATGTTTTAGATTCCCTGGTGAGGATTTTGTATCCAGACCTGCCTCTAAGAACAGGAGTTACTGAGAGGGCTCTAGGTGAGACCTGGCGCATAGATAAAGTCCAAATGGAACAAAAGAAAGGCACATGGCTCAACACCATCAGTGTCAAACCAGCTTTGAGCAGCTTGTTATCCAGATACAGGAATGCTGGGATTTCCAACCTCTTGAGATGAGCCACCTCCACTGCTATCACCTCGGTGACTTGTCTTCAACAGGTTTTCTATTGGTATCATTCAAACAGAAAATAAGTAAAACGAGGTTGAATAACCTCTTGCAATTATTGCTTAGAAAGACCACCACCACATAAATGGAATTAATATAACAAATGCATTTATATTAGACATACTAGTTTACAGACAACACAAAATTGCCAAGTATATACAAAAACATAACAGCACAATGTGACCCCAGTGCGAAGCCCGAAACACCACAATGTAAAACCAAACAATTGTTACTAAATCTAAACCGGGACTATTCAACTAGTAACAAGTGATAAACAAAAGGACTTCAATAAACCATATAATGACAGAATTGAGGAGTTTGTTACTCCTTGGTGTCGACGACGTCTCGACCCTCACGAGATACAAGGGTATCAGGACAGAAGTGGGGACGTCTGAAACAA
Source organism: Lissotriton helveticus (assembly GCF_964261635.1). Taxonomy (NCBI): domain Eukaryota; kingdom Metazoa; phylum Chordata; class Amphibia; order Caudata; family Salamandridae; genus Lissotriton; species Lissotriton helveticus. The sequence goes on along the minus strand of NC_136068.1, from coordinate 898,171,952 downwards.
GGATAATACCATTAGGGAACTGTGATGGTTGATGGAGAAAGGGGATATAGAGTACTAGGCACAAGCTTACCAGAAAGATTTAAATTAGAACACCTACTGCCAAATAACCTGGATCTACCAGTATCACCTCCGTGATGGGGTAAATGCGCAAATGATAAATATGTACTGTGTAGTACTGCCACGCTGAACAAATCAGAAACATGGCAAAAAGTATAGACACTTACTCCCTAAAGTACCAGAAGAACATATCCAGGGACGAAAGCGGGCTGCGAAGGACCAAATCACGCTACCCTCTAAAAAATCAGCGGGCCCCGTACAGGTTAATTACAGTCACCTTGGAAAACGCTTGAGGAGTTGATATTCACACCGGTAAGATGACCGCAAACTGGTAGTGGGTGGACCCTACCACACGCCGTAGCTATCTCCCGTGAGACGGCTGGATTGTTAAGAAGAGAGTAGCATTTAAAGATCTCAAGGCTAAACCGCCCACTAAAAAAATCTTTTTCCTCACAGCTTCAGCTTTCTCGTTCTTTGGGGGAGGGGGCGTGGCTTGGCCGGCTGCAAGATGGCTGCACTCTAAGTGGGCTCTGCCGGCCAAGCTCTTTCATTCGCAAGTATCCTGCAGACATCACTACAATCACCGCACTGCTTGGCCGATTTCCGCATCGGGGGAGCACCGCGCACACACCTGAGCAACTTTGGTGCTTCTGCTTGCCCCCCCGGCTGTGTTCCTTTCCTCGTGGCTGGAGCTGGGCCTCTGCTCCGGAATTCCGCCTGTGCCTTCGCCGAGGCTGCTCCTATTTGCCGCTGCACAGCGGTGCTAACACTGGACACCAGACGCCGCCTCCCGCAGTGAGTCGTGTCAGTGCTGGGGAGGGGGGGTTTCGCCAGTGGGGCTGGGGGCCGCCCGCTGGGCGGCCTGGTCGGGCAGCGCTGCGGCCTGTTTGCGGCCTAGTGTCTCCATCTGTCCCGCGTTGGGTGTATTGGGCTGTGGGAGCGGCATGCCCCCCTTGCCTCCCTGCTGGTGTTTTCCCTCCGGTCGGGCCCCGGCTGCCTCGCCTGACTCCTGCTTTGTGGCGCTAAGGTCACTGCCCACTGCTTCGGTCGCGCCACCCTGGGCGTCTCCTCCACAGCTGATTGCGGAGGCCCACCTGCTGCACCCGACCCCCTGCTCTGGGACCTGCTCACGGGGGCAAGGCGGTGAGTCAGCTTCTGCCCCTCCTTCCCGAGAAACTTCTTGGCTCTTGCTTGCTGTGGATTTCCCCGACTGGGGACTGGCTCCCTCTTGTGTGGTGCATCTGCGGCGACTGGGCCCCGATTGTGGCCGCTGGAGCCCCTCTTCGCTCGCTCCTGCCCTCCTGACGCTCTGCCGTGCGGCCCGCTGGTGTGCCCCTGGACCCCCCTCTCTGCAACTGCCTGGGGGCCCCCCCTGCTGATAACTGGGGCCCGGCGCCCTTCAAGACCTGCCCCCCACAACTTTGATGCTCCCTGGAACTGAGTGCTGCTCCTTTTGTCCTCGCGGAGAGTCCTGGTTCTGTGGGGTTCTACATCGCCCCGGCGCCAGTTGTTCGCTGTCTCTTGCCGGGGTGCCCCTCGCCTCGCCGTGGTCCAGTATCGTCCCTCTTTCCTCCTGCTGGTGGCGGCTGGGCACGGAACTGGTTTGTTGCCCCTTTCAACTATCCCTGGCTACAAGCTGAGCCACGTGCTGAGCTGGGGGTAGCGCGCCAGGGTGCCTTCTGGTGCTGCCTCTCTCCTGCACCCCGGATCGTGCTCCCTGACTGCCTCTACGCTACTGGTTGCTGACTACTGGTTTAACACCTCATACCGCCGGCTTGCTCTACTTCCTGGATGTTTGGGTGTCCACCAGAGCTGCACATAGTCATGGGGAAATCAGACCCAAAGCAGCCCAAGATCGCCTTCGAACTTCGGAGATCCTCGCGTCAAGACGGCGCGGGCTCGGACGGAGCAGACACCGCTGGGGCGCTGGAACCCCCCCCCCCCCCCGAGCCGAGATGATGACCTGAAGGCTATCATGCTCGAGGTCAAGTCTACCGTCACTGCTTCCCAGCTCGATCAACTATCCTCTTGTCTAGACTCGTGTAGGCCCGGGTGGACTCCCACAACAACTGACTTCTACATGTGGAATCCAGGGTATCCGACGCCGAGGACGCGGCCAACCAGGACAGACAGAAGTTACTCCAGATGGACAAGATCTTGGCCGTGATCCGGGAGAAGAATGAAGACTTGGAGGCCCACTCCCGTCTGAGTAACCTTCGTATCACGGGCCTTCCCAAGTCCACCAACATCTCCAGGATGGAAGACTTTGTCAAGCAGCTCATCAAAGACATCTTTGGGGAGGTCTTGTCTCCAGTCTTCGTCGTGGAGCAGGCCCATCGTTCCCTGGGTGCGCGTCCTGGTCTGCCTCCCCGTCCCATAGTGGCGAGGATCCTGACCTTCCGAGATCGTGATGCCATTCTTCGGGCGGCTCGTGATAAGGGCACCATCACACATCAGGGCAATACCCTCTCCTTTTATCCGGACTATACCATGACTGTTCAGGCCGCCAGGAGAGAGTTTATGCCGGCCAAGCGCATCCTCCAGAAGCACGGGATGTCCTACTCTTTGGCCTACCCGGCGAAGCTGAGGGTCCGGCAGGGCTCCAACACACTTGTTTTCCCTGATCCCAGAGAGGCCCTCACTTTTGCCAAGCGTTTGGACAAGGAATCTAGATCCTCCCCTCTAAGTCTCCACATGAAACAGCCGACCGTTTAAGTGATAATGACTAACAGTGCGGACAATGGTTATTACTTGGTTTCACATGTGACTTGTGTTTAGATGTCACTACTCTATTATAGCTTGGCCACCCTGCTCCTCAGCAGGGGTGTCCGCCGAGTCCTGCCATGCCTCCACCGGGATGATTCCCATTGTTCATTTTGCGTTCCCCTCTCCCAGTTGTGGGTCCCCGGGTGGTGCGGGTGGTATTCTCAGCCTGATTGGGGGGTTGGTGTGGGTGTGGGGTGGTCTGGTTGTTGGGTTCCTGTTTGCCTGTATTTTGACACTTTATTTTGCACCCTGCACTGCACCGTCTCAAGTCCATCCAGATCCGCTTTCTGCTCTGCTTGGTCTCTGCACAGCACACCATCTTCCACTTTGTTGTTCTCTTTTCTCCTTCCATATGCCGTGATCCCGCGCGCCCTCCCCGCGCTGCCAAGAAGACGGCTACCTATCGACCGCTGTTGTTTTTACTTCCTTGTGATACTCTCCTTACCTGCTCCGCCTCACCACCGGCGGCTCCCCGCGCTTCCCTCATGCGCTCTGCTGTCTTGCGCTCCCGGTTTCCCACCCCGCCCGGTGCTCATCCCCATACTGCTCCCGGATGGCTGACATAGTCTGCTGGACTTGGAACGTCCGTGGCCTGAATGACTTCCGCAAGGCTCGCCTTTTCCATTCACACCTACAGCACCACAAAGTAGATATAGGTCTCTTACAGGAGACGCATTTACTGCCAGGCTCCGCCTCTAGACTCCAGTCCCGCGATTGGGGCAATTCCACTCTTCCACTTACTCATCCTATGCTAGGGGAGTGTCCATTTTGCTACGCCGTGGCCTCCCTTGGCAGACCTCACACGTTCTCCTTGACCCAGAGGGCAGATATGTAATCTTTCACGGCCTGCTTTTAGCCCAGCCTGTCACGATCGCCGCCGTATACGGCCCCAACTCGGACGACCCGGTCTTTTTTAATCATATTTGGCATCTTATTTCCTCCTGCGGCTCTGCGGCGGTGATTTTAATGTTGCTCTGTCAGCGACCCTGGACCGCTCAAGCTCTCACTCATCTCACCCGTGGGCTGTCACAGCTCTTAAGTCCATTTGAACCAATAATGCACTGTACAACGTCCGGCGCCATCTCCGTCCTGACGCCCGTGAGGGCATATGCGTGACCGGGGCGAGAGGTTGCTGGTTGTGTATTGACCTCTGGCTGACCGCGCCGGATGTCCTGTCTTGGCTCTCTGATGCTTAACACATGGCCCGCACCTTCTCGGATCACGCGCCGGCCCAAATTCGTCTTAGGCTTCCCTCCTCTCAGAGTCGGGCCTTTACGTGGCGGCTCCCTCCTAACACCCTTTGGGATACTGTGTTCTGCTTGGACATCCACACGGCGATCACTAATTACTTTGAGCTTAACGCAGGCGCCGTCAACTCCGCTTGTACCCTAAGGGAGGGTTTCAAGGTGGTCATCCGAGGAGAGTGGATTTCTCGCCAGGTGGGTGTTCTCCGTGCTATCCGCTCCACATTGGCAAGGCTCGAGGGCGAAATTAGGGATCTGTATGCCGCCCAGGCGTCGCGTCCTGACCTGGAAATGCGCGCACTTCTTTGCCAGAAGCACACCGAATTCTCAGAGGAAGCTGGCCGTAAATTGTCGTGACTTGGCAGGGAGGGTCGAGTGCGCCGATTCGGTGAGGGGGACCGCCCGGGCTGTACCCTGGCTAACCTTTTACGCCCACCACGTGCTGCCTCCTACATATCCGCCCTCAGCTACGGTGGCCCGGATAGGACAACTTCTCCAGAGGATATCAAATCCCACTTTCTCGATTTTTATTTGCAACTCTATTCCGCCAGTACTCCTCCGCCACGGGAGGAGTTTGATCAGTATTTTGAGTCCATTGTCTTGGTCTGTCTCGAAGATCATCACGGTTAATTTCTGGATGAGCCCTTCTCTAGGGAAGAAATACTGGCAGCCATAAGCAGCCTCCCTGGCGACAAGGCCCCGGGCCTAGATGGCCTGCCTGTCTCATTTTACAAAGCATTTGCTGAGGTCTTGGAGCCGTACCTGGCGGCCATGTACAATGAGGCTTTTGACACCGGTCTTTTCCCGCCGTCACTGCGCGAGGCCCTAATCACCTTGCTCCTTAAGCCTGACAAGCCAGCTGACCGTCGGGACTCCTACCACCCCCTCTCCCTTATTAATATTGATACCAACATTTGTGCTAAATTGATCGCCTCTCGCCTCCTCCTGTTAATGCCTACCATCGCTCTTCCCGATCAATCCGGCTTAATACCCGGGAGGGCAATCTCCCATAATCTGCGTACCATCTTTTCTGTATTACATCAAATTAATCCCTCCGTACCAGCAGTGGCCGCCCTTCTCGATGCCACAAAAGCATTCGATACTCTGGAGTGTCCCTTAATTTTTTATATCCTCCCACTTATGGGTTTTAGCGTCACCATCCTGCGTAAGATCAGACCAGTCCAACTGCGCATCTACGACTTAATGGCCAGGTTTCCGATCTTATCGGCATCGCCCGTGGCACCCGGCAAGGGTGTCCATCGTCGTCCATGCTCTTTGCCATTGCTATGGAGCCCCTGGCCGCTAGGTTACGTCAGCACCACAGGGGCATAGGTTTCTCCTCTCGTTCCCTTCTTGTTTCCATGTACGCGGATGATGTCACTCTATACGTCCGCCATCCACGGGACAACCTCAGTCATTTAGTCCATGAAATCATACGCTTTGGTGGGCTCTTGGGCATCCAGGTGAACTGGAGCAAGTCCGTTCTGTTCCCCCTGACCGACGCCACTGTCCCTTTCTCACCGGACTTCCCGTTTGAGTGGGCATCCGGCCCCACGTTATATCTGGGCATCTGGCTTAGCAGGGATCTGGATGAGTTGTGGAGGGCTAACTTTGGGCGTGCGGTGGACTGGGTAGAATCCAGGATTCCAGCATTGAGCCGACTACCGCTGTCCCTGGCTGGCCGGATCGACATTGCTAAAATGGTGGTTCTTCCCAAATTCCTTTACCTTTTTTCGAAAATACCTATTCCCCTCACATCTCACTTCTTCAGAAAATTGCTCTCTCTTACTATCTCGCTTGTCTGGGCGGGTAAACAACCCAGGGTGGCTTATGATATCCCTACTCTCCCGCTGTCGGGCAGAGGGATGGGCGCTCCTGACTTTCGTATTTATGCTCTATGCACCCAGGCCAGTTTTCAACATTTTTGGATTCACCCCACCCCCTATCAGCCTCACGTCACGGTGGAGACCGACTTGGCTTCCCCGCGGCCTCTTTCGACTGCACTCTTCGCACCCGCGGCACGCCCCCCGGGCTTAGGTTGACACGCTGCGTTGGGCCTGGTCTAGTCTGAGTTGGCACTCAGGCCTCTCCCTTCTCTCTGCTAACTCCATGCCAATTGTCAATCACCCGACTTCCCTGCGCTTCAGTCGTCCAGCATGTCCCGTCATGCGGTGCGTTTGGGCCTCAGGACGGTGGCGGACTTGTACTCTGAGGATTCCTTTTACTCTCTCCCCGACTCCCCAGGGCTGCAAGAAACACTGCTTTTTTATCAGCTGCGCGCTACCTGCCGGAAACTGCACCCCACCTTTCCCCAACCCCCGCCTTCTCTTCCAGCTCTGTACTTTATATACTCCTCTTCCACACAGCACAAGTTGGTCACCACGCTTTATGCTTTCTCGCTTGCATCTGCTCACATATCTTCTGATCAGGCGCGGGAGGCGTGGAGCGCGGACCTGGGCCTGGATATATCGGAGGCCGACTGGTTTTACTGCTGTAATCAGACCAAAAAGCTGTCCCCGAACTACCTGCTCCGCTTAATTCACTTCAGGTACTTGCACAGACTATACCGCACCCCCGTGCAGCTCCATCGGCTTGGGCTTGTCCCAGGGGATAATTGTCTGCGCTGTGCTGCCCCCACCGCGGACTTCGCCCACTTGGCCTGGCTCTGTCTTAAGATTTCCAAGTTCAGGTTGGGAGTGTGCTCAATCATCTCTGACATTACTAGCTCTGTCGTTACACCTGATCCCCCCCTGTGCCTCCTGGGATTTGTCAGGTTCTGCCCAGACGCCTCTCGCCGTCTTATCTCGATGCTACTGGTGCTTGCCAGGCTTAGGGTGGCCATGTGTTGGGGGCGGCAACCTGCTCCCAAGGCTGAGAGTTGGTTAGAAGATGCCTCCGGGTGCCAGACGCTCCTGTCAGAGTTCTGGGACTTAATGCCTGTCAGATCCCGCCCTGTAGACATCTGGGCCCCCTTGGCCTCCTACCTCCTCTCCCGCTCCCACCCCAGTGGCGCTCTCCGCCGGCTCTGTGTCCGCGGCGGCCACCGGTGCTGGTCGATGACTGCTCCTCTCCTCCTTCACTTGCACCCTTGTTGCTCCAGATTTTCGGCTAAGTCCGCTCTTACATGTGTGCTGCCCCCAGCCCCCGGGAGCTGTGACTGATATAGTTTAGCTGTGTTCTTTTTTTTAATTATTTATTGTCAGATTTGCCATGCTGCTGTGAATGTCACCATATCTGTATTTTGCCACATTTTCCTATGATGCATCCTGTTGATACGTTCATTGGTGGTGCACGGTGCACTGTGTCTGTTGTGTCTTGATGCTCTAATAAAGGTTTTTAAGATTTTTTTAGTTTTGTTTAAACTTTCTCGTACTTTCCATCTGCTGGCAATGTCAGAAATATGCCAAAATATGCTGAGGGCAGCAGGCTGTTCGCACCACCAAGTTCTCTCGTGACAGATGAACAGAAACAGGGAGTTTTTTGGAGCCTGCCTATAACTTCCCAATACTAGCCCGATGATTGCTGGATCAGAAGTAAGGTCTACCAGGCTGCATAACTGGGTCTTCATTGAAAGGCAGCAGCTGTTTGGACGCTTGCACCGATGGCTGCAACACCTCAGCTATGCAATGCATTAGCACTTCACTGTTGGCAATGGCAATTCTAGGACCCCTGCTAACTTATTAATAACAGAGTAAAACAAAGCCACCTTAAAAAACAAACAAGCATTTGCAATGCAATAGGTCTCGCAGTTGTGAGAGTCTGAGCTATTGGTATTGTAAATGGCAATGCCTTTTATTTACGTGTTGGTTTTTAAACCTAAATAAAAAGCATTGTCATTTGCAATGCCAATAGCTTAAACTCTCGCAAATGCGAGACCTATTTCATTGCAAATGCTTGTTGTTTAATGCGCTCTAGAAATGATACAATTATAATATCAGACGACCAGATTCATCTGTGATAACAGGACTAGTGAGGAGATGCGATTTGCTGAACTTCATGGGTATATGATTCTTTCAAAGAAGGAGAGTTTTCGAAGTGCACACATTGTAGGAAGTGCTTCGTGTGAGGCTTCACATATACATTGCAAGCACCACACGAGAAACCATGGACTGAGTTTCACAACCAACAAAGCACAGGGCACCACAGGTCTCTCACAAGACTAGCAATGGTGTGACCATCTTGGATTTGCGGAGTATAAGTTGCTGTAAGCAGTCCCAGAGATTCAATCTCCTATGGAGGATCAAGAATACAGAGATTTTTTGCAAAATATATTGTATTCCAATTTAGAGTTAGTGCATTGGAACTTCAAAGGTGAAATACTTCAAGAGGTATTTCTCCTTTTGGATGTCAACGCTTCTTAAGAACAAGATGAGCTCAGCTCTAGGAAAAGGTGAATTGATCCAATCTCTCTCTTTTTCTTTTGTCCCACTCCTCTAACCTTTGGTCAATTGCTGACCAGCATAGTACTCCACGTATCATTTTCTGTTTTTTCAGGTATGCAAGGAGATTGAAACTGTTACTTTTAGTTGGGATCACCGACTTAGAGCAAATTTAAAAATTACCAAGCACAGACTGGTTTCACCCTTTAAACTGCTCTTTTTTTATCAATTCCTAATAGACAACTGACTGAAACCAAATAAGACAGAAAATCTTTACAGTTTTCTGCATTGGGAAATTCTTGGTAACTTGACTGAGGTTTGGGAGAGGCGTATCCCCATTTCTAACCTGGGTATCTAATACCGAAAGGTTTCTCTTCAAGCTAAAGAGGCTAATGCCTTGCTGATCTCCAAGAGCATTAAGGCCCATGTCTGGCCAGTGAAGTCTGCTTGCACCTCTGTGGCTGAAGACTGCATAATGTTCTAGAAGATGTTGCCACCAAGAAGCAGTGGATAAGTCAAACCATTGCATTTCCCCTTGCTCAGGCCTTCTCCCCTGTGATTGGGTAGTGTAGAGAGTATAAGGAACTGTAGACAAACAAAGCTGGCTTATCTGTGGAGAAAGCCCAGGACCCAACTGGAGTTGGACATTTGCTGTGACTCTGAACTAGAGTTGTTGGAAGCCCGCCTTCAACTTCACACCATGTCTAGAATATCATCAGTTGCAGATCACATCACAGCTGTTGCCTCCGCCTTATAGATTAACAATCACATTTCCTACATTTCCTGGAATATTGAAACAGTTAAATACTGTTGAATCACCTTATATTCTAAAATCGAATATATTGTATGGTACACACTAGAATTTTACACAGGTCTAAGTTATTGCTGCCATGATACTTTGCATCTGTGTCTAGCAAGGTAAATGAAAGGTCTGGAGAAAAGCAAAATCTGACATGATGAAGTCTATTGATTTGTGACATATCTGTAATTATTTATGAAGAATCTTATTGCAGAATATCATGTTCTATGTGCAATGGGATTTTTGGTGGCATAGTTTCACTGGTGAATGTTTAATTTTTTTATCTAGTTGACTAGAGAGTGCTACTAAGTATGAGTAATAGTATTCAATCAAGTTGCCCTGTGCTTACTTATTGGCAGTAAACAGTACAGTGTATATAATGCATATTAAATAATAAATGAAAGGTACAATATAAAAGATTACCCAACTGTGAAGCTACTAATGTGTAACCACCTGTAGCCCAATCGTTTATTTTTCTAAAACTGCTCATAAAAGCACTAAAGTGTGAAGTGAGCACTATGAAAAGACTCACAATATAATATAATCAAAAAACAATGAAGCTTCTGTTTGCGTTATCTGGTGGTCCCAACTGGTGAGCAGATGAAAAATGGTATATCTAGACTGCCGAAAAAAACATGTTCATCATTGGAAAGAAGATAATAATGGTAATGAAGCAAACATAGGATAGTAAACATAATGTGGATAAACAGTGTGATACGGAAAGCTTAATATTAAAATATATAACAAGACCGAGATAAATAGAATGCTGCACAGCAATAATGCCTTGGATTACTGTGCCGGGTTCAGTGAGCTAATGACCACAGCCCTAAATTTATGCTAGAAGAGTTGAGGTGCCCTTGGAACATATTTGAAAAAATGCTGTGCGGAATATTCTCAAAGCTCTAATACGGAAGTACTTAAATTATAAATTTACAGAGACTGGGGCAATATCATATACCGAGAAGGACTGATGTTCAGAAGACCTTCCATTATTGAAACAAGATGTGAACTGAAAAGATAAAATTAAAGAATTTTAAAATCCCACTCATACCGTCTTGCCTGCAAATCTTCTCAGTCCACACATTCTCTCGCCAACAACACATTTTAAATAATTTATTCTTTAGTAACATAATAAAGAACTCTTTAACCAATCTAAATAACTGCTCAAAATTGTCTCAAAGGTAACAAGGAGATCTGTGACATCACAGCAGGAGGAATCCATTTCACCACAAAGACTGGCATCCGCAGCATCACCAAAGCAAGAAGAATCCATGGCACCGGAAAGGCGTGATAGCAGCACTGGTGACACTGATTACAAGACACGCTGCACCTGTTCTTGCTGCAGAGTGATTGTGATGTCATGCTGACATACAAACTTCAGTGACTGCGGGCAGACAGCGAGCAGTGAGAAAGAGTGACAGCAAAGAGTCGTACTATACTAATTAAACTCGAGAGCTGTCAGGTGCACCTTTGCCGGCAGTGGGGCTTTCAGGCCGACTTACACTTACACACTGCACCTCAATGACAGCATGACGACTTGGAACATAGAGTGAACCTGAAAGTGATGGACACACACTTACCGTGTTGGACGCTGAGTGACAGCAGTCACTGAAGTGTGAGCACTCCCCGTTGACAGCTCTCACAGAGTTCAAAGCACGAAGAAAGCAAACGAGGGTGGAAATCGAAACTAGTGGTGCGCGTGCACCACAGGGGAGAAGGGGCAAGGGAGCCTGTTGTCTGTACCACGCTGATGCGCGTAACAGACACCAACGGGAATGGGCGGAGCAAATGCCGGACATGCTCCCGACTTTGCCCAATTAAGTGCTGGCTTTTTTTTTTTAAAGCACGCAAAAGCCAATTGAAGCCGCTGAAAGCTAAAGCACACGTACAAGCGTGTAGTCAGCTTTCAAAACCCCCTACATGAGGTCTCACGCTGCACACTGCAACGCTAAGCACGAGACCTACAAACCCAGAAGGGAACTCCTTCAGTGTCTGCAAATATATTGAGTCCACTCACATTTCTTAACATGAAGGGCAGAGGAGGTAGCAAGTGTGCTGCAGCACTGATGTCGTGTGTCATGAGGAACGACTTCAGACACATTCAAATGATCCTAATCTGACCCGAAAGTCAGGAGGAAGAGCTTCCCTTCTGGACTGAAAGAAAATCACCAGCGATTTTGAAGAAGGGTGATACTCTGAGGAGACCGGAGATACTGAAGGTGCAAGTTGGTGCCAGTGATCGGTATCGACCACCTGGGAAATGTCAGGGCCTCAGATGCAGCATCTGTTACTGCACCAGTGAGGCATACTCCAACAAAAGGTCAGCATCTGGACAACCTCAAGTGGCTCCGAAGGAGTCATGTGGCCAAATGGCGCTAGGGAAGGACCAATCTGCACAATGCTGCATTGCATCCAAAAAGGCCTCATGTAAGCTGGAAGCACTACAGAGGGGACTGCCACCCACCAAAGGAATCCAACATTGTATTGAGAAAAACACTGGATCCACACATGGTGCCGGACACTCGTGGTTGGATTGAGAAGACATGAAGTACTGCGGGGAGCCAGGCGGAGGCACTGAATGTTGGAGGGGGATAGAAGACCCTAGGACCCCTGCTGTCTCTTTCAATGTTTGAAAACATCAAGCTCCGATTCGGCAGTCGACTCCTTAAGAGGTGAGGATCGCCTTGAGGACTTACTTTTGGGAGAGCGGGGAGGACATAGGTCCTTACAGGCCTGGATCATAAAGAGTTTGGCCTCGCTCTCCTTGATTACTGTTGGATGCATACTGAGGCAAGAGTCGCATAACCTTGTGTCTTGATCAGACCACAGACACCACAAGCGTCATGGGGTTCCGTAATGGACATCTGGCCACCACAATCCCTACAGAGTTTAAACCCAGAGCCGGTGTGGAGATTATAGAGACATACCTACATACTGCGCTAATGTCCACAGACAATCTCAAAGAACACTATCTGAGACAAGAAAACAGCTAAGCATCCACGTTGAGAGGACCTTAAAAAGGGAACTGACGTCACACACTCGGTTGGGTGCATTATGGCTCCACTGATGTCACAGTGTTTTCTTTCCGTTAATAGTAAAGTGTTTAACATTGTGTCGTCCCTGCCAAGGAGAAGAGGAAGGGGTTTACACTGTGAATGCCATGACAAACATCACATGAATGGGCTTTACATTTTGAAATGTGGAACAGAGTCAAAGGAAAGGGTTTCACTTTCACATTTTGATCTATGACAACTGCAGTAGGAAGGGATTTAGTACGTAGGTCTCTCTTTAGGTCTGGTCATAATAATTGCTTGGTGTACTCAGAGGGACACTATGATCATGTCAATGTATACTTTGGGTCTGCTTACAATGTTTGTTGGGTCTCTTGACAAAGACCACACAGTCATATTTACATTCTTGTTAAAGCCAGTAGGCTTATTTATTGATTTTAAATGTGGCGATAATGGCAGAGGTTCTCTAATTTTATGTGGTGAAGAACCAACAAAGTCTGTAGACGTAATCTTTTTTGATTATGAAGGGGCACATATTTTCCAGGAGACTCTAGGAAGAACTTCCAGCTGTGAACTCCTTTCATAACACCTTCAGCTTTACGTGCCTCCTCGCATGCTTCGTTCTGCTCTCACACACTTGTGGTTTTGTCCTTGTTCTAGTGCGCAATAGTATGCAGGTGCTCTTCTCAAATAAAGTATAGTGTGCACAGAGTTGAGTGGATACCCCAGAGGCTTAAGTAGATAAATACTAACAGCTCTATTTGTGGTAGTGTGGTCGAGCAGTTCGGCTTATCAGAGGGCTGTGTTAAGCATTTGTTGTACACACTCCGGCAAGAAATGGTTGCACACACTCAAAGACTGAATCCCAGACTTATTGTTTTGTATAAAAAGTTTTTACTTTGGTATTTTAATTTAGAACCAAGAAGAGCTCAGTTGCAGGTAAGTAAGACTTTAATAGCAATACTTTAAGAAATGTAGTTCGAATTGTTTGGCAAGCCAGTAAAAAATTCTTTACAGCAATAGGAATGCTTTTGTATCGGTCAACCAAAAACAGTAGAACTTAGCATTAGCAGGAGATAGACAGTTTGAATGTAATAGGAGAAATGCAATGCAATCTTATGAAAGCAAAGCTGTTTGATGCATGAACAGGTAAGAACATGACTAACTCTTACAGTCTTCATGGATTTAGACCAACACTGAGCAAGGTTCAGTTTAAGGTAGGTACTGCACCAGCAGCAGCACTGGGATGGCTGGGTGCAGGTGTCACTGGGCCCAGTGCTAGTCAATGGAGACTGGGGCACCCACAAGAGGTGCAGGTAGGTAACCGCGGTTTCAGGGCAAAGGCCCCAGGGGTAAAGGTGAGCACAGGGGGAGCCACAAAGCAGCACCAAAGCTACTTCACCAGCGGCACAGGAGCGGCCGGTGCATGGTGCTAAATCAGCGTCAGGCACCTAAAGCTCTTCAATGGGGAATCTCGGTCGCACAAAGAGACTGCAGGCTCGGACCAGGAGGCTGGATGAAGGTAAGATGCAGGGCAAGGCCTAGGCACCATCGCCTGGGCTCCCCAAGGTCAGGAGCTGAGGAAGCTGGGGTTCCTTTTGGTGTCGAATTTTCTTTATCAGACCCGGTCTTAGTCCAGGGGACCCTTTGTGTTGAGGCTGCAGGCAACCTTGTGGGGTCCAGGAGAGGTCAGTCACCGATGGAGTCGAGGTCAGGATCGCTGGGGAGACGTCACTGGACAGGTATGCCAGTCAGACTCGGGCCGTGGGTGTTGGGTGCAGAGTGGGCAAGGGTCGCGGATGCGCCTGGATCCAGAGTCCTTGAAGTTGGACTTTCTGGACAGGGCCACTGACCTCGGGAGATCTGAACTTTGTTGAAGAATGGCAGCCTTCCTGAGGCTCTTGAAAGTTGCTGGCCACGGAACCTCCGTTGTCCTCTTTGCAGGGACTTGGAGCTGGGGCCAAATCAGTAGTCGTCGTCCAGGCCCGGCTGCACTGAGTCTTCTTTCGTCCTTTTCTTTGCAGGAATCGGAGGATCATGGTTCAGGGGTGCCCCTAAATATTGAATTTAGGAGCGTTACAGGTGCTGGCAAGTAGTAGCCAAGGGCTGCTTTGCCTTTAGGGTGACTAGACTCTTTATGTCACCTCCCTTTGGGGAGGAGGCATCCCCTAACCTGATTGGCTAAAATCCTTCCATTCACATGGAGGATTTCCTAAGGAGGGGGGTACAGAGCCTATATACCAGCCTGCCCCACGGAGAGACACTGGCCATAATCGAAGAACTTTTATACACTACACCTTGGAAGTACCAGACACCCAGAGGTGTGGTGCTGGAGTGCATCTCACTAGCACTCACAAAAACTTTTTTGAATATAACACCACTATATATCTCCAAAGCCATGGGACCAGCATGGGTAGCACCTTCGCTCCCAGCCTTGCCGGGTTGTATGTCTGTCACTTGGAGACCAACAAAATCCTCAATGATAACAACCCTTTCAGAAATCACATCCTTACCTGGAAAAGGTATATAGACGACGTTTTTGTCATCTGGCAAGGTGATTTACTGTCAGTAGCCAACTTCATGGAATGGCTGAACACCCAAAACAGTTACCTGAAATTTACCAACACAGTGTCAAAGGAATCCCTAGTTTTCCGAGACCTGAACATCTATCAGGAAGGAGGTATGTTGAAAACAACTACCCATTTCAAGCCGACAGCCAGGAACTGCCTGCTGAGGTTTGATAGTTTCCATCCCCGACACCCCCGGGAAAACCTTCCGTACGGTCAATTCCTGCGCCTGCGGAGGAACTGTACAGATGTGGCTATGTACAAATCACAGGTATCAGACATAAAAAATAAACTACAGAAAAGGCAGTACCCCGACAGGAATATAAATTCGGCCATGAAAAGAGCCAGAAATAACAACAGAGAGGCCCTGCTGGAAGACAGGGTACAGACTGCCATGGAGCAGAAAAGACCTATTTGTGTAACCACTTATAGTACATGTGAGAAGTTGGCCTGGTATATGATACTCACTAGTTCTAGTGATCACCTTGTACCATGCCAAATAACCCTTATGATGATTGGTTGTAAGTCAACCTTATAGACCAGCTATCCTAGGGGTAGCATGGACAAAGCAGTCTTAGGCTAAACTCTGTAAAGGCATGTGAAGCAAGCTGTTTTACCATATACACTCTCCTTGAATACCAAATGAAAGGACACCACACAGATATATATTGAAAATATATAGATATTTATTTACTACAAGTACCCCCTATACTCTTTATGAGCACAGAAGCAAATGCGTTAAAACAAAACAGTGTTTAAATTTACAAAAGTTGCACAATATGGATAGGCCCTGGTGGCCACTAAAACCATATAATAAAATAGTGGTATAAGAACCGCTATACGAACAGTGGTAAGGCCTAGGGCCTTCAGAATCACTGGGACTACAAGGAGCTAACAAGAGTTAGTGACCAGGAGGCCCACGGAGTGCGTGTGCAGTGTTAGGAGTTACACGCGGGCGCCCATAGACTTTCAATGGGTGCGTAAAAAGTACAAAGTTACTGCAAAGGGAACCTTCCGGATGGACCAGAACTTAACAACTTAAAACCTAGACACTAGAGATGTTTCTCTCAACAGGAGCACCGGAGTGCCAGCGTTACCTCACCCAGAGGAAGCGGGTGCATAGGGTTCAAAGGGTGTCGGGTTTCATCGTGTAGTTCAATGGAGCCAGAAGATAATGATGATGCTGCAGGCCGCCAGTCGAGAAGAGTTCCGGTGGATCCAAAGGTGGATCTGAAGAAGTGAAGACCTGAAAGCAGAGGGGACAATGTTCAAAGTCACTAGCCAGTGACTACCGTGGAACCAGGAGGGAACCAGGCGATGTCGGGTGCCAACAGGTGAAGAAATGCGTTACTTACCTGTAACAGTAGTTATCCAGTATTGGTGTCTTTCATAGATTCACATGCCTGAATCATTCCCCGTCGTCGAGACGGGAGCCTCCGGTATATAGAAAAGTAATGTCCTATAGACATACATAAAGAAGAATAGGCCTAAGGGCCTCCCCTTAGTAGCCTATCCTTGTCCTTATGCAAAAAGGACCAAACTCTTAGAGCCAGCCAATCAGCTATCACCTCCCTCTAGAACCTTCCTGGCAGGAGCCTCAGTCTCTCAGATTTTCGTACGCACCAAGCTAGGTAGGCGTAATGCAGTTAGAGAGAACGTGAGTCCTTCCAGGGGAGGCGGGAGGGTTGCATGTGAATCTATGAAAGACACCAATACTGGATAACTGCTGTTACAGGTAAGTAACGCATTTCTTATCCAGTATTAGGGGTGTCTTTCATAGATTCACATGCCTGAATCAGAGTAGTTAGCAATATATTATGCACATTTCTGGTGCAATGATGCCACATAATCAATTAGATAATACACTTAGTATCATGCGACTGTGAACATTAGCATACCTCAACATAACCAAATAGAAAGAGATGTGCATACCAGGATGGCGGGATGTAGGAAGGCTCACCTCACTGGAATAGATGTCGAAGCACCGCCTGACCCACTGCTGCATCCTGCAGAAGCTCAACATCCAGGCAGTAGTGTCTGGCAAATGTATGCGGTGACTTCCACGTCGCTGCTCTGCATATGTCCAGAATCGGCACTCCAGCGAACAGCGCTGCTGATGTGGACATTGCTCTTGTGGAATGTGCTTGAACAGTAGCATTCAACGGCCGGCCGGCCTTCTCATGGCAGAATGCTATCGCTGAAGAGATCCACCTTGAGATACTCTGTTTCGTTAGAGGTAGACCCAGCCTTGGTCTACTGTAGGCCACAAAAAGCTGTGACGACTTCCTGAAGTCTTTTGTCTTGTCCAAGTAAAACTTTATACACCTTTTGAGGTCCAAGGAGTGTAACGTCCTTTCCGCTGCAGTGGAAGGGTTTGCAAAGAAGGAACGTAGAACCACCGGCTCATTAAGGTGAAAGTCTGAAGGCACTTTCGGTATGAACTTGGGATTCATCCTCAGCACCACTCTGTGGTGTTTAAATTGCATGAATGGTTCCTGAATGGATAGAGCTTGTAACTCGCTGACTCTCCTGGCAGATGTTAGAGCGAGCAGAAGAGCCACCTTCCATGAGATGTACTTGATGGGTGCTCGATGAATGGGCTCAAAAGGGTGCCTCATAAGTTGGGTGAGGACCAAATTTAGATGCCATGTAGGTGGGATCCTTCTAGGTCTTGGGTAAGATCTATATAGGCCTTTGAGGAACTGTTTAACAAGCCTACTGGACCAAAGCGAAGGGGCCTTCGAGGACCTAGTGAATCGTGAAATTGAAGCCAAATGAACCTTTATAGATGCATGCCCCAACCCTGACTGTGCCAAGTGTAGAAGGTATGGCAATATCTGTACAGGAGTAACCTGGAGAGGTGACAGTCCGTGTTCCACACACCATATGCAGAAACGTTTCCACTTTAGAGAGTACGTTCTGTTGGTACTGTCCGCTCTTGCGTTCGCCAGTACCTCCCTGCATTCTTGCGGGATGTCTAGATGACAGAATTCTCTGTGCTCAGGAGCCAGGCTGATAATCTGAGCGATTGTAGGTTCGGGTGTTGGATCTGTCCGTTGGACATTGTCAGCAGGGTTGGGTGCTGTTTCAGACGAATCTGAGTCCTGATGGAGAGGCGATGAAGGTCCGAGAACCAGTGCTGCCTCGGCCAGAACGGGTCAATTAGGATCAGGGTACAAGGCTCTGCCTTCATCTTCCTGAGGACCCTGGGAATCATCGGAAATGGCGGAAAAGCGCACGCAAATACGCCGAACCAACCGATGGAAAGGGCATTTCCGAGTGACCTTGGTTGGGGACGCCAGCTTGCGTAATTTGGGCATTTGGCGTTCTCCCTGGTGGCAAACAGGTCGATTCTTGGGACTCCCCATTCTGAGAATAGTTAATCCAATGTACTCTGGTCGAGCTCCCATTCGTGAGTGAGAGACGTCTGTCTGCTGAGTGCGTCCGCAATGGTATTGTCCTTGCCCGGGACATAGTCCGCTTTGAGCGTGATCCCCTGGAGCACTAGCCAGTTCCAGATTCCTTGCGATTCGCGTGATAGAGTGAGCGAACGCGTTCCTCCCTGTTTGTTCAGGTAGTGCATCGTCGTGGTGTTGTCCGTTCTGACGAGCACCTGGGAGTTCTGGATTCGTGGTAAAAAGGCCTTCAGTGCCAGGAACACAGCTCGCAGTTCCAGAAGGTTTATATGGAAGTGCTTCTCCTGCTCTGTCCATTTGCCGCTTACTTGGAGGTCCTGGAGGACCGCTACCCATCCTTTCAGGGATGCATCCGTGGTGATCACCAAAGGTGCTGCTGGAAGTAGGAATGGTAGGCCTGTCGACAGATTCCTGTGGTTCAACCACCATTGCAGGGTCTTGGACATTTGTGGTGTTATTCTCACTATGTCCTCGAAAGAACCTGTACTCTGAGTCCATTGGCATGCGAGGGCTTCTTGCAATGGGCGCATCCTGAGCCTGCAGTGCGGGATGAGGAGTATACAGGACGACATCATGCCTAGTAGTGATTTGAAAGTTCGAACTCTTATGGTCTTTCTTGATGCCACCGCCGTGGCCAGAGATATGATCTTGTGTTTCCGTTCCTTTGAAGGGAATGCTTTTGCGCATTCCGTGTTCAAGGTCGCCCCAAGGAAGGAGATGTTTCTGGTTGGGGTCATGCAGGATTTCTCGAGATTGAGAGTCAATCCCAGCTGCAGAAAGAGATTGGTGCAGGCGTTGGAGGATGCGGTTGCGCCTGTCGCTGAGGGTGCTTTCACCAGCCAGTCGTCGAGGTAAGGGAAGACCTGGTGACCCATTTGACGTAGAAAGGCTGCCACAGGGGAAAGGCACTTCGTGAAAATCCGCCGTGCGGATTTGAGGCCAAACGGCAGGACTTTGAATTGGTAGTGGTGTCCTGCCACCTCGAACCTTAGGAATTTTCTGTGCCCGTTGAGTATCGGGATGTGGTAGTAGGCATCCTGGAGATCTAAGGATGTCATGAAATCTCCTTTTTCTAGAATGCCTAGTATTTCTTGGATCGTCACCATCCTGAACGACTGACTCTTTAGGAAAGAGTTGAGGGCTCTGAGATCCAATATGGGCCTCCACTTTTTCTCCTTCTTGCGAATAAGAAAGAAGCGGGAATAGAATCCCTTTCCTCTTTGAGACGATGGAACCATCTCGATCGCTCCCTTCTTCAACATCGCAGATATTTCCTGGAGCAACGGCCGTAGATGTTTGTGCTGCAGTTTGCGTGGTGGTGTTGGAGGCGGGATGGTGACGAATTCCAGGGAATGGCCGAATCTTATTAATTGTAGGACCCACCGATCTGTGGTTATGAGATGCCAATTCTGTAGGAAATGGGTCAACTTTCCTCCAATCTTTAATGAGGGATATTGTTGCTGGACTGGCTGGAGTAATCGGTCACTGGCGTCTGCCAGTGCCCCTCCTCTGGTTCTTTCCTCGGAAGTTCGATCTTCCATACGAAGTTTGGCGACTCTGCTGCTGCTTCTGTGGATACTGCGATTTATTTTGGTAGGAATATGAGGATCTATTCTGGAAGGACCCCCTGTAGGAGGGCTGACCTCTTGACCTGTTACCCCGAAAGGACTGGTTTCGTGCCTGCAGCGTACCCAGTGCTCTAGCCGTATCGGTGTCTTTTTTGATGGTCTGGAGCGCTTCATCAATTGTGGCTCCGAAAAGATGTTGTCCGTCGAAGGGCATGTCCAGCACCTTCGTTTGTACTTCTTGCCTAAATGAAGTAGCCTTAAGCCAGCCCTGGCGCCGCAGGACTGCTGCTCCAGCTAATTGGCGAAAGCCAGTCATGGCTCCATCAATGGCACAATCGATGATCTCCGCTGCCGAGGTTTGTCCTTCCGAGAGCAGTGCCTTGACCTCTTCCTGAACTGTATCTGGCAGCTCCGCCAAATAAGGGACTATATCTTCCCACAGCTGGCGATTATAACGTCCCAACAGGGCTATAGAGTTGGCAACCTTGATTGTCATGGCTGACGTAGTGGTGAACCTTTTCCCGATGGTATCCAACTTTCTTCCTTCCTGGTCCGGTGGGGCTGACAAGGGAGAGGAAGGGTTGCGGGAATTCTTCTGAGCTGCCTGGGTCACCACCGAATCTGGTTTCGGGTGCCCATTGAAACAAGCTGCCGCCTTGGAGGGAGCTTTGTATTTCTTGTCCAGGCGTGGAACCACCGCAGGTATGGAGGCCGGCGTGGACATCAGTTTCTTTCCCTGTTCCCAGAGAAAGTCTATAATTGGAATCGATTTCGTGATCTTTTTAGTTTGTTCCTTAAAGTCATATAAGAAACATTCGGTTTCCGTTGTTTCCATCTCCATGTGAAAACGCTTTGCTGCCCGTTATTATTATTATTATTATTATTAGCTGTTTTATAGCGCGCTCAATTACTCCGGAGTATCCTGGCGCGGAAAGAAAAAGAGCAGTAGCAGCAGAGCACTAGACCAGCCTCACGAACTAGACAGCTATTCTAAACAAATGAATCTTTAGCGCTTTCTTAAAAGCCGTGAAGTCATCGATACTGCGCAAAACCGCCGGGAGCGCATTCCACGCGCGCGCGGCCTTTACTGCCACAGAGTGTCCGCCCAGCCGGACGCGCCGAAAGCACGGAACCAGCAGCAGGTGTTGGCCTGCTGAGCGCAATTCTCGATTAGGGGAGTATCGCATGAATCGTTTCATCAAATAGGCAGGACCCCGCCCATTGATGGCCTTATGAGCCAGAGTCAAAATTTTGAAAGTGATTCGATGCGGCACCGGCAGCCAATGCAGACTCTCCAGATAACTCCTAACACTAATCCGCCTGGAGATATTCCCCAGAAGTCTGGCGGTAGCGTTCTGAATAATCTGGAGCCGCCCGATCAAATAAGCCGGAGAGCCACTCAGCAGAGCATTGGCATAGTCCAGGCGTGAGAGAATTAAAGCTCTCGCGACTGACTCGCAAGCAGAGGCAGGCAAATACGGGAAAAACTTTCTGAGAGACTTCAAGGTCCCGAAGCAGCCTCCAGTAAGCCTCTTAATGTGCCCCTCAAATCGAAGGTCTTCCCCGAACCAGACCCCAAGGTTCTTAGCCAAGGTGTTTGAGGCACGTTCCATTATCTTATGGAAACCGCCAATGTCCACTGGCGGAGAGTCCGACTGGCGCGGTTGGGGTGAAGCTGGGGAGGGTGCCACATACTCCTCGTCGTCGTCCTGATCCGTGCGATCCTCATGGACTTCGCCCTCTTCCATTTCCTCAGCTTCCTCATCTGAGGACTCCACCACCTGAGGCGAGACTGTCTCATGGTAGGTCTGCGGAGGTGGTCGCGTCTGTCTTGGGGCTGCCGGTGGTGCATATGTAGCCGGCGTCGGGCCCCCTGCCTCAGTTGTCTGCGCTTCCGGGAAACGTTGCTTGTAGTCCTGGATAAGATGTTTAAGGTCATCCACGATGGAAGCAGGAAGGCACACCATCGGGGTCACTTCCGTCCGTACATGAGCTTGGAAAGAGTGTTCCTGGTAGGCCAGTTCCTCTTGTTCCTCATCAGTGCTTTGGCATTTCACATGAAGGTCTGAAATGGACGTAGCTAGAGTCGTAATTTCCTCTTCCGATTCTTCACTCTGGAGAATCTCAGAAGGTAAATGGCTTTGTACTTTGCTTGGGGATGTTGTTTCCGGTGTGATTAGTTTTTTAGGCACCTTGCTCGGTGGTGTCGGCGGTGGTAAGGTCCATGACGACGATTCTATTAGTTTGGACCTCTTCCATGGTTCAGCGTCGTCCCGGTTCGTAGACGACCCTCCCGTCGACGGTCTCGTCGTCGACGGCATGATCTTCGTCGTCGGTGGTTCCACAGACGAGATCTTCGTCGTCGACGACGCGCGCTCGTCGACGATTCGTTCTTCGTCGACGATTCATTCCTCGTCGACGTTTTCTTCGTCGACGGTCTCGGCGTCGATTCTCCCGTCGACGGCGGACTTCTCGTCGACGTACCAGTCTTCATCGTCGATGGGTTCCTCGTCGACGGTCCCGATTTCGTCGTCGATGGGTTCTTCGTCGACGGGGTCGTCGTCGACAGGCCCAACTTTGTCGTCGAAGGTGTTTTCGTCGACGACGGCTTGGGCAGTATGACAGATGGTATAGGTCTACCCGCCGACGACGATGATGGAGTG
This sequence comes from Lissotriton helveticus, assembly GCF_964261635.1. Taxonomy (NCBI): domain Eukaryota; kingdom Metazoa; phylum Chordata; class Amphibia; order Caudata; family Salamandridae; genus Lissotriton; species Lissotriton helveticus. The sequence continues at coordinate 898,149,482 of NC_136068.1, read as the reverse complement.
GTCGTCGTCGAGGCGAGAACAGACGACGCGGTCGTCGTCGACACCGTCGTCGTTGTGGAGACGGCGAGTGGCGTCACAGCTCTTTTTAGTGTTGAAGATGACGCAGGCTTAGTGGATGAGTGCGCAGGCTTCTTAAAGGCATGAGAGCCTTTGTCAGACACTGAAGAAGTTGTAGATTTTGCCTCTGAAGATTTCTTTTGTACCTTCATAGGAGGAGTGTCTGAGGGGCCAGGGGGGTCCCCCCTTGGCCTCTTGAGGGAGACTTCCGAGGTCATGGAGAAGCTGCCCTCTGAGGACTCCACATTATCCCTCTGTTTAAGCCTGTCCAGCCAAATGAGAAGTCGACCTTCCCTATCCCTCAAGGTCTTATTAGGGAAAGAGCGACATATTTTACAGTCTTTGGCGACGTGGTCCGGATAAAGGCAATATAAGCACAGGTCATGCTTGTCCTCCACATGGAGCCTTTTCTTCCCACAAGAAGAGCAGGCCCTGAAAAGGGCTTTCTTCTGGGATCCAGACATTCCTTAAAATTGTAAGGAAAGAAATCACTTACTGCAAGAGAAGAGTCTGAAGTATCTCAGTTGAAGAATTTGAGAAGGAAATCCTTTTCACAAGTGAAAAAGTAGGTTTAGAAGAAATCCTGAGGAGAGCTCAGGCTGGAGACTCCCTAGCACAACGTGCGGTAGAAAATCTGAGAGACTGAGGCTCCTGCCAGGAAGGTTCTAGAGGGAGGTGATAGCTGATTGGCTGGCTCTAAGAGTTTGGTCCTTTTTGCATAAGGACAAGGATAGGCTACTAAGGGGAGGCCCTTAGGCCTATTCTTCTTTATGTATGTCTATAGGACATTACTTTTCTATATACCGGAGGCTCCCGTCTCGACGACGGGGAATGATTCAGGCATGTGAATCTATGAAAGACACCCCTAATACTGGATAAGAAGTGAAGATTGTCTCTGCAGCCACGTGGACACGAAGAGGTCAGAGACGTCCAGGAGTCGATCACGAGCTGTCCCACGAAGGCTCTAGCTGATGGCGGTGTCAGCTTCTTGATTGGAGAAAACAGGCCTTGGCTAATGCAAGCCACGCAGGAAACGACGCAAGCTTCTTACTCTGACCAACAAGGTCAGAGGGGCAGCTCCTTTTTACAGGAGCAAGGGCCAGTCTGGAGCAACCAGACCAGCGGTGTTGGTTGTAGTTTTCGTCGCCAAGATGGCCACTAGCCAACGGGCCAGTAACCGGGATGACGCAACGAGTGGCAAAATGCAAAAGGGCCCCACGCAGATCGTGGAGATGCTGGGGGGCTGATCTTCGGTGCAGATGCTGCTCGGTGGTGGGGCTTCTCAAACCCCAAGGCACAGCGTTGAGGATGCCTCGAGTGCTGCGCAGTCAGCTTCTCAGGGGTCTTTCAAGATGGCCGGCCCCACGTCTCTCGATGCCCCCACGGGTCTCTTCTTTTCAGGGACTATGGATCGGGCTTGGAGATGTCTGGGAATCCAGGTCTTGTCGGGCTCTGGGCTCGGGCTCCGGCGGCTGCAAAGCAGACGTCGAGTTGCTGGATGGTGCCTGTATTCACAGGGTGGTCACTCCTTGGCCACAAGGGAGATGCTCTTCAGTCTTCTGTGCAGCAGAATGTCGAAGTCCAGTTTTCTTCTTAGTTGCAAGTCGAGTTCAGGATGATCTGAAGTCTTAGGACACAGCTCCTACTCTTAAACCAAATCTAGGGGCTGGATCATCTACTAGGTCCCTCCTCTGGGTGGGATCAGGAAGGGGGGTGGTTACACCCCCTTTCCTTTGTCCAGTTTCGCGCCAGGACTGGGGCTGGAGAGCCCCAGCACCGGTTTGAACTGGCATATGCACAGTGACACCTTGTGTGCCCCAGGCATGTCTCATTCTATTCAGCCCTCCCTAACCCACTACACAAAATCCTGTCTGGGGTGGTGCAAGCACCTCCCCTGACAGGAAATCCTTTGTCCAAGCCTCCCAAGCTGGAAGGACTCCCAGCAGCAGGAGGTCAGACTTGTGTCTGTGGTGGCAGCATCCATTTTGTGATGCTGAGGCTCGTGTTTAACTTTACCCAGGTTTCAGGTTAGGTACATGTCGTGTCCTTCTAGAAGGGTGGAATACTACCCCGGTCGCCAGAATTGGCGAGGGGGTAGTATTCCAATTCGTAGGACACCTTACTCGACATGTTTTGATAAAGATAAACCAAAGATAGCATTTAACCGCGAGGTTCATAATGCACTTAAGAGTATATGGTATGGTAATATCATGAAACAGCTGAAGAACGTTGTTTTGAAAGCTGCAGACAGGCTCAGCTCATGCCAGAGCACCATCTCACATGAAACCATGAAACCAAGCACTCTGCCTCCAGGATTGTCGAGGCCTTCCATAGGAGTGACTCATAGGTTAACATGTGTCCATATATGTTAGATATAGATATACTATACCTAAGTAAGAGGTGATTACACCAACTTACCCCAGCTTAGTGATCAGCCAGTTGTGTCAAATAGTTAGGCCAGGCCAGGGGTGGCACAATACATGCTGCAGCCCCTGGTAGGCCTTGGATACACCTATGCCCTGGGTACCTAGGGTACACTGTTACAGGGGCCTATTAGGTGGTCCAGTATCCAATTGTGTTTGTACCTAAGGTACATGGAGTCCATTTTAAGGAGAGCAATTAGCCTGGGGCCCTGAACAGCAGGATCCCAGTCCAACTAAGTCAAAAACCAGCTAAACACTAGGCAAAAAGTTTGGGGGTAACCATAGTCAGATATCCACCTTCCTACAGTACACACTCCAATGAAGTTTCCAAAATCGTCAACAAGCATTGGCGCATCTTGACATGTGGATCACTGACACTTGAGAAACCCTTGTTCACTCATAAACGGGGTAGGAATCTCAAGGATTTTCTAGTCCACACCCGTCCCAACCGGAACCAACAACCGCCATCGGCTTTGCATGGTATACAAGGGCATTTTCCCTGTGGCAACTGTAGCAGTTGCCACCTCACTAAAAAAAGTAAACAATTGACATTCAGTAATGGTAGTAAATGGGATCAACGGAAACTGACTAATTGCAACAGTAAGAATGTGGTCTATATGATTACTAGATCATGTGGCCTCGAATACATAGGCATGACTACCAGAGCAGTGAAAGTATGAATAAGTGAACACAAAAGCAACGTGAGGTGCAAGAAAACCACCACCAAGATGGCCACCCATTTTTTGGAAGCACAACACTGTGTGAATGACCTTTTCTGGACAGTAATTGAGCAACTGCATACAGAGGCAGGCCTTTTTGAAAAAGAACAGCGTTAGGTGTTCCGGCTGGGCACCCACACCTCAGGCCTCAATGATGAGATACCATGGGGCCAAATGAACTGACAGGCAATCTTGCTAGTAATCTTCCCACTAGTTCACAGTAACTTGACTATGTTTATTTCTCCAGAACGTCCCTCACAGGGCCCCATTAGGAATACCAGTGGCAATTCACCAGCAGGCAAAGGAACAATACTTTCTGTCTATTTGCCATGTCCTGTAAGTTCTGTGCACCCTTGGGAACTCTCTAGAAGATGTGGCAGCCTATTCTGTCTGGCTATTTTACACTTTCATTCACACGTATATATAAAAAGAACGAGGGATATATATTTGCCGGCCAAAATCTCAACGTAAACCTTTCATTGATATGACTTTGTGTACCAAGCAGAAGCGTCTCTCCTTCATGAAAAGAATCATTATCCACATTTGCATTTATTTTGCAACCATCCCCGGCCGAAACAAGGGATTCCGCCCTCTCGTTTCGACATACGGCAGGATGGTGCCTTGCAAACGACCCTGTGTCCTCACTGCGCGCGTGCGCACTAGCAAGGGTGTGTCCCGCCCGTGCGCATGTGCATTGAACTTAACAGTGTTCTCCTGGCCAACGCAGGTACCACAACGACGCGTCAGACCAGTGAAGTAAGCCGCATAACCGGATTACCCAAATATGGGCACATCCGGTCACCTCAGGGTAATTGACAGCTAATTGGCAACACAACAAGCCATAAATAGGGCAAGGCCCCTCGCAGACACCGCACTCACAGCGGAGCCGCATACGGGGCAGTAAGGAGCTAATCTCTCCAAGGAATCGTGAGTATAGAGCTAAAGGACTAAACAGGAGGTCTACCGGCCACTATGTAAGTAAAGCATACCCTGATTCTCTACATCATTCACAGGTAGCGAACCGGCACAAAAGCCCCCGACGTTAGCAGACTCATGAGGCACCTCTGATGACAAAAACAAGTATGCCTTTTACTGTGCTAATGTTAACCCTCTTTTTACCAGCATGCCAAAGAATGAGCAGTAAATCTAACAATTAGAGCGTGTGTTTTATGTTGTATGTATGTATGCCCTGTCCTCTTTTTTCACAAAGGCACGATTTCACGAGTAGAATGACATCTTGTGTCTAGAGATCGCAGCCCACACTATACAAAAAATGTTATATATATTTTTCCACAGGTCACTGTACCTCGCATACATTAAGGGGTGGATTACCAGAAAATATTTTTTGTCCTCTTCCTTTCCAGGTTTGCAATCAGCATTTAAAATGTAGGTACATTATAGCCTGCACTATATTTCACTTTTTGTAAATAAACAGATTTTTAAGTAGATACGTGAGTAAGGTGGGGATTTGTGTACCCCGTCCTGAAGGAGTTCCGACTCCGAAACATGTTGACACACACAGGAGGTGATGCACATCGTTCTGCATAAACACCTCCACTCTCACCCTTTTAATAGTACCAGCCCGGGGGCCCATTAAAATTTTGAGTCTACCCCACGAGCCAGGTCCTTTTTAATCATCACTCACCTATAACCTCACCACTCAGGCACATATTTTCAAAACCCTCACACGCACCACACATAGCCATCTAAGTAAGTGCTCCCACGTAGTCGTAGGTAGCAGCACGCCGCATCCCGTAGAGAGGTGCGAAGACCCCAATGATGAAGCATGACACCAAGGGTCCTTTTGGTGTGTGAGAGGTATTTTACAAACACTGGGTGCTCCCCACCACTGTAGGGAAACCCCTTCCATTTTAAGGTGGATTCTTGTTGTTTATACACACAGGGATGTATGCCATGTCGACTCTTTGTCTGCACCAACGCACACAGTCTGCAATGGCAGTATGCATGTGTTAGGTGAGGGGTCTCTGAGGGTGGCACTATACACGCAGCAGCCTTTAGAGACATCCTCTGGTCACAAGGCCCTTGGTACATTTTATAAGGGACTTACATGTGGGCCAGACGTGTGCCAATTGTGGAAAAAAAGGGACATAAAACAGGCCCTGGGAACCTGGTTGGCAGAGACCCAGGGCACATTTAGCCAAAGTGCATCACAAATCTGGCAAAAAGTGTGTGTGTGTGTTGGGGGCGGATTACTGCAACAGAAACCCACTTTCCTACAATGGTTCCAAGTGATTCTATGCGATATCCCCCGCCGCAACCACATCACCCCCACCTAAGAGACCTGTACTGGCTCCCCGTCAACAAGAGGATCACCTTCAAGCTCCTCGCCCACGCACACAAAGCACTCCACAACAGCGGACCAGCCTACCTGAACAACAGACTCAACTTCTACACCCCCACTTGCCAGCTCTGCTCCACCAGCCTCGCCCTCGTCCCGCGCATCTGACGAACAACCTTCGGCAGCAGATCCTTCTCCTTCCTCGCCGCCAAGACCTGGAACACCCTCCCTACCCACCTACCGCAGACCCAAGACCTACTCACCTTCAGAAAACTCCTCAAGACGTGGCTCTTTGAGCAATAGCAGCCCCCCCCCCCCCTCCATCCCCCCCAGCGCCTTGAAACCCTCACGGGTAAGTAGCGCGCTTTACAAGTCTGATTGATTGATATCGAGACGTTTAGACCATGGCCCTCTACATCCACCTTGAGGCACTTTTCATTGGTGGAGAGAGTAATTCTTCCCAGAATGCTACTGTCTATTCCAGTGATGGGTGCAGTCACTACCACATCACTAGATTTTTTTAACTGGAAAAATATAGGTCTCTGCTTCATGGTCGAGTGCATTACTCTGACAATTAGCAGAAAATTCAAGTTACCACACTGAAGACCTGACAACATTTTAATAACATTTTGAGTATGTGTCACTAGACACTCCACGTTGGACACCAAAGTAAAACAAATTATCAACAGTAATTGGCACATCTTAAATAGTAATCCAGAAAGCCGAAATCTGACAAAACCCTTGTTCGCTCACCGACGAACAGGAATGTTAAGGATTTCATTGTCCGTTCACGGTTTACTAATAAGGACAACAGACCAGTTTTCATTCAGAAATCTATTAATGGTAACATACCCAATAAAGGTACCACACAATGCTCTTCTTGCAAATCTTGTGATTCGATTATTGAAGGGGAAAACTTTCTACATAATGGGGTGTCCATTGAAGCCACGGGAATGTGGAACTGCAGGATACAAAACACTGTATATTTTATTAGTTGCTCTTGTCACCTTGGCTATGTAGGTGAGACCTCTAGAGCCATTCAGACCCGAATCACCGAACATCGCTCTGCTGTGAGGACAGCGAAACTCACAGCACCATTAGTAAAACACTTTATTGAAATGAACCACAGACCAGAAGATATCCACTGGAGAATCTTAGAGAACATCAGGACCCCAGATAATAAAGGGGGCCTTAAAATACGTAAAGAACAAGAGGTTTTCTGGATCTTTTCTCTTAACACATGTAGGAATGGTCTCAACAGTGAAATACCCTGGGAGATTGCTATTAATTGATTTCCGGATTTTCATTCTGTTTAGACGTCAGTTATACCTGGTTCCATGGCCCATTATCTGGTTATTCCATATTTTTATCCAACATGTGTAGACTCAGAGTTAACAACAGAGATACACATTCTTGGTAATTCATATTAGAGACTTATATGAGATACAATATAGGACAATTACCTTACTTGATACATTTAAGATATACCATTTTGAATACCATGGACCCTCTAGTTGTTCATTATCAATAAAGTTTTTGGTGAGCTGAAGATTAGTCTTTCTTTTATTTCAATTATAAGACAATCGTGTGGTATTTGTCAATCATGATTTCATTTAACCACAATAGAGAACTATGACATTTTTTATCTTTAAACTTTTGTTTTTATGGAAATTCAACTTTTTCAAAACATTATGTTAGGTACGTTATAATAAATGCCCTCCTTTTAGTCGAGTTTATCGCTGTACTTTTTTCGCTAGGGTATTATAGTATTCCATTATGGAATTCTTTACGAGTCATAAGAGGAGTATTGAAGTAATCAATCGTCCTTACGATCGCTATATTTGAGACGTGGCTGCATTCAAACGAAGCAGGTGATCGCTCACGTGATGCACCATAGAGTATTTATCCAGAGAGCCACTAAAGAAACAACTGATACTTGATTTTAACTTGGAAGACGCCAGCAGCCATTTTCAGCCTGGTCTAATTCACACAAGGCTCCATTTGAATCAGGTAAACTATTGAGTTAGGATTTTCTAATGCGCAGTACTTTGAACCAGAATGCCTCTTCGTAGGTGTTCCTAAATAGTATTTATCATTTTCCTTTTTGGAAATCCCGTTACTTTGTGAGCCCATCAACTTTAATATTGTTTGGACATCATCGTATGCCTATCGCATTCACACAAGGCCCCATTCGAATCAGGTAAACTACGGAGTGAGGATTTTCTAATGCGTAGTATTTTGAACCAGAATGCCTTCTTCGTAGGGATTCCTAAATAGTATTTTTGTATCATTTTCCTTTTTAGAAATCCCATCACTTTGTGAGCCTATCAACTTTAATATTATTGAGACATCGTTGTATGTCTATTGCATCAAACTTACTGTTAACATTAGTGTTACCACTTGACATTCTCTTATTGCTGATATTACATAAGGATTTTAATATCGGATATCCCCCTTCTTTCTTGATAGGCATTTTATGTTATGAACATCTGCATTTGTGTGAAGAGTTAGCTCCTTATTCATCCGTTGTGGCCTATTCTTTGAGGAACTTTCTCTACCTTATGAGGTACATAGAAAGGGGGTAGGCTCTAATGTGGAGACATGTACGCCGATATGATAGCGTCATTCCTCGCTTAATAGCATCCTATTTTGTGACAATCAAATTAGATATATATATATATATAGATATATATATATATCTATATATATATATATATATATATATATATATATATATATATATATATATACACACACATAACTTTTGGGACGGGTCTTTTCATTTTTAGATCAATGTGTGGATACAAACTTAAAACCATAGACTGAAAAATCGACTAATGCATCATTTATACTAGTAAGTCAATCTTGTTATTTTAAAACAGCTTAAAGGTTTTTTCATCTAAAAAAACAGGACCTAGTAGCTAGGATTTAGTATAAAAATTGGGTAATCACCACATCTTCGCATGCAGTCTAGTATTAATGGTGATACTTTCATTTCAGCTAATTTTAAGAATCAAGATTGATCAACAATCGAGGTGCAGTTCTTCACTCTTAAGTACTGATCATATTCGAATAGCATTTGTAAGTTATCATGGAGCTATTTTCTTATTTCTATTTTTCTTACTGTTTCATTTAGTGTGTCTATACTATCTATTCTCTATATATTGATATTATGTCTGGAAATCAACTAAGGTTTTTAGGAGCTCTCAGATACAGCACCATATAGGATTATGAGATGTAATGTTTTATATATATAGGAAGATCTCTGGATTACAAATGGGTATTGTTGTTACTGTGTATGCAAAAAAGAAGTTAATGCGTTTTAATATATGTTATATATTGAAGTATATGATGATTTATGTATAACAAGATTTGGAAATTGTGCATGTTCTCTCTATTTTATTATCATTTTCAGATACGTGTGTGGCTTTTCCTGAAGGAGGCGTTGTGTACGCCGAAACACGCGTCAATTAAATAAAGATATTGCCACTTAACCTTTTTTAAAAAAAATGTGATATGTTGTTTGTTGTAATTGAATGTACCTTTTCATGAATATAATTTTTTTATAAAATAAGATAAGGAACTATTAAAACTGAAATAATTTCGAATATATTTAATTGGTTTTACTTTGTTTCTTCCTATGTTACATTTATTATGCATATTGCTTATTTTATCCTGATTGCCTAGGAGTTATTGTCACTATTAATAATAACATTTTGAGGCCTGTAATGTGGCGAACACGGATGTAAAAATATTTCCTGCTTTTTTCTTTTTAAAGACAGCATTTAAAAATGTTTTTAAACACCAGTTTATTTAGTCTTATCTATTTTGATCTAATTTAAAACAAAACAAAATAGTTTGCCGTTAAGGTAGGTATGAGAACTCAAATATGTGTGCAAAGAGATGTTTTTCTTTTAAAAAAAGTGTTTTAATATCCTGTAAATAAGCCAAGATATCCTATTTTCATGAATATCAATTACGATTCTAGAATAAAGAATCCTACTTCCACTCGTTCCTTTTTAAATGAAGCAAAGCAATACTCAAACATCCTAGTCTGATTTTCCGTAAACAGCAATAAATGTGTTGATGGCTTTTATAAGGAAATTGTCTGTCAACCCTAAGGACATTGGGCTGCAGCTACCAACTAGTAAACAAGTATGAAGCAACCAAAAAAGCGACTAAAATAAATGCATACATTTTAACAAATTCTTCATGCAGCTATTGAAATGGTAAAACATGCACTGAAAGGATTTTTATTAAGAACTCCTTCTTAGTGTTATCAAACATATGGAGTTCAGCTTTCTCTCACTCCTGTCTATATTTCTTGCAATAGTACAGCGGTTCTTAACCTGTGGTCCATGGACACCGGAGGATACACTGCACCTATTTCAGGAGTCAACTGACCCATATGACCTCTAGCCATTATTTTATGTCAGAAGCATTTCGAGCAACAAAATGGTATAAAGATGTTACCATCTACAAGGCTACCAATTTCATTAGGTAACAGTAATACCTGAAGTCTACTGTATGGTTTCTGATTTTATTCAAACATTCTCCGACCTGAACAAGCAAATCATCCGATTAAAAAAAATTCTGAATTGCTTATGATTTTCCAGACAATCATATGCATCTAAACATTTGGAATGCCAGTGTTCTAAGTGGTCAGGGATCCAAGTATGTATGCACACGTACACTGTCCAAAAGGCCCTTCCAGACTATAGTCTCCTATTGTTAGAATTGAAAATGTTACTGTCCCATTATTAATATTTCATTCTGTATTAAGTTAGCATTTATGGCACAATTGTTTTAGCAGCCGCCATTTTGTTCAATGAGTGTAGCCACACTTCTGTCTTGCATCGTCTGCTTCAGTGGAAAACAGCTTTGCTTGTTCCTTTATTATTCAAGGCTGAACTTTGCTGCACTAATGAATAGCTTGTTCTGTGTTTGCATACCTTTCTTCGTATGTAACCCTACTCCCACGGTTCAGAGAGACGGGCACTGGCTGAGCAATCTTGAGACTAAGATAAGGTATGCTTGGTCTCAGGATGGTAGCTCATACTTCTGTGCCTCCTTTGTCAGCTTGCTCCAACTGGAAATGTCCAGTCTAGGCGGGTCCTGTTGGATAATAGAAATGTATAATCTTTGATGTTATGTTGGGTGTGAGTGTTTGATTGATTCAGCTGCTCCGTCCATCACCACCCCCTTTTGTACCGCTTTTGGCCGCCATAAGTGTGGCAGGGTATGCTCAGACGTGAGTCCCTTGCTCACTTTGCCACTGGATTCAAGCAAGCCGGGCAGAAGACGGCTGGAATGCCAGAAACCGGTCCTCGGAAGCTTGTTTCCGGTCCAGGGAAGACATGGCTTGGCAGTTCGGGCTGGACTGTTCCCATGAGGCACTGGGTCAGACTGATTTGCATATAGCCATGTCTGAACTGGGGTGGCAGAGTGGGCTAAAGAACGGTGATGGATTAAACCCAGATCTTTTGACTGGGTGTGAGTGTTTGATTGATTCAGGTGCTCCGTCCATCACCACCACCCCCTTTTGTACCGTTATGTTGGGGAGAGGCAGTCCCTCGGCAGCCATCTCAGGAGGCTGCAGAGACTGGGCTCCACTGCAGCGCAATACTAATAAATAACTTGGTTTGTATTCTCTACTGCAGCGTTTCCCAAACTGTGGTCCGCGGACCCCCAGGGGTCCGCAACACATTCCCAGGGGGTCCGCCGGGCCGGTGGGTCTTCCGACTGTAAACACTGCGCTACAAGCCCGGGAGCAACAGCTGCACCCAGGAGAGGTGGAAGGCACTGCAACATGGACAGCACTTAACTCCCAGGAGGAGCCGCTGTACCGTCACCCTGTGGCATAGTGAGGGGACTCGGTTTTGGGGGGGAAAGGACTCGCCCAGAGATTTGTTCCTCAACTGAAGACTCGAGTGTTGGACGCAGGAGATTAAAATTGCTGGGAATTCTGATGATGGTAAATTTCTTCACAGCGCTACAAGCCTTGTGACAGCGCAAGGGCGGCAGAACCACAATAACTTCGGGCCAATCACCATTTCAGCTTTAGGTGCAAGCTGAAGGGTGATTGATTTATTATTTCATAGTCGCACGCGTGCGCTCGCACAGCAGTGCGTGTTCCCTCGCGTTTGCTGCCAGCCCTGTCTCCACTACTGCTGTGCCTCTCGTTTCAAGGCAAAACAACATTCCTGCACTTCGGGCCAGCAGGAGGACACTTCACCCGATGAGCATTGTGCACGTGAGTGTTTAATTTAAAATGTAATAATAGACATATTGAAGGTGTGGATTTTAACAGTGATAGCGCCGAACAGGTATGTGAAAGTATTTGTAGGAAATAATGATGCCAAAAGGTGGACAGCGAGGGGGTTCATAATTATCTGCAGAGAATCATGGACATCTGTTTAATAGCCTAATAATTATTGTTTTAATCCTTAGAGCTGGCACCATCATTTGTGTGAATATTCAAACATGGTGTTTCCTGATCCACTTCTACTTTCATTTCCATTTGTCTTAACAAACTAACGGAAGACTAGTCTGGAAGCTTACAGAAAATTGCACCACAGGCATTTCTGTGACCACACTTTGTAAGGCTGGAGTCTAAGTATTTGAACATTTGTAAAACTACCATATGTTGCTTTCTACACATGGACACCAAGAAGTAATGCTTTGACATTCAGTCCCAAAAAATAATAGTGACGAAGGCTGTGCCATTAACTTGTTTAGGAAAGGTGGGCCTTACTCTCACTTTGCGGGATTATTACTTTTGTTTCAACTGAAGTCTTTTTTATTTAAAGTTGTGGTCTAAGTATATTTATAACTCGAGGAACTGGTGATCAGGGCCATTTCCGAAGAGAAGATAGAAAGAAGTTACACATACTTTTAATTGTGGCATTTTAAGTTAACATCTCTAAGTGGTCTGTGGTTCAATCTTGAATAATTGAGTTCACTATACTAATCATGGATAACGCACATTATAGCTTTTTCTCATTTAAAAGTAATATCCTTTATAATGGGTGCGAGTTATATGTTGCCTCATCATAACCATTCATGCTTCCTCAAGCATATGTTCCCACATGTGAGAATCCTGTTGAGGCCCTTCCAAATTCACCTCGGGACTTTGACAACATTAAGAACCGTGGACAGGTTCTTAGTACAGAATTAATCTCATATTTAACACTATTGGGCAATTGGCTCTTTCTTTCTGACTCCATTTTGCCTCTTCAGAGTTGTGATGGGAGAGATCAGGGTGTCCATTCCTCCTTTAACTGCTTTAGAGACTAGTAGTCAAACACTATGCAACAGTTAGTGATGCCCTCCTACTGGTGTCCGAATGATGGAGTCAATACTTGGCTGGAGTTACTGAAGGCTTCTGATTTCCTGTTCTTCTGGTAAGTTTCAGACAAGGAGAGCAAGATGTTTGATAACAATAAGAATGATGCTGCTTTAATTGCCTCTAGCTGTGAAAGAGTGCCTCCCACGCTCCGCTTTCTAATGCATCCCTACTTAAAGGTCATGTGGTCAGCGTCAACCGAGTGAGTCTGTGAGTCACTCATCTGATTATAATAAATTATGAACGTCTTCCAGACAGGTAACTTAGCCTGTCTTGTTGCTCAAATTGGTGTAATTTCTGATATTTATGTTTCCCTCCTCTTCACTGCTTTATTTTGCTTGTGAGCAAGTGTCACTCATAGTCACTGAAATGTCACTCATAATTACACTGTATTTATGACAATGTCACACATAGCAAACTGAAACCTTGGCAGCTATGAATTAGCAGCAGCCTTTTTATGATTCTTCTCGTGTGTGACGAGTGATCAACTTGTGTGCTGGTGGCAGTGACATTATGGTTTATTCCCGCCGTCAGGGTTGGTTTCATGAGTCGCCGAGATGCAGCATCATCCTTCCCATTAAAATGTTTTTATTTTTGCATATTTTTCAATACAAAATAATAAAAGCTTTAGTAATGCTAGTATTTGTTTGGTGAGTACTTGTTTGTGTATTTTTTGCAAATTACTGTTCTAATTTTTTGAAATTAAATTGTAAAAATTGCTTGGGGGTCCCCGGCCTCCAGTAGTGATTCAGTGGGGGTCCTCGGGAGTCAAAAGTTTGGGAACCACTGCTCTACTGTCTGACCGCCTCTTCATTTGTATGGAAGGCTGAGAGGTGGTCGCGAGTGACCCTGGTGGCCCTAATCGGATCATTTCCTTCTGTTGGTGCCCGAACAGGTACTCCATCGAGTGGCTCATCCTCGCCCGCGGACAGGTGAGGAGGACGGGGCCACATCGGGTCATATGGGCGGATCGGGATCCCCGCACAACAGAGCCTAGCACTTGCAGCTGCCCCGCCTGTCTGATTGGGTGGTGCCTCGCTCAGTGGTCATCCCGGCTGGCGTCCTGAAAAGGCGAGACTCTGGGATCTGACCGTTTGGTCCGAGGTGGGCAGGGGAGAATAACTTTGTTTGACCTGTGTGCACAAGGAGAGTTTGTTTTGGGACATGGCACTGTTTGTTTGAGTTTGGTACGGTCTGAGTATCATTTTGGACAAGCGCTTGAAATTGTGGTGAACACGGTATTGTTTTGATTTAGTCTGTGGACCTCAAGATGCCTTGTTTTAGTTGAATATTTTGTGCGAGTTGTCATTATTGTCCTACTGATGCTCGAATGGAGGAAAGGCAGCCAGTGCCCCCAAAGGGTACCCCGAAAATTGACATTTATGTGAAGCACGGCCTTGCCCCCATTATGTTTTGTACAATATGGTAAAAATATACGAGGGACAATGCTGAGTTGCAGTGGCTGCTAAAAGAGACATTTGATGAACAAAAAATGAATTTCCTGCAGGATAAATTGTTTGCAAAACGGAGTAAGCAGTTGCTGTTTGATTCTCTTCACGTATGGCAGAAGGAAGCTAAACAGAGACAGATGAAGGCAGAAAAGGAGGCCCGAAGGGGGAGAATGCAGACAGTGACGCAGAAAGCAGTAGCGTATGATGGAGAGAAAAAGGAAAAGGGTATAGAGGGAGCTGATAGAAAGTTTTGATTGCAATGTGACAAATCCTATGTTGCCCGAGAGGAAGGCAATACATTTCTGGAGGAGTTGTTAGACACCAGGCCCATCGTTTTGTGACTGACATGCGCACAGTTAATAAGATAGTGGTTCCTCAATTCCCGGTGGTCCCTGACATTACTGCCCTTCTCACAAGGATTCCTTGCTCTGCCCAATTCTTTTCTGTCATAGATTTGAAGAATGCGTTCTTTAGTACTCCAATTCATCCTGATAGCTGTTATTTATTCGGTTTTACACTAGCTGGCAGAAGCTTTAGATTCTGCTGCGCGCCTCAGGTAACGTATTGCTTCAGTATGTGGATGACTAACTAATAGCCTCTGACATTGAACAGGGATGCAAAGACAGTACGGTTAAGTTGTTGCTCCATTTGGCTCACAATGGACATAAAGTGTCCCTTTCTAAATGTCAATATTGTCGACAGGTCACCTATATAGGTCAACTACTGTCGAAGGACAATAGGAGACTGACCCCTGAGCGCATTAGCGCCATTGAAATAAATGCCCATCCCTATGTACGCGCCTTCATTGGCATCACTTCCTACTGTCAGCATTGGATCCCTGGTTATTCATTACTAACGAAGGCCTTGCTAGCACTAACCACTAAAGATGTGCATGACCCCTTGCCTTGGACGCATGAATGCCAGCAGTTTTTTGAGCAACTAAAGATAGCACATTGCTCTGCTCCTGTGCTAGGCACCTCTGATTATGCGAAGTTGTTCGTGTTGTACGTACACAAGACGGCTGGTTGTGCGCTTTCGGTCTTAACACATGCCTTTGGAGGTAAGCAACGGCAGTGTGCCTATTTCTCCACTTTGCTTGACTTTGTCGCCAGAGCCCTCCCGAGCTGTCTGAGAGCGGTCGCAGCTGTGGCCGTCTCGATAAGGCAATTGGCTGGGCTTGTACTTGATTGTGGGAGCGCAGGTTTGATATACAAGCGAGGAGGCTGGATGTATTTACCAAAAGATCTGTGTTTATTGTCTAAAGTAACAGGGGGTTGGGATTCAAGAGGGTTTTCTTCAGGTTCTCCTTCTGATGGTGTCCTCGTTGAGCAGGATGTAGAGGTAGAGGGCGATGTCACGTGCTCCTCGTCTTCTGAATCACGGGGTCTCCCCGGAGGCTCATAAGAGAGGGAAGGAAGAGCCGTCCGAATACTATATCTTGGTTTATTCCACGAAGTTGTACCCGTCACCACACCTAAAAGTGCTCACAGTAAGTCCTGCTCAGGATAGATGGTGATAGCAGCAATTGATACAAAGTGCCTAGAAAAGGGTCTAGGTGAAAGGGAGGGAGGTGTTGTAAGACTTTAAAGGGTACCGTTCTTATTTCAAAGCAAGCAAAAGCAGAAGTTACACATTCAGTGTATCAGTGCCACACAGTAATCCTTTTATCCGTTCTATGGCCCTTAGTTTTAGAAACAGGAACACAACAGAGCGTTCTTCGCAATGCTCGGGTTTACACTCAAAGGTTTATGCTCACTGGTTTGACAGGGGCCGGCTACATGCGGCAGAAACAACAAGGTCCCCTGCCTCCTTTAAATGAGGAAAACAACAACAAACAAAACCCCCAATCTTTAAGGAATACCCGATTCCCCACCTGCCTCCCTCGTTCCTCCCCTTTCTTCCTGTGGGACGCTGGTACTCACCGGCTCTGCCGCAACTCCGCTCTACAGCATACTCCGGAGGACTCCACCACTCCTCACACCAACGCTCATCCGGTTCTGTCTCCGGCACGTCTCCAATCCTCGGGTCACCGCTACAGGGTCCGTCTTCTCCATTTCGTACTTCCGACGTCCTTGCTCCTGGTTCCACGCCACCGGTCTGACCGCGTTCTTTCCCGTCGTCTCCTCTTTTCAATGGTGGAGGAGAAGAACTTCCGGGGTGTTCTCCGCCCCCTTTCGGGTTCCCGTCAGCGTCTCTCTGTGGAGATACAGGAGCGAGGCATGGATTTCGTGTTCCTGCGGGTGCTGTCGGGAGAGGGGCACAAGTGTCGGAAGGGAAGAATCCACCCATGGCTCGACGCCGGTGAGTCCCTCCTCACATCGATACTTACCTCATAGTCATGGTACCGCATGCTGTGGACAATCTTTTGAATAAGACTAAGACACAGCACCTTACCAGTGCACGTCTGACCGGTTACGAACTAACTGTTTTCGCCCCGCAAGTTATGATAAAAAGATGTGCCACTCTGAACCCTGATATTTTACGACTTCTCCATTCGGAGAATGAGGAAATAGACATACATGATTGTCTGTTTTAGACACAGGAGGAGAAGAAGGGACGGGTAGACTTGACTGATGTTGCCTTATCTGAGCCCCAAGGGGAACTATATATCGATGGCTCTTGTTTTAAATTACCAGATGGCATCACCACTACAGCATATGCACTCACTACACAGCACACCGTAGTTGAAACATCACAAGTTCCTTATCAGTCCGCCTAGGCAGCGGAGTTAGTCGCTCTCATTAGAGCTTGTGAGTTGAGCGAGAGACTGGCTGTCAATTTTTACACCGACAGCCAGTATACATTCGGGGTCACCCATAATTTTTTGCAGCTCTGGGCAGAGAGAGAGGGTTGCTTACATCGCATGTGATACATGCATACAACACAGCCCTCTGCTACATAGGCTACGGACTTCTCTGACGCTCCCTAAGAAATTGGCCATTATCAAGTACAGTGCCCACAAAGTAATTACTGATGATATAGGAACGGGAAATCCATTTGCAGACCAGAGGGCCAAGGAGACAGCTCAAATGAAGACAAAAAGAATGTTTGTAGCGGGTCCTGCGAGGTGGGTACCCGAGACTATGTTTGAGGACACTTTAGACAATGTGAAGGCGATCCAAAGTGAGGCAACAGTTGAGGAACTAGCGGTATGGCAGGAGACCACAAGACGCTTAGAGGAAGATGGGTGTTGGAGAGAAAAGTCACGAAAGCAGAGCTGGATGTTACCAGATGCATATGTCCTCCCTGTGGTCACAATGTTGCAAAGTAAGGACGTTAAAAGGGCCAGCTCACATCAGTGCGAAGGGGATGTGTAAGGTGTTAAATCCTGTATGGCAAAATTATCACATACCTAAGTTTGCTGCTCACCTGGTAAAGTACTGCATGGTATGCAGGATGTATAATCCTGGAAAAGGCACTCCTACCCCGTCTGGTAATTTTGCACCACCCTCCTTCCCTTTTGAGGTTCTTCAGATGGATTTCATCGAAATGGAACGAGTCGACAATCTGAAATATGTGTTAGTGGTCGTTTGTGCATTCAGTAAATCAATGGAAGCCTACCCCACCAAAGAAAGCACAGCCATGGCGACGGCGAAAGCACTCGTGAAAGAGTTCTTCCTGCGTTTTGGTTTGCCCAGGTTGATTTGGAGTGACAACGGAAGTCACTTTAACTCAAAGGTTATCCAGTTAGTGTGTGATGGTTTGCACATCAGGCAAAAATGTCATGCCGCCAATCATCCCCAGTCAGCTGGTTTGGTTGAAAATTACAATGGTACTCTCAGACTGAAGCTGGCAAAGATCAAAGAGAGCAAAGGATTGCAATGGCCAGATGCTTTACCATTAGCTCTGTTGTCTACAAGAGCTACGGCTCATTCTAGGACAGAATTGTCGCCGTACCAAGTGGTGTTTGGTCGCCCGGCAAACGTCCTGCAACCTCGTCAGTTCTCAGAAATAGAATACCCTTTACTTGTGGACTACCTATATGAGTTGACTAAAACTTGAGTTCTATTCACCAACAGATTCAGGAAGCTCTACTGCCAATTCCTGAGGGGCCAGGCAATGACATTCGACCCAATGACTTTGTCCTTGTGAAAAACTATCAAAGGAAAGACAGTTTCGAGCCAGGCTGGAAGGGGCCTCTCCAGGTCCTCCTCGCCACCCGGACAGCAGTGACGGTAGATTGCCGGAAGAATTGGCTTCATTCTACCCACTGCAAGAGGGTGCACATTCAGTTGCCCTACGACCGCTGGGTGCTCGATGGGATGGACGACTCTGAAACGGAGAAGGTCTCGCGCTTCACTCTGTTCTCAGATGCGCAACTGATTGGGGCGCCCCCTCCCCCAAGGAGAGCAGTGCAGTGTTGAATAAGGCGGTGCCATCTGCAACTAAGGCCATCCAGGAGCCTCAACTTGTTGGCCCATCTGTGTTTGTACCCCTACCCCTTGGTCCCTCTGAATTTGCTGGAGTAATTAGGTACAATCAGCACCCTCGACAGAAGAACAGTGCACCAAAGGAGAAGTCAGATTAGTAGGGATGGACTGCGAGGATAAAGAATAGGTTGTACCTTGCCTGTGGTACCAACTGTAGTTTAGGGGAAAGGAGATTGGTGCATTGTTCAGACATTGGACAGGGTGAGTTTGACGTGCTCCCCTGTCCTGGGTGACATGGGATTCCTTCAGAAAGGGCTGTGATTGCGCAGCACCATCGAAAAGTGATCAATTGCACCACCGTAGATGAACAATAGGAGTCTGCTAGTGAGACTCTGACGGACTCTGGGAACTTTGTCCCCTTTCTTTGCTTCATCATAGTTGGCCACATTGCATGTACTTTCCTCGGATTAAATAAAATTTAAATGTACCCATTTGGTTGCCTGATTATGGAAGAACACCCTTTTATTGCCTTGCGTTTTGGGCAGACTGAGACTGGTTGGTCTGAAGAAAGTGCTCTGTGCTTTTTTGTATTGTCACTGTTGATTTTTGGAGGGGTGTGCTGGGTTTTGGAGTGCTATTGTAATACCCCATTGTGTGTTATATACAAGATTGTTTCTCCAGATTGTGCCAAAAGAGCAATACCAAGAAATGTCTTTCTAGTTACATACAGTAAATTCTTTGGTGAAAGTACAGCTTGATATGCTACTGATTCCGTTACAACTTTCTGGACTGCTTACCCATTGTCACTGTTTAATTATACCTATGTTCGCCTACCCCATTTTGTAGAGGTAAAGGGTGAGTTCGGGACGGGCTATCCAGGTCCCTGTTTGTACTATAGGAAGCCATGAGGGAAGGGATATCCAGGTTGTAACATTAATATGTATTGTGACAATCTGTATATGGAGGAGCAGAACATTACTTTAACAGGTTGGTATTATCAAGATTTGACAGCCACTCAAGAAGCATGCTGTCCGATAGTAAATAGAACTGACACTTTCTTATACAAAAATTGTTCTGGACGGATATTGTTCAGGAATACGTCTTTAGTGAGGTAAAATGATCCAAGTACCGTGGGGATGAATACTAGATATGCTCCTGTAGATTACTACGGTCCACTTTATGCACACCCAGGATTTTACTTCTTGTCAAATGGTATGTACTGCAATGTTCATAATGGTACCGAGGACGTGGCTTTGGGGATGGTGCGTCTTCTTGGGGTGCCTTGTAAGTAAAGCAAACAAAATGTAAGATGGGTTAAAAGGACGTTAACAAAGGAATTCTGCGAAGGTGTGACTGACCTGGAGGTCAACAATTATAGTAATGGTATCACCTTTGGGTATATACTTTCCTCCATTATTACGTATGGCGGTACCGCTATTGCCAGGGGTGAAAGGGCTTGGGAATATTTTGGATGTAAGCTGCAGATACTGTCTCATTCTACAGTAGTGGCTTTGCGTGACATCACCACCCAGTTAGAAAGTATGTGAATATATTCTGAGCAAACAAGATATGAAGTCGATTTTATCCTAGCTAAGAGTGGTGGTGTGTGCGCAGTAGTAGGAGATCAGTGTGTAGTTGGTATCACAAATATGAAAAAGAATACGACCCAACACATTTTAGATATTTTAGAGAATGCCAAGGGGATGGAGAGCGGAAATTGGGGTTGGTCCCTCTTTGGTGGATGGGGTTGGATTCTGGAAAAGGTGAACTATTTTGTTGTAATTTTGGATGTCTGTTGCATTTTGGTGCATTGCCTTCCTTTATGTTGTTCTTACTGTACAACGCTCCTCACCCCTAAGCTACAGAAGACAGTCTGACACTACTACAATTATGTTGCAGAAGGATAATCACAAAATGATGCTGATAGAGGAGGGCATCTTCGGTTCTACCAAGTCCAGGGATGTGGAATTCCTATAGCCCGACATCCGGGACATCTCGTTTGGAGTCAAGGGCAACACGTTTTCATGTGTACTTTGTCCTTGGGGCAAGTAGGCCCAATCCCCTACAGCACAAACCCTTTGGCTGCCAGTGTACAGTGCCACATTACGGATCAGGGAAAGGCATTGCCTGCACATAAGGTAATATTTGTGTCCAAGTGTTAATGCTGTTCAAACTTGTATTTATGTTTCAATAATGCAAAGCCTTTATTATTAGGGTGAGTGTTCTAAGTAAATGTTGTAAGCTCAGACTGCACTACTAACAGTGGTTCCAGTACAACAATGTGTAAACACGTTTACAATGTTTAGCAATATTAGGCTAAGTATAATGCTACCAGAATGCTCTCTGATTAGATGCAAATATTTGCGGCACTTGAAAGCAAGATTGTGGATTCTTTTCTTTCAAAATAAAATGTTCAACAAAAAAACAGGCAAAACGATTTCGCTAAACTGACAAATTTCAGGTACTATCTCTTTGCAGCATCATTTAGTAAAATGTGTTGATGTATGATAGTATTTCCTAAACATATTCATAGTAGAAAATCAGGGTAAGCAGTTTTAATAAGATTATGGGAAACAAAAACAAACATGCATTGGTAAAGCCAGTAGGTTTGAAATTGTTGGTCAGCCCTTTGGTTTTGCCAATGTTTTGGCACGGTTTTTGTAAAACCTTATTAGTGTAGGAGCTGCCGGGCCCTCAGTATTATAACAAACGTTGGCAAAAGCAAAAAAAAAAATGTTAGTCTCAAAAAGCACGCATTGCCACAGTAGTTCCTGGTGCTGAACAAAACGACTGTGTCGATATGCTGCTTGTGAAAGAACAGAATGCTGTCACTCACTTTGAAGCTAGCCGATAGACAGAGTTTTAATAAACACAACAGGTCATAGGTAACATCAGACCTAATTAGGAGCCCAATTATTAAATAAAGTCTCAAAAGTGCATTGATGTCCTTGCATTAAGTGCAGATATACAGGTTTTGTGAATTTACAAGACTTTATAGAAGCAGGCCTAGAAATAGTACTTCTAGAAACTATTTGTGGAGTGCATTTTAGCATGAGTAAATATGCAGGTGTAGATTTGCTCATGCAAAAACCTGAATCTTTGCAAGTTCAATTTCCCTCCAACCACTTTTTTCTCAACCCTGGAAGACGTTTTAGGTCTTCCATTGTCAGGAATACATTTCCAGCCTCTCTCAGTATGGGAAAACATTAGAGCAGAGTTGGAGAAAAACCTTAAAACATGCAAGTTAATAGGCTTGTACAGACACAAACGGGCATTCCAGCCCTGGAACTGTTGCTTACCGTTACCTTCCACCCCAGTCTCTAGATCTGCGGAAATGTGGCATCATAAGGGATTTGCTAGTATTCAAACCTTACTACTATCAGAGAGGCTATTTCAGAGCTCTTATAAAATGAGATTGCTACCATAATTTGTCGCTGCATTACATGGCACAAAGGAGAGAAGTGGATTTTGTTACAGATTTATGAAGCAACCTGCCCCATGGGCAAGTAGATATTTTATTAAATTCCACACCCTTGCACGTCCCTTACAACTTCTATTCCTGATATTGAAAACACAGATAATATTCAGATAATATTCAGTGCTGAGGTCTCTATGCATTTCGAATAACATCCTTAATAAGCAAACAGGCTATCAATGATCTAATGTCTATTCTTGTAGGCTATTTTATTAATATTACTCGTGTGTGCTGGCATATATATTGATGGTCTTTATATTTTGCATATAGCATTTGTCAAAGTAAATGTTGCTTATGCTCAAACATTTTTCCTTCCTTTAGATTTGTACAGCCCTTACCTGATGGCAATATTCAAATTTAGCAAGGAATGCTAAAAGGAGGGTCTGTTAGATTTGAAAATGTTACGGTCCTATTATTCATATTTCATTATGTATCAAGTTAGCATTCATGGCGCCATTTTATTAGCAGCTGCCATTTTGTTCTATGATCGAAGCCGAACTTCTGTCTCGCACCGTCTGCTTCAGTGGAAAACAGCCTTCCTTGTCCTTTTATTATTCAAGGTTGAACTTCGTTGCACTAATGAATAGCTTGTTCTGTGTTTGCATACCTTTCATCGTATGTAGCCCTACTCCCACGATTCAGAAAGGTGGGCACTGGCCAAGCAACCTAGGCGGGTCCTGGTGGGTATTGTAAATGTATAATCTTTAATGTTATGTTGGGAAGAGGCAGTCCCTCGGCAGCCATCTCAGGAGGCTGGTCAGACGGGGCTCCGCTGCAGCGCAATACTTATATTGCATTCTCTACTGTCTAACCGACTCTTGATTTGTAAGGAAGGCTGGGAGGTGGTCGCGAGTGGCCGGGTGGCCCTAATCGGGTCACTTCCTTCACTATCAACTGTTTTATATGGGAGACACTTTGGCCCTGTATGGGCTCCAGTTTTGTACATAACAAGCTTGATTATCCCAGGCCAATGTTGATCCATTTACAACTTCTGTCCCACCACTTGTGCAGAGAGATCAGATTTTACACAATTACCTCTTGGTTTGTGAATACCATCTTCGTATTATACCGGTGGGTAGTTGATCTAATATTTAAACGTGCAGTTAGAGAAAAGCAGATGTGCTGTGTTCATACAGATAATACTGGTTTGTGTATTTTAAAGTCTAGTTGTTGCGGTACAAATCATAGAAATGGCTTAGGGGTCCTGGCTTTCAGTTTTGATTCACAGGAGACCACAGAAGTTAAAAGGTTAAGCATCACTGTTCCAGAATCCCATAGTTAATGGTCCAGCCACTACTTTTCAATTGAACAGCACAAGGAAGAAACAATTTGCAAAATAAAAATAGAAAATCTTACCCAGAGTCCAAGTGCCTTCATCTGCTACTGTACAACCAAAGAGCTTTCCCTGAAAAGCAACATTATAAAGATAAAATTGATGTTAATACGCAAGTCCTTTATTTACTTTCCAAAATGTCAGAGAGGTGGTCAAAATATAATGAAACTATGGAGGTCATTAAGAAGATAATGTGAACACCTATTTACAGATTGGGGATTGAGAGAGTGTCAAGGAGCTTAACTGAGATGTAGTCATCCTTCAACAGACAGTATCACTCTAATTTCTGTTAGCACATTTTCAAAGTAATAGGTAAGGAAACATCTTAACAGAAAACAAGGTTTAATGGCAAGTTATAAACTCAGGTGCTTATTTACAAGCCTGTTGCGCCGCCGGTGACTCACTTTTAATATAGGGAAAAGAGACGTACCGACGGCACAAGGGGCTTGTAAATAAGACCCTCAAAAACCAAATCTCCCTATTGTTGTACTCAACATTTCTACCCTGTCCATTGGTACGATAATCTCCCACATTAACATTAATTTGAAGTGACCGAAAAGATTTACAATTTAATGCATTAAAAAAATGTTAATTGTGAACTTTAGGAGGCAACACAACGTGATTACATAAATTACTTTATTGAAGACATAAATGTGCAGTAAAACATGAAAACATGATTGTTTGAGATACGTGCTACTGATGCTGTAAATACAGTGGATGAACACAGCATAGAAGTGTCCATTACTGACAAGAGAAAGTCACGGATTAATTTTTCGCCATATTTATTTGAACTTTCCAAAGTAAAATTCTGCAATTGTCTAATGTGGTCGCATGGAACCCCTAAATGTGTACACCCAAAATGACATCTCTATAAGGCCCACGAGTGACTGGGTCAAGGACAGTGTTAATCCTCAATTTGTCAATGTGTCCTGCGACAAGGCATGACAATGCACATAAAAAATTCAGTCAGATTAGTAAGGGCAAACTCAACAAATGAGTGCTAGTGCGGAATAAAAAGAATAAAGAGATTCAGGCGCGGTGCGTCCATTGGGGGCGTAGCCCCGCTAAGCCTCGTGGCGTGGACGCACCGTCAAGCACTCCAGTCAGTATTAAGGACATTGCTGTTCCTCACGCCCGACACAATATCGGAGTGCGCCAGGGGGTGGGGGTGGGCTGGGCTGCTGCAACTTGAGTGACAGTCCACACTCAGCTGCAGCAGTAGTGCGCCTGTGTATTTTTGGGCTTTGATCAGCCCGCACATGCGCTTACTTCTTCCCCTTAGAGAGGGACCCAAGGGGTGCTATTTCATACAGCACCCTAGGGCCACAGCCCCCGGGGTTGAAAAAGGTGGATGGTAAATGTGCCCCCCTAGCCAATCCTGGCGCTGCATCCACCGCGCAGCAATCCATTATTGGGTGCCACGCGTGGGTGGTGGCACACTGCCGCACCCGCACTTTCTATGGCCAATCACTGTGTGACTTCATGTGAAGCCATGCAGTGATTGGCCATTTCGGGACGTACACGGTCTGTCTGGCTGCTCCCTCTGCTCTGGAACTGACACACCGGACAGTCTGCTGGTGCCTGCTGCTCGTCGACTCGTGACGGTGGACTTGGAGTTAGTTAGTCAATGTAGGCCAGGACTAGAGAGGGATCCTGCGATTGCGGAAAAAATTAAAAGAGTCTACTCTACTCTCGAACGTGTTAGTTACAGTAATAGTAGTGGCTCGGTCGCGGTAAAGTGACAGATCGAGTGAGTGAGCTTTTCTAATTCATAGAAGTTGTCGATGCTGCACAGTAATTATTTTTTGCCTGAGCTTTGATGGCCTGAGGCAGGGATTGTGTATTTTTATATAAATTATTATTTAATTATCATCAAATGTGCAGAATACGACTCAGTGCGAACCTGCTCTGCGTGAGGCATGTATGCGCAGCAGTGCACCCTATTTGTAAGTAAGGTCTCTCATTTCCTCACAGCAGAGGCAGCAGCAATAGCTTTGTTTTCCCCGGCATCAGAGCTGGAAGCATTATCCTTCCGACGAGCCTCGCACATATTGCATCTATAGCGGTGCATGGACGCAGGCGCGCCAACTCTCGGTGTCGGTAACACTGCTCCCTCGTGTACATCGGGAAAGTAGCACAATGCAGATGTTATTAGCTGAACCAGGATATTGGCAGATATTGTGTTAACTTGTGGCCCCCAATTCATCGTTCAAATGAAATCCACGCCTCCCATAAATAGGAGGGGGATTTCATCTCAATTTTTGCAATGGTGTAAAAAAGGTGTACTAATAAAATATATTTGACTGGCAGTCGTATCAAACACTTGACTCCATCTCTGACTTTTTTTTAATCCCAATTTAGCATCTGAGCTGTTTTCTGCATTTCAATAGGTTTTACTGTGTTCATTATCTTTTTTTTGGATTTGAAAATATATCGAATCAATACCGATTTTTTTAACAATTGATAATATGAAATGCTTCAGAATATCACTGGCACCCTAATCTTAACTCAATATGAAATCACGACGTTTTGATTAACTAGGGTGAGGCAGTCTTTTTTGTATATACATATCTTTGAGTCTATTTCAGTGAGCCGAGGCCAATGAACTGTGCGACATGACAGACATCATCGCAGTGACACGCCGGGCGGGAAGGTTCCAGAATCCAGTTGTGACATTATTTTCCACATGGTTGGAAGCGCGATGTTGTGACTGTGCGCTAATAAATAACTGATGGTGTGATATGGGGGAAATTTCGCCAAGTTCAATAATCAGTCAGGTTCTTGTTTCACAAAACATTCAGCTTTTATAATGGGAACCAGAAACGTGCAGGGCACCAGGTGAGGGGATGTGTGTCAGGCCCGTGATTTGAATGTTTGAAAATCAGAGAGCTCTTTCTTGCATTTCCAAGCTTAAAAAAGTACAACGCGTTGTTTTTTAAACCCTGCAGAGCTGGCCATGCAATAACGCTGTTTCATAGTAATGTAAATAACAGGTGATAGTATTACCTAACACAATGGTACTTGTTTTTTTTATTTGGCACTGGGATGAGTCAGCCACTGAGCCACACCAAAATTGGAGCAAGGGAAATGGAGAATGTCTTCAAATGTCTACATGTGCATTGAACCACAGATCTGTCGTACCAGCTGTATTGGACCATCCACTCAGTAATGATGGGTGGGATGATTGTGTTCCAGGAAAAACGAGTCTGAGTATAGAAAGGGATAGCGCATTATAAAAGTATTTTGATAAATTACCAGGGAAGCATGTTTTGAGTATTGCATTCTAATTTAAATATATCTGGATACCCTTTCGAGTGAGAAGTTTCCAGCTCTACAAATCCATGTTACATTACAATATA
Source organism: Lissotriton helveticus (assembly GCF_964261635.1). Taxonomy (NCBI): domain Eukaryota; kingdom Metazoa; phylum Chordata; class Amphibia; order Caudata; family Salamandridae; genus Lissotriton; species Lissotriton helveticus. Next base: position 898,122,651 of record NC_136068.1, on the reverse strand, counting down.
TCCCACAAAATTAAACCAACACAATTAAAATAATATATATATCATATGCCTTACTGTTAATAGCGATAGAGGTTTTCATTACTGAAACAGAAAAAATGAGAGAGGGAAAAAGAACAATAAAGCAAAATCGAAGGGTGAGAGTTATAGAGAGCGTAGCAGGAGATAATCGTTTTTAAATAAATGATTTGCCTTATGGCGCTAACAGAGTGGTGGTTTGAAAAATTCAAATTTTGCCCACATATAAAAACTATTTATCAACTTAAGCCTTAGAGAACTTAGATAACGAAATGTGTAGGTCAGATATAACGAGATGAACTCTCTGAAAACAGAATATCCTGCCTTAATGGTATAGTGGGTGAACTTTATAAAGAATAATGAACACCCTGAATAATTAAAATACAAATTATTTCAAAGCAGGCCGTTCTATTCTGAATAACTGTACCCAGACGAGGTGTGGCAGAAGAGAGGCACAAGAAGAGGATGGATGCTCTTATAACTAGGGGTGAGTGAGATGGGTGTAATTTGCTTTTGTGTAATTATGCAAACATTCTGAAAAATCAGAGAAATGATGAGTAATTATATATGAAATGCAAACAGGCATTTGGGGTTTTGTTTTAGTGTGAAGTGCTTCTAGTTTGTGTTTTCTAGTGTTTGTTCTACTTGGGGACTAAACAGATTTTACTGATCAAATGGCATATTAAGTAAATTCTGTAGCACCTAAACACTATAAACTGTGTGGAAAGACATGCGTTGCAATGGAAACGTGGTAAAGGTAAAGCGTGGTTCCTAATGCTTTGTAAAGGCTGTTTCCCAACTGCTGTCCAACTTTTCATGAAAGCCTTATAGTCTAAATTCAGCAGCGTAATAGGACGGAATGAATGAAGCTCTGTGGTTATACTGAATAAGCAGCTATCTATGTTATGACATCTATTAATGTAATAACTGCACTTTCACAATTGCTTTATTAACCTTCCTGCTTTCTCAAATTTGCTTGAAAATACACGATTTTTCTTCTCTTTTTTCCAAATTTTCTTAGGGGGAGAGAAACCCCCCAAACACCCTTTTGGCGGTTCGGGCTCGCTCGCTCCCAACGGTGCAGTATGCCAGTCATTTTACGCACCACCCCTTTCAAATGTCACCAGCCGCCCCTGAAGAGATTGCAAAAGAGCAGGTGCACAAGTCATTGCCATAAAGGCTTTCGGTCACAATGCATTACAGAATAGTGAATAGTAAGCAAAATCAAAAATTATTTGAAGTCTTAATGAGCAGCAAATCGATGTGAAATCAGAGAGCATCCCTAGCAGCATCAGAAACGACACTTTAACATGCTGTTATGTTAAGTTATATTATATGCATTTTATATAGCGCAAAATCACCTTCAGGACCTCGAAGCGCTTATAGAGAAAGTGACCCAAAAGTTCATGTAATACTAAATGCGTTTCAAAAGCAATTACATCAAAAAATACACATGTTAAATTAAGCGTAAATCCACAATTTGCTCATCGCTAATAATGCACAAGCTTGTGTAAATGCAGAAAAACTCTAACAAAGTTCAGTGGAAAAATGGCCCCCATCTCAAATGTAAGCTTAGGACGAATATGGGCTCTGTTCAGATCCTGCTCTTATAAACTCTACTGCCTTGTGCGTGATTCTTTGGAAATACAATCACACTGAAGCACTAGCTTTTGATTTGATAATGGCTTGTAGTTCAACAGGATATTAGGGATGCCCTAGCATATACTGTGTGTAACCCTGTACCCAACTAGAGGTCACGTCCCATGGTGATTTTTTACTCCGTACTTCATAACAGCCTGTAGTTCCACCTCTCAAAGCTACACTATTGAACGAATGCAGGCTCGTTTAAACCCAAATGACACAAGCGCATCATGTGCCAACTACTCAAATTAGCATAGCATACCATATGTAAAACTCTTACTCAAAACAGAGGTGGAAACACTTGCTCCCTGGGGACTTTCGTTTTCAGAACATCTACGCACTGAGCACCAATGTACTTTTAAGGTGGGTGTAGGCTTAGTTGTATTTATTTTTTTGTTTTGTTTCAGGTTCAATAATTAACATGTTCTTGAATGCAACCACTAAACATGTTGCAATAACCAACAAAAGGCTATGCATCATATTTATAGCATGTTCTCATGGTAAAAAGAGAGAATCTAGGTATGTCTTACTGCACCTAGTGAAGTCCAATCATGTGTTGGTTCAATAAAACGAGTCAGTCTTCATTAAGAATCATGCAGTAGTACTGCGGATTGTGGTTCTGTACAGTGCACAGACTACCAGAACTTGGTTCCCATTGTACCAGTTTAGACAATTTTAAAGTTTGATAGTGGCATATTCTATCATGTAATTTAATATCAAGCCAGATATCATCCAAGAGTCTAGAGACAGGCCATACTTGCCCACCCTTCCTTCACCACACCCCAAACCTCAGCCTCCTCTACCAAAATTTGGTGTAGCGGGTGATGAAACAGAGCACTGCCCCACAGAGTAGAATCTTCAATGTGGTCTCTAATGAAGTTGAATAAAAAGTTATTTTGAATGTGTTAAAGGTAGCGCATCATCCTAGTACCTATTCAACTTCAGTATTGTTTGTTTTCTCCATAACAGATGGTGCACCTTTGCCCTTGCAATAGTAGTCACAATCAATATACACTCAGCTGAAGTCACCTATAAAAGCCACGTCTTTATTCAGAGGCCCTTGGGAACTGTCCTGATTTTCCACACAGTAAATCTGTGCTTAGCTAGCAAGAAAGCTAGATCTGCGAACCTGCATTCCTGTTTCACCAATAACAGGACATTAACCCCTTCTACGCTCATGACGAGCTCAGCTCGTCATGAGTTACGCCTCTCGTACGCTCATGACGAGCTGAGCTCGTCATGTAACGTGGTTTTTCGCTAAAGTCAGCGCCCCGGTGGTAAAACTGCTAGCGCGCATGCGGTTAAACAGCCCAAAAAGCAAAAATCTGGAAAGTTGGTAATGATTCTCAAGGTACAGAAATCAACATTGGATGTCACACGTTCCAAATAAAGCTGAGGAACTCAGCACGGTCAAACCATATGCAGAACATCAGCCTTATCCATATGACAATAAAAGCAATGCCCCATGTGCAAGCCCAAAAATCTCCACGTACAGACAGGAGGGTAATATAAGTCTGAACAGTGTAAAAATGGCATTTACAGGCCACATGCCCTGTAATCCTATCCCATTCCACTGCATTCCCCACATCCGTAGACGAACACCTCGCAGAAGCCCTGGATATGTCTAAATAGCTTGAACAGAGAAAGCAAGCTGGTATTTTAAAGACTAAGGGCCCCATTCCTATCTCGTTCTGAAAGCATTCCTACTGATTTGGTTCCGGGATGCTTTCCTGAAGACTCGTATTGGGGGGAGTCCGACCAAGCGATTGGATGTATCCGGATACGAGTTGGCCAGATTATCATTGACTTCAATGGAAGCCTGTGTTCCGAACGAGAATACAGGCTCCCATTGAAGAAAGGGGTGGCTGGGGTAAGCCTTGCACCCTGTGAAGGGCACCCCTGGGTGCCTGCCATAATGTGCATGGTTGGAAGGGGGGGGGTCCCTTTGGGTACCCCCACAGGCCTGTTTCAGAAGGCCCCGGGTGAATAGGGGCCTGCTAAGGGCCCCCAAATACCGATTCAGGCAGCCAATTCGTTGCGGAGAAACTGAATCGGAACGACTGTCTGAATCGGTCATCGTACTCGCTTGCAAACGGAGTCCATAGAGCCGTACAATTAGGCTACGAAAGACGCAACCTGTCCAAATGCCTTTCGGAACCGATTCGAACAGCCCTAATGATTTTCAGATACCGTACTCAGTTGCTGGGAAGTGTGTAAGATTTGGTCGAAAACCAGGGTTCCGAATCGAATTCGGCAAACCCGAATCCGATTTGGAGCCCTTCCAAACGACATTGGAATCAACCCCTAAATGGGAAAGACTTCATCCAAAGGCTCCTTCACATTGTCTAATTCACTGTCGGAAGCCTCTCTCTGGTTTACAAAAGTTAGGGGGGTGACGAACATGCACTTATTACCAGGTGATCATTACCACCAGAAATAAACTGGTACTCTGTGGCCTTGATCAATATCCTAAGTTGATCAAGTATTCTTTGCAATCATCTACATAAAAATAAAACTCTGAATTGTTTTAATTAGTATAAAGAATGGAAGACCTCATTCTATATCAGGTCTGGTTTACGCTAGCATGAAGTGATACCATTTGTCACATCCTTGTATGATGGGCACTGCATTGCTTTTCATGTACTTCAGTGATCCTACTATTTACCCCCCGAAGCCAACAGAATGATTTATCGGAGCTGTTATGACCTATCATTGAAAAAGGACATAGCAGAACTGGTATTTGAGATGCTGCAGAGTTGCTTGCAGGGATACATTTATGATTGTTGGTGATGATGATGAGTTCTGCACCATCCTCATTTTTTGTACCGAGGAGTGTACTTAAGATTTGTGGGAGCCATCTTGAGTAAAGTTTCCATTCAAACCTTCTTCTGTAAAGATCTATTCTGACAACATGCGAGACGACAGTGGGGTATACAATATAACAGAGCACATCTGACCTAGCAGTATACAGTAAATGACACATTTTGATATTATACATGTAAACAGTATATATAATGTTTGCCAGTTCCTCCTGATTCTATAGGTGAATAAGAGAGTAGTTAGATGGAATATCTGAAACAGAAATATTGAGGACCTAAATATTGCTTCAAGAAGATCGAGGACACAAATACAGTGAAGGTATGTTTTTATGTGTGAGCACATTTTACTATGTATAACGTCACATATATGACCAGACTGTATATCTTCAATGTACGTAGCTGTAGAGTTGAGCATAGTAAATTCAGACTTACCTATTTTCACTTACCTTCACTATATTTTGGCCCTCAATGTTTTTGACGCAATATAATGTCCAGACAATATTTCTGTTTCCAAAATTCTGTCAGTGATCCGAATAAGACAGCTGAAGTTATTTAATCTACAAGCCAAATCTGGTTATACAATTGTTGAACCAGCAAAACTCTAGTATGATATATGTTGACCTCTCCTATTTACATGTGGGTTTGTGCACATATTTCGTCACGTTACACTCTACATCCAGGAACTAATGTTAGGAGTCAAAGAACAAGTTTTCATGTTTATTTTGTCAACAGGACAAGTATGGCAAACCTTGCATGTTCCCTCTTACTGCCAGTTTACAGTGCTACAGTATAGATATGCGATGAGTTGTCTGCCACTAAAGGCAAGATTTGAAACCATATGTATAAGTTGTTCATATGATTCACCACTAAGCGTTTTCTATTAGTTTTAGCGCTTTCAGAAAAGAAGATGAGCTATGAGCTCAGCTTGCATTACTCAGAGGTTGCAGTATAAAAATATGTAAATATAAACTAAATGTAACAATTTGAACTTATTTATAATGCTCCCAGAATGCTTCACAGTTATATGCAAATACAAAGCATGAAAGGAAGACAGGCGATTGTTTGCTTTTAAGCTAAAATGTGCACAAAAAAATTGCTACTTGTAAAGAAAATGTTTGGCTACATTTGCTTAACTTTAAATAAAATTTCACTGAGCCATCGTTCAGTAAAACATGTTTGTTGCATTTCAATACAAAAAAGATTAATAGTGGAGAATAAGTATAAAACCTTTAAAGCAAAGACTAAATTAAAATATAGGACAGCAAAGCAGAGCGTACCTGCGGTTCTTGTGTTGCAGGATTCGTGGAGTTTGACTGAGGCGTGCCCTTTGTCCCCTCTCCTGAGGGGATACCGCTAACCTCACGCCACCTCTCGCCGCACCCGCTTCGCGGGTGCCGCTTCGCGTGGGTAGCGAGGGGCTGCTCGTGTCTTCTCTCCTGTTCCTTTGCGGCCATTGGGAGCAACGAGGAGCTCCTGGGAGGCGGAGCAAGCGCCAGGGACTACACTGACCAGGAGCCCCTGCGCAGTGCCGGCAATTGCCGCCGCGCCCCCTGGACACCACGCCCCCCGCCCGGCCAGGTGAAAAAGTTCGGGGATTCTGCCAAGCAGGTGGGACAGCAAAGCAGAGCGTACCTGCGGTTCTTGTGTTGCAGGATTCGTGGAGTTTGACCGAGGCGTGCCCTTTGTCCCCTCTCCTGAGGGGATACCGCTAACCTCACGCCACCTCTCGCCGCACCCGCTTTGCGGGTGCCGCTTCGCGTGGGTAGTGAGGGGATGCTCGTGTCTTCTCTCCTGTTCCTTTGCGGCCATTGGGAGCAACGAGGAGCTCCTGGGAGGCGGAGCAAGCGCCAGGGACTACACTGACCAGGAGCCCCTGCGCAGTGCCGGCAATTGCCGCCGCGCCCCCTGGACACCACGCCCCCCGCCCGGCCAGGTGAAAAAGTTCGGGGATTCTGCCAAGCAGGTGGGACAGCAAAGCAGAGCGTACCTGCGGTTCTTGTGTTGCAGGATTCGTGGAGTTTGACCGAGGCGTGCCCTTTGTCCCCTCTCCTGAGGGGATACCGCTAACCTCACGCCACCTCTCGCCGCACCCGCTTTGCGGGTGCCGCTTCGCGTGGGTAATGAGGGGATGCTCGTGTCTTCTCTCCTGTTCCTTTGCGGCCATTGGGAGCAACGAGGAGCTCCTGGGAGGCGGAGCAAGCGCCAGGGACTACACTGACCAGGAGCCCCTGCGCAGTGCCGGCAATTGCCGCCGCGCCCACTGGACACCACGCCCCCCGCCCGCAACGCCCCTTTATCAAGGATCGGCTTCCGCGTAGCGGGACGCGAGCGAAGCCCGGGCAAAGGGCGGGCAGTCTGTGGCAGTCAGGGGCTGTCTAATGCTGGGCTGGGCCACCCCTCTGTCATCGGCGACTCGCAAAGTGGAGGAGGTCCTAGTAACACTAGTGAGAGTACTTGCTCTTCCTTCATAGCTCGAGCGAATGACCACCCGCTCAGGGAAGAGCTTGAGGGGAGGAGGCTGAGGGTGTCCAAGCTGTGTCACAGGTACCATGGACAAATTCATCACACGGGTAGCAGCCGTCATAGAGAAGGAGATAGCTATGACGGAGCGGCGGCTTTCGCAGGAGCTAAATCCTTCTAAGAGATCATCCTTGGGCTCTATAGCTCTGGTAGAGTCACTCACAAGTAACTCTGTTCCCCTTTTAACTTCTCCTCATATACCCGACGAACCACGGCTTGTTTCATTGAGGGCTAGCATTGACAGACTGGAAAGCCTGGCCGCATTATCTATTCACGTTTCCGAGGTTGTTGGCATTGAGGCACCCCCTCCTATTGTTTCCCCTGCTACTATATCTCGCCCTGTGTTCACCCTCCCTTTAGCTGGGAATCCTAAGCCTTTAGGCAAATTGCTGTCGGCCTCTAAGATCTCGGCATCTACCAAAAGGAAAAGGAAAAGAATTGCTAGCCCGTTTAAAAGGAGTTCCCTGAAACTGTACAAGAATGCACGGAAACAGGGCTCCAAGGGCTTAGGCTCCAATTGTCCAACAAATTCCTCTTCTTTATTTAAGGGGACGGGTTCCAGCGTCGAAAATGTAAGTGTCCTTCCCTTTCCAACCCATCAGTCTTTGACCTCCTGTGCCCCGGCTACCATTGCACAAATAGAGGGGTTGTTGAAATCACTGTTGTCTCCGATTGCCGACAGAGTAGCAGGGTTGGGAGATAAGCTAGACAGGCTTGAACAATCAACCCTGGATAGCTTCTTCTCGCTGGAAGCACTTATCAAACTTCATTCCAAGATAAGGGAGGAGGGGCATGGAGGGTCCTCCCCAACTAGTGCTACCACGGTGTCTCAGCATGCCTTGCCTGATGTGGCCCCTGTGGCTAGTGTAGCAACCCCTCAGCCAACTGACATTGCACCTGCAGTGTCGTTGGGGGCTACTTCAGGGAGTGCTGTTCAGAGAGCGCAAGCTCTTCCTAGTATCCCTAAGCACCCCAAAGTGCCGGGTCGGGCTGAGCTGCCAGGGGGGAGGGGTCCGGTAAAAGCAAAGGGAATACCAAAGGGGTCGGGCAATGGCAAAACCACTCATCAGGCTTGCCCTGCTGATTCTCCGATTTCCAATCATCCCCCTATCCACCTGCAAACACAACCACTAAAAGTTGCCCATAAAGATGTATCTTCAAAAACGGCCCCTAAACCTCCCCCAAGTGAACTTGCCCCCTGACTGCCACCCGTATGTTGCTGTCCTTATAAATGTACCTACACTAAAGGCTGGTCACAATGAATCCCCCCAAGCTTTAGTAAACAAAACTATGCACTGGCTCGAGTCCAACAGACCACTTGCGAGGGGCCTTGACGGACACATTATCGGAGCCAGAAGGGTAAATTGGGTGGGCTATGGACACAAGCAAGCGGAAGGCGATTGCGTGGTGGTCAATTTTAGGGACAGAAGAGTAGCACAAACTATTTGTGACCACAAACTTAATCCTGGGGGGGAGGGAATCGGTATAGTGGACTTAACGTTTTTCTATCCAAGATTAGTCCCAACCCCGACTGGTCGAGATTTTGGCATGGGAGGTAGTATTAGCAACAACTCTTTTGATTTGCCTGCTAAACCACTATTTTATCCTCAGGCAGTCTGGTCAGCGCCTGGGTGGAGACCTCCGGGCTATTGAAACGAACCTAAACCTGGGGAGGCCCCCGGAGTTGGCAATTTTGTTGGTGACTCTGACTTGAGTGGGTTATTTGTGGATTTTGCCACATCCTCCTCGAGCAGAGTAATCCCCACTCCCATGCATGAGAGAAGTCAGGTTCCAGATTGGCAGGGAGGGGTCAGCAGCTTAGCGCTCCAGAACTCCTTGGCGGGGGGGGGAATGAGCTCGATTCCGGCGGTGTTGCAGCTGTGACGGATCCAGTTCTCAGGGTTTTCAGCTGGAACATCGCAGGAATCGAGAGGAAGCTGGAATTGTCTGACTGGAATGCTCTTGTGGAGGGATGCTCCATTTGCATATCCAGGAGACATGGGCCATGGAGCCCTGCCATAAGGTGGGCTATTCAACCCACTTTGTTCCTGCTGTCATGTCCCAGGCAGGGAGGGGGCACCCCTCGGGGGGCCTCCTCATTTGGGTTGCGGTTTCCCTGGATTGCAGGGTGGAGGAACATCCCACTAACTCTCCTGATATCCTCAACGTTACGTTGAAGGATTCCCGGGGTCGCCTGCTCCTAGACATTTTTAATGTCTATGCCAGAGGTACTAGGGGAGGAGTACAATCGGCCACCATTGCACTTCTGGAAGATCTCCTAAGGCAACGGCCAAGGAACTCGTGCATCATGGTGGCGGGTGATCTAAATTGTACGTTTGAACCCCTGGCCCTCGATGATATGTTGGGTATAATAGAGGAGGATGCGAAAAAGGGGATTCCGGCACTGGCTCTGCCCCCCATTAAGAAGTGGACGGAAGTGGCGCTGCAGATCAATGCACTTAATTTGGAATTTGATCTGAGGGCGGTAAATGGGAGGTCCAAATCTGACTTGATGGGCGCTCACACATACAATAGGCCCAATCATACATTGAGAATAGATTACATTCTTCTCGATGTATGTTTATGGAACATTTTGAGTGATATGGAGATTATTGAGAGTGTTGAAAGCGATCATAATCTTCTTTCTCTTGTTTTGTTTCCGGAGTGGCTAAGGGGTAAGGTCAGGTCTCAACAACTCTTGTTGGAACCCAACACCCAGACGATCAGTGTATCAAACTGTGGGAGGCGGCTAAAATGGCCCAAGATCGCCCTGTCCAGTGAGAAACTATCTGCCATAGGGGCCTTGCTGGCCGAAGCCCAGAGCAATTTGGGCCCATTGCTGAGTGCACCTAAGGAGGCCACGCAGGTTTTTTGTGACCTAATTGGCGCACTGAGCAAATTTTTCGTCTCTGGCAGTAGTGCCCCGGGTATACCTAAGAGAAATGAATCCCGGACAAGAAAGGGTTGGTACACGACCAAATGCAGGTCCCAGAAAAAGGCCCTGATATGGGCTGTTAAATCCAAGTCCCCACTAGCAGTTAGAACAGCGAGGAAGGACTATTCTCTTACCATAAAGGCAGCGAAAAGGGAATGGGAGGAGAAGTTTTGGGAAGATCTCCTGGTCGCAAGCAAGGGAAAAGACGCAAGGGGCTTCTGGAGTTTGATTAGGAATAAGAATAGGCCAGATGCTTCGCTGATTACATGCAACATCCCTGCCCAGCTCTGGTACATTCAGTTCGAGGCCCTGTACTCTCAACCTGAAGGGGTTTTTAGTGAGTCCTTTTCCCCTGAGGAGGATCTAACGGTTAGTGACATGGATGCTTTTACTGAGAGGGAGGTGGAGGCTGTAATCAAGTCCCTGGTCCCATTAAAGGCTGCGGGCCGGATGGGATTCCCGGCGACTTGCTTCATGCCAATCCTAAGGAATGGGGTCAATTGGTCGCTGCGTTATTGAATGCAATCTTGAAGGGCGCCCTAGTACCTGATTCCTGGAAGGGGGCGGAGGTTGTCCCGATATTCAAAAAGGGGTGTCGGGACAGCCCCGCTAACTACAGGCCCATCAGCCTAATTGACTCCTCCCAAAAGGTGGCAGGGAAGGTGATCTTGGGGAGGGTCCTTCAGTGGGCTGATGAGCACAATATACTGTTGAACTTCCAGGCGGGTTTCCGTTCAGGTACGGGGACGATAGAACAAGCATTCAGGTTGATGCTCCTGTACTGGAAGGTGGTGGTGCTGGGCAGGGGCAGTCTTTACCTGGCCTTTATTGACCTGAAGACTGCCTTTGACCTAGTACCGAGGGAGGAGCTATGGAGGGTTTTGCAGGGGTTGGGACTGCCCGCCTACATCCTGTCGCTTCTGATTAAACTCCATTCAGATAACTATGCACAGGTGCGGTGGGGCAAGAACGGGGAGAAAACTAACAGAATCCCAGTGCGTAGGGGTGCCCGCCAGGGCTGTGTGCTGGCTCCCACACTATTCTCATTGTACGTGAATGGTGTGGTTGAGCCCCTGCTTAAGGAACCAGCAGATGCTCCATCCCTGGCGGGCACCCGGATTCCCACCCTGCTCTTTGCTGACGACACCCTGCTCATTGCAAAGACACCTCAGGGTCTCCAAAAGCTCCTCACCCGCTTCCAGGAGTTCTGCTCCCTTGGGGGCCTGATTATTAACGTAGACAAGACCAAATTCCTAATTATGAATCCCCCCAAAAAGTTAGGGCGCGCTCCGGTTCTAAATACCGCTCCCCTGGAGAGGGTCCGTGAGTTTGATTATCTAGGGATTCGCCTCAGTGACTCCATGAGCTGGACCCCTCATATCCAGAAGATGTCTCTCAATCACAAAAGGGTGACTGGCGCCATAATCAGGGAACATCGTTCATCCCCCAAGCATTGTATCTCCCCAGCTATAGATATATATAATGCAAGAGGGGTTGCTGCAGCTTTGTATGGGGCGGAGCTGTGGGGTTACACAAACTTGGAGGTACTAGCCAAGGCAGAAAGTAAATTCCTGAAAGAACTCTTGGTACTTCCTTCGAGCACACCGACAGTCCCAGTTCTCCTTGACTTGGGCTGTAAATCAATCGCGGACCAGGCGCGATTACGGCCTCTGCTTTTGTGGGCCCGCCTCTGGAGGGTCCCGGAACTAGCCTCCTATGCAGCAGGACTGTCCGAGGTAATTGCTATGGAGGGATGGCATCGAATCAAATGGCTAAGGGACACCAAGAGCCTATTGGTGGAGCTGGGTTTGGAAGATTCCTGGGTTACTCACTCCGCCCCTCCGAAAGCCATTCTGAAGAAGCTATATTGGGACTGGATAGCCACCAAACTCATTCGCAATCCATGCCACTGCAATTCAACCGTAGCATTCCTGAGAATCAAAGACGTGGTTGCTTATGAGTCCTATCTGGACCTAATTTCCATTCCCCTGGATAGGGCTCTTTATTTCAAACTCAGAGTGGGCACCTTACCTTTGGCCAGCTTGGTGTCCAGGTGGAGATCTTCAGCTTCCCAGTCCTCACCTTATTGTGCCATGTGCTTGACACGGGTGGAGACGGTGGCACATTTTTTCTTCGAATGTCCTGACTATCGTGCCCCAAGGAGGTGTTGGCTATTACCATTGTGCAGGCTCTTAGGTACAAGACAGCATCTGGTGGCTCTTCGTATTTTACTGACTGATACATCCCCCTCCATTGTTTGTGGTGTTTCTACGTTTTTAAAATGGGCTTGGGTGATCCGAGCTAAAAGGCTTTCTATTTCAATTTAATTCTCTTTTTAACTATTTATTGCTTTTTACTTGATTATTTTAGCTAAGCCTTGAAAATGTATTTCTGTATTTATCGCTTTTAAGATATTTACGTATCGAATTAAAGCTTTTACTACAACAACAAAATATAGGTCCACTTCTTTATATAAAAAAAAACAACAACAAAAAACAAACGTGTGCCCACAGCTCCATGTTCTTGCACTGATGCAAATGTATGACTTTAAGGAATTCATAAGAGAAGCAGATCTGGAAACAGACATACTTAGTGCAAACTTTTGCGACTTCCATTTTTTACGTGAGCAAATTTAAATGGGTATATTTGCTCAAGCGAAAATCTGCTAATTGAAAATTCACTTTCCCTAATCCATTTTTTCCCCCCATCCGGTAAAAAATTTTTCTCCTGCCCTTGCAAGGAGTACATTTCCAACCTTCAACAGCATGGGAAGCGATTGGAGAAGAGGTGTATACTCATAAATGTGTTGGTTCGTGGGGTGCACAGACCATCAGGTTATTTCCATCCTGAAACTATTGGCTTCCTGCCTACTTCCAACCACTGTATATAAATGTGTGGACATGTGGCAAAATCAGAATGTAGCTATACTTAAAACCATGATAAGGACACTAACATAATCAGAGAAGCTATCACTAGATGAGTGTTCTGATAAGAACACTGCTACAACCTCCACCTTACTGCGTGGCACCAAAAGAGACAAGGGGAATTCTTACAGCATAAGTACATTTCTGAAGCATCCAGTCCGAGAAGAAGTAGATATTTTATATAGTTCCACACTCTTGTACACTACTCAAATTTAGGTTTGATATGTTTGTTTAGCATAAAACGTAACCACCACCTGGGGGGGAAAAACTCTCACATCCTACAGGACGCTGTCCGAGGTATAGAAAGTTGGTTATATCACTCCAGTTCCCGGTGGCGTTGGACCCATGACAGTGGCTATGCTAATGAAGAACACAGTTATTCCTTTTAAGAAAATGCTAAAACCAACAGAGTTGCATGCTGTGGCATTATAACAACTCTTGACTAAGACTCTGCGACATTCCAAATCCACTCCCAACAGGCCGATAGAAATGCAATATTTTTTTATTTATTGACATTTATTTAAGGATGAATATGGAAATACTTTTATTCCACTGGTGCTTCGACGTGCTTCTCTGAGCTAATTAAAAAACAGACTGAACAGCGTAGGTGGCAGAATACCATTCTTACAGACAGATCCCTTTTGCCACTTGAAAACTTTCTCACAAATACACAATTTACCATGAGTTAAAAACACTTCATAGTCCGATCAAACCAGAATCTCACACTTATCCAAGCACATTAATAATGTATGCATATGTCCACCTTATCGAAGGCCGATTTGGAGGTCCAAAAAGCTTTGGAGAAACTCTTATGCAACACATCTTTAAGAATAACTACTTGGCGTCTAAAACATGGATTAAATGTGACCGGTTTTGACAAAAGCCAAGCCAAGTTCTAAATAATTCCTTTCACATCGAACTGGTAATCTAAGCAAGAATAATCTAGGAACAAACATCACAGGTCACACCTAGCTGAGAAAATGATGTTATTCTTACCAGGAATTATGCATCTTTTATTTTTAAAATGTGGGTTTGTTTGGCCTCTGTGAGCGTTGGTCTCAAAGCATTTTTTAAAGAGTACATATACTGATGTTTTAGCGTGGGTGGCATCAGCATACGACTCATCATAATAAAATATACTTGTGCAGTGTTCTTTGCGTTACACCGAAACCTGCTATTCTAACGGTCCGAAATTATTTGAGAATATCTGTTTTAACCAATGGTCAATCTCTGTTTCCACATGCCCTCTTAGAAAAGAAGTTATTCCGCCCACCTAGAACCACCCAGAAACGTCCTATTACCGAATGCCAAATATTCATCAAACGTAAGGAACTTGGGCACTCGCAAATGCACGTTTTGAGAATACAATTAATCAATCATGATTCTATAAATCAAGACTGCATTTTTAATGTAAAATAATTTACTGTTATAAACAAAATGCTTCGAAAATTGGGCCTTCTATGAACCTTTACCAGGATCTGATGCCCTCCCTCATTTGACCGATGTTTACTTCTGGAAGCAGGTGCCACCTGTTGTGAATACCTTGGCTTCCTATGAATCCAACTGCACGTGTTATGAATGCCCCGTCACGGAGGTAGTAACGATCGCTAATATAAACGTAGAGGTCCACTATCGGCAATTAATGTTCTCTGTGCACCTTAAGTATGTCCTTCCCTCTCACAGTCAGGAAGAGTCGCTTGCTGTCTATTTGACACTGGATTTCCTTGGCAGTCGTGCCGCTGGGCACTGTCACCTCGATGTACACCTCCTCCATGGTCTGGTACCAAAACCCCCATGGGGTGTAGCAAGGAACCACACCACTGCGCTCGTCGAAATGCACCGACATAGCTGAACCGGACAGTGACTCTCTATTGCTCCTGACTGGCAACAGAAGCGGCTGCTCCTTTTAATTGACATAGAGAGAGGACACTAAGAAGGCGCTAAATCCACCCGCCCCTTAGTGACAGGCGCACGTTATTGCTATGGTCAAATCGCAAAGTACAAGAGTGAGTCCGTTTTGATTATAATATACATTTTCAAAACGCTTGCCAAATTAAAGAACTCTGGGTCATAATTGTCATGTTTCATAACCAAACTCTGGACAGTCGCCACACATTATATTAGTCATTGGTTGTATTTTGAGTGGTTACAAATAAAACATTATGTCTTCAAGATGGCCGCCATAATTCCTTCTACGGACGACGAAGGGCTAGCACCGAGCATTGCGGTGCCTCATTAAAGCAGTAAATCTTCCATGTTAGAATGTAAGTGTTCACCTTTCACTCAAAAATATTTTTTATGCTGGCTATTCCCAAACGTAGATTTTTTGGAGGCGTGCATAAACAGTGAATTTGATATGTGTTCTTTCTTTCCTGTTCAAGCTGGCTCCAATTACATTCACTAAGTCTGTTTTCTGTTCTCAAACCTGAAAGGCATTTACCTCTGACCGTTAGGGGCTGCTCTTTTTAGTTCAAGTTCTGCTAGACTACCCGATAGGCTTTAAGGTTGTACTTCCGGGTTTAGGCTCATTTTTATTGGTTCAGTTGTCAGCGAATGAAAGTTCTTGCTATTTTAGCGTTGATTTTGAGTTGTTCGTTGCAACTTTGGATAGCTTTCGTATTTTGGCGTTTGTATTAATAGTTTGTTCCCTGTTCTTGGAGTAAGGCGTTTCTGTTTTCTGGGAGTCCCGAAGCAGACATGTCATTCCCTAAAGCTCCCATTAAGCGTTTCAACGAACACGTCGGTGAGTAACGTTGTAAACTCTAATTGTAATTGGTGAACTCTCGGGGCTGTGTTAAGCTTTTTTTTGCCATACACCCGTTGTTTATTTCAAGTTAAAACAAATTTCTGTTCGTTAACCGTAAAGATAAGGGCAGCATTATACGATAGCTGAGTTTTATGAAGCTGCAGGCTCATAATGCAAATGCTTTTACCCCAATTATCCAAAAACCAGTAATGTTCCATTTAGCATTCATATTAAAGGCTGAAACTAGCTTCACAATTGTTATTTTATTAGTCATTTCATATAACCCTTCAGTACGTTGATAATATGGTGTTAAGTCACTTAGTGTTAAAACTTGAGGCATGCCCTCCTTCTGTTCACTCCGTTTGAGCCGAACTAAGATTACGGATGTAGTGTTAAATGAGTTATCACTGGATTCAATGCTATTTTATAGGGCTACAGTTGGAAACTTGTGTGATTGCGCAGCAATATCCCTATCCTGCGCTGTCTGCAAACACGGCTCTGCTGTTATTCTGATGAACCGTGTTCTGTAACTGAGGCTAAATCCTTAACTTTAGCAATACATCAATTACAATAAAGCAACATCTGCCCCACAGGAACGACAGAGAGGAGTACATTTGCGAACCATGGAGATTTATTAAAAAAAATTGGTAATGCTACAATCTCTAATCGAACCAATTATGTTTAAATCAGTACTCGTTGGAGTACAGCATGTATCATTGTAATTAGGCAATTCAGTAAACCCAAGTATATGCTATTAAAGACAACATACATAAAGTGAGTTAAGAGTCTGTTCCCATAAATGAAACTCTTTAATCTTAAGAGCAAGTCAGAAAGTGTCGGCGCACCTTGTGTCAGTAAATATAGCATCGAAAGTAGAAACATGAAGGTTCAAATGAAGAAAAGGAGTCATTTACTTGTTCTAGAAACTATGCTTATTAGCAGATATGATTATTGAGAGTTTGTCAATCAGGGGTTTGTATAGTGTGGCTACTCACCTGTGAGGGTCTCGGTCTCATGGCTCTTCCTGCAAAGGTGGATAGCAGTAAGTGCTCTAACTCAGTTCAGAGTTTAAACATGACAATGTGGTCTAAGAGATACATCCTATAGGTTCCCAGTGAATGAGGATACATCAAAACTCCAAGTTTCAGCTGTACTTGGTGTAGACCTCCTGATGGATAATACAATGCTAGCTGCTTCTGTCATCGCCGTCATCATGATATTTCACTAAGGAGTAGTCAATTTGTCTGTCTCCCATACAGGTGCTATGCGATACTCTTCCAAACTAATAGCAACACTATGACCTTCATACTGTAAGCGAACTAAATCCAATTTTTTTAATTGGAACACAGTGACTCTGGTGCCTGAACCAGAGCGAGATTATGCACAGCAAGCAGAAATGCAACATTAACTTCAAAATGGTTTTAGGCACCTTGGCTCACTCATGTCCGTACTAGCAAACGCATTCTACTATAATTTCAATCAAAAACACAAATTTCTTGCGTTCATTAAATATAAATGTAGAATCTGTGGCCATATTTAAATAATGGTTGTGTGTTACTGGCTAGCATATATCCTACTGGAGGCCGGACATGCGCCGCTTCCGCTGAAACCGCTTGTTTTTCTTTTATCTGAGCAGCACGGCCGCCCTTGTCACACAAGGGCACACTTTCAATCACTTTAACCTGGCATTCTTGTCTCTGTTACAACTCCCCCCCCCATCCCCTGACACCTGCCCCCCACCCCCAATTAAATAGAATTTAGAAATGATTAACGAATTAAGTCATGTGAACTCCAGGTAGCACGTAATCGTGTGCTAATGCGCTGAAGCAGACAACAGCACATCTGTTTTACATGTCATCTGCACTAAGCCACCTGACAGGTTGTTTTCAAAGGCCTGTTTTATTAACATCACCACCAATACCATTACCAATACAATCCCCACCACCAATGCAACTGCCACCAATACCACCACCATAACCACCACCACCACCGATGCCGCCACCACCAATCAACCAATACCTCCACCACCACCAATACTACCTCCACAAATGCCACTAATACAAGCACTACCAATACCACCACCTTGGGCTTCTCGCTCGCTAATGATAGCAGGGGCAGTGTACGAGGCCGAGCTGCAGCCAAGCCCAGGCCTCCCTCCATGCCTACCGTAAAGCACAGCCCGCCCTGGACCAGTGCCCTACTACAGCTGGAGTGTTTATTAGGCCAAAGATGGCAATTACTTTACGCAATGGCACACTGCACAGCTCACGCTGCGGGCAGGAAATAGCCCCCTGCCTCCCGAGCAGCAATAGTGTAATCACAGTGCGAAAGGTGTTGGAGCACTTTGTTAGTGTTTATAGCTTGGATCATATGTAACTCTCACTTCATACTTTGTCTATGTAATTTACAATGCTTACACCATCTACACTGCATTATTTATCACTACTTTGAAGACGTCGCAGGTCGGTCTCTTCCTCTGACATTTACAATCTAACAAGCGTTCGAGAAGGCCCTTTATTGCAATGCAATTGGTCTTGCATTTGCGAGAGTTTAAGCTATTATTAGGGTAAATGACAGTGCCTTTTATTTATGTTCTAAAACTCAAAACATAAATAAAAGGTATTGTCATTTACAATGCCAATAGCTCAAACTCGTGTGAATCAGAGACCTATTGCATTGCAAATGCTTGTTTAATATATCAAGGTTACACCTGATGACCTCCTAAAAGTCCGGTTTCTCTACTAAAACCTGCATGGAATCTGGATTGGAAGGGGTGGAGGAACATGTTTGGTAATCTGCAAATTCACCAAAGTTTTAACAATTTCCCTTCTGCAGGAACTAGCTAGATATGCCTGTAGTTGCTCAAAGATAACAGATCAGTGTTTTATAGAAGTGGTAATACTAAAGCATTTTTGAAGCTGGTGGAAAAAGTCCTTGCTAAAATGACAGATTAAGTAAGTAATTATTCAAGCTATTAAAAGAGGTTGCTTGTGTCAAAATATAAAGAGGGCATGCAACCATGGGGAGCCAGACCTAACTTTTAGGATTATCTTTTCTGACTCTGCTATGATATTTGCATAAATGCAGTTAGCTAGGAACATGTACTCAAATACAGAATCAGTGATTAGTCCGGATTATACTTGAGTTGGGTATTTTCAAAATTTGAATAAACACTTTCAACCTTTTGAAAAAACATTGATATGTTGTCAACCAGCGATTGAGAGGCTGGAATCACTTTGTTTGCCAGCTTTTGGACTTAAAACTGATTTCACCATCTGAAAAAAGAGCTCTGGGGGCATTGTCTGCTGTAGCAATTTGTTTAACAAATCAATCTACTTTTGCCTTTTTAATGCTTATGCGAACATTTTTAAGAGTTTGTAGGCCACTCAATCTTCATGTATACATCCATTCCTCCGTTTTCTCGTTTTACAGTTGGGGGCATCTAATTAATATACACTTTTTATTTGGTTTCTTTATCCCCATTATTAGGAAATTATGGTAACTTCCGAAAATATTTTAAAATGTCTTACTCCAACATTGATTCAATTATGGGGGTAATTCAGACCACTAACTTTGGTGAAGGTTATACTGTGGCATTCGAGAGAATTCAGCATCTTGTTCAAAGGTTATTTCTACAGGTTCAGCATCTCTAACCAAGCCATTGTTTGGAATAATCCCAAACTTCCTCTCAAGGAATCCTTTAAAGTCTGGTTTAAATCCTCTTTTGCCAGAAGTAGGAATAAACCAACATCAGGCTTCTGGTTGCTAAATTTAAAATCTGCATCTTAATGTGTTTGAATGTCCGCACCAGTTGGTGTACAGTAGATCATTTGAGTTTACTTAGCAAGTCTCAGCACAACAAACGCATTGCATAAATTGTAGACCACCAATTGATAGTGTTTAAGGGAACCAATAGTTACAGGAACTTAACCAGATTATCTGCTTAGTGGCAACTTCTAAAAATTGATCTGTTTTCCAGACAGGGTAAGTTTAGGATTCACACTGTGCGTACAGTACAAGAGTTAGCACTGGTCTCCGTTTTAAAAAGTACCTACAGAGGGCATTCACCTATCCTTCCACATATGTGCCACTCTGGTCTACCTCTAAGGTAGCACCATGTATGCAATATTCCTCCACTCTCGAGCACCCTCATTGTGATTGATCTGACCCTGGATCTCGGCTAGTATTGAAGACTGGAATCTACCTGGACACTAAGGGCTTTGCTGGACTTTGATGTTTCGTTTTTCATTAAAACTTGGGGTAGTCTGGTTGTGACGCATTACCCGGGCTTGGGGAATATTAGGATTGAGATTTGGTCTTTGCTTTTGTACAGCTGGCATAAAATTCAAATTTGGTCAGTGGCTATCAAAGTGCATTTGACCGAGGGTTAGATCTGAAACTGGGTTTCCAATGGCCCCACATGATACAATAATGGCATGGCATGGTTTTCTTCAGCATAGCTAAATCAATTTCTGAATTAAGGTCTACTGGCACTCCTTGCCCTCTAGTGTATACGACACCAACAATCATCCTGGGACCAGTTTTGCAGCGAATGACCAGACGTGGTCCCTTGCTCACTTTGTCACTGGATTCAGGCTAGCCTGGCTGAGTGTTACCCTGAAACCGGTCCCAGGATGCGTGTGTCCGGTTCAGGGAAGACCTGGCTTGGCAGTTCGGTCTGGACTGTTCTCACGATGCACAGGTTCAAGACTGATTTGCATATGGCCAGGTCTGAACTGGGGTGGCGAAGTGAGCTAAAGAACGATGATGAGTTCAACCCAAATCTGTGACTGGAGGTGTCAGAAAAGTTTCAGTGCTCCGTCCATCTCCTTGTGTTTGTTTCCTTTGTTTAGTAAGGTCAATTGCAAATTTGCTATCTCCTCACGATCCTCTTGCCACGCAGCTTCCATGCAAAGAAACTAAGTTTCTCTTCACTGTGTTCATCTATAAGCCCTATCTTAATGGTTTCTTTAATGACTTCTTCCCATACTACCTTCACCCTCCACACATCTATTGGTTTTGCAGGGATGTAAATCTCAATGACCAGGACTCGGGCTGTCCATCTCTTCAGTCTCTGCGCTTGTAACTAGAGTTGCTCCAATTCAGGGTCTTGCACTCATTTCCTCAAAGGCATCAGTCCCAGACACAAAACTAGTTGTAGTGATTGTAGCGGCAGCAGGGCATGCTGCATTATCCAGTAATACTGTTGGTGGAGCTATTAAAGGAGTGTTAACTGTGTAGTTTTAAGGGATCCCTGATCGACAGGCGCACTGCAGATGCAACTGGTGGGAGTTCCCCTAAGGATGGACCCCCTCAGCCAGCCCTAGTTTGCTGAACCACTTCACTAAGAGGTGGTCGGAAAGCCAATATGCCCACTAAGAGAACATCATTGTATTCACTGTTATAAGTTTACTCTGATTTTGCTAGTATCGCCACCCTCTTGTGCTTTCTTCTTTCCTGATTTTCTGCTAGGCAATACAGTGCATGTCTTCTCTACCTTTATCACATCCTTCTTCGAAGTCTGCTGTTCTACATCCCATTTAGCTAAAATCCAACTCTTAACTGTCCTTTTGTCCATATTCTGATATTTCTCCTTCCACGTGTTCTGCCATCTCCCATGCAATTGGTGCTTCATATTGTGCTAGTCGGGGTGGAGGCTTCATATCAGTGAACACTGGCCTCAAACTTTCAATTATTTTCAGGTTAACAGTTCCTTGGAGAGTAAACTGCATGGACCCTTCATTTGCAGTGATCCTAATTATTTTAGACAAATACACGTGTATATCCCTATATTGGTTGCTATGTAATGAGAAACTGGTCCCTCGGCAGAGGCTTCCTCGCTTTCATGTTCAGGGATTTTCACGTCACTAAAGCCCTTAATTTCTTGAAAACGTCTCTGGAAGTAACCCCAGTTCAATTTCAATGACCGTGAATGTAAAGACCTGGCAGTTCGTGACAAAACACATGATGGTGAACACCAGCTTCGAATCTCAGTGCGACACTGTAGGAAGTTGGCTCTGTATATGGTATACAACTAGGTGGTTATACTGTGTGCAGTCTCCAGAGATTGCCCCAGAAGTGTATAGGACTCGCCCAAATTCCAAAGTGCTTTATTTGTGGTTGTGTGGACGAGCAGCCATAGGCCAAATGCAGGTCAGTGTAAGCATTTGTTGTGCACACAAGTAATGACACACTACTCAAAAAGGAGATCCACACCAATTTTATCGCAATAATCATTGCTCAAGATTTATTTTAAGACCAAGATCTTTGCAAAAAGTTAAGTATGTTATTAAATAGAAGTTTTCAAGTTCAAAAATGATCACTTAGTGCAATTTTCTGTCTTTGCATTGTGACCTATGGAGGGAAACAAAGAGGTTTTACAGGTAAGTATACCACTTACCGTTTCAGTCATCGGGTTGCAGGTTCAGCAAAGGGATTGGTTCAGGTGGGCACCACCAGTGGCACGAGGGCGGCCGAGTGCAGAGATCAAAGTTGAGGATCAGGCACAATGTTACCCAATGGAGACTGGGCGTGCTTGAAGTCACATTGTTTATAGGTAACTAGAATGGTTGCAGGGCTCAAGCAAAGGGGTTTTAGACCAGCGCAGGGGGCCACACAGCAGCATCACACATGCATTAGCTGCGGTTCAGGGACCGCTGGGCGCAATGTGCAAACACAGCGTCAGGCGCCCAATGCAAATCAATGGAGGAACTTGGAGTTGAAAAGCGGCTGCAGGCCACGGATTGGAAGCTACAAGCAGGAAAAAAGTGACAGAGATAAGGTGCTGTGGATCATAATGACACCTTTTGGTTGAGCTCCCCAGAGGCTTGGGGTGTCCTTTAACAGGTTTTCTTTCCGGAGCCTGTCTGGGAGAGCCTATGGATTTACACTGCAGGCGCCGTGGAGTCCAGGAGGGTTCAGCCAATGTGGAGTTGGACTCAGAATTGCTGGGGAACCTTCTGGATTGGTGGGCCACCTGGACGCAGGCCGGAAGGGTCTGGTGCTGAGTGGAGTTCTGGTCTTCAAAGGTAAGTCGTCCTCCCAGGGGTTCTGGAGTTTGACTGCTGGACAGGTGTTTCTTTTCTGCAGTTTTGAGGGCTGCAGATGAGCCAGCAGGCATGGGGATGGGTCAGTAGGCATTGTCAGTCTTTTTCTGCACTGCTTCGTCTTCATCGTTTTTCTTCTCAGGTCGTCAGGAACCAGTTGGAGTATGAGGGAGCCACCTAAACACTGAACTTAGTGGCAATTTAAGGGAGTGACAGTTGGGGCCAATGGGCACCTTACCTGCGGTGTCTACTCATTCAATTATGCCAACCCGCAGTGGGAGGTGTCCTAGCTCTTATTGGAAGAGTCTTCCAACCTTCAAGATGGACTGAAAGGTGTACTTCACCTGGCCTCGTTCACCTTGGGGGTGGAGATGGCTGAGGTGGGCACACCACCTATTCTTCCTAGGTTTTCCTGCCCAAAGTGGTGGTGGAAACCAGTGGCTGCCATCTGCTACTAGCAGCAGAGGCTAAGGGTTATTACAAAGGCGACAGGCCTTTAAAGCTGCCCGTCTAGCAATGTTCCCATCCTGGGGGAGGATGTGAGACACCTCCGCCCAGGATGTGCTTTGTTCCTGGTCCCAGAGAGGAAGCTCTCGACCCAGAGGTTCAGAAACCTGTCTGGTGTGGTCAGGCTGCCTAAAACCAGTCTATGGCCACACCAGGATTTATAGGTTTTCATGGGGCACCTCTGAGGTGCACTCTTAATACTTGTTTCAATAAATCCCACACTGGCATCAGTATAGGTTTTTAAGAGTAGTTTAGTACCAAACGCTCATGGGTTCAGAGAAGCAATCATGGGGCTGGGGAACTAGAGTTGTCATGTTTCCAGCCCATATACTCTATCTTCCCTGGCACTTATAATATCTAAGAATGGACTAGTGGACTTAAATATTGTAGAGGCATATCTGCTCATATAGATATTGCCCCACCTGTGTTATTGTGCACCCAACCTTGGGGCTGTAAGGCCTGCTGGAGGGGTGACATAACTATATCTTAGGCAGTGCTAGTTCGCATGGCCACAGGCAGTATGCCATGTTGACTTTGTTGTTTTTGTTTGTGCCAAGCATGCTGCAGTGGCACTCTGCATGGCCCAGGTGAGGGAACCCTCTTGAGTCACAATGAATGCCCTGGGTGCCCAGGTACCATTTACTAGGCCCTTACAGGGGGCCTGAAGGGCCAATTGTGAGACCGTTTTTAGGGAAGAAGCACTGACGCAGGCGATCTAGTTGACAGGGACCCTGTGCACTCCAATCGAAACCCTATTATTTTCCAGGCAAAAAGTGGGGGTTGGCCATATAAAGAGGCAATTTCTCACTGCCACGAAACTGTCCAATCACTGCTCTGAACTCTGAGGTAGCCACCACACAATCGTTCTAGGGGAATTGGGGACATAACACTCTACAGGTGTTATCACACAAAGTGAAATCATGACCAGCGAGAAATCGCACTAACTAGTGCAGTCTGTTGCTCTGTTCAAAAAGATTAACCAAAAACCAATTGGTGTACACTCACTATAGGAGTTCAGTCCCTTTATCAATGTGCGGGTGATAGAATTTGCAGTGTGATGGACTTTGAAGCTCTAACTATCTGAGAACCATCGTCTGCTACCAGATTTTGATAGTCCGGTCAACTATGCTGCCTAAGCACAAACTGCAGTCTCTGCTGATCTTACTCTGATGATCTTTTGTTCTCGAACTGAGGCTAAAATCATAAATTAAGCTGTAAATCAATTACAAGTGAAGCAGATTTTAACCCCCCAGGAACGGTAGAGTAGCTTTGCAAACTATGAAGATTTATTGGCAAATAGCTAAATTACAATCTCCAATTGTTAGACCGGTCATCCTTGGGGTGGTTCCCCTGCCCAAATATATTGCTAGCTTACCTCCTCTTTGCTGGTTCTTTGTTGGCCTTTGGACTCAGCACTTTACCACTGCTGACCGGTGCATGTGCCTCACCCCTGAACATGGTAACATTTGAGTCTACATAATTGGCATATTTAGTTTACCTGTAAGTCCCTTGTAAAGTGGTATAGCACATACCTAGGACCTGTAGCCTAAATGCTTGTAGTGGTCTGCAGCAAGGATTGTGCCACCCACACAAGTAGCCTTTCAAACCTGTCGCAGGCCTGCATTTACAGGGCCTGTGTGTGCAATTTACTGTCACTTCGACTTTGCATCTAAAACTACTTGCCAACCCTTAAACTCTCCTTTTATTACACATACTTCACCCCAAAGGTGGGCCCTAGGTAGCCCATTGGGCAGGGTGCTGGGTAAGCAAAAGGTAGTACATGTACTGTGAAGTCTTGCATTTCCTTGTGGCGACAAACAGCCAAATCTGTTTTTTCACTACTGTGAGTCCTACTTCTCGCATAGGTTTACATTGGGAATTCCTTATTCTTCTCTTAAGCTGCAATTTCTGCTTAGAAACGAGTGCCTACATGTTTTATTTCTTTGGAATGGTAATTCTATTAATGAAGTTTTCTAAAGTGCATGGTTACCCAAAGGGCCTCCCAGTGCTGAGCCAGCAACAGGTAATATTCCGGATGATCAGAATTGGCCAAACAGGGTGGTTTTTAGCAATTTGCTATATTTAGGTTCAAGAGTGAGCTCCAGAGCCTTGGGGCCAGTAAAGTGAAGGAACTTCGTCCACTTCTACTTCGATTTATCTGGAGTGTTGCAAACCGCGGCTGGCTGGTAGAGCACAACGTTCTTGAAGTGTTGTAGGGTGAAAACGTATCTAAATTGACGTCGGACCATGTTTATACATTGCTCAAGGAGCTAACAGTGCTTTGAACTGTATTCATTAGATCATTTGTAGCCAATATAGGCTTACCCGGACCTCAGTTGCAGATTGATGTTTAGAGCTTTTCAATATTATACGGGCAGCAGCATTCTGGGTGACCTGAAGTCTTTTTTTTTTTTTTTTATAAAACTGCCTTCAGACTTTCTCAAATACAGGCAGTTTCCATATTCAAGTGCTGAGATGAGTAGACCTTGCACTACTTTGGTGTGCGATGGTTCAAGCAGTCATTTCGGAAGCTTTCTCAATGTTCTAAGCAGGCCAAAGCATACTGCCACTAGTGGCATTTATTTGATTTTTTTAAGCTTTGGTTGTCATGGAGAGATTGTCGAGCCAGAAGCCCCAGCTCTTAACCTCTGATTTTGGTGTGGGTTGATTGCCTGGACAACGTGGCCAGTCCATTTCCACCCACCTGACGTGTGTTTCTCACAATCATTACCTTTTTAAAAAATATATCATCTCTTCCCCCCCCCCCCCCCAAACCCCCCCCCCCAACACACACATTTAGTTTAAAGCTGATTGCTGCCATCCAGCCTACAACAGGTCTAACTAAGACAATAGTTTAATTTAGTTGAGGTTTTGTTAGTTTGTGAAGAGGGCAAGATCTGCATATTGTCCGCTTAAGATATTGGGAAGCCAAAGCCTTTTATGACCTCCCTCAATGAGGTGACGTACAGGTTAAACAAGGTCGAGCTTACAGAGGAGCCCTGAGGCACCCCACATTTTAGGGAGTGAAGTTGCTATTGTCTGGCTATTGTCTGGCTTCTTCACAGACTTGAAATGCTCTGTTATAGAGTAAGGAGGTAAGCCATTTAAGTGTTCCGGCTATACCTTCTTCCAGCATTTTGACTAAGGCCGGGTGGGATAGGGTGTCAAAAGCTGCGCTCTGATCTAGTAGGATCAGGGCGGCAGAACCACCCTGATCCAGGGTGGTTTTTAGTTCCTCCTTGGCTGCCAGCAGGACGGTCTCTCTGCTGCTGCCTGGTCTGAATCCCACCTGAGAAAAATTTAAGATATCGTTGGTTTCCAGATATAGGGAGATTTTTATTGCTACATTTTTCTAATCCTACTCTGTTCTGGTCCTCGTTCTAGTGACATATTAAACATCCAGAGGG
This sequence comes from Lissotriton helveticus, assembly GCF_964261635.1. Classification (NCBI taxonomy): domain Eukaryota; kingdom Metazoa; phylum Chordata; class Amphibia; order Caudata; family Salamandridae; genus Lissotriton; species Lissotriton helveticus. The sequence goes on along the minus strand of NC_136068.1, from coordinate 898,096,091 downwards.
GCAGGGTCTAGTGGGGAACCTGATTTTAGATTTTTGAGTATCTCTTGTCTGTTCATGAGCAAGTGCTGAACGTGTAATAGTGCATACAGTGTTGCTTGTAGCATGGAAACACAAAAGTGTTACATTTAGTATATCATTATTTTATAGTAGTAATTATAATTCAAATCGCTGCTGTGACCTAATCTGTATTTGAGTAATCTTCTACTAAAGGTTCCTATTCCACTGCTGGCATCTCAAGAAACTGCACTCTAAGCAGAAGTCCTGTGGTTGGTTGTTTTTCCTCTGCTGTTTACTGCTATTTCTGCACTTCTCTCTATATTCCTTATGTGGTTAGTCCTCCTACTACTTGGCAGTAGAGGAATCTACTGAGAGATGCATGGTAATCAAGGGGGGGGGGTTCCAAAGGAGTGTTTAAAATGGCGAATGGCTGTTGCTCCTGTTTCCACTAGTTTTAAAGTACCCGTACCAGCTCATCCAGTTTCAACTGGTGCTCACTGGTAGTCTTGGCCTCAATGATTAATGATTCTCTGCCCTAACCCCCTCAGCCCCCCAATACTACTACCACCACCCCGAGATCCTGGACTATGACCGATTCAAATGTGATTTTTAATTTGTTTTTTATTTCCCTCACTCAATTCACCCGTTGCTGTGGGGGGTTGGGGGGAGTAGGTGAGTAGATTGTTACAGGATGCGTGAGTGGGGTACCAGGTATCACTTGGCTAACATTGGGTTTAGAGATCTGCATCCTTGAAACAAAATATCCAGATCTCGAAATGTGTTGTATTTTTGGAGGGTGGAAACTAGCATAATTGGCAAGAACCTCGTAAAGAACCATATTTCACTATTTGAATGATCCATCCACTTTCGCACATTGAAGTTCTATTAGCAATCTGAGGGTGGTTTCCTAATCCTCCTAATTAAAAATGAAGGCAAATAATTATTTATTGCTGACCATTATGCACCTTCCTGCGGGTCTCGTAGTTGGTCTCCACAAGGTAGTTTTAGTTTTCCACAATCTTGCTTCTTTCAGATGTTTGACGAAAAATGCTCCAGTTTGGGCATGAGGCATGAAGAGTGCATCCGAATTTGTACTTGAATGATGATGGACTATGCACCTAAACAAGATGTCAATTTAGTAATTTGACTTGACATTGGCTTTGACTGACAAAAGAAAATTTGGCTGTGTAAACTTCGAAAAACAGTTTAACATGCACATATAGGGCTGCATTCATGTTTATCCTCTCCATTCCTTATGTGAAATGAGTTTTCTCATGTTCTTCTAAAACAATTTTTTTTTTCTCCCCCCAGGCTGTGCCCCAGCTCCTGGTTCATATGATGTCAAGGACCGTGATGGTATTAAAGGAGCTACATCCTTTCCAAAATCTCAAAGATTCCAGAAATCAAAGGGTGAGCAACATGACCGCTTCTTATAACATTTTTTTTTTTAAAGAAAACAATCCTACAGCAATCTCCATGTTTTCATACCATTTTAAAATGTTCATAGAAAGGACCATATTTTTTCTGTACAATGAAACGAAGATGCTCTTTTGCCCTACTAATTGTGGCAGTCTCTTTTTAAATAACCAAATAACCGGATATTTGGTACTCCAGCCTGACCCTTTGACTTTTATTTGTGTTAAATTTTTGCACAAGCTTATTAGTTGTGAAGTTTGAGTATTCTTATGTGGCCATATTGTTACCTGAAATTCGTTTGCACTGAGTTCTTGGATGAAAGAATTGTATATCGGAAAAGTATTGTTTAACTGGGTTTTCGTTGGTCAGATTTGAATGATAGGAGTGCCGGTGGGGGGGGGGGGGGGGGGGGTGAAGAGGAGTGCCCCAGAGGCTGGGGGGGGGGGGTGAAGAGGAGTGCCAGAGGCTATTGGTGGGTCTTGGGGGTGTTTGGTAAGTGTTAATTATGTTAATATTGATAAGATGTACACCACAATATATGTACGAAACTCTCATCTCTATTCAATTCACCCGATATGACCTCATCCAACTGTAAGAAATATGTGGTCAGGCAAGCCCTGCAACCTAGGCCTGAAGCAACTGATTGACAGATCGCAAGGGGAAGGGGGGGAATGGGAGGGTCGGGAGAGACCCGTAACCCTTGGACAAGCACGCAAACAGGAAAACCCAGCGACTCAACCATGATCTAAGGAGATTGGCCCAACAAAACACGTATGGTTGGAGGGACGCTCGTTCCCAAAATTACCGTAAAGTGAGATGCCACACTAGGTTAGGAACATACAGCCAATCAGAACACAGTATGCACACTACACATACTGATCAGGTGCTCCCCATGCTGGACATCTACCCACTGGCTCTGCATTGTCCACGCAAGCTCCACCTGCGCTTCTTAATAAACAACCAGGTTGATGGCCACGAGGCCCCCTTCCCATTTATTATTTTTATTTTTTTTAAAAGGGGTTCGGTTCTGGGGACTGAGGTCCCCAGGGCGCAAAAAATGGGGATAGATGGGGAGGGGGGCCACACAGCCCCCTTCTTTAAAAAAAAAAACAAAAAAAAAAAAAACAGCATTGCGTCGACGCCCCGGCCCTTCCCTGCAACACTCTGCATACGCGCCTCCCTGGCTCGTAAGTTGGTGAATTTAATCTCCTTAAATACTTAGGGTCCCTGGGGGCCAACCTGCCCACCAGGTACCTCCAGTAAGCCCCAGGCAGCTGCGTTGCAGAGAGGTGGTCTGAGGCCATGCCTCTTTTTACAACTTTGCAACACAGCTCACTGTTTACTGGACGTTCCTGGTGGGCTAGTTGGTACCCAGGGACCCTCAGGATTCAAAGAGACTTAATCCCCCAACTTAAAACGTGCCACAGGGCGCGTTTGCTCACTTGTCACTTCATGCCCCACCCAATCACCACTGTGCAAACGCGCCCACTGGCGCGTTGTAAATTTGGAGATTAAGTCCCCTTGAGTTCAAGGTCCCTGGGGGCCAACTAGCCCACCAGCTATCTCAGTAAGCGCCACACAGCTTTTTTTTTTTTTTAAGAAGGGGGGCTGTGTGGCCCCTCATTCTGCCACTTTTGTTTATTTTTGCGCCCTGGGGACCCCATCCTCCAGAGCCTGCCTTTTTATTTCTTTTTTTTTTTTAAAGAAAAAAATAAATGGGAATGGGCTGCATGGCTCCCCTCCTGAGTCCTCTATTAGCCCCGGGGATAAAATATTTTATTGAGGGGGGGCTGCGTGGCCCCCCTCCCGGGCCACTTCTGTCCCCGGGGACATCATTCCCCGGGGCCTGCCCTCTCCGTCCGGGGGGGGGGGGGGGGGGGAGAAAGAGCCACAATTCCCCCATGGTCACGCTGGCTCCCCGCCTCCTGCGGGAGCCAACATTGCTTTTCCACAAGGGGGGCTGCTGACGTGCAGCTCCCCTTGTGGAAAAGCAATCCTGCTTTGCTTCATTGAAGCAAGAGCAGGTTTCCCTGCTCTCGCTTCAATGAAGCAAAGCGGAGTTTGCTATGGCAGGGCGGGAACTGCAGGGCTCCAGCCCTGCCATAGCAAACAGCAGTTTCCTTGGGGTGGGCACCCTGGGACACTGCAGGAGCCAGCCCTGGGGGGTGGCGGTCCCCAGTGCCATCAAGGGCTCCAGGAGGGGGGCATTGCGGCCCCCCTCCCAACATTTAAAGCCCTGGGGAGGTGGTGGTCCCCAGGGCTTTGGGGTCCAATTGAGCACTCATGAACAGCGTTCCTCTGTGCCTTTTGAAGTCTGATGCTAGGACACTTTTTGCTTGTGGTGTAGCCAAGTAGCTTGGCTGTGTTTGGATAGTAAGGCTCAAATCTGTAAGTGGGACATCCAATGAATTATGGCTTTATATTTTTATCCTGAGTTTAATTTGTCTGCTTATTTATATTGCGCTGCCACTTTACATAATACTTGCACATAAGTTGGAATGGAATTAATTTTATGTGTATTAAGTTTTCTTCTGTGCTTATGGATTTGCACATTTTTATTTCTCCATTTTGATAACTTATTTTTTTTATCTATCGATCTATAAATGCTAATGCTTTTAAGATACCTGCTATCGAATAAAGCTTACTTTGACTGGTTTTTCAAAATACTAATTCCTAACTATGCCCACAGAGAGAGAACATGTGCAGAAAGACAAAGAAAGGTGCAGAAAGAACCAATAGAGGTGCAGAAAGAGGCCTTGTTACAAAGTCATCCTGTGCCCCCAACTTTTTGCTGACGGGTACTGGTGGTAACTGACTCTTACTAACCAGGCCCAGAGCCAGTGCTATGCTTAAAGACGCTTAGAATACAGTGGAAACACCTGCATACATTAGGGTACACTATGGGTTGGGTTACCCCTGTGATTGGCATGGCCTCCCCTGTAAGGCCCTAGTATATAATAGGGCAGGGGGATTAAAACTACCTCCAAGTCAGAGGTGCAGAATCATGCTACTTTAATTACTAGTCACGTTTGCAGAGTGGCGGGGAAGGGTGCTGGGCCTCCGACCAGCTCTCAAGAATTCTGCTGCGTAGGACTTGCAGGAGGGTGTCTTGGCCCCCAAAGTCCCTCAGGAGTTAAGTGGACTTAATCCCCCATCCCGTTAGTCTGCCATGAGGCGCGTTTGCAGAGTGGTGGAGAAAGGGGGCATGGCCTCCGAGTCTTAGCAATTCTGTTTGGTACTTACTGGCAGTAACGAGGGGTACTTTGCCCCCAAGGACATTCTTGGGGGCCAACTAACCCTCCTATTACCTCCAATAAGTACCACACAGCAGGATTGTTAAGTGCTCATAACAGGCCCGCCCCCTTGGCCCACTATTCTGCAAATGCGCTCCCTGGTGCACTTTTCAATGGGCATTGAAGTCCCCTTCACTGCTGTGGATCCTTTGGGCCAACTAGCCTACCTCTTGCGTCCAGTAAGCCCACATACAGTGGGGATTGCTGAGGTGGACACAAGCCATGCCACCTTTCTCCACCACTCTGCTAAAGGGCCTCCTGGTACGCTCTTGGTTTGTGGATTAAGTCCCCTTTACACATGAGGGTCCCTGGGGGTCAACTAGCCCGCCAGTAAGCCCCACACAGCTGGATTGTTGAGTGGTCCGAGGCCACCTCCCCACTCTGCAAACGCGGCTCCTGGCACACTGCTGCTCGGGGGATGAGGTCCTCTTGTGTCCTGAGGTCCTCCGAACACGAGAGGACCTCATCGCCCCATCAGCAGTGCTACAAGAGGCGGGTTTGCAGAGTGGTGTAAAAGAGGCGCAGCGTAGGACCACCTCTCTGCAATCCAGCTGTGTGGCGCTTACTGGAGGTATCTGGTGGGCTAGTTGGCCCCAGGGACCCTCCGTATTCAAGGGGACTTAACTCCCCAACTTGGAGCCCGCTAGGAAGCTTGTTTGCAGAGTGGTGTGGGAGGGGGCGGGACCTCCGGCGAGCTGCTGGCTTTAATAATAAAAAAAATAATAATAATTCTTAGGAGGGGGACTGTATGGCCCCCCCCTTCTTTCACTATGTTTCGGCCCCGGGGGCCCAATCCCAGCCTTCTGCTTTAAAAAAGACGAGTGGCCTCCCCTCCAGGGCCACTTCTTGCCCCGGGGCCCGGCCCTCACGTTTGGGACTGTGGGGGGGGGTGGGCCCTATACCCCTACGGTCCCTGACAGCTCCCTGCCTCCTGCGGGAGCAGGCATTGCGCACTCTTCCAAAAAGCAAAGCAGAGTTTGCTATGATAAGGGCTGGAGCCGGGCTCCTGCTCTGTCATAGCAAGCGGCAAAGTCCCGGGGGTGGGCACCCCAGGACATGTCAGGAGCTGGCCCTGGTGGGTTGGTGGTCCCCAGGGCCATCAAGGGCTCCAGGAGGAGGGGCCACGTGGCTCCCCTCTCGGTGAAGATAGCCCCGGGGGACCAAAATGGTCCCCCGTATTTAAACAAGCAGTGCCCCGGGAAGGTTGTGATCCCAGGGGCAACGTGGGGGGTGCTCGAGCTTCTATAACTAACTATTTTCAAACCCCGGGGAGGTGACAGTTTCTGGAGTGGCCTACGAGGCCCCCCACCCTAATTTCAACAAAGCCCTGTGGCGGTCCCTGGGATTTCAGGGGGCCCGCAAGGCCCCCCACCCTTATTTTCAATATGCCCCAGGGAGGTGGTGGTCCCCGAGGGGCCGCATGCCCCCTGCACATTATGTATAAAGCCCTGGGGAGGTGGCTGTCCCCGCAGCTGCACTGGCTCCTGCCATATAATTCAGCATTGCCCCCGGGACCTGGCTCACCCTGGGGTTTAACTAAGCGCTGGAGCCCGTGCTTAGTTTGTTTTGTTTTCTCGGCCGGATTCTGGGTGCCAGTGCGAGTTCGGCCAATTTTATAAATAAAAAAATGAATTTTTTTGGCCCTGGGGTCCTCGTGGGACCCCCAGATCAGACCTAGGGGATCAGGGTAGGTCTACCATGCCGCCCTTTTTTTTATTTTTATTTTTTTTTTTTTCTCCCTACTGAATTCTTGTGGCTCGGTAATGGCTGCCAACACTTCCTGGTTTGGAGTGCGTGCAGCCAATCAGAAGTCTGCTTGTGCTCTGGAGGAGTGCTTTCTGAAATAGAGCTACCTTTTTGCCAAATTTGGTGTAATTCTGTTCTGCAGTTCGGGCTGTAGCCGGTTCCAAAATTCCTATGGAAATTAACACTGGGTGGGGTGAACTCTATGTGGGACACCTTTTTCTCGGACCCCGCTTGACTAATCACCCTGAACCTTTCAAGACAAGAGCTGATCGGAGCGGGCCATTCGTTTGAAAATTTCACAAAGATTCGTAAACTGGCGCCAAAGATATTGCCAAATGAAAAAACGCTTTTCCTGTGGATAATAGGTCCTAACTATAACTACCTACTGGCAACTGCCAGTAGGTAAAATATATATATAGAGATAGAGATAGAGATAGCGATAGATCTCGCTGGCTTCAGAAGCAGTTTATTTACTGTAAAAGTAACCAAGCTACTCTCCAAACTTCTAGGATAAACCCTGACTTCACATTTTGTGAAAAGTGCTGAAAGGGAGTGTCTGGTTATCTTTTGAATGTCTATGTAAGTATTACTGTCTATAAACCACTGATTTCATCGGAAATACTAAGAAGTCTTACATTATTTACCTTTTACCATGGACTTATTTTAAAGTAGCTGATTAACGATGTTGCAATCTGATGTAAACTGATAGTTGAGGTGCTTAGGGAAGCACGTCTCACTACTTGTGTGACAATATTCTTTTAAGCACTGTCCCAATCAGACCTGAAGGTGCTCATTCTTTATTTTGAATGAGGATTTAGCTTTGAGAGCATCCTCAATATCCTCGTCTTGGAAAAGTAGATTTGGTTGTTTTAATATTTATATTGTGGCCTGTAGTCCTTCTGGACGCAGTGGGGAAACTATTTGTGATTGTCTATTGGCCCATTTTCAAGATTGGGTAGAAGAAAGAAGTTAGTTCATTGAGTTTTATCCTCTTTTGATCAGAGGATCCTGCTTGGAAGTAGTATAACGTGTAATACAAAGATCTATGCTGTCTTCATTAATTTGTCTAACGTCTGTTGTGTCATGACAGAAGCTGGCATCCGGAGGTATATAAAATGTCTTGTTAAATTTACTCCGTGAATTGCACACAGGCACCTGGGTTAGAGTTCTGAGAGTCTAGCAAAAAAAATGAATATACTTATGGTTTGGTTGAGTGGCCTCAAATATTGGTGTGTAATCTACCCCCACCCAGTTTTCACTCTTTCTAGCCGACTTCCAAAAGTCACTTGCACTGATTCTCTCCATCTCCGAATTAATTATTTCCTTCCTGTAGTTCATGCAGATGACGTTCTATTGCTAGACTGTAACCCATAGACCTTTTGTGGATGGTAGTATATTGCTTTGATCATTCCCATAACTTGGAAATTATTCTCAAGATTTACCAAAGATATTAAATAAAGGAATAGTCAAAACACGTTGATATAACTTTTCCTGAGGAATTCTTTTGGCATGGTTTTGCTGCTAAAAAAAAGAAATGGATAAACCATGTACATTAACAGTTTCTATTAGGCTGTACATTTCCAAAATGCCGATTTTTATCGTCTTGTATGGATTGGAATTTGACTTGAGTTAAAGGTAATTGTATGACTAACTTACCTGCCAAGAAGTCAGTTTCTGTGGAGACAACCACCCAAGAACTTGGGAGGGTTAGTCTTTTTATGGGTTCATGACTACTTGGATCATATAAAGTATTTGAAGTGGTATGTTAGATTTTCCAGGTGTTTGTAACTGACCTAAACACACTTTACACATACAAGAAAATAGAAAAATATGCAGCATGCTTCTGTCTTCCATGAGTTGTAACGGGAGCACAACAGTGGAGGTGGAACATGAGCGTCCGCAACCTGGGAATTAGCTGTCAAAGCAACTTTTCAGCCATATGAGTGCTGGGCCTTAACCAAGACTCCTACAGTTAAGGTAAACTGACCCAAGATCATGCGTTAAAGAACCTTTGGCATCCAGCCTCTCCCAGGTCCCCTGGCAGGCTTACAGTGAAGTATGCGGTAAATGTCATTTGCTTTATGCAGCCTATTATAAATAGCCTGCTGTAAGTGTTATGGAATTTGTGCTGCATATAATTTCCGTCACCTGCTTAAAGTGCCGTGTACTTCTATCCTGCATAGCCTTTTATGTTGTGCTGACCATATGTATGGACAGGCTCCCATGTCTTCTTTGTTATATGCTACTTGTCGAGTTGCCGGTCTGATGTACAAACTGTTCTAAGAAGGGTCTACAGTGATGCCTTTCCATAAGTATTATATATATATATATATATAGCAGTTGTGTAGCTTTGCCAAGTGTCCTGTGCTGGGAAGCCATCCATGATGTTGGCCATATGTGGTGCATCCTTACTGTAAGATTTGGTAGTCTAGTTGGCAGAGGTAGGTACCTTTGACCAAATTAGGACCCTTGCGTCGAGTCAGGGGCTACACTCCTAAAATAACCACTGCTCGCCTCCTTTGTAGCTTGGCACGAGCAGGCAGGCTGATCTCAGAGGCACTGTGTAAAGCATTTGTGAACACATACAGTAATACAGTGACAACACTACAGATGGACACCACACAGGTTGTTTATCAAAAATAAGTATTTTTATGTAGACTTAACACAAGACCACAAACGACAAAAATCCACCATACTGTACTTTAAAATGGTAGAAATAGCTTAGTTCTCTTGAGATGGTAAATGCAACACTTTACGTTCAGTGTACCTTTTGGATGTGTAACGCTATACAAATGAGTTTCAGGGAAGGTGATGCGTCGGTTCCTTACACGCAAGAATGGGGATGCGTCGGTTCCTTACTCTGGGAGAGGTGATAGTTTGGTTCCCTACTGCTACGTAGGACAGTGGTGCGTCGGTTCCTTACCGGAGGGGAAATGATGCGTCCGTTACCTACTGATGCGACCAGCATCGACTCGATGACGATCCGGTGCAATGAAACAAAATGGCATCGTCTTGATGCGACAATGAAGGGGCAATGCATGCACGGCCGTGCGGTGACTCTGTAAATATTCTGAGCCGCGACAGGCCCTGCGACACTCTTCTCCGGTGATGCGAGGCGCTTCAGTGATGCAATGCGGCAGCAGCGGCACCCTTTCTCAGTGATGAGATGACAGCAGCTGCAGCGTTTGCATGCTTCTCCGGAGATGCAACATCCATCTACGGCGACACTCTTCTCCGGTGATGCGAGGCGCTTCAGTGATGCGTCGGCACCCTTTCTCAGTGATGTCCTTTGGCAGTGTGGGCTAGGGACATCGGTCGCACCACAGGAGGTGGAGCCAGCATTGTGGAAGGCAGGAACAGCCCTATTCAGACCCAGGTGCCACTCCTCCCCTCACTCTCTATGCAGATAGCTCTATTCAGCCCTCTGCTGACTCACCCTGTCTCCTGGAATCCCCCATCCCCTGTCACTCAAACTCCAGACAAGGAATACACAAACTAGCAGAAGCAGGCTTGGATGGTTAGGCAAGAAAATACCTACTATCTAAAAGTGGAATTTTCTAACACCGAATGTTAAACCCAACTTCACTAAAAGATGTATTTTATCATTTTGAGTTCAGGCATACTAAACTCTAATTTCTACTTAGTTCACGGAGTCAGTTAGGATTATAAGATGTTCTTATCAAACTGCCCATTCTGGCCTACGGGAACAGTTGGCCTTGCAATAGTGAAACTAAATTGGTTGAAATACACTATCCGGACATGCCACACACATCGGAGCTTGTCCTACCTATTACCTACAATGCACCCAGCCCTTGGGCCTACCTTAGGTGTGACTAATATGTAGAAAAGGGAAGGTTTAGAGACTGGCAAGTGGGTGCACTTGCCCAGTCAACATGGCAGTACCAGACTGCACACAGGCTCTGCAATGGCAGGGCTTAGAGACACCTAACAGGCTGCTTCTGTGGGTGGCACAATCAGTGCTGCAAGACCACCACCAGCAGCATTTGATTTACAAGCCCTGGGCGCACACAGTGCACTGTACTAGGGTCTGACCAGTAGACCAAACCAGCTAATCATGAAGTCACTAATCCATATATCAATTTACCACAGGGAGCACTTGCACTGTGGCACGGATTAGCAGTGGCACGGTGCCCCAAGCATCTATAACCAGCAAAAACATATGAGGCAAGAGCAAAAAATGGAAGGGAGACCCACGCCTATGGTGCCAGGTTAACACTTACTATTATGTGTTCTGGTGATGCAAATTGAAATGCAGTGTATGAATATAGACTGCATCATTGGACTGTGTGTAAACCTAAAAGCACCTTTGATTGTGTAGATATTTACGGTGAAAGCTTGCGCTGAATGGAAGTAAATATTATTTATGCTGAATACCCATGGTTGAAAGAGTATTTCTCCAGTATTAGGGGTGTCTTTCATAGATTCACATGCTTGAATATCCCCCGTCGTTGAGGTGGGAGTCCCACGGTACATAAAATAGCAGTAAAATATGCATGTATACATGAAAAATATTATAAAGAAAAATATACATACATATAATGTAATAAAATGTAAATTTCAAAAGTACCATAGAACATAATAGGCCCATTGAAAAGCCTAAGGGAGAACTCACTTTAGTAGCATATTAGTGTCATTATGTGTTGGTTCACATTCCAGCCAATCAGGCTGTAGCCTCCTCTAGAACCTTCTCCTCAGAAGCCCAAGTCCTCTGATTTTCTACCGCACGTCGTGTGGAGGGAGTCTCCCTGAGCTCTGCTCAGTTTTTTTTTTTTCTTCAACTCTAGTTGTTTGTTCTTCAGAAAATGTCTTCAAATAGGAAATCTTTATTTAAAGCCTGCCCTTCTTGTGGTAAACTGCGCCTTTTCCATGAGGATCCACACCGTAAATGCATTTACTGTCTCTACCCAGACCACGAGGTGAAAAACTGTAAGTACTGTCGCACTTTTCCACCCAAGACTCTGAGGGATAGACTGAGGTTCCATCTCCTTTTCTGAAGAAAAGTAGAGTGTTGGAGTCCTCCAAGGTTGTCTCCCCCAAAGGATTCGCTTCAGGGCACGTCTACGGGAACCTGGTTCTCTGACGTCTGCGCCCAAAGCCTTGCCTTCCACTTTAAAATCTGGCATTGGCTCGTCAACGGGCTCGTCAACTTGTCCGTCGACGTCTTCAGCGACGATGAAGTCCGTGTCTGTGGCCTCTACATCGACGACATGTACTATGTCAACCAGTGCTACGTCGACGACGATCACCTCGTCGACGACAGCCCAGGAGGTGAGACCCATTTCTTCTATTGTGCAGATCTTGTCGACGAGTGTCAAATCAAAATCGTCGACGAAGAAATCATCGTCGACGCTCCCATCGTCGACGCGGACCCCGTCGACGAAGACCAAGTCATCTAGAAGCAGCCCGTCGACAGGCCCATCATCGTCGACGGCGCCTCCGTCGACGGCCATCATATCATCGTCGACGGCTGTTATCTCGTCGACGTCTACATCTTCGTCGACGGGTAAGATTCCGATCTCGTCGACGGAAAAAAGCCTTTAATTTCGGCGTCGTTTACATCTATGGCTACGACGAAGACGCCTCAGGTTGATTCTAACACTGCCGCATTAACGTCAACGGGCTCGTTGACGTCTCATCAACCTTTGAAAACAGCTGTAATTTATACAGTTGTTACTGCTTCTTCTTTGAGGAGAGTACCTCTCATTCAACTGAGTCCAGTGAGAAGCGGAACTCCACTCCCAGATCAATTGTTTCAGTCTGGTGAGGAAGAATCTGGAAACGATTCAGAGGTGGAACAACTATTCAATCAGGCATCCAGTCCATCTGATTTGCACATTGTGCCAGGAGTGTAGTGATGAGGGTGATGAAGTGGATAACGTCGAAGATGGGGACGAATTATTTCCTGTTGATGAATCAGAACCAGTCACTTCGGAACCGATTACGCAGATACCTTTTATCTTTGGTCATGAACCTGCAGCACATGCTGGATGACTATAACCGCAGGTTCCCTCCTTCTCCACCTGCCTCTCCAGCATCACCACTTCCTCCTCCTCCTCAACCTCAACTTCCTCAGGCACCTGCACCTATTCCACCCGCGTCACCGGGGGGTACTCGTCCTGACACCGGCGACGAGGATCCTCGCAATACTGATGACGACTATTACATCGATATGACTGAGTGGGACAATTACAGGGCTCAAACACCTTCCACTCCGCCCACCTCACCTCTAGCATCGCCTCCAGTGGACATTGCAAATTTCCACAATTTGATCCGTGCTGCGAAACGTTTTCATCTCACTGTCGAAAAACAGATTTTAAGGACCTATCACACACAATACCAATCATTGACTTTATTTGGCAGGAGGGCCTTAATTTAATGGAACATCCAAATTCGGTACCTACAGTTTTGCCCAAATTGCACATAAAATATAAGGCTCCGCTGTCTTCCCCGGCCTGTTTGGTGTCACAGCCGAAAGTAGATTCGGTTATAACTCAGGCAGCACAGAAAAGATCACGCAATCCTGCTACACCACTCACGTCTCCTCCTGATCAGGAAGGCCGCAAGTTGGACTCTATAGGCAAAAAATGTACAACCATGGCGGCTACAACTGTGAGAGCGGCTAATACTTTGGCTATTTTGAGCCGTTACGACCGCCAGATGTGGTCTGAGGTTGCCGCGCTGATTCCTCAACTACCCGAGGTCATCCGTGCAGAAGCGCAGTCCCTTATACAAGAGGGGGAGTTAATTTCATCCGAAATTATTGAATGCGCGCTCGACATTTCCTCCACGGGTTTTCGTCAATTGGCTGGGGCTGCGGTCTTGAGGCGTCAAGGTTGGCTGAAGACTACCACCTTCCGCCCAGAAGTACAGGCAAAAGTCCTGGACTTGCCGTACGACGGGGATTTATTTGGCAAGCATGTTGATGATGCCCTTGAGGCGATAAAAAAGGACATTGACACTGCGAAGTCTTTAGCTACCCTCCAGTACAAGAGGCGGCCCTTTCGGGGGGCACGAGGTAGAGGCGGAGGTTCCTCTACTTTTCGAGGATCAGGTCAATATCGTTCGTACAACACCTACAACGATAACCGGCAGAGGGGTTCCTTCCAATCCCAAAATCGTCAGTTCACCACCAGACCATACCAACGAAAAACATATCGAGGTGGCTCAAACAATAAAAAGCAGTGACAGTCTCAGTTCCTTTCTTCTGCCGACTGAATCTTGGAGGTCGCATCTCAAAGTACTTTTGGAAATGGTCCGAAATCACCTCCCACCAATGGCTCCTGGACGTTATCTCCAAGGGACATACCCTGGAGTTTACAAAATTCCCTCCCACTCGTCCACCTTTGGGGCCACCCTCTCCCCATCTCAAAGAACTTTTGGCCCAGGTAAAATTGATGATCAAAAAAGGAGCCATCGAGGTAGTGCCTCAAGGTCAACGCGGCAAGGGGTTCTATTCCCGATTCTTCTTAGTAAAGAAAAAGTCGGGGGAATGGCGTCCAACTTTGGATTTACGGGCCCTGAACAAATTTATCATTTCGAAAACTTTTCGGTTGATAACTCTGCTTCAAATTCTAAATTATCTCAAACCAAGGGAATTCTTTTCAACGATCGACCTCCAAGACTCATATTTCCATGTGCCAATTCACCCCAGACACAGGAAGTATCTACGCTTCAGTCGGACAGCTGCACTTGCAATTCAAAGTCCTACCATTCGGCCTTCGATCAGCGCCGAGGGTCTTTACCAAGATCTTGGCCCCAGTAGCTGCGTTCCTGCATCTGCAAGGCGTCCAATTTTATCCATACCTGGACGACTGCCTCATCAAGGCCAAGACTTTTCAGCTGACGGAGCAGCACACTCAGGTCTGCGTCTCCTCCTCCAAACTTTGGGGCTTTCAATCAATTGCCAGAAGTCACACTTTCATCCGTCGCAGAGGCGAGATTTTCTCGGAGCCTCGCTAGATTCTCGACGAGGGAAAGTGTTCGTTTCCCAAGAAAGACAGGACCGCATGGTAAAGATGGTGCAATTTCTACAGTCAAAACTGTACATTTCTGTCCGAATGTTCAAATCATTCCTTGGCATGACTTCCTCGTGCATCCAGCTTATTCCCCAATTGCAGATTGCACATGAGGGCTCTACAGGAGGAATTAGACAAACAGTGGAAACAGGTGTCAGGGTCATTGGAGGACAAAGTCTTTCTAACACCTCGCATCCAGAAAGCGCTGGAGTGGTGGGCTCACCCTCCAAACATATCTACGGGCCGTTCGTTCCAAGACGAACCTCCGACTCTGACGCTTACAACAGACGCCTCTCTCGAGGGATGGGGAGCGCATCTCGATGGCATGCCTGTGAAAGGGAAGTGGACGGCGACCCAACGTGCTTGGCATATCAATCGCCTGGAACTCCTGGCGATTTTCTTGGCCCTAAAGTCTTTTCAGAGGTTAGTGCAGGGACATACTCTGCTGGTGAGGACAGACAACATCACCAGCATGCACTACCTCAACAAGCAGGGCGGCACGAGGTCTCTCCTACTTTCGCAACTGGCACAAGAAATATGGGATTGGGCGATTCAACGCCAAATTAATCTCTCAGCCATCCATGTGCCGGGCGTGGCCAATGTTCTGGTGGACTCACTCAGCCGGGCGTCATCAGACCATCACGAGTGGGAACTCAACCAACCAACCGTCTATTTCATCTTCCGGCGGTGGGGCCAGCCGCAGATGGATCTTTTCGCGACTGCTACCAACAAGAAATGCCAACGCTTTGCAAGTCGGCATCCCCACAGAGTCGAGCGGAAATGCATTTTCGATCAATTGGTCGAACGACTTCATCTACGCTTTCCCTCCACTTCCTCCAATTCCTCGCCTGTTACACAGGATGAGGTTTCAACCTTGCCACATCATCCTGATTGCACCCAAATGGCCGAGGCGTCCATGGTTCACGGACCTGCTTCTATTTTCACAGTCCGACCCGATACCGCTTCATCCTCTACCTCACCTCCTTACGATGAAGCAGGGACAAATCTGTCACCCAGATCCGGCATACCTTCAACTCCATGCCTTGAACCTGAGTACAATGAATTTGCACGTCTGAATATCGACGAGGACTGTAGAGAGGTTTTAGCACGCGCTCGCGCTCCATCCACCATTAAAACCTACCAGTGAAAATGGAAGCGTTTCTGTCTGGTGCCGCACTAAAGATTTGGACCCCATGACTGCAAAACCTGAACAGATATTACCTTTCTTTTTATCCCTGGCGAGATCAGGACTTTCACATTCAACCCCTAAGGTGTTTCTGCCGGCGATTTCCCGCTTCAGTCATGATGGTTCTTCATCTCTATATGTTCCTCGAGAATCATAAAACAATTTTTCAAGGGCCTTTTTAGGATGTTTACACCTATCCGTCGCCCTCCACCTGCTTGGCGCTTAAATTTGGTTTTGTCTCAACTGCTTCTACCTCCATTTGAGCCTATCCACTCTGCAAGTCTAAAATGTCTCACATGGAAAGTTGCTCTCTTACTCGCCTTGACATTCTCGAGGCGTGTCCGTGACATTCAGGCATTTACCATACAGCCTCCTTTTCTCCGATTCTCCAATGAGGCTGTGACATTGCGAACTAATCCTAAATTCATCCCGAAGGTTCCCAGTGACTCATCTCAACGAACCTGGAAGCCTGAAGACTTTATTTCCTGCTCCGCAAACTCCGGCTGAGCGGTCTTTGCACTCATTGGATGTGAAACGTTGTCTCAAATTTTACATTCAGCGAACTGCAACTGTCAAAGTCAGATCAATTGTTTGTGGCATATGGCTTAACTTGCAAAGGACAACCTGTTACCAAACAGACCATAACCAGGTGGATATCCTCTACCATATCATTTTGCCATCAACGGGCTGGGAAGCCCCTTCCTGCTCCAGTTCGTGCTCACTCAACTAGAGCGGTGTCTACTTCTGCTGCCCTTTTTGCGGGGGTACCCCTGAGGCAGATCTGCAGAGCTGCTACTTGGTCGAGCAGCCATACTTTTACGAAACACTACTGCCTGCAATCAACAGACGCCGCGGATGCGGCAGTAGGTCAAGCGGTGCTGCGGAATCTTTTCCAGTAAAGGTGAGCCTCTGTTGCTACCCGCCTCCAGTCATAAAGGTTTTTTTCTAATATTTGGTATTTATTGCATATTGACTAATGTGTTTACCTTACTTGCTTTGGTATGTCACCTTTATGACTTATGTGATGATTTACTGCTTTCTACTCTTATTCAAGCATGTGAATCTATGAAAGACACCCCTAATACTGGAGAAGAACAAAAGTTACTTACCTGTAAACTGTGGTTCTCCAGAATTGGTGTCTTTCATAGATTCACATGCGACCCTCCCACCCTCCCCTCAGAGGCTCTCTTCTCCTCGGGCACTTTTACTTACTTTGTAATTCGAAAATCTGAGGACTTGGGCTTCTGAGGAGAAGGTTCTAGAGGAGGCTACAGCCTGAATGGATGGAATGTGAACCAACACATAATGACACTAATATGCTACTAAAGTGAGTTTTCCCTTAGTCTTTTCAATGGGCCTATTATGTTCTAAGGTACTTTTGAAATTTACATTTTATTACATTATATGTATGTATATTTTTATTTATATTTTTCATGTATACATGCATATTTTACTGCTATTTTATGTACTGTGCGACTCCCACTTCGACGGGGGATATTCAAGCATGTGAATCTATGAAAGACACCAATACTGGAGAACCACAGTTTACAGGTAAGTAACTTTTGTTCTTCTCTATTCTACATGCTCATTGCTTTTGGAAAGTTTATTGTGGATTTGTAACTCTAACATTCATTCTAAGGCTCATGTCGATGGAGGCGTGCAACGTGGAGTATAGCAGCCAAACTGACAGTGATACTGCAGTGTGGTGCATTAGTCCAGTGAGCCATCCTTCCATTCCACACTGGGCATGTGTACATACCTAAGAATATTTTACATGCTCCTTAAATTGTTTGTTAAACATGAGACGTGCACTTGTTTCATAAATGTATTTATTGCCCACTGTGTACACTTGGAATATTTTACAGAGCCTTTTACCTAGTTGGCATCTGCCGGTAATGCAGGTGACTGTGGTCATGTTCTAGAATAATCTTGGTCATCGTAGGGAAATATCTGATTGTGAAAATATGTAATATAACTAAGGCTCCCCTTTTTAAGTTTAAACTTTTTTGAGGAGGGGGGGCGGGAGATGCACATAAAAGCAATTAAGGGGAAAACGTGCACATAGCATAACACTTTACTGGAACTTAGAGGCATTCTTTTACTTTGTTCAGTCTCTGGATCAAAGAGATATGCATGCACTGTAGGAAGGTTGGATTTGTTGGTCTTCCCTAGTATTTACGCAAATACCACTTTAAATACCAATATTTTGTTATTTCTTTTATAGCTTTATAACCCAACTCCTCCCAATGCAGCTTGCCCGCGCTTTTACATCACACATTACACATTGAGAATGTGTGTAAATCAATGTGTAGGATGTTTTTTCGTAAGCCGGTGAGGGTTAAAAGGTGCTTCATAGCTCACTGTGCTATATTAGTATCTGTTAAAAGCATTAACCCATTTACCCATCTACATAATTTAAACCTATAACAACTGAGCGCATTGCCTATTTAAAAATATGTGAAAATATACTAGCTGCAGGATTTTTTCTTTTTTTGCTTGCAACAAAATAAAATGTGGATAAATAGATAAAATGACCCAAAAAAATGTATGGATAAATACAGGCAAATGTAAAAAATAAATAAAAAAATACCATCAATCCGGGAGTTGTAAATACAAAGCACCCTGCCTTCGGGAAGTAAGGCCTGATTCATGCCCTTGTATAGGTATAAATCACCATATCCTTATATAGGCATAGAAATCATAACCATATTTATACATAGCTCATGCAGTCCAAATACGGCAGGGCTGCTTCCACTAGTTCCGAAAATCCACAACGATTTCTTGGAAAACTCTGCTTCAGAAACTAGGGGACTTCCCCTTGCTCAAATACGGACTTGTCCAAGAACTCATGGAGTTTTCAAAGAACTGAGACTCTGACGTTATGTCCACCTTTACGTCAAACTCGCTACCTTCAAGGTATAAATATGGCCACACTTGCCATAGCAAACACAGTGGTTTGGAGCAGTTCGACTGTCTACTTGCCTGACACTCCCTGCTACTGCAAGTGCCGAAGGAAGCCGACCCTCCAGCAGACGCACTGAGAAAGACGCTGTCTTTTCTCCTGCCGAGAAATCCAGCTCCAGTGTTTCCAAGCTACCCTTGCGGGTTGTTGGGAAATAGAGTCCTGAGACTGACCCTCATTCTACACCAAGGTACGGAGCTGATCAGACCCGTGGAGAAATCTTGGATAGATTCTTGGCAAAAGAATACTACATTTATGCTACACCTCACTTACTCCTTCCCTCGTACTACGCTTAGGTACATCAGGGTAGGCGTACCAGTTGAGTACTTTATAGCCTCTTTAGGTTGAGGACCGTCGCACTGCGTAGCAGTGGGCGGAGCCGAAGATTTAATGTTTCTTAGAGGGGGTTTGGAACCCGCCCCTCTTCTCCATTGGCTGGCCTAGTAAATGCTGGCCAGCCATTGGAGGAGAGGGATGTCACTCGGTCCAAGCCCCGTCTTTTTCGGATTGAGGGGTGTGTTTTTTCGTTTCTTTCTATTTACTTTCTCTCCTCTTCCCATTGGCTTGAATTTTACCTTCCAGCCAATGGGAAGAGGAGAGAATGAAAACACGCCCCACAATCCGAAAAATCCCCCTGGTTTCTCCGAGGCATTTCTGCTTTGCCTCGGAGAAACGTGGTCGCAGTCGTGAACAGGCTCTGCTCCCGCACCACCGTCCGACCTATGGTGTCCTTCGGGACTTTGCACCCACCAAACCACAGGGCTGACAGACTTCATGGAGGCGATTTCTGAGCCTTAGCGGAGCCCTGACGATGCCTTAGACGTGAGTTCGCAATTCTGGCGGAGAGTGGCCGCTGACCCAACATGGCGGCCGAACACTCCTGCTGATGTGACTTCGGAGCCAGGCTACACTCTTGGATGTTGGCAGCGTCTTTGCTGCGGTGATTTCCTCCTGCTCCCCCTGCCATGGGGGCATTGGTTTAGAGACTCGCCGGCTGGGGGTACCAACACAGCCTTCTGGGTGGATCGACGACTGGGGCCAGCGGTGCTGAGAAGATGGTAGCTGATGGAGAGAGGTGGTTCCGCGCAGCACGGCCTGTTGCGATCGCATGTCACACCCCAAGGCGGTTGCTGCCCTGCCTGCCTCTCCATCGGAGCGCCTTTCTTTGCAGCAACCACGGTGCCATTTCCCAGAGGTGAGCATAAGCGCTCCTTCCCTGATATCCTGTGGTCTCGTACCTATCCAAGGTGAGGCACTTAGCTTCACACCACCAGCCCAATGCTCTGAGAGGGCTCTCTTGCGGCGGGGCTGGAGGGAAAAAGCTTGCATCTGAGTGAGCCCTCCAACACGGGGATGCCTGACTCTATGATGGCGTCCTGCTTGCCTTGCTGATACTGTTAGAATATAGGAATGGAATGGTGATGTGGGGTAGAATGTGGGCTTGGAATGAGAACGCTGGTGGGGGGGGGGAGGAATTATGGACAACAGTTGGCCAGGAGCAGTGGTTATTCAGGGAGCTAGCTGACACAGCTCTTGACAGCTTATAGTAAATACCCGGTGTTTGTCTCTTCTTAACAATCGCAATGAGGATGGGATCAAGAGCGGTGTCTGCATTAGAGGTGGTCATTGTTGATTCTGACAAATTGCAGTTACTGGTCCCCACTTCAATATTGGCTGCTTTGGCAGACGAGGTTCCACTAGTACCGCAGTACTAGACTGTGTGGCCGTGTAGAGAATGTGCAAGGGCCAGCAGCGATTTGAAAGTGAATCATCACTGCAGGTATGTGACCTGAGGTCTGCCTTTCGGTTCATCAGTATGCCTTGTGCGATAGCTTGGAGACCCCTAAATAGAGAGCCTGGATATGGCCTTCTAATGTGATGCAGCAGGCATATTCGTGTGGTATATCATTTGACAGGAACTACCTGAAGTTCTACCGTAGTTTCTGGGCAACGAGAGAG
This sequence comes from Lissotriton helveticus, assembly GCF_964261635.1. Lineage (NCBI taxonomy): Eukaryota > Metazoa > Chordata > Amphibia > Caudata > Salamandridae > Lissotriton > Lissotriton helveticus. The sequence continues at coordinate 898,075,496 of NC_136068.1, read as the reverse complement.
GAGTTGCTGTTGCCGGAGTTCAGCGCTGCATTCATTGTTTCTGGGCAACAGAAATTCACGACCTGGTATAGAGTCTGAGAAAGCTATTTACGGTGTAATTGTGACGCTGTTCATCCATACAACAGGTACTTTGTACATAGATGTGTCAACTTGTGCCGACTTTGTTGCTTGGCAAGCAGCAGTTAGCTTTGGTGCGTGTTATGTTGACAATCGTGTTGTCGTGTCATGTGGCAATGAAGGCTGCATCGGTGAACGGTGAGGCTCGGGCTCACTAGGTAGGGCCATGCGTTGGATCTGAAAGTGCAGCTTTTAAGATCATGAAAAAACTGCGCACACATGAAATTTACCAGTTATGTGAACCATAACTTTTAAACCCAGCCACCATGTGTGTAGGGCTGTGTGTGTGAGTGTAGGGCTGTGTTACCGTTGCCTGCACACATTACAGTCTGGGACTGGGCCAGTGTGCTTGCTCCGTGCCAGGCATGTCAGCGGCTCGCGGGGCGGGAGGGACTTGGAGAAGACGTTCCCAGGACGAGGAACTTTCACTGGACTAGCCCGGATCTTCTATCCTATCATGGCAAGACTTGTTTTACCGCCCACAAGAGCTCTTGCCGGAAACGGTGCAGGTATAAACCTCCTGGGGAAGGCGGCTGGAAGGTCTGCTCCAGTGCTTGCCATCATGTAATGTTTTGCAAAGCGAAAGCAACGTTTCTGTATCCGTTTTTGCGTACTGTTTTCTACATAGCATGCTGGATTAATAACATTTTTGGTACAGTTGACCTATTTTGAAAGAATGTTCTGAGGGGTAAAATAGCAGGTAGACCTTAATGTGCACCGTCCCTCGTGAGCTGTTTGTGCCCTGGTGTGGAGGAGGGAGGGGGATAAAGTGTGCCCTCGCAGAGTGGGCCCTGGAGCTCACACGACTTGAGCCATTTTGAAGAACGCAGCGATGTTTATATTTAATAGGACGATATGACATACTGCCTTAATTGCCCATCTTCGACGAAGGAAACGCCACAAAAGGTTTGATCTTGTGGAAGTACCCGAGGACCTCTGCACCCTAGTATGTCAAATATTGAGACCCACGAAAAAACAGTTCATCGCACGTTGGAACATTAATTCTGTATATCTATCCTCTTTATCTCCTGCATATATCCCCCCCCCTCACTTTCTCAGCTGTACATTCACGCGTTGAAACTTTTGACATAAGGTGCCAGATGTTTTTGGGAGAATCCACTTAGTGGGTTCAAGTTGTCTTGTATGCATCTCAAAAGTCCTCATTTCATACAGATTTTGTACATTTCAAGTAGGGCTCTATTTTCGCTTTTGAAATCTGTGCCCCTGGAGAGACTGGGGCGCACGTCCCGTTCAGCTTTAGCAGTGGAGTGAATGGCTGCAGCAGGCCCTGTGAGGTGGCACTCCAGCACAGGGCTGGGAAACATTATGAATCGAGGGTTTGCCCGGGGGTAGCAGGGGTGTCAGCTTTTTTTCCAATAGCCGGGAAAGGGGCCGTTGTCACTAGGGTGACCAACTGGCATTGGTGCAAATTCAGGATGGTGAGTGTAAAAATTCAGGACGAAGGGTCAAAATTCAGGACACAAATTCAGGACAGAAGGTCAAAATTCAGGCCACGGCGCATGGGTCACTCCGCTCACAACTGCAGTGCAGCCACAGACCATGGGTCACTCCGCGTGCAGCCACAGAGCATGGGTCACTGTTGGCATTGTAAATGACAATGCCATTTAACGATTAAGCTATTGGCAATGTAAATGACAATGCCATTTATTTATGATTTTAAAAAAGTCATGAGCATTGCCAATAGCTCTACCTTTAATATTGCCGAGACCATTGCATTGTAAATGCTTGTTTTAATTTTACTTAAAGCGATGCCTACACAGTTTTTCCTGTACATTAAAGTGTCTGCATCTACAAAAAGCTGCGCAATGGATACCCTCTTGTTTTGTAGATGGCCCTTCTAATTTCTGTGTCAATGATCGACTCTGTTAGCACTCCTCATTTCTGCCTTACAGTATTAAGCTTATCCCATCACTGACAATCCCACTGCTCAGCCAGTGTACACATCCCTTCTTTTACGCACTTCTTTGCCTCTATGGATTTTCTGAGACTACTGGCAGAATGAATCTCTAAATTGAGCCACAGTGGTACTATGGAGGTTTGAGAAATACCTGAGGTTTATGAGACTCTAACTCTGTCTCCCATTTCTCTTTATCTCTCTTGAAGTCCAAAACTCCTTTGCAAAATATAATATATCCAGAGGAAATTGAAACTAAGCTCAGGAATGCGTCCCTCATTCCAACATACTACCCTTTGGATTTTTAGATTAATATTCACCTCTTCAGAATACTCTTAGTTTCTGTCCGGTGGAGGGCCTGTATGTGAATCCAATCGCATCCGTAACAGCATGTAAATCCTATTGCGTTTTAAGTATTAAGAAATGTGTGCAAAATTCATAGTTTTACCTTCATTTATATTGATTTTCTTCCTGCAGCCATGAAGATACTTAACTATTTAAATAGCGCACCTCAGCCCTGCTTTTGTAACTATTTGACTTTAGGAATGTGCACCAGGAAAAGGTCCATATGCAGTATAAATATCAAATCATCTTCTTTATTAGCATAGATCTATATAAAAGTTAAAATCCAGCCAACGTGTTTCGTTCCATACACTCCTGGAACTTCATCAGGGCTGCAATCAATCACATAAAAACCAGCATTTGCATAGCCAATAGGTCTCTCCTTTGGTACCTTATAAGTGTTTAGCCAGGCAACGGTTGATGTTGTTGCACCAAGGATATTGTGGTGTATAACTAAATACTTATAAGGTCTCAAAAGCGAGACCTATTGGCTATGCCAATGCTGGTTTTATTTATGTATGTATTTATCTATGGTCTAGGAACCATACAATGCTCTCGCAGCATTTTATTTTACTCTTTACTGTATGCATTATATTTTGCAACCAGTATTACGATTCTAGCAGTTCATTTTTAATGCTCCAGAAAGAAGACTGTTCAATAAATACCTTTTATTGAAAAACGCCAGTCTCTCTACTTTTCTGCAAACTTTGTTGAAACGAAGCATGCACGAATGACTGAGTGAAATATCTACCTATGGTTTCCACGACTTTGAAGATCAGTTTTATCTTTGGGAAACAAAGTTGTCATGTTTATGCGGTTGTCAAACTAAATCTCTTCTTGTGACCTCTGAACTAGCTGGCACTCACAAGTGTCTAATTTATTCGATAGAGACCTAGTAGACATAAGTCTGAATTTAGGATTGTACCATGACAGTTTAAAGAGTCTAATCATAGCATCTCTTCCCATATGTTAGTCCATGGTACATCCTTGCCATTTGAGAAAGTAAGCAGTCTGGCATTTACTGGCCTTGCATCCACATACACCCATATTTCATCCTTCTGTCTCCTTGTACAGCCTGATTTAATCCAAATCTTTCTCTTCAATGTCTTCTTGCAACTGTAACTGCATCCCATGTTTCTACAGAAGGGAACATCAAGTGACCATTTGTATTCTTTTTCTCTGTTCCTTTGTTACTTGAAACCGAACATTGTGCACAGAAACCAGCCACTTGGTTTGCGTATCTGTTCCCACTTGTCACATAATCATTTCCTGATTTATGTGCAAGACATTTGACCACTGCAATCTCTTTGGGCAATTGTAACGCATTCAGTAAAACGTTAAAATTTTTACTACTTCTGATCGGTGATCCCGAGTAAGTCCGAAATCCATGTTGCATCCATAATTGACCAAATTCACGCACCACCACAAAACCATATTGACTATCTGTAAATATGGTTATTAATTTTTTTGCCAATTATAGATGCCTTGGTCAAAGCGACCAACTCAGAAATGTGTGCTGAATGTACCCTTCTTGGACAAGATGCTTCAAGAACCATGGCCGCTGTACAGGCAACCTAAGAAGCACGCAAAAACCTCTTTCATCCCTCAAACAAGAACCATCTACAAACATGACACAATCTGATTCTCACAATGGTGTCTTCAATGTCAGGGCTTGGTTTTGTACACAACTGTCGCATCCAAACAATCTTGATCTGCTTCATCTTTTACTTAACTGTTGTGCATCTTGTTACTGTCATATTCTCAGTTCCTGAGATCCCTCGCTGTTCGAAATGAGGGTCTCTAGTTGGCAAGGGATTGCGCCTTTGCCCAAGTAGGGACCCTTCTTCCTAGTCAGGATAAGGGAGTTACACTCCTGAAATAACCCCTGCTCACCCCCTTGGTAGCTTGGCACGAGCAGTCAGGCTTATCTTGGCTTGGAGGCAGTGTGTAAAGCATTTGCACATAACCCACAGTAATACAGTGTACGCACTACAAAAGGACACCACATCAGTTTAGAAAAATATCCAATATTTTTATATAATTAAAACAAGACCAAAAATGATTAAAAAAAACACAATACTATATGTAAAAAAAAAAAATCTGTAGTTATCAAAAGTTTGTAGATAGCTAAGTCTGGGGCTACCTTGGTGTCGTGAACAACAAAACCAACAGTACTGGCTGCTCGTGGGGTCGCGGGCCAGCTATGGTGTCGAAGACCCGCAAACAGTACCTGTGAGAAGTGCAGGGCGATGAGGCCCTTTAACTCAGTCGTGGTGCAGGTCGAGCACTGTATCTCTGTACCTGACCATTCACATTATTTGGCATAGGAGCTTGAGGCACTTGTTCCTGTGGTGTAACTACCTGTTGCTGTTGCAGTGGTTGATTCACAACCACCTCATTCTGCATCTGTGGATTAAAATTTTTAACCATTCCATTATTTCCTAACTGGAACGTACACTTGTACTTCCAATGTCCTAATCTTCCTCACGCATGCCATTTTTACCTCTACCCTTTCCCAATAATTGCACTTGAATACCACCATTCGCTACAACATTAATACCAGGTACAGGTCCCTGACCATTTTGAAACTTCTGATTCTGCTCTTTCATTTGAAAACCTGTTTGAGAAAAATCAACAAAATTCCCATTTTTCTGCTATGCCTCTTTAATTTGTGCCCACATCCTTTTCTCTTTCAATTTCTTATGCCTAGATTCAATATCATCACTACAATACTTTGCATACCTCAATTTCATCCACTGTTTTGCCAACAAATCAAATGTTGTTGAATCATATTACTAATTTCGGGTTTCAATCCAAACACAAATTCATACACCAAATGTCCCACATCTTTGTCAGATATGCTTTCAAAACCACTATACTGCTTAAACACCTGTAAAAGTCTCTCATAGTAAGCATGAAATGTTTCTTTTGACTGCTGTGTTGTCCTGCCCAATCTGTTTCCTTTGGGGAAATCTTGCTCTTCAAGAAATATAATCAAGTGATTGCTTATTTGATCTCCTCTTTTGAAGGTGCTCCTGTCTTAACATCTCTATGATATTCCTCCTTTGGCCAATCGACTGCAATCTTGCACTCAGTCCATAAATCAGCTGGAACCACAATATCAAACTGACCATCCAAATCTTTCAACAAAACCTTTGAAACCTTTACAAACCTCTCTACCTATTTGTAACACTCGATAGGCTTTTCTCTCAACTTTGGGAATTAATTTGTAAAGACAATATGACCAAGGAATATAAACATATCCCCCACCCGGAACTTCCCTCATTGGATATATCATTTCAGCAGGTTTTGTCTCTCTTAAAGTAGGCAAAGAAAATGTTGTCACACCCTTACTTGTAAGTGCTTCTTAATTCCTTTTCAGCCATCTACCTTTCCATCGTTCCAATTCATCCTATCTTTTCAAAGTATTAATCAACTCCTTTATTTGCAACGTTTACCAGAGGCATTCAAACTCTCTAGATCCTTATTGCTAAAATCCAACCTATGTCTTCTGTAAAGCTTTCGATTTCTCCTTATCCACTGCATATTCTTGTGCTGCTTCTGCCAACCTCTCATGAAAGCGATGTAATATTCTTACCCAAGAATAACTCCTCATCCTGATATTTACTCAATCTCCCCAAACTTATTGTACCAATCTTTTCTTCCGGATCTACTCTTGACCTATCTATATCTGTACTTGGTTTGGACTAAATAGGTGCCATTCCTCTAATCCAGTCCAACTCTCCTGGCGAAGGTCCCACTGAACCCCCTGATACTGAAGTTGTTTCAATCGCATTTATCATTAATTTTCTAGGATCAATCTGTACACTCCTTTTTGGAGGTTTGCACACTTCCATTTACTTCAATGTCAATCAGTGATGTACCCATCTCATTTGTTTCTAGTTCACTAACATCCCTAACACTGTTCACTATAACTGTCAATGCATGCACTCTTGAAATATTTTGACCCTCACTATACAATAGGACTAATTGTCACCAGTACTGACTATGCTTCTGTATTTAAACTCATCTGGTCCATTCTTCCTTTGCTCTATTGAGCATTTCAATTACACTCCCGCTGTCCTGTGAACCTAGAGTATCTGATGAAGACTGTGAAGCTAATGGAACTTGTGAAGCTTGTGATGCCTGTGGAACTTGTGGAATTTCTATTTCAATTAATAGTGCACTTGGAGTACTCCCATCGGGACTCTCCTGATGAGGTGGAAGTCTTTTCAATAATCTCATCTAATAACTCAATCAATTTCATTCGGATCCATATCTAGTACTGAAGTCTCTACATTTTTAGGTCTCGCCCTGCGATTGCAGGCCAAAGGCCTGCTGTCGCAGAGCGAGACGAGCGAGACTATAGTTTTCATTCTGGCTTTCAAGGACTGAAAGGGAGAGGACAAGAGACTGGCACGCTCACACGCAGCAGCCTGCCAGGATCAGGTCGCGCGCGCGTCAACACGCGCTCCGATTCCGGCAGGCTCTTCAGTCACCATGGATCACCATCACGCACGCGCACACACTCAGCCACACATAGACACACGCCCGACACCCCCTACACCCCCACCAACTCACCTTGCTCTACACACAGACACATGTACACAGACACATGTACACAGACACATGTACACAGACACATGTACACAGACACATGTACACAGACACATGTACACAGACACATGTACACAGACACATGTACACAGACACATGTACACAGACACATGTACACAGACACATGTACACAGACACATGTACACAGACACATGTACACAGACACATGTACACAGACACACACACACACACACATCTCCCCACTCACCGGTCTCTTTCTGCGTGTTCCGTGTCTCTCTCTCCCGCACTGGTATCCGCTGGTCTTCACCCGGGCCCCCTCCTGGGACCCGGGACTTCAGCTGCCACTTCGTTTTCGCTCCGGGGCTCGCTCCCAAAAACAAAACTTTGGAATGACGCGCATGCGCAGGCAGCCCCCGAGTACTGAGCTGCTTTCGTAGTCTTCCGTGTTCGCTGCGGTGACTGCTGTTGTTTGTACTTGTTGGGGCAGCGTTGGACTTTTAATTTGCATTATATCTGAGTACCCTGCGAAGTTGAGTTCTGCGGCTTTTGAAACCTTTGGCAGCGTGGTTGGTAAGTTTATTTTTTGTAACTTTGGGCTTTTTAAAATGAAATGGTATGTTGTGGGATTGCTATGAAATTTTAGCGCTAAGGATTTACACATAGATTAGATGGTATGTTTAGCGCATGATTAATTATTTTTAGTGATTGAAAATGAAATCCAACGTATATTTTTGAGCGGTTGCGAAAGTTTAAATGCGTGTAAAACCCTTTTTCGAAGACTTAGGAACACGCTTTCAGCCGCTGCCGATTGTGTACCTGCTGACGCTTCCCTCTTAAGATGGCAAAGATAGTGCCCCATGGCCATGGGCTCGATGAGAGAGGCAGGCTCGTTCCGTTGTGCCCAGAGACAAGCTCGCCCCGTTGACCCCACAGACAGTCTTGCTGCACAGCACTCTGCTCAAGGGCAGACAATGAAAGAATCAAGGCTAATCCGTTCAAATGTTCAACAGTCAGTGACCACCCACCACCGATGGGCTTCATCCTGCTCACGTACTACAGATGAAGGGTCCAGGGCCCCGGGAGGGCCGGGGTCTGTCTACAGGCAGCAGGCGCCTACAGGCCACTCAAAACCAAACCTGTGGACACTAGCAGGGTAACCCCAGAATGCACAAAGTGTCACATCTGCAAAAAGACACACATCTCAGATGCTGTGTGTGCGTCCTCTGCGCATGCATCAGAGTCAAGGAAATAAACATCTCAAACCTGGCGGGCGGCTTCAAGGCACTGTGGCGGCTCCAGAGGGCACTTTCTAGGTCGTGCACCAGCCTGTGATCTTGGGGCTATGTATGGAAAAGCAGGGCTATGGAGAAGAGTACTTGCATGTTCCTGGCATTTAAACAGGGCCCCCTCCGCCCCCCACTTCACCTGGTAAAACAGCGTGCAGGAGGGTGTAGCTCGCCGACAACAAACATTACATGTCTACAGAGGCTGCCAGAGTCGAAAGCTGAGATTCACAGCCTGCGCCCGGCGTCCTCAGAAGGACGTTCAAATACCCGTCCCCCTCCGCCTCTAGCGCCTCGAGGCTGGTCACTCGGTCATGCAATACACTAACTCTCTCATCTGATGCCATCCTGCGCCCCTTAACACAGGAAATAATGGAACCTTTCACCCCAATGTAGGTTGGTGACGTTCACTTCTCTGCACGTCCACCGTGTTGCCTCCTAGGTTTGACTTGGATGATGCTTTGTAAAGCGCCTGGAAGTCCCTCCTGTCGGTCTAGCTCGCGCTACATCAAGAAACAAGAGGACTAGCAGCGCTGTCACGGGTGAAAGCCTCTCACCAGGACCCCAAAGGAAATAGGACCAGTAATCCGCACAACGCCCAACCCCGGTCAAAGGCCAAGAAACCAGTAGCGATACTCATGGAACCAGGCAGCGCCGTGAGGCTTTATTCTGGCTGGATCTGTGGAGAGTTACTACTTCCAAAGCGCTGTTTGCCAAACCTAGCTAGGGTTACTAGGCACTATCCATAGCGCCTACGCTCCTTTACCACTGGTGCCCAGGGTAGGCATGGTCCGCCGTCAAGGCACCAGTGGAAATCCCAAAGTGGACCCGGTAAATGTTTAGGGTACCGCCTGGTACCTCAAAGTTATCACACTACAGAATCAGGCAAACGTTACAGCCAGTACCTTTAGGAGGGTGAATCAGCACACCAGGAATACTGGGGTGGGGGGGAGGGGGCGCCCGCCTAGCGTCTAAAGCTCTGTTGTAGTGCTTGCTCACACTCTACTACTCACTCTCTACTACTCACTCTCTACTACACACTCTCTACTACACACTCTCTACTACACACTCTCTACTACACACTCTCTACTACACACTCTCTACTACACACTCTCTACTACACACTCTCTACTACACACTCTCTACTACACACTCTCTACTACACACTCTCTACTACACACTCTCTACTACACACTCTCTACTACACACTCTCTACTACACACTCTCTACTACTCACTCTACTACACAATCACTACTACACACTCCCTACTCTACTACACACTCACTACTACTCTACTACTTACTCTCTACTACTCACTCTACTACTCACTACTACACTCTCTACTACACACTACTACACACTCACTACTCTACTACACACTCTCTACTACTCACTCTCCAACTCACTCTCTACTACACACTCTACTATTCTCGCCTACTCTCTACTACTCTACTGCACACTCTACTGCACACTCTACTGCACACTCTACTGCACACTCTACTGCGCACTCTACTGCGCACTCTACTGCGCACTCTACTGCGCACTCTACTGCGCACTCTACTGCGCACTCTACTGCGCACTCTACTGCGCACTCTACTGCGCTCTCTACTGCGCTCTCTACTGCGCTCTCTACTGCGCTCTCTACTGCGCTCTCTACTGCGCTCTCTACTGCGCTCTCTACTGCGCTCTCTACTGCACTCTCTACTGCACTCTCTACTGCACTCTCTACTGCACTCTCTACTGCACTCTCTACTGCACTCTCTACTGCACTCTCTACTGCACTCTCTACTGCACTCTCTACTGCACTCTCTACTGCACTCTCTACTGCACTCTCTACTGCACTCTCTACTGCACTCTCTACTGCACTCTCTACTGCACTCTCTACTGCACTCTCTACTGCACTCTCTACTGCACTCTCTACTGCACTCTCTACTGCACTCTCTACACTACTCACTCTATCACATCCCTCTGTCTTTCCATCAACAAACAGCTTTACTCCCTCCCTCTACCTCCCTAATCTGTCCCTGCTTTCTCTCCCCCCTCCAGTTCCTTGTTTCTGCTCCACTTTCTCGAGCCTCGCCCCTAGACCTCTTCCCTGCCTAGCTCCTATGTGGTCTCCAGCCAGAGCCGGCGTTAGGGTGGTGCCACAGGTGCAGCTGCACTGGGCGCTTACCTGGAGGGAGGCAGTGACCTTAGGAGGGGGGGCGCTTTGTTTAGCAGTAACCTACAATTTAAAATCACCTGCTGCAGAGTTCCTTGTAAATCCAGGTTTCAGGCAGCAATAAAAACGTCATGATAACTTGTGATTAATGTTCCTGGTAGAGAGAGATCAGAGGTTTGTCTAGTAGCAGGTTTGACTCACCATAAAGTAGTGCAGAGGGTTAATCTGCTGCAAAGAACAGATCGGTGTTTGTGTGGATATCTGAGCGGATTCGTAAAGCCAGCCTTTACCAGCACTATAAAGCAAATGAAATGTATGTGAGAGAGGGCCTAAGGGAAGATGAGGTCCACTTTTTACACGGTGGTAATGATGGAATCAGAGGAGGAGGTGGGGGAAGAAGGACGCGGGGGTGTCGAAAAAGTATGTCACACCGGGCAGCACCACTGCTAAAGCTGGGCCTGTTTCTAGCTCAAGCGGCACCGACACCCATAGTCTAAAGATAATACCTCTGCCTTAAGTGAAGTACTCTGGTACCCAAGGATGACTAGCAAACAATATTATTCAGCAACATTTCACAGTTTGCAAATCATCTTTATACACCAATTCAGAGTTTGCTAACAAATTAATGCAACACATTGTCATATACAATTCCAATAGCTCAAACTTTAATGCTGCGAGACCTATTGCATTGTAAATGCTTGTTTTTTTTCTCCTTGCACTTTCCACCAGTTTGTCCCTCAGCAACCATTACTGGATATAATCCATCTATGATTACATCTCTTCTCCACTGTTTCATCTGAGCATCCCATTAAGCTTCTGAATACCATCTCATTGTATTCTTATTTCATCCCATTCCTCTCCTCTGTAAGCTTCATGTTCCCATTCTTGAAGCGTCTCATACTGCATGGGTCTAGGATTCGGTTTTAATTTGTCTTATTCAGTTTTCCAACGTGCACATTAAAAGTACTATGCTCTGGGAAAGCTAAAACTCGATCATCTTCTGTATAGCTCACCCAATTCTCTACTCATGTACACCTATGATGGCCACGCTCTAACATCATAAAAGAAGTAGGCGATCTTGCAGGAGGTACAGGAATTACCACTAGTACCTATTGGCTTTTCTTTTTAAATAAATCTTGTATAATTTGTATTAACTACAATTTCAACTCTCTCTTCGTTAGATATTTCAGAAATCAAGGTAATCCTTCCGTAATTCTGCTCACTCTCGTCCTATACCAGCGCTACTCGCACCAACCAATCGCTGCACAATACACACCAATTATTCTGACCAATGTCAGTGCTTTTTTGTGATGTCTAACTCCTACAACTGACCCTGCCTTTACAAAATCGTACGGCAATATTCTATAAAGTCTTTCTAAATAAATTCTTATTAGAAACTACACAAAACGCTGCTACTTGTCTGCCCCAATAAATGAAAAGATAGTTAAATCATTCAAGAGATCCTTTTACATCTTGTAAAATAACCAGCGTCACTCTACTTCTTCTCAATCAAGTGAAAAGAGGTATTGGTACTCCTTTAGGTGTACTTTCTAAAGTTTCAGAAGAGAACTTCACTATTACATCCAGCTTACTCCCTTTCCTTAAAATAGGTCCCTTAAAATATCAACAGCCTTTCACTGTTCGATATTACAACACCAGACAAAGTACTTCTCCAGTGCAATACTTTTCCTCACTTCCTCTGTCCCTGCGGCTAAATCGACATCCCGGGATCTTGGGCAACTCCGTACCCATACTTCCAAACTACATAAAACAAAGACGCTAACTTTTCATATTAGTATCCTAAATCAACCATTAATTTGCCAAAATATTCTATATAAACCATCCTCTGCTACCAAAACTGATCCGGGACTAATACATTTCTACAGACCTGGCCCAATTTCAATACCCAAAAAGTCCCTTCACGCTGGGTTAGTGAAATACTAAATTATCAAACTTAAAGTCCAAATTGTATCTTCACATCCATCATACCAATTATGGCGATGCAATCTTTATATAGTTGACAGGGTTTGGCAAACTAATACTTTCTAAAATACTCATAAAACGAAAACAAACGCCTCTAATAAAGACACACAGTTAATTATTTATAATTAACTAAATACGCTGAAATGCTCATCAATACCAAAATACAGCACAGATCAGAGTAACAATATCAAAGAAATAATGATAAACACATCTCCTATGACAGTGCACAAAGGAGTGGAAAGGCGAAGAAACAAAAGGTTCAGAGACATATTACATTTGCAAATTATGCAAGTTCATTTTTCTGTCTATACTAACCCAAATGAATAAGAACACTACTCTAGCCATGAAAGGGGTAGGGCCCCTCAAGAAGATTTGATGAGGTAAAGACTAAGTCGGGCAGTAACAGTTAGCCCAAGAATAGGGGACTTGTTTCACGTAGGTAGGAAAGCAAGCAACCAACTAACCTAACCCTTTCCATCAGGAACCTCAATTATACCCTAAAACCCAGATGTCCAACCCACATTCATGTCCGAACACAAGATTTCTCTACACCAGATTGGGTAAGGAAGGGAACGTTTCCTCGATCCGGGTCATGTAGCAAATTCTGTCACATTTATCCGCTTGTGCCGCATAAAGAGGAAATGTTCCTTCACACGAATTGTTTCTTTCAGCTAACTCTTGTCGGGCACACAGGAATCATGAACGACACTAGTCTTCCACCTTTACTTTTATTTTTAGAATCTATTTTCATTTCATTTAACCCCAAAAAGAGTTTTCCTGCAGAGCAGAAAACCATGCTTCTATGGAAAACAAGCGCAGGCATTATTAATCACTTGCAAGGCTTTCCATTATGCACACCACACCCATGCTGCATTTATCCATGCACAATCAGTGTTAATATTTTCCTAGCAAAGGTTAAAAATGTGCACAAAAGCAGCATTTGTCAAGAAGCATTTGCGGCCTAATTCAGTGTTTTAGTACACGCATGCGCAGTACCATTATCCCTCATTTTAAGCACTTCTCCACATTAGTTTCTCACCGTGCACTGTTAATAAATGTTACTTGAGGGTTCAATTTGAGCAGGTTATATTTCGCGAAAACCCCGCTCCATCACTTACCATGTTGAAACAAATTCTACAACGCGACATCACCTGATTCGAAAGAGCCATTGACCCTAGCAACTGAAATCTGCAATGTAAAATTAATTGGTAACTATTGTCAGTCGGAATTTCTAAAACTAATTTCTTGTAAAAACTACTTGATCAGCTATTACAGATGTTAAATATAGCAATATGTGTACGTGGCCCCCCTGGCCGACTTAGTGAGGCCATATGGGTTTACCCCGATATCCTACGCTGATGACACCCAGCTGATGTTCCCTTTTATATCTTCTCACCTGCCCTGCAAAAATCCTTCGCGGAAGGCATGAGAGCTGTGTCATGTTGGATGGCTGAAAATTGCTTGCAATGCAATGTGGGGAAAACAGAGGTGTTACTGTTTGGGGAGGCAGCAACACTCTGGTCTGGAGACTGGTGGCCCACAGAATTAGGACCTGTTCCGATCCCAAAGCAGACGGTAAAAAACTTGGGTGTTTTTCGATCAAGCCCTGACTTTTAAACATCATGTCGACCAAGTTGCTGGCACCTGCTTTAGAGCCATTGGACTTTTGAAAAGGGTGTTTCCTTACATACCCGACGTTCACAGGAAAACCCTTGTCCAGGCACTGGTGATCAGTAGATTGGACTACTGTAATGGCCTTCTTTTGTCAACCAATGAAGGCCAATTTAAAAAAACTACAAGTAGTCCAAAATACGGCGGCGAGGCTAGTTCTCAACCTTCCATCTAGAACACCCTCCCGCCCTTTACTAGCTAAACTTCACTGGTTGCCAGTGCGGCAACGTACAAAGTTCAAAATTCTGTGCACCATTCACAGGTCTCTGATAGGAAAAGGTCCTAAATATCTGACAAAAGCTTTTCTTCCCTACGTGCCAGGCCGATCACTTCGATCGAGTAATCTGTACCTATTACAGGTCCCTAAAATAAAAAAATCCCGTCAGGGAGGTCGCGCTCTGGCATACGCAGGACCCACCCTTTGGAATGCCCTTCCCCTTCAACTCAAACTCACCACCAATCACTTAGCCTTTCGTAAAAACCTCAAAACCCACCTCTTCACCACCACTTAATCAGTCTGTGTTTTACCTTTTTGCCCTTGACTAGCCCGGGGTTAAGCACTCTTGTTCCATCTTAAAGCGCAGAGATATCCCTTCGGGGATCTATTCAGGCGCTATACAAGCACATAAATAAAATAAAATAATAAATAATACTGTCCGGGGTTATAAGTGAATATTTTTGCTAGAATGACGTTTGGCACACCAGCTCATTTCTTTCTTTATTTTTTTGGGGTGAGATTGGGCAGCACATGCGCTGCTCTGCGAGGCATGCTGAATTTGCGTATGGACTTAAAGCCCTTCCCAATCTCTGGCCATATTTTCCATTGGCATGTCATTGTCCTTTTTATATGCTGACTTCTGATTAGTTATTAGGCTTAACAGTCACTCCTTTAGTAGCACCTAGTCTTCAGTTTGTAACCTCCCATGTGGACTGGCTTTTTTACTTCTGTTACACGGTCTGTCTTATTTAGTGTTTAAGCACTATTTTCTTTAAAGAGTTTCTCCTATTGCAGGCACGCCATGCTTTCCTGCAGCGTTCAGTGCACCATACCTGCTTTCTTTCCTTGCAGGCTGGGACAATGGTGGCCACTACTTTGAAATGAATAGGTCTCATTTACAAACGTTTGATCAATTCGCATTTGTTAGAAATGGGATCTCTGGTTGGCTAAGGCTTGGCTTCAGGGATTCCCACGGGGCGTACCGTCCATGGTAACCAAGTAGGTTTTACCGACTGAGGAGCAGAAGCTACAAGTGATGTAAGCATCGCCCTTGGAACCCGGACGCCCATGAAGCGGAATCTCTCTGCGATCTGAGTTTTTCTTCCAGACCGGGAAGGAGAAATTTTGATTAAGAAACATAATCTTTGTGTTTCCAACTATCACTGACCTAGGGCAGGGCGCACCTTAGCGTGTGCATACCACCCAGGTCTGTCACTCACTGGTCCTGACGAAAACCCACAATTGTTTGATGGTTGAAACATGTAGACCTATATTTTAACTCGCATAGCACACGTCGCTATTTTATTACACCACACGTCTTGAACACCGTAGTCTACCTAATTAGGCATTGGTGTCACATCTCTTTTACAAGGTGTCCAGTCACTCAGGAATAAAGTCTTGGAGTGAGTAGTACTGGCCCCTTTTTAAAACCACTTACCACTGTTTTATCATTGCACATATAAAAAACTATTACCCGCTCCACTGTAATCAGGTGTCGAAGCACACCCTGTTGGCACTCGGCCTTCGGGCTGGGACCCCGATGATGAAGCACGTCACCAACTAGGTTGGTGAGTGAGGGGTCTTCTTAAAGGACATGCTTTGTCCAGTATATTGGTTGGGCACAAGCTCTTCATGAAGCCTTAAGATTTAGTCAGCGATTTTCTCTGTTACGCCTACAGGAGGTACTCCTCTCTTTGTTGTGTAATGGCTAAGGCTGGCGCCATAGCCAGGCAGAGACCACCACTCTAGTAAGGGCAAGGGAGTTGCACGCCAAAGATAACCCCTGCTCAGCCCCTTGGTAGCTTGGCATGGGCAGTCAGGCTTATCCCAGAGGCAATGTGTAAAGCGTTTGCGCAATACTCACAGCAGCAACACACTAGGCACACCACAAAAGAACTACACAAGGTTATATCAAAAATAGCCTTCGTATGATCTTAAAACACATTAGATAGTAATCACACAATATACACTGTGCCAACTGGCACTGGGCAATATTTACAGGGGATTATATACACATGACGGGGCCACGTGGACCACTGTCAGAATCTTCACATAGTAGATGTAGTACAAATAGTAAATGTAGAGCACAACCAGTAACTACTGGTAAAAGAATGACCTTCGCATTAGATCCTGCAACAGAAACCATAGAATGCACAAATCCTATTACGCAGGAATCTCATCGGGCATAAACCACATGCATCACCTTAGATAATCATTAGCAAGGACAGTGTACCCCAATTGGGGGGACACACTAAAACTGGACCTAGGTCAACTGGCCTCTTCCAGGAGATCAAATGCCCAACGTCCAGAATGTCAGGGCGGGCTGCAAAAGCAGAAAAGCAAAATGCGCAGGTGCACAACCTAAATGTGGCAGCTGCCCATGTGCACTTGCCCCCTGACCCCCTCTCTGGGACTCTAAATGACACTGCCCTCCCTCCCCCCGCCCAAGGTCACAGCTGCCTGTGCTTTTGCAGGGCAGCTGGAAGAATGTGCAAATAGTCTGGCACTCCCTAGTGCCTCTTG
This sequence comes from Lissotriton helveticus, assembly GCF_964261635.1. NCBI lineage: Eukaryota > Metazoa > Chordata > Amphibia > Caudata > Salamandridae > Lissotriton > Lissotriton helveticus. Next base: position 898,058,705 of record NC_136068.1, on the reverse strand, counting down.
GGCCTCCACTGGGGCTTCTCAACACAATTTGCCCCCACCTTGCAGCGGCCCGCAACTGCGGCGCAGCTGTGGACCCAAAGGAAGAACGGCCAAAAAATATGCCCCCAACGTTGGAGTCCCGCTCTGGGATTCGGAATCACCAGATGGCCAGACGTAGCAGCTACTGGGCAGCTGTGAAGTATGCGGGCACCAGCGGGACTTGGGGCACTCTACCTGAAGAAATGCCCACACATTGCAACGGCCCGCTACGGCAGTGCCGCAGTAAGATTCCCACCACACTGGCACCACTGTGCCACCGCGAGCGCCCCCACTCACCGGCAACCTCCTTTGTCAGCAGGTCAGGCTCTGCAGCAGGCGGGGCTCCCCACGAGCACAGGAGCCCTGCTGGCTCACACGCTCGCGTCCTGCTGGCTTCAAAGGCATAGGAGCGCAGGGTAGGCTCCCATCTGCTTATTTCCGCCCGCACTTCCTTCTATCGGGCCGGCCTTCCCTCAGGCCTCATGTCCCGCTCCTTTCCTGGTCACGGCTTCCCTGTGACTCTCCTGTTGCTACGGCAACTAACGGGGGAGCCGTGCTCTGCCTCAACAGCAGAGGCAACCTCTTCGAGGCCGATTTCAGGCCCCGCCTGCAACAAGGGCTTTACTGACTACTTCTGGGTTGCCGCGGGCAGCGCGTCTGCCCTCCGCGTTTACTTGGGTGGCTGCAATACGGGGCAGGCTCCCATTCCAAGTCCATAACGCGGGGTGGGCAACTGCTTGTGGCATAAGCAGAAATGCAGCAGAAATGCGGGGTGGGCTCCTGCTCATATTGTCCAGCGCACAGTTGCAGTATGGGCACCTGCTTAATGAATAGCAATGGCGGGGGAATCCCTAGGTTTATTTTTTTGATATTTGATATTTATGGGTATTTATAAAGCGCGAACATTCGCTCCCAGGGGAGCATCTTGGCGCTGAACTTGCGAGCAGTAAATAAATGAAAGATGGTATTTGGTGCAACGATGGAACTAAATGGCTGCCAGTACGGAGGTGTCCGATTGTTGGTACACCCATGTCTTAAGGAGTTTTCTGAAAGGGCCCTCCTTTTCGGTTAGTCTGAGGTTGGCTGGTAAGTTGTTCCATGCCTTGGCTGCCAAGACAGTAAAAGTTTTCCCACCCTTGGTTTTGTATTTGAATCTGGGAATCGTGATGAGATTTGTCCCAGAGGATCTCAGACATGGTGGAGGATTATAACGCGTAAAGCGATTTGCAAGGTAGTGGGGACCTGTGTTTTGCAAAGATTTGAAAACGGTGAGAAGCAATTTAAAAAGAATTCTTTTATGCAATGGTAGCCAATGCAGAGCTCCTAGTGCTGATGACCTTCTGGGGAGTTGTAAAACCATTCTCGCAGCTGCGTGTTGTATGCTCTGCAGCTTTTTGAGAGTGGACTTTTTCACTCCAGCCATTAATCCGTTGCAGTAATCAAGTCGGGAGAGTATTAAGGCTACCGCGACTGATTTTCTAGCTGCAATGGGGAGGAAATCAAAACATTTTTTCAGCGATTTAATGAGACTAAAACAGCGTCCAGCCGTAATCCTGATGTGGTCATCGAAAGAAAGAAGTGAATCGAATTGCACACCCAGATTCCGTGCTGATGATACTGCACTGGGGGGGGGCCTCCGATCCCAAGGGCCACCAGTCTTTCAGACAGAAAGATGGATCTTTACCCAGTGGTATGATTTCTGTCTTGGCACTGTTGCATTTTAAGTGGTTTTTGTTCAACCATTGGAAAACATCCGAGAGGCAGTTTTTAAGACGAAGATCTGCATCCGGCCACTTTTTGTTGATGGTAACGACAAGTTGTGTGTCGTCGGCATACGACGTGACAAGGATCCCGTGAGATTCTATCACAGCGAGAAGGGGCGCCATATAGATGTTAAAAAAGAGAGGACTTAGTATGGACCCCTGAGGCACTCCTGATGTAATGGGTTTTTCGCTGGATAGATAGGGACCCAGGGACACAGTCTGGGACCTATTAGATAGGAAAGAAGTAACCCATGCCAAGACTGTGTCTGTCACGCCGATCTCTCGCATTCTGTTAATCAGGATGGCATGCGAGATGGTGTCGAACGCTGCTGTTAAGTCGAGCAGGATGAGGACTGCTTACCTTCCCTCATCCTGCAAGAACTTGATAGAATCAGCTAGTTCGATCAAGGCTGTTTCGGTGGAATGGCCGGAACGAAATCCCGACTGTTAAGAGTGGAGGATATTATGGGCCTCTACAAATGTTTTGAGCTCATCATGTACTAACCGTTCCGTGATTTTGCTAAGAACAGGTAGCAGAGAGATAGGGCACATGTTGGTAAGATCCGTAGGCGATTTGTTCTGCTTCTTCATCAGAGGCTTTACAATGGCCTTCTTCCAATCGTTCGGCACTAGCCCAGATTCAAGAGATGCATTGATAAGACTATTAATGTAGGGGTTTACTGTCTCTATCAAGTGATGTAAGATGACAGGGGGACAGGAATCAGTGGGGGCTCCAGATTTACAAGCCAGAATTGCCTTGCTTGTTTGTTGAAGGGAAACCGGTTTAAAAGTGGAGAGCGGAGGATAGTTATCAGTTACCTCTAGGAAATTAGTCGGAGGAGGAGGAGGAGGAAAGTGTATCTGGATGTTGACGATTTTGTCTTCAAAGAAGTCTGCGATTTGATTACACAGGCTCTCTGAAGGAGGAATTTCGGGCATGAAGGCTTTAGGATGAGTAAAAGACTTGACAATTTTGAAGACAGTTTTTTGGTTATGTTGGGCTTCATTTATAACCCTAGTAAAATAGTCCTTTTTTGCCGTTTTAATATTGGCAAGATATAGTTTCCTCTGTTGGACGTACTGTGCTCTTGCAGCCTCGTCATACGTTTTTCGCCATTGTCTTTCTAATCTCCGACAGAGGAGATGACTATCGGATAAAGTGTGGGTGAACCAGGGAGCATTAGGCTTTCTCTTATAACATTTTGCATGGTGGCTTTTAGATTCGGTATTGTCCGAAACAATTTGGTCTATCCAAATGCGGAAATTGCGAGAATCAACTAGAACATCTCCAGTTATTTTTGGGGGATGTGGGAGAGGTTGAGAGTCCTGCTTAATATGTTCCACCACTTTCTTCCAGTTGACTGTGAAGGAGGCGTGGGGTCGCTTTGTGCTGGATGAGACAGGGGCAGGTAATGCAATATCAAACGGGATTCCAACTGTAGATGAGGCAGCTCAACGGAGCCCACGCGCTCCTGGGATGAAGTCCAAGGCAAGAAATGAAGCCCTTTTCCCAGCAAATGAAGAGCAAAGCGCCCTTCCAAATAAAAGGCAAAGTTCAGGGGGTGGGGGGGGGGGCACAAGGCTGGGCTCAGGCAGGCCAGCACTCAGTGCCCTCTAGCAGGGAGGCAGTTGCTTGTGGCTGTTCCTCCTGGAGCCCAGCAGCCCCCAGCGTCAGGACCAGCCCAGCAGAGCACATTTTCATGGGGTCACAGCTCCTTCTTTTATACTTCATTTTCCTTTGTGTCACAGTACATGGTTTAAGGATACCAGTTGGAACTGGTATAGGGGAGCTTTGCAGCACTTTGTTTTGCTCCGCGCCTCTGTCCGGTAGGGGCCTCAGGGATTAGACGCGCCACAGGGGGCGGAGCCAGCATTGTGGAGGGAAGGCACAGCCCTATTCAGGTCCCAGGTGCAACTCTTCCCTCCCATCTACCTCCCATCTACATGCAGATCTCCCTATTCACCACTGGGCAGACTCATCCTGGCTCTTGAAGCCAACCACACCATCCAGCACCTGTCAATCACAAGGCAGACCTGCACTTCACATCGGGCAGGCACACAACGCCCACAGAAATGCCAACTTCTAAAAGTGGCATTTCTCCACCAGTCACCATACATCTGCGCGCAGCATTTATTCTCGAGTTCGCACATACTAAACTCGCCCCTGCCCTCCTCTCATACCAGGAATTACTAGGGAGACCCATATCCTCCATTCATTCCTATGGGAGGGCAGGCCAATCTCACCACAAGCACTCGGAATGCGCACACACCTTACACTGGACTAAAGTGCGCAGAAGCCAAAAACTACTAATACCAGGTCACAGAAAAGGCAAAAAGTTTAGGGGTGAACCTGCCAAAAGAGCCAAGTCCAACAGCATTGTAAGTAACAATGGCTTTTATTTGTGTTAATTATGAAAACAGAAAAATAAAAGACATTGTCAATGACCGTACCAATAGCTTAAACTCTCGCAAATGCAAGACCTATTGCATTGCAAATGCTTGTTTCAATTGTCGCTGAGTTAATGGACGATTGATCCTTTTGATATCCACCAGCTCTTTCATGAGCAGCATTAAATCAATCTCTTGTATTTCCCGAGCTGTTGTCATGAGGAGTTGTGTAACTCTCCAGTTCTGGTGATTAGCCTCCGCTTCCGGGAAAGAGTTGGTGTAGGTGCTTGGTCTTTGATATTTGATGGCATGAGAGTCTTAATGCTGGAGTGAACGAGAGTTCATTAGGGCCGACTTCAATGGCTGGAATGGAATATATCAGAGGGCCGTTTGCAGCTCTTCATTGGGGAGTAGTCATCCGCTGATTTAATACCTTTCATAGAAAACACCAGGTAGCGACTGGAATTTTTCGTACTTCCTGTGCTGTATGTACTTTGAGAAGTGCTTCTTCACTAAAGGAAATTGTTCCCCCATTGCAGTGTGTACCCTTTAAAGCATTGGCTTTTCAAAGATGACTGCCAAACTGTTGGTCCTCTTTCAATGCCAGCGTATTTTCGTGTAGTTGGCCCAGGGTAGGTGATATGTTAGTCCGGTGTTGGTTCTACACCTTGTTGGAGCAGCTCCTGCGTTCTGCTTCTTGCGTCACTTGGGCAAGTGGTGCAATCTTGTGCTGGGTTAAGTCAAACACTTGGTGACAGTCAGAACATTAGCTCCCCCCCCCCACATAGATGTAGGTGATCTGCATGGTGGTATCCCGAGCTGCGTGTAGAGTCCGCCACCTCCTGGATGCGATGGAGTAGCGAAAGCTGTATTCTGTTCTGGGATTTGGTCTTCTTGTTAATCTGGTGGCCTGCGTATCTTCAAAAGCTGTACCAGTCTCTCCAGGGTGTGGCACTTCATACCCCTTTTCAGGATTTCAAGACACAGGCAGGATGATTTATATGGAATGAGGCCCGGCCTTCATGGAAGCACTAGAGTTGTACCACCATAATCTGTGCCAAACCACTCTTTATTTTTTTTTATATCTTAATTTTTCTGTCCGCACTTACACTGGCACTCTACAGTAATTTAATTAAATAAAAACAAGAATGATAATGACAGAACATAGATTGAGAATTCAAACCAAGGGGAGTAGGTAGATTATACAAGATTTAGAAATGTTAAATACATTTAGTCACAAGTTTGCTCACAATTGTTATCAAAAGAAGAAAGGACCATGGATGATTGAGTCTACTGGAATAGATATGGTCTCCTTCTCCACCAACTTCCCCAGCAGTCTGATTTGAAAGCACCCACCTTCTGATTGGAGCCAAATGCACCACAATCCTATTGCCGTCAAGAGGGTGGCGGCGTCTGGTGCTCTTACATACACAATCCACAAAAGGACAAAAATGCATTATCAGTGGTCAATAACCATGCTATTGTCTCAATGGCCTCCACGTGTCCTATAATTCTTGAAACCGTCAAGTTGTTTATTGACAAACACCTTTTCACATGCTTTTTCTGCAATTTAAATTGCATTGCTGTCACATTATCCAATTGGAGGGGAATTCTTACTGGACCGGTGTAACAGAACTGTAGGTGAAAAAGTTTATTCATGTGTGCCTATGCTTATAACCTAGTTGTGTATGAGTAACAGACATCGTTAATTTGGTCCTTTAAATGGTGCATGTAGACCTAATGGGTAAATAATACAGGTCTCTTATATATAAATGTAGTGCTATTTCCCCCCCCCCTCAAGGTGTCCTGTTAGTGTTTTTCATAATTTATGGGTGTCTTGGTCTGCAGTTTCTCTAGTTCTAGTCAATGTGCAATTGTAAATATTGTATCTCCTGTTGCAGATGATGGGGCTGGCAGCACGCAAAGTCTGGATTATGAAAGGGAATTTTCCTCACCAACACGTCCTAGAAAACAAGCTTCTCTTGGCTCAACAGTAAGACAATTTACCTACTAAGGGGGCTAGTTTGTATATTGTCTCCTGCCTTCGTTACCCAGGTCTTGTACCGTACATGACTTCTGCATGTGATTGACACAAGATTCGTTCTTTCCCTTTTTCTTTCAGGAAAAGGGGATCTGGATGCAGTACCTCGTGGTTTGTGTAGACATTGGTGCTTCTCTGGATATAAATTGCACCATCAAGGAGTATTAGTGTATTCTGAAACTTGAAAGGGCTGCTTGTTTTTAGACTTAAGATTAACCTATTTTCTGTCCCGTTTTATCAGGGGGGGGGGGGGTCTTGCCACCCTTGACTGCACAAGGACATTGTGCGGTTTACGAGGTTGCGAGTAATGGGCCTAGATATTTTGCCCTCCTGCATAATAAATGAGGATATTTTTTAAAGTACTTGTTCTCCGCAATGGTAATCCCCGTCCCTGGTTATTTTATTACTGAGAAGTGTTAGAACAAATTAAAATCTTCGCTTATTAGGAATGAAATCCTTTTATTGGGAGTAGAGAGGACTCTTTACTGTCAATCTTCGAAAACTCAACAGAAACAAAAGGCTTGTGGCACAGCCTACAAATGTTTTGCCTCCTATGGCCTTTCAGCCATGGAGCTTCATCAGGGCTGCAAGATCAAATATCAATATACATATAAGAAGCTAATAGTAATTGCGTAGTTAATCGGTGGAGAAACCCGTATAGTACCAGGCGTGGTGGTAGGAAGGGAATAGGCTCATCGGGGGGGGGAGAAAAAAGAAGCGAAGAAAAGATGGAACGCATTAGGAAAGGAAAATATAAAGGGGGAAAGAAAGGAAAATGCAGCGAAGAAAGCGAGAATTAAAGTATTCATACAATAGGAAAAGAGAAATTGTGAAAGGTCAGAGGCAAGGTAAAGAGGAGGGAAAATGCAGAAGAGAAGTTTGGGGAGGAAACAAGTTAGTTATAATGTAAGAACAAATTAAATGTTACATTTAACAAAAAAAAAATCGCAAGGAGTATTGACCTAATATTGAGTTCAGATAGTTTGGAGTGAAGGAATAATTCACTTTACATACAGTGGAGTTGTAATCATGACAAAAACTATGAGCCTAAGGCATGTATGGAGACAAAAAAGCATATACCAGAGTACCCAAGGGCATTGTGCTTAGCTTTGTGGCAGGGAATTACATTGATAAGTGGTTTTCCTCATGTAAAATAGCTTGCAGGATGTGAAAGGTGGGTCCATCCTGTGGGAATTGGCCCTGAAGTGCTTCTGACTTTAGAGGAGGTAGGGGCTAAATCACACATGAAGGGTGCCCTTGGACAGGAGTTTGGACTCATCTGAGCAGATTAGGCAAAAGAGCAGAGCGAGCCCCTCCTAAAGACCCATAACAATCATGGGTCAATTTGTTTTGTGGACCGCTCAATTAATTCCCTAGAAGGCTGATATCAAGTTAACTACTTGATGATGAGTGGTTAAATCGGATGGTAAGGGCACATCTTGAGCTGGGATCTCCACTTTTTTTGTGTGTAGTGCAAGCTGCTTCTGATCATTGAAAATCATAAGCTACTGAAGGCAAAGCAACTCGTGCATTGTCTAGAGAACCCTATCCATCCCCCTCCCCCATCAAGTTTCACTGACTTGAAACCTTATTTTTACGGAGCCAATACTGTGGTTAAAACAAAATGTGTAGTGCCCTAGTGCAGAATTCACCAGATGAAGTAATGTTAGTAGCCTTTAGTTTCGGACGTAGGCCAAGATGTGAAACTGCTGATCCAAGATGCTAGAAAGTACTTCCACTAGATCACAATAAATTGGGTCTTTGCCACCGCACTGAGGTATACAGGTGGCAGCCAAACCATGGTGGTGGATAGCGCGCAGCAGCCCCTCAATGACTAGCACTAATTCAGGCTGCATTTAAGACTTTTGTAACCTACCAGTTATGTTGCATTTTCAATAATACAACAGAATTCACACAGATCTTATGTTGTGACACTTATTTTTTTGCTTGCTTTGCGGTCTGAATGCAACTTGTTTTCCTCCTACATATCTTATTCCGTTCTATGAAATGTAAAACTTGGCCTATGAGAACATATATTGTGAGGGGCTAATTTAACTTTCAGTTCTGTACACACCCTTAAATGGCAACCAATTTAGTGTTTTTTTGTTTTATTTTAACTTTTCTATATTAGTAATTTAGAAACACATTTTTTGCTGTAAATCTTGACTTTTGCTGTTACCCTTTTTCAGCCAAACTTGAGTCGTAAGTCTGAGAAGGATTCAGATTTTGTGCGAGAGCTGAAGAAACAAAAGTCATTGGAGAAGGAGGTATGCTCGTGTCAATCAACAAAAGCTTGTGTGCAGAAAAATGTGTTTTTTCTTGTCCTGGTTGCCAGAAGGACATTGGTTCGAAGCTCTGTTTTCCTTGTTGCTTCAAATTTATACCATGTAGTTACAACCTATTTGTGTTGCCAATTCCTTTCTCTCTGCACCAAATTAAGCCAAATGTTTGATTTTTTTTTTTTGTGACTTAATATTATCTCCTCATTGTGTCATCCTCCTTCGAATTGTCTTGTTAGATGAAGCGCAAAATAATACACAACCAATAAAGAAACGGGCATTCATGAAACACACGCACAAATGATGAAACATCTTATTTAATTTGGAAACCAATATTAAAAAAAATAAAAATGCAAAATTGTAACTATAAAGGAAGGCTGGAGCTTTTCTGAATTCAGTTTTTGATCGGTCATCTATACTTTAACTTTTTTTTATTAGACAACCGAATACACGAGCAAGGAACCATACAGTGTTTTAGATTGCAGCATGAGACATAACAAATCCAATCACGGTGTAGTATTTTGAGCATTTCAAGGGGTTTCTAGAATTTCAGTTTCGTGTTTTGGAGCTGTTGGAACACATATCTCCTCTGTAATAATTCCAAGACCCCCACACACTATTCCATTTCTCAGGGCATCCTTTTGCTGCATAAACCGATTTCTCCCTGAGCATGCACCAGTGAAGACCCTCCTTCCATTGTCTCAGCGTAGGTGACTGGCGTGCCCCCCCCAGTGCTGTGCAATGTCCCTTTTTGCAATCATTAAAGCCAGAGAGGCATCTGCGAAGTAAGAGCCCAGGGGGTTGACCGACAGGCACTCCGACCAGGTCAGACTGACCAGCGGCCCCCCTGTGCGCTCCGCTTGCAGCCAGCCACCCCCTACTCCTTTCCATCTGCCCAAAACTACCCTTGCCCCTGCCCCAGAGAGCGCCAGACACTGCGGCTCCGGAGACCCGAGGCACACAAGAAGGCATAGGAGGCACAGGGGAGCAGCGGGAGAGCGATAGGGAAAATACTCTACACGCAGAAGAAGCTCCAGGCCACATAGCGGGGGACTACTAACGGCATGAGGGCTGGTAAGGCCAGGGGGTCCCCGGAGTCAAAGCCAAAGAAAAAATCGAAGGCAAAAACGGGAAGGGAAACCAGGACAAGGAAAAGACAAATCCAAACTCCCCCACAGGCATGGAGCCGAACCTTCCCCTAATAGAGCACGCGTCGGGGCTGATCAGCTCCAAAACAACACAGGGATCACTGACGGTCGTGCCTCAAGAGACACCAGCAAGCGAACTACATATCGCAAAAAAAGTCATCAACCCAAAAGATGCACCAAATTTGATTTCTTAAAAGACGTGGGCTCAGCAATATTCTCTAGCAACAAACACCTACAGGGGCTGCAAACCCCACTGCTCCCTTCACTGCTAAGGCCGACAAATTTACTACCTCCACCTTGTGAAAGTATCTCAAGTATTTTGGCCTAAGAAAACCCCACGGGCGAACCTCACCAAGGCGGCATCTCGGAGCACAGGAACTTCAGCATAAGCATATCCTCTGGGATCGTGGAGACACCCATTGTCAGAGGAAAACTCTTCGATTCAACCACCAAGCAGGAACCATCATCTACTTACTCAGCCGGTTGGACGACTCGCAGCCAGGGCAATGTCCTGCGACCCCCACTGGTTGAGTCCGATATCTATTCAAAATCTACTTCAGTTCCAAATGCAACTGAAAAACCAGAAACTGTACAACTGCCTAAACCGATCAAGCAAAGGGGATCCCGGGGCCGGCCAATGGACAACAACACCATCACAGATAACACCGGCTATCCCCAAGGAAACCTACTCCAGCCTGGCGCAGGGTACACCATCCACGAGCCACAGTCATAGCACACCAATTAAGCCTCACCTCACAGCAGCAGGTTCAGGCGCCTTCCCACCCACAGACCTGGGTAGATATGGCTCAACACTAAGCCCCTCGGGCAAGGCGTCTTCTAGTCCTCATAACTTAAGCGGGAAAGCCGACGGCAGGGCTACAGAGTCCTACCTCAACACACAGGAATGGGCAGACATGTTAGCAACCCACACACCAGTTTTTAAAGACCCTCATTCCTTTAACTCCCCTTCGACCGCCAACAACCCAAGCAATTCCGCCCATCTCCCCAAAGAGCGGCGAAAAGACGACCGCAACAGAACTTGGCTCTCACTACTAAACACAATACAGCTAGCAGTATATGCCCTGCAATATCAATCAGATAAAATTGACCTACAACTCCACCTCCTTACAGGGATGTGGAATTCCTATAGCCCGACACCCAGGATATGTTTGGCGTCAAGGGCAACATGTTTTTAGGTTTATTTTGTCCTTGGGACAAGTAGGCCCAACCACCTGCAGCACAAACCCTTTGGCTGCCAGTTTGCAGTACCACATTATGGATCAGGGAAGGAGACTATCTGCAGTTAAGGTAATATTTTTGCTCATGTTACTGCTGTTCAAACTTGTATTTATGGTTCATTAATTGAAAGCCTTTATTATTAGGGTGAGCGCTCTACTTAAATGTAAGCGCCGACTACACTGCTGACAGTGGTTCCAGAATAAAAATTTTGCACACGTTTTCAAAGGTTAGCAAAATGAAGCTATGTATAATGCTCCCGGAATGCTCTCGGATTTGATGCAGATATTTGCAAAAGCCTGAAATCAAGATTGATGATTCTTTGCTTTCAAAATAAAATGTTCATTAAAAAAAATGAAAGCAGGAAAAAAAAAGCATTTAGCTAAACTACTGTAAAGTTTCAGGTACCCTTTCTTTGCATCATCATTTAGTAACATGTGTTGATGCATGCTCGTGTTTCCCAAAAATATTCATAACGGAAAATCAGTGTAACCAGTTTCAATATGATTATGGGAAACAAAATAAAACCAGCATTGGCAAAGCCAGTGGGTCTGAAATTAGTGGTCAGCTTTTTAGTTATGTCAACGTGTGACATGTTTATGCATGGTTTTTGTAAAACCTTATTGGGGTGCGAGCTGTTAGGCCCTCACCATTATAACAAACATTGGCAAAAGCAAAAAGTTTTTTGGTCTCAAAACGCACACTGCCACAGTAGTTACTGGCAATGAACAAAAATACTTTGTGTGCCGATATGCTCTTTGTGAAAGAACAGAATGCCGTCAACTCAGTGAAGCCAGCCGAAACAGAACTTTAAGAAACACAAAAGGTCACAGTCAACGCCAGACCATATTAGGGGCCCAATTGTTAAAGTCTCAAAAGTGCACCCAAGGTACATGTCCTTGCATTAAGGGTAGTTATGCGGCTTTCGTGAATTCCCAAGAATGTACAGGAGTAGGACAATAAATAGTACTCCTAGAAAATATTTGTGAACTGCATTTTTGTATGGGCAAATATGCAGATTTGATCATGCGAAGATCTGAGTGTTTGCAAGTTCACTTTCCCTCCAACCACTTTTTTGCTAACCCTGGAAGAAGGTTTCTCTGTATGGGAATATATTAGAAAAGAGTTTTTGATACCATTAAAACATGCATGTTAGTAGATTTGCACTGACTTAAAAGGGCACTCTGACTCGAACTATTGCTTAAGACTACCTTCAGCCCCAGTATGTAGATCTGCAGAAACATGGCAACATAAGGGGATGGCAGGTATTCAAACACTACTTTGGTATGTGTCCTGGTATAATCAAGGAGGCTATAGCAGAACTATTATATAATGGGATTGCGGCCATAATTTGTCGCTGCAGTACATGGCACCAAGTGGGCAAGTGGATTTTGTTACAGGACAAGTAGATTTATGAAGCAACCTGCCCCATGGACAAGTAGATATTTTATTGAATTCCACACCCCTGTCCTTAACACCCTGGCAGTCTTCACAGCCGGAATCGACAACAAGCTGGGCAACTTGAACAATTTGATAGTAAGACCACAAACAAACACCTATCTAAGTTTCAATTGTAGCCAGGCAGTAGACAAACTAGCCACACTGCCTCTAATGCTAACTGACCTTATAGGCGACATAGAACTTGCACAGAGGCAACAAAATCAAGAAAACGGGCCCCACTAAGCCCGAAGAAGGCGACAGCAGGAGCAAAACACCCGGCACAAATCTAACCGCCCAGCATGCCCCAACAAATGAGGAGGAAACCCGGACTGGAGTCCCCAAAAAACAACGGCGCCAACAAAAAAGAAAAGGGCGCAAGCAAAAATCTCACTGCCACAATAACAAAATTCTTTCCCATCCTCCTTGGCACAAATGGAAAAACATCCGGTCTCCCCAAGCAATGTCTACCTTGCAGAAGGGGAAATTGATGCGCCCATCTGTCCAACCCAGCAGCAAATCCCAAACGGCAGCCTGCTGAAACAAGGACAAGGGCCCCAACTTCGTACATTCGAAAACCAAACCGGCTATACTGACGCACTTAGTATAGCGGCAACAAAGACCAACCAGCTCACACAGCCAATCTGGTTCTCAAAAGACCAAGAGATGGTCCCTGACTGACAAGCGGTAGACCGAATACCGCCAAACAGGAAGCCTCCTCACCAAGGGGACATGCTTGACGAGCCCACTAACCGGGGGACACAAACAGCAGCTGTAAGTATGAGATCTCCTCTGCCTACCCCCAAGGAGGGGGCCAGAGAAAACATTCTAGGCTCCTTGCCGATTGCAAAACTTGGGAAACAAACCAGAACGACCCCCATCACGATTACCCACTCTGCTCCCATCCATACAGAGCACTCGCAGGCAAAATGGTCACTTGTGACGCAAACGGCACCAAAGCAACCAACATTAACTAAAGCAAAAACACACACCTCCATCACGTTACGTGATGGCAAACACTTGGCAACCCACGAGCCTCAGTCTGGTTGCGGCTCAGTAGCCCAAGCATCTCACACAACAATAAAACAGCACGTGGAAGGAGCCAAACAATCCACTGAGATTCTCGTCTTTTACCCGGAATATACTTCACAAGGCCGGCAGGACTTCGTGAACCGAGGCAATATTCTCAAACTAATGGAATGTATCCCAAACCTGGGGGGATATGCTCCAAGGACTTAATCTCCGTCTAATTTCTGCCCGCCTTATATCCAAACAGCCAGGAGGAGACTAGGACAGTGTGGTCCTCCAGCAACGTTGTAGACCTAATCACAGCGGAAGCAGAGCACTTCAAATCCTGGGGCATTACTCTGGTCCCTCAGCAAAGACCAGCCTATCCCTCACCTCTTCTGAGGAGAACCAGCCCTGAATCAGCGACTCAACAGGCATAAATCTTTAGTGTCTTCAAGGGTGCTTTGGGGAGCTCTCCCAATACAAGGGCCAGCAGCCCCTGGCAGCGACCAACAGACAGAAAGACGGCAATTACGGGCCTTGAGCCAGAGCCCACAACGGCAGTCGAAACTTAAGACTCAGAACTATCAGACCTGCACCTTCACCACAATCCAGCCCCTGCGAGACAGCCCACCACACATGAACATCCGTGGCACTAAGGAATGGGCAAAAGCTAGCACTAGGGGAGCATCATACCAAAATCGTGCACCAACAAGAGAAACTTTGTCTCGAACGATCTTTATACATCCCGAAGAGGCTTGAAGCCACCAACAAACAAGTGAAGAAACAAGAGGTGAGGCACAATCCATAGGCATCTGCTCTTGGAACATAAATGGCTTAACCTCAAAAATGGACGACCCTGATTTTCTAAAGTATATCTCTCTGACATAATAATGCTGCAAGAAACCTGGCTAACAAGCACAAAGCACATCTTGGGCTTTACTTGCTACTCTACAGCAGCAGTCAGAATTAACCGATTTGGTCATCAGTCAGGAGGCTTGGCTACATACATATCCACCTCAACAATACCCTCGGCTGTCCACATGGACTCATCCACATCCTCAACTCTAACAGTAAAGATAAAACTACAGCTTGGCAATAAAGAAGAACTATGCATTGTCAACGCATCTGTTCATCCCAAAAACAGAGCTAAGGATTCAAACAAAATCTCGAACCAACTGGCGGAGTACGTCACACAAATGAAAAATCCACTTCTCATCTTGACAGGGGACTTCAACCAAAACGTACTTGGTTCATCATCAGACGAGGAGGTTTTGGCTATAAACGCAATCTACAGTATACCTACACAAAGCTCCCCTCTAAACAGGCGAAAGCGCCAAAATAATACCCTACTCCAAGATCAAGAACATCAAAATCTTCGGGCACTAAACGGAAGATTTATGACTGATTCCCCTCCAGTTGCAACATTCTACCCACAAACAGCTAGCTCCATCTTGGACTATTCCTTCTCTAGCCTGGCCCTATTTCCATACATCCAGGGGTTCAGAATGGGGGACAAGGGCGAAAGCGACCATTGCCCCCAGGAATGCCGCATGACATCAAAGACGCCAACAGCAATCCGGCCAGACAAAATGTTGGGGAGATCTAATCCATTAATCAAAAAAGAATTAAATGCACGCCAACTAACTCAACCACTCTGGCCGACACTGCCCTCCAAATATATATACACATTGGGAACAATACACAGAATCCTTACTAAAAGAACTGGCAACCAAGACCGCCCCCAAAAGCAAGTTCAATAAAGAGAGCAGTAAAACCAGCCTAAAAAATGGCCCAAGAATACAACGAAGGCACAAAAAAGGGTTGTAAACCTGACCCTACGGAAGCTGCGATCAGCGCCCCAAAACACACACTTACGTGCCACACTGAAAAATCAAAGGTGAGCTCAACCATACAAAATGGAAAATTAAAAAAACGCAGAAAATGAGGCATAGGCAAAACTATTACACGATTCCAAAAGCAACAATAGTGCCCGCTTCTGGCATACAGTGAACAAGATCCTACGCCCACAACATAAGGACATATGATCTCACATTACGGAAGAGTCATGGACCAACTACCTTGCATGCCATTTTAACGATCCCTTAGAACATCCAGGAGTGCAAAGAAGTAACATCAGAGTTAACCGCTACCATGCCCATATTAGATCCACTCATCAAGAAAGAGCAAACCCAGCCCAATGACACCCTGGCAACATCGGATCCCCAGCAGATAGCCCTTATCACAAAGCAGATCTCTAAGGGCAGGAAAGAAGGAGCTCCAGGTCCCAACGGTATTCCGCCAGCCCTGTTTAAGGAAAAAAAGACCGAATGGGCCACCATCATGCAACCACGATTTGTGGAAATCACTCTTACACCGCATTCCAGACTCCTGGAGAGGGTCGACGATCGTCCCCATACACAAAAAAGGCGACAAAACAACTATCGCCTAATAGCTCTCCTCGACAACGAGGCAAAATACTTCGCGGGAATCATCTTAGAGGCGATTGTGTCCTGGGTGGAATCAAACCAGATCATACCCTTGAACCAGAGGGGTTTTCGCAAAAACACTGGAACAGCAACCAACATTCTGGCTATCTCACTGATTATCGATGCAGCAAAAACAAAAAAACTATCACTGCACCTGTTACATCGATTTCAGTGCAGCATTTGACAACATTGAGAGAGGCATGCTCTGGCGGAAACTAGCCCAATGGGGGAATACCGCAACCGACTTTAAATATGCTGAAGCTCCTCCATTCTGACACCTGGGTGCAGGTGAAGTTAGGAGGCGGTACTCATCTGTCATCCAAAGTTCGCACCACCAAAGGCCTCAAACAAGGTTGTGTGCTTGCCCCAATATTGTTTAACCTATTTATGGCATATCTACCAAGCCTACTCAACACTTGCAACTCCATTTCCCAAGGCTGGGAGGGAAAACTCTAAGCAATCTATTATACGCGGATGACGTTGTTCTTCTTAGCCACACTCACACTGGCCTTCAGAATCTACTCATTGAAACACACAACTACGCAACTGAAAACAACTTAAAAATAAACCTGAGCAAAACACGCACGATGTCGATCAACACCAAAAACAAACACCACAAGTCCTGGATTCTGGGCGGCCAAAAAACTAGAGCCATCACGCAAATACAAATATCTGGTAGTCATCTTTGATAGTGAAGGCTCATTTGTCCAGCAGATGCAGCAAACAAAAAGAAGAGGGACTATGATTGCCGCCACACTGAAAAACCTAGCCAACCAACTATTAGGGCCAACTTTGACACCTTACCTGAAAGTCATCCAGGCTAAACTACTTCCCTCAATCTCCTACGGCAGTGAGGCACTACGAGGAAGAGATTCCAGAAACTTAGACATCATCCAGGTCAAAGCCTACAGAACAATTCTTTCGCTCCAGCCTTACACCTCCCCCGCGCAAGTAAGGCTGGAGTTCGGCTTGCAAAAACAAGATCTCGCAAGACAGGGAGCTTACATTATTTGTTGTCACAAACTCCGCTCTGCTACGCCTGATGCACTTAACTCGCTGTTGTGGCAAGACATACAAAACAGGCACGCATCCCAGGCACGATCTTACCTGAAGGCAGCATTGGGGACCGTCAAAGCAACTGAACTCTGGGACATGCAACTGGGGCTTAATCCATTCAAAAAACTAGTCTGGAAAAATTTCAAATTCCTTTCTCTAATAGAGGACAAGGCCGCCTTCGCAAAAAGGAACCACGCATGGATGACACTAAACACGTACAAATCCCTGACGCCACAAGCATACTTCAGCTAGGGTTATTCAAAAACCATAGAAATGAAGTTCTTGAAATATAGACTACGGGCTCTGCCTAGCAGAGAGCATCTTCCACCATGGCTCAGGAGTGATAGCCAAGATGCCTGCCCTTTGTGCAACCAAGGGCAAGGAGACATACTCCACATGACTTGTCTCTGCGAAGAGCTTAGACTAGCCCGCCAACAGCTATTAAAGGAACAGTTCAAGCAGATGGGGACGAGCACCCGAAGGCAAGCGGTATACTCGCCTGCTTGAACCCTGCATATACCAAAACTGAACTGCAGATATGTCAAGTTCCTGGAAAAGATAGAGCAAAGACTGCAAAATCCCAAACAACTGGTGACTACTCATACAGGCAACTAGCAGACAGCCGTTAGGTCGCAAGGACTTATCCTGCCCTCACCCCGGGAAAAGACTGTTAGATAATCACTTTGGGTCTTTTTACATGACTACAACTACTAGACCCTTTTATTCTATTTTAAACATTTTCTATTGTAAAATGTTTTGTACTGGTTTTAATTAACTATGCACAATAAACTTACCTTACCTTACCCAGATAGCTCTCGATTTTCTAGAACCTACAATCGCCAGCAGGCTCGTAAAAACACAAGACTAATCATCAGGATACATGCAAGAGCTGTACCATAAACGGGGACCTCCTCTTACCTTTAACTTAAATTGTCTCCAAATCTAAAAACCAAAAACATGTCCTACACTATGACCCATTTATTAATGCACACATGATTCACCATCATTTTCACCTTAAAAACGCAGTACTTACTGTTCAGTCGTACATGTGAATCAGAGGTTTTGGCCTGAAACATGAAATGCCAAAATAGTTTACAACCACACTCCGAAGAGACTCTTAGGATATAAAACTTCAAAAACTGACATTCTCAAGCGCTGACTTAATGAACCGGAATCTATCTGTTCTCCACTCGACTAACAGACAGAGTACGGGCGCTGTGTCCAAGTTGATCTATAACCTCCACTTCGTATCACATCAAAATACGTGACAGCCATATTGGGTGTACTAAATTAATCCCCTCAAACCAAGTAAGATTACAACCGAAAATAGATCAAAAATACACACCTAACAAAAGCAATGTCCCATTGTAAAGCCCAGCAGTCGTGAAACCAGGGAACACACAGGACACAGATGACAATCAATACAGATGCACGCGCAGCGTCCAAGTAGACCTATAGCCTCCGCTTTATATCCGGTCAGAAAATGTGTTGGCCATTTTGGATGTATTGAATTCATCCTCTCAACGACAAATAGATAAAAATTGCATCCGAAATACACACCTAATAAAAGCAATGCCCTATTGTCAAGCTCTGCAGTAGTAAAACAAGGGACCACAAACTAGACACAGTAGATGTCAATAACTGTGTTGTACATCATTAATGCAATATAGATCATAGTCATAAAATCAGTATACAAGTTCAGTGGAAACCTCAACATGTATATATGTATAGCATCCTATATATAACACTAAATTCATATGTTATATGAGGGTTATATTACCAGATACAGGTCCCCAACCAAGATTCTACAAAGTTGCCAACCTGTTCCATTCAACAAACTAATTCAATCCATTTTCCACATTTTTGGCTGACCAAATCCATCTGTTCTTGTGTGAGCAGACTATCGACAATCTGCAACTCTTAATCTCAAGCACAAACCATTTCATGTCTGAGGGAGTATGTGAGTTGATTAAATAATGCTCAACCAATGGTACATTTGTAATTTTACGAATGCGCGATTGGTGCTCCATAATTCGTTTCTTCACCTCTTGTTTTGTTTTCCCAATGTAGAATAAGGAACATGGGTATTGTATGCAGTAAATTACATTCTTGGAAAGACAATTCGAATGGTGTCGCAAAATCCATTCTTTTTCATTTAGAATACACAATTTTGCAACAATTGTGGCTGCACAATATCCACATGGATAATGCCCCACTACAGGCATTAAACCCCACATATTTTGTAAAGTAACAGGAGCAGGTTCATTGTATGCTCTTACCAAATGATCTCTTAAATTTCTGGCCCTTTTAAAAGCAAACCGAGGTTGCTTTAATTGTGGTTCCATTTTTTTTTGTATACGGTGCCAGTTTTCAACACTATTTTTTTGATTATAGTGGACTTGGTTCCAAACGTTGTGACACAGGTGATCGCATCAGATTCCCTTTCATGATGATTTTTCACTTGTAAGGTCTGTCTGTCATAATACCAAGCCAGTTTCATCGAGTTTCACTAATCTGTAAGGGTAGTTTCTTATCACCAACTTGGATTGTAAAACTTTAGCCTCTTTAAAATAATCCTCCCTTCTGTTGCGTCTAATCCGCAGAAACTACCCAAAAGGAAGATTATCGCCAAAGTTGCGCGGATATTTCAACAGCGTATTCCTCACTGTAGGTTTTGTATAGAGGCTCACAGATAACCGACCCTCTTCATTCTAAATAGTTAAATCTAGGAAACTGAATGACCGTTTATTACATGCAATCGTAAATTGCAGTTTGGTATCCTGCTCCTTAAGCCAAGAGTGAAACTCATGTAGTTTAGTTAAGGTGCCTTCCCATATTAAACCTACATCAATGTATCTCAGATATTTCTTTATATGGGAATGAAGGGGATTATTATTGTAAATCACTTCATCTTCAAAAGAAGCAACAAACGGATTCGCCATGTCTGCAGAAATTGCGCCCATAGCTATGCCTTTAACTTAGCCATAGAACTCTCCATTAAACATAAAAGTTTTGTTCTAGAGCAATTGTAGCACAATCTACAATAAAATTAGTAGGGACCTGGTGTGGACAAGGTCTCTCGTCCAAAACCTCTCTAATGACTTTGAGAGCTTCTGCTTGGGGTATGCTTGTATACAAGCTTTTATATCCATTGTCACAAGGATATCTGTGTATCATATGGTTGACCTTCCAATTGTGTTATAACATCTGAACTATCCCTGGTATGAGATAGTTTATGGGGAACAAAGAGTTTGATGAAAAAAATCAGTATTCTCAGCCAATGGCTGTAGAATAGATGGACAACAATGGGCCTGCCAGGGGGGTTGTGTACTATCCTTATTGATCTTTGGTAGCGAATAAAACGCTGGGATAGAATCTTTTTTTGTTTAAATATTCAAATTCCTTCTGGCTAAGCCAAAGACCTTCACAACCTTGAGTAGTAAGATTTGCAATTTCTTTCCTGATCTGATCAGTAGGATCTCTCGATAATTTTCCATAATACAGTGGATTATTCAGTTGCCTTAGTACTTCTGCATCATAATCTGTCTTATACTGTATGATGGTGCTACCACACCTGTCAGCCGGTTTAACAATTATATCATTCCGACTGGCAAGTGCTCTCAAGGTCAGATATTGGTCCTTGGAAAAATTGTATTTAATGTATTTTCTTTCTTGGAACATTTGGTCTACCTCAGTTAGACCACATTCTCAAAAGTATTAAGTTCCTTGGGCATATGTTTAGCTGCTGGAAAGAATGTAGAAAAACATTGTAAACCAGTAATGTTGTTCTGTGTAGTCCAAGGAGTCTTACTGAAAAAATATTTTAACCATAATGTTCTGAAGAATTTATACATTTCAACTTGGGTGGTAAATGAGTCGTTTCTATTGGTTGGAACAAAGGATAATCCATTGCTCAAGAGCTCAATATTTTTGAGCTTAGTTCATGTGTAGACTAATAAAAGAATAGGCACTATTTCCATAGTTTAATTAGTCTGATTGGCCATTACTGGTATATTTTCGTCAGTGGTTGAATTTACCATTCCTAGTAACTGTTTCTTTGGCGGAACCCCAGAGTGTATTGGTTCCTGAACCGGCCTCTTCTCGTGTTCTGAGCCCGACCTCTCTGTGGTAGTTGGCCTCTCGATAAAAAAGGATTATGCACTCTTCTAAATCTGTAGTTTGGAGTACTACCTCTGCTGGTATTTTTGTCAGAGCTTGAAGATGCTGTGTCAGAGAAAGAAGTATGTTTTGGGACACAATTCAGGGGTGTGGAATTCAATAAAATATCTACTTGTCCATGGGGCAGGTTGCTTCATAAATCTACTTGTCCTGTAACAAAATCCACTTGCCCACTTGGTGCCATGTACTGCAGCGACAAATTATGGCCGCAATCCCATTATATAAGAGTTCTGCTATAGCCTCCTTGATTATGCCAGGACTCATACCAAAGTAGTGTTTGAATACTTGCCATCCCCTTATGTTGCCATGTTTCCGCAGATCTACATACTGAGGCTGAAGGTAGTCGTAAGCAATAGTTCCAGAGTCAGAGTGCCCTTTTAAGTCAGTGCAAACCTACGAACATGCATGTTTTAAGGGTATCAAAAACTCTTTTCTAATATATTCCCATACAGAGAAACCTTCTTCCAGGGTTAGCAAAAAAGTGGTTGGAGGGAAAGTGAACTTGCAAACACTCAGATCTTCGCATGAGCAAATCTGCATATTTGCCCATACAAAAATGCAGTTCACAAATATTTTCTAGGAGTACTATTTATTGTCCTACTCCTGTAAATTCTTGGGAATTCACGAAAGCCGCATAACTACCCTTAATGCAAGGACATGTACCTTGGGTGCACTTTTGAGACTTTATTTAACAATTGGGCCCCTAATATGGTCTGGCGTTGACTGTGACCTTTTGTGTTTCTTAAAGTTCTGTTTCGGCTGGCTTCACTGAGTTGACGGCATTCTGTTCTTTCACAAGGAGCATATCGGCACACAAAGTATTTTTGTTCATTGCCAGTAACTACTGTGGCAGTGTGCGTTTTGAGACCAAAAAACTATTTTTGCTTTTGCCAATGTTTGTTATAATGGTGAGGGCCTAGCAGCTCGCACCCCAATAAGGTTTTACAAAAACCATGCATAAACATGTCACACGTTGACATAACTAAAAAGCTGACCACTAATTTCAGACCCACTGGCTTTGCCAATGCTGGTTTGTTTTTGTTTCCCATAATCATATTGAAACTGGTTACACTCATTTTCCGTTATGAATATTTTTGGGAAACACTAGCATGCATCAACACATGTTACTAAATGATGATGCAAAGAAAGGGTACCTGAAACTTTACAGTTGTTTAGCTAAATGCTTTTTTTTTCCTGCTTTCATTTTTTTAATGAACATTTTATTTTGAAAGCAAAGAATCCTCAATCTTGATTTCAGGCTTTTGCAAATATCTGCATCAAATCCGAGAGCATTCCGGGAGCATTATACATAAGCTTCATTTTGCTAACATTTGAAAACGTGTGCAAACATTTTTATTCTGGAACCACTGTCAGCAGTGTAGTCGGCGCTTACATTTAAGTAGAGCGCTCACCCTAATAATAAAGGATTTCAATTAATGAACCATAAATACAAGTTTGAACAGCAGTAACATATGAGCAAAAATATTACCTTAACTGCAGATAGTCTCCTTCCCTGATCCATAATGTGGTACTGCAACCTGGCAGCCAAAAGGTTTGTGCTGCAGGTGGTTGGGCCTACTTGTCCCAAGGACAAAATAAACCTAAAAACGTGTTGCCCTTGACCCCAAACAACATGTCCTGGGCGTCGGGCTATAGGAATTCCACATCCCTGACAATTAGTCTGATTGGGGTTCTGTTGAAGAAAATCTTTCTTTAAATAGGGATAAGTGCCTTCCCTACAATGTTTAATACCTTTTTTGAAGCTTTATGGTCTTTTTAAGAATGTTGTTTCTTTGGAAATCAGCTATTGTTTTCAATTTCTTAAACTCGCAAGCATCTGTTGCAGGATCCTCTAGTATTTGTTTTTCCAATTCTGCAATCTCACTTAAGTTTTTCAATATGTCTTAAAACAGTCTCAATAATGAGAACCATCCAGCTCTGTTAGCGTTTATTTGAAACGAAGCTGAACCGTACTTTGAAGTCGTCATCATCGACAAAAATAATCTGGCTATTTCGCACTTGTAGCCCTACTGGAATGATGTCTTTCAAACAGTCCGTAAGAAATTTATTGTGTAATTCTGTTCTTATTACTTTGTTATGTAGTCTTTCTAAATTATTGCGTATTGTTTTTTGTTTTGTATTATGGCTTGAGTTACTTGTTTGGGGTCCTAGAAGTGAGGGTCCACCTGCTATCTTTGCAATATACTCCTCTGTATATGTAAAAGGTTCCTGTTCTGACATTGGTAATTCTAGACAAATAATAATGACAATATAGTAACTAAAATTTTAGCAAAATGCAGACAGATACGAAAACTACGACCAACCACTTTTTATAAAGGGCCCTTGCAGACAGCGTCTGCGCTTACAATCTAATACAAAAATAGGGCAACCCACTAGTCCCCAAGGAACTGGGTATAATCAATAACTAAATACAAGTGTACCCTGAGGAATCATTCATCTATAAATTGATGCTTCAAACAGTCACACTCGTGAACAAAATATTCAACAATCGGGGAATTTCTCATGAATTTGTATTTTATTCTTTGTATATATTTGATTCAATCAATTTTATCAACGAGAAATAAATAAATGTATTATACAGCAACAAATATATTACTGACTCAGTATATATAATACAAAGTAGTAGCAAACACCTTTTTGTTTTGAACAAACGTGAGCAGTGCGTAAAATCAACCATACATGGAAATTAATTGTTTAGTTATTTACATTAATTTCATTGTCCATCAGCAAACCTAAATGAAAACAAAAGATGTAATAGCATCGATTTTTCGGTCTCTTTAACGGTCTACAAGGTCCATGATACCATCTTCAGGACGGTAACGTTGCACCGTGAATCTAGTAAAATAAAAACATTCATAATCAACATGTGGGAAAACCCTGAGTTCAACACTATTGTCGGCTCATAACTCCATTTGATAATGGAATTAAATTCACCCTATGTGCAAAAAACAAACAGAAAAGTGCTTAACTAAAAACCACACCATACTACAATTGTTAATGTGTGTTTACTTGCAAAACCAGTACTAATCAAACCGTACCACTAGTCCTAAAAATCCGTCCGTGATTGGTAGTGACCAAAACCACACCACCATGTAACAGGAGATCTTACTTGATGGAAAAACACCTAGATATCGCTCTAGTTTCTGGAACCTACAATCGAGAACAGGCCCGTAAAAACACAAGACTAATCAGGATCCATGCAAGAGCTGTTCCCTGATGATTAGTCTTTGGGTTTTTACGGGTGTTTTTTTTGTGATAAAATAGATTGAATCAAACATATACAAAGTATAAAATACAAATTCCCTGATTGTTGAATATTTTGTTCATGCACTTGACTGTTTGAAGCATCAAGTTATAGATGTATGATTCCTCAAGGTGCACTTGTATTTTATTGATTATACCCAGTTCCTTGGGGACTAGTGGGTTGCCCTATTTTTGTATTGGCACATACTAGATCTGCAGGGTCCTAAATGTACTCAATCTGAGGCCACATTGTCACCTTATCTGGGCCTGTCCCTAAATTTGATTACTGGGAGCAGGTATCACGCAGATATCAAAAGTATAAGTGTAGAATAACCACTTCTTCCACAGGTTTCCTTGCTAGGTACAGAAGCCACTTGCACAAAAAGTAAATGAAGTCTGCTTTTATTTGTTAATTAATGCTACTGTTAGCCAGGAGGTGGCTGGCAATACATTGGTTAAGCGCTAAAATGCCAGATCCGGATCCGGATACCGGATCTGGTGGCGGCCCTACCGGCAAGCTTCTCGGTCCTTCATCGCAACAGAGCGGGAGAGAAAAGAGGGGGAGGGGTGGCACTTTTCTTCACTGACCGTATGCGCGGAGAAACAATTTTGGCCGAGGATATAGGCGGGGCGGAGGTTCTAGGTGTTAAACTTAGGCTGGGAACAGATTGTTTAACTGTCCTGGTAGTCTACCGTCCTCCCTGGGCCTTGCCGGAGTTCCCGGATCTATTTCTGAAACTGGTGCAGGACATGCGCTCGAGGTTCGATAATTTGGTCATCTTGGGAGACTTTAATTATCACTGGGAGCTCACCCCAAGAGAAGGGCAGGCTGGCCATATTGACGAGGCATTATCCTCGCTAGGTTTAACTCAGCAGGTAAGGGGACCGACACATGTGAAGGGTCATACGCTCGACCTAGTCTGGTCGTCAATACCGGTACAGGGATCGACAACCTCACAACCGTGTGTCTGGTCGGACCATTACTTACTGAAGGGAACTCTCTTGATGAACCTGCTCAAACCGAAACCGGCAGTAGGTCAGAGGCTGGTGAGGAAATGGAAAAACATCAATGGTGGAAAGATGGTGGCACATCTTTCAGCGAATTATCCTCAGACCTGTTTAGCTGATAATCCTGATGCCCTCTGTGGTAACCTAGAGGAGAGGCTCCGTAGCGCGGTCGACCATGTGGCGCCAGCACGCAGGGTCAATTTAGTGAATAGAGGACGGAGGTCCCCTTGGTACAACGACTCCCTAAGGGAGAAAAAGAGGGTCGTGCGCAAGATGGAGAGAGCCTGGCGCAAAGCCTATGATACGAAGGCGAGAAGCGTCTATCTGCTTGAATTAGCGAATTATAAGCAGGCAATTACAGCTAGGAAGGCAGAATTCTACGAGGAAAGGATCATCACAGCGACAAACCCTCAAAAAGAAGTTTTCCGAGTCCTAAATGAACTCAAAAAGGTGAATGAAAGAACAGAGGCCGGAGTTTACTTTAGAGGACTGCCAGAGATTTCAGAATTTTTTCACCAGCAAAATTGCGGATCTTAATTCGGAAATCGCCTGTACTCCCATACATGCTTGCCCCCCACTGACCACGTCGGCCAAAAAGCCGGTGGTTAGACCCCTGGAGCTTCTTCCCCCCATCACGAAAGAGGACCTGCCCCGGCTCACCGGGAGAGTGAAGTCGGGTTCCCAGGCGGACCCTTGTCCCCCTGACGTTTTCAAACTGGCCATGCCAGGAATAGAAGAGGAGGTGCTGAATCTTTTGAACTCCTCTCTTGCATCAGGAAAGGTTCCTAATGCCTTTAAGGAAGCAAGGTTGATCCCTTTGCTGAAAAAGCCTGGGGCAGATGTGAAATGCCTAAAAAACTTTAGGCCTATTTCCCAGATCCCTTTCCTGGCCAAGGTGTTGGAACAGCACGTTCTGGCCGCCCTCTCGGACCATCTAGAAGAGAATGGCCTGCTGGAACCAAACCAATCAGGGTTCCGTGCAAACCACAGCACGGAACTGGTCATGCTGTCCATCATAGACGAGCTCCGAAATAGGGCAGACAAGAGGATACCCGGCGCCCTGGTGCTGTTAGACCTCTCCGCGGCGTTTGACACCGTCAGTCACACACAACTGTTGACGCGGATGAGACTTGGGCATCCGGGGCACAGCCCACGCCTGGTTTGCTTCTTTCTTACTAGGGAGGACACAAAGAGTTCAGTTGGGAGAATTGCTCTCCACTGCATCATCAATCTCTTGTGGAGTGCCACAGGGGTCGGCTCTGTCGCCCCTGCTATTCAACATATACCTTCAACCACTGATTGGACTTCTGAATCAGATGGATTGTCAGGTATATAACTACGCTGATGACACCCAAATCATTATCCAAATGGGTGATGGGGCACCAGCAAATCTGCAAACCATCTTGAAGCAGACAGCTAACTGGATGTCACTGAATTCTTTAAAAATCAATCCGGAGAAGACGGAAGTTCTACCTGTTACCATCGCCGGCAATCCATGGCATGATGGATTCTGGCCGAGGGAACTTGGACCGCCCCCGGAGCCGGCAGTGGCGGTAAAAAGCCTTGGCATTTATGTGGATGACAAGCTTTCCATGCGGAAACAGGTCACCACGGTGGTAGGAACTTGTGTTGGCATGTTGCGTCAACTTAGGAAGATCGCGCCATTATTGTCCAATTCTACCCTGCGAAGGGCGGTCTCTGCTATGATCCTTGCAAGACTGGATTATGGTAACTCGCTCTACTTGGGCTTACCTCAAACTCCTGGACAAACTTCAGATGGTGATGAACGATGCCGCCAGGCTCATTCACAAAAAACCCAGGAACACGCATGTGTCCCCACTCATGCGTGAGCTACATTGGCTCCCAATAAGGCAGAGGGTGCTCTTTAAAGGGTTATGCATTACACATAAATCCCTTTATGGTAAGGCACCAAGCTACATCAAGTCCCGCCTGACCCCATACACACCGGCCAGGGTGTTAAGATCTGCTGAAGCAACCCTGCTCATGCAACCTCGGTTTAGATTGGCGACAGTGGGCGGTCGTGCCATTTCTAACACCCTCCCAGGGGCCTGGAACAGTCTATCGGTGGACTTGCGCAAAGAACCTAATCTGTTGACCTTTCGGAAGAGGCTGAAGACTGTTCTTTTCCAGAAAGCCTGGGGAGGGATATAAATTTCCTGCAGTGTTTCTTTTGGTTCCTGTGGTGTTTTACTGGACAAGCGCTTAGAGACCCCGGGGTTATATAGCGCTATATAAATCGAAATAAATAAATAAATAAATAAAATTCTAGCTAGATAGTTGGCTGCAGAATTCAGACGAATTGTGTGTAGCTGAGGAGATTAAAAATAAATAACAAAATGGGATGAGGGTTTTTTTTTTTGAGGATTTGGAAATTTTGGATGAACTAAGAAACCAGCAGTTCATCACATGAGCTCCCACCATAAATGCAGAGAAGTGTGTGTGTGTGTATGCATGTCTATTGACTAATTGTGAAGTTATGGAAAGGGCTGATGGATAATGTTTGTCATCATACTGAATTAAGCATTGCAGGGCTACACAGATATTGATAGTGCTGATTACAGTGAGAACCTTTCAACCTGGTGTTTTTTTTTCTTTATTGTAATTGTAAATAAACCTGATAAAACCTTCCAAGAAAACAATCTGGTTCCTAATAGATTTTTGTCATTTTGGTATTGTACTCCTAA
Source organism: Lissotriton helveticus (assembly GCF_964261635.1). Taxonomy (NCBI): domain Eukaryota; kingdom Metazoa; phylum Chordata; class Amphibia; order Caudata; family Salamandridae; genus Lissotriton; species Lissotriton helveticus. Next base: position 898,030,686 of record NC_136068.1, on the reverse strand, counting down.
AATGTCGCTCTCAAAATTGATAGTGTAGTTTAACCTGTTTTTTTTTTTTTTTCTTTCTGACTTTTCCTAGTGTATACGCACTGTTTACATACATTCTACATTGCCTTTGACTTAAACCTGACTGCTTTGTTGCGTTACCAAGGATTTAGGACAAGTTTATTTTAATTTGACACCTAGAAGGCGGTGGCCTGAACATTTTGAGGTGCACAGTAGTCTACCCCATTTAACTTTCATGCACAGGGTAATTTGTGCCTGGAAAAATAAATGTAAAAATACTTTGAATTTAAAAAATAATCTAGGGGTGAGAAGGTGGCTTGGGTGGAGTGTGGTTTCAAAATAATGCTTAGCCCAATAGCCAACACCAAATGGTATGGGTTTTCAGTAGTTCCAAGTAAGGTGGAGATGCTATGCGGGACTAGCGGCTATTTATGTACACCTTGAATAATCTAGAACATTTACATTGTTCCTATTATGAACCATTGACTCCTTGCTGTTCTTCCAGATCCGGTCATTGGTTAAAGAGCGTGGTGAACAGGACAAGCAGCTCCATGACCTAGAGGAGGAGTTTAAGAAGACTGAAGCTAAACTGACTGCAGCAATTCGAGAAAAATCGGCTCTGGCAGCAAGCATAGTATCATTGGAAAGACAGCTTGCTGACTTGCAGAAGGCTAATGAGTTAATGAAAGTCAAAGTAAGACTTGTTCTAGATTGGGAATCGCTGGGAACAGCTAGTAATGCTGGTCAGTCCCCTGAAACTTGTCAAACTCTACGGTTGATCTGCCACAATCTGTAGTTTAAAAAAGAATGGCCTTCTAATTTTAAAGATGTTGGGCACTGTGATTTTAATTTAGCCGTTTGTGCAACTACTTGGGACAGATGCGCTGATGCACAAATTTAGACTGCAGCACTGGTGGTACACTTATCCTTTTGCATTTAAATGTTACATAATTGTTTCTGACCACTTGAGGTTGTGGAGTCAGTTACATCTCCCAAATAGAAAGTTTTGTCTTCCAAATGTCCTTTCATTACTGCAAGTAGCTAGGAATTAAGAAAAGTTATTTAGACGGTATGTGTCGTGTCCGAGTCCCATGTAAACCTGTTATTTTCTTGCAGTAATGTTAATGGAATTAAACAATTACTCACCGAAAAAATACAATTGACATTTAACTGTTTGCACTAGTGGGAGTTTTTCCTTTGACTTCTAGTCCTCTACTGCCCTTCGGTAAATTCGTTTTTAGGAATTATTTTTCCAATAGATTTTTTTATTTTTTACTTTTATTATATTTATTGCTCATCCAGAATCACGGTAAAATCATAACATCAGTTATACATCACAGAAGATTATACCGAAAATGGCAGTACATTCCATTCAGAGGTAGGACATGTTCCTGGGTGCTCCCAGACAGTATGATCATCCCAGAACCATGGTGGCCTGCATGAGACCCCTCCATCTCTTGTGGGGTGAGGACCCCTTTCATGGAAACCTCTATAATCCTGGCGTACCAGGACCTCACGTCCTCTTCCAGTTTGTCCTCTCCTAACTCTTCATGTGGATTAGCTCTGCTGTTGCCCAGTCCCATAAGTCTTTGGCCCAACTCTCCGCTGTGGGAGGGCATCTAGCTCATCCACCTTCCAATAGGTTGTCTTATCCTGTTAAAGCAATATTGGTTTGACCAGAGTCTCTAATGCTTTTGCTGAATTTTGTAACTTCTGTTTTAGTTTTCAGATGACAGCACAAAGAAAAAGATTAACAGCCTTTGTGTGGAATTGATGGAAGCCAAGAATAAGCTTGAGGTTAAGGAGAAGGTAAGAAACTTCAAATTTTTGTGTTAATATTTTTACTGAGGTACTTCAATCCCTCAAACCCACACATTGTTTCTCATTGTGAGAAAGTCCCTCTGTTGCATGGTTAGCCCCCGACTTTTGCCTGAGGTTGATGGGTTTCTAATGTAGTGCACAGGGTCCCTGCCAACCAGTTCCCCTGTGCCGGTGCTCCTTCCCTAAAACAAACCCCAATTGGTAGTTCTGCCTCCTGTAATTCCCTAGTAAATGGTACCTTGGGTACCTAGGGCCTGGAAGCGCAAGAGGTTCCTTTGGGATCCATCTCACTGGGACAGTGCCACTGCGCTGGCAGCTTGCATGCCCCTGTGTGAGAGTGCCATCTTTATTGCATGGTATGCCCCCACTTTTTGCTGAATTACTGATGTACTTTGACTGAGTGTGCCCTGGGCTCCTGTCGATCAGGTTCTCAGGGCCTGTGTTCCTTCCCTAAAACTGTGTTGAAGCTAAAACCCAATTGTCATCTCTGGCCACCCGTCAGCCCCTGGTTAATAGTACCATATGTACCCAGGGCATTGTGACCAGAGAAGACCCCCTAAGGGCTGCAACACTTATTGTGCCACCCTTAGGGGCCCTGCACCCTGACGCACACGCACTGCCTTTGTTAAGTTCCACACTCAACCTGCAAAGAGTCGACATGGCACACATCCCAGTGTGCCATGCCCACAAACCCACTGCCCTGGCATACATCAGTCACCCCTCTATCTGGGCCTCTATCTCGGTGCCCTATGCCAGTGGTGTATGCACAGGTGCATGAGCCCTGTGCCCCTACAGTACCCAGGGCCATTCCTGGGCACTGTGTGCAGTGATGCCATTAAGAGTATATGGTGGTGGGAGGTTGTCATTACGAACTCCACAGCACCATAGTGGCTACACTGAAGACTGACAAATTTGATATCAAACTTCTCAGCACATTAAACCCACACTGATGCCAGTGTGGGATTTAATGTAAAATGCACTACAGAGGTCATCGAAGAGATGCCCCCTGAAACCTATTGGTCCCTGTCCTTCCCCTACCTGTAACACCCCTAAATATAGTATTTAGGGGCACCCTGAACTTTCCTCGGATCCCGATTTCGAAACAAGAAAAGACCAACGAGAAGACCTGCTGTGCAGCTGCTAACAAGAGGACGACACCAACTGACTTGGCCCCAGCCCTCTGGGGTGGATCCTTGAACCTGCTCATGCTAAATCCCAGCGTCTCCTGCGGACAGCAACCTCGAGCACCCCAGACCTGCCTGCCTTGACCCTTTTAGAGACTGGGACTCCCATGAGCAGTGGTTCTGCTCAAACAGCAATACCCCTGGGGCCAGCCAGGAACCGTGAATCCAGCACACTCTGCACCTGCCGAGCCCGGCCTGTGCCAGAGTAGGCAAAGACCCTGAGGACGTCCCTCTTGCGATTCTGACCTGGAATCCAGTGCCCAAGGACCCTCCATGATGATGCCTGCAGCCTCTGAACCAGGGACCCCTCCAACTGTGACAAGCAGAGGGTAAGATTTCCCGACGTCAAGACACCTCGGCGCCTCCCGGTTCCTGTTGCCAACTCCGGTTGCCCACCTATCCTCCAAGATCCCAACTTACCCCTCGAAGTGTTGGTCCCTCCTGAAAAATCTTTGTCCCCGAGCCTGCAGCCTTTGTTCCCTTTTCAAGATCTCAATTGAATAACCTTGAGCGCCAGACTGCTCAAATGCACCCTGCACCCAGCCGCCAGAGTGCCCTTGGCAGTGGAACCTTGGTCCTAACCTACTACCCCATTTGCCGTGAGCAAGTGACCAGGAGCCCAGCTCCCACATCCGCGTGGGCTGCTAGCCAGCAGCCACCAACCGAAGGCCCCCTGCCTCTCATTGGATAACATCGGGCCTAACTACCTCTGCACCCCGCTGCCCCTGTGCCGCTGAGGGTGTACCAACTACCTTCCTGACCCAGGGAGATCCCTGAGTCTATACTCAGAATCTTAACAGTGCCAGTCGAGTACTTACCTATAAGCCGATAACTCACTTCTGGTTTCACTTGTAAATTCTTATAAGTGTGGAGTTCTGAAACGTTAAAATCCTCTAAAATCAACCGAACAACGAATTCTGATTTACTCACCGTTTATCAGGAGAGACCGCAGTGCTGTATCTTTCAGCCCAGTACTGACCCTGAAAAGTAATATTAACCGTACTTAACAGTAACTCGAATATTCTTCCCTAGGATATCATTGCCTGCTTTTTGCTGAAAAAGTTTCTAAGTGTCTATTTTTGAAACTTACAAATATTCTTTAAAAATCGTTCCAACGATAAAAACTTAATTACTTGCCTGTTTTAGATAGCTGTCAGTGCTGAACCTAGGAGCCCAGCACTGGATTACCAAAGTAACGTGAACATACTACACCTGCAAATTGAATTTCCTTCCATAGGATAACATTGGTAATTTCAACTGGAAAAATGTCTGTCAACTTTTATAATAAAATAATATTCCTTAAATCAATACTGTAACCAAAACGCTTTTTCTTAACTGTTTACAGGACATGTCCCAGGATTGGATCTAGGATCCAGTCCTGGGGTTTGAAAAGTAATCTACAAAGTAACTAATTGCATATAACTAGAAATTCCCATTGAGCTCAATGTTGCATTGGGTTTGAAATTGTGCTGCCTATTGCAACATCTGTATCTATTGTAATCAAAAAGTCTATTGCCTACTTTAAAAGTATTTAACTAAAGTAACTCATTCTGAGAGTATATTTTGATACCTTGTTGTTTCTAAAATAAAACAATATCTTATGACACAAAACCTTTGGCCTAGAGTTCAGTTCTTGAGTGTGAGAGACCATTTACTGCTGTGTATATAACAAATGCTTTACACTGTCCTCTGATACTGCCTTACTGCTCGACCAGGCTACCACTTTAGAGGGTAAGGTTATATCTAACTTTAGCCTCTGCCAAACATCTGTGGACTCTGTACACACTGTACTTTACTAGGTCCAGTTTGTACAGTCACTTTCTTTCTCCCTGTGAGGGAGAACATGACAGTCAACATGGCACTGCCTGCCAGCATAGATAAGTCATCCCTCTAGCAGGCCTCACAACCCAAATGCAGGGTTCACTATACTATAAGTGAGGGCATATCTGCATGAGCAGGTATGCCCCTACAATATTTGATACCATGTCCCAATATTGTAAGTGCCAGAGAAGCCATAGAGAGTACATGGACTGGGAACTCAATAGCTAGAGTTCCACAGCACCATGACGGCTTTACTGAATATAGGAGCGTTTGATACCAAACCACTCCTTTCAGTCAATCCACATTGATGCTAGTGTGGGATTTATTGTACCATGTACCCAGAGGACACCTTAGAGGTTCCCCCTGAATCCCTACCAACCCTGATGTGGTCTCTGACAGGCTATAGGTAGCCAGCCACAACCAGATGTTTCTGGACACCTGGTAGACAGCCCCTGCTATCTGGGACCCGAAACCATGCACATCCTGGGCAGAGGTGTCATGCCTCCTCCCCCAGGATGGGCCAGTACTCGAAGAGGGAAAGCTCAAAGGCCTGCCTCGTTTGTAACGCGAGCCCCTGGCAGCCCCTGGTTTGACTCCCACTTCGGGCAGGAAAATTAAAAAAGCTGGGTGTGCCCACCTCTACCAACCCCACCCCTGAGGTGAAGCACAACCTTCAGTACCATCTATCTTGACGTTTGGGAGGGGGGGGGTGGCCAATCAGGGCTAGGTTTGACCCTTCCCACATGAGGGTGGGCATAATAGTGTAGTCACCCAAGGTAAGGTGCCCATTGGCTCGAACTGCTACTCGTCTAAAACTTCTCCCACATAGTATTTACGTGGCTCCTGCAGACCTGATCCTCAGATCTGCGACTACTTAAGAAGAGAGAAGACACCCTGCAGAAGAATCCAGAAGACAACTGGTTGTCCCCAGCCCTACCAGCCAGTATCCAGCTCCAACGAACCTTCCACCTGTCTGGCAACAGCGACCTCCAAATTACTGCGGAGGACTGTTTCCTTGTCCAAAGACTCCGGGTTGGGGTGAATCTTGGTCCCCAGTCTACTCTGCATGCACACAGCCCGAGTGAGAGGCTCACCTGCAGTGACGTCTCCCTGGCTAACCTGACCTCATGTCCAACGTTTGCTGACCCCTCCTGCCCTCCACGACTGCCTGTAGTGTGAATTCAGACGCGCCCCCCTGACCATTAACCTCCTCCCCCCGCCCCCTCTGCACCCCAACTCTCCTCTGGCAGTGGTCTTCCTCCAACATCCTCCGATGCCACACCTGAAGCCTCTTTAATTTCAAGAAAATCCCCATTTAAGAGCATTGGGCGCCCGCCCAATGTCTAATTTGCTCCCTGCCACCCCCTGTACTGCTGGTGTATGTTTGGTGCTGCCTTGTGCTAACCCTAAAAACTTGGCCCCTGCAACTGATTTACTAACCTGCAAGCAGTTATGTTCCAGGCACCTCCATTCTGTCTTCATTGGAAAGCATTGGTTCAAACTCAAATCTTGACCTCTGCACCCAGCCATCCCTGGGCTGCTGGTGGTGCAGCCTTGGTACTTGCCTAACCCCTGGCCCTTGCTGACATTTGCCTCAGAAGTCTGAAAGGTCAATGCTTACCTCTTTAACCGCAATATTGTTTCCTCCATAGGATAACATTGGACAGGTTGAAAAAAGGTTGTCCACTTTTGAAAGTGAAAAGTATTTTAATTAAAAACATACATGCCTTATTACGAAGACTGAAACCTTAAAATAGTACAAAGGATAGTTTTATAAAATTAGTGTTGATCTCCTTCTTGAGTTGTGTGTCCAATAAATACATTGTACTCCTTTGTGAGGCCTAATGCTGCTCGCCCACACTACCACTAATAGAGAACTTTGGATTTTAAAATGAACCCTGTACACTTCTGGGGAACCCCTGGACTCTGTGCACTGTATTACTACCTAGTGATATCATATACAGAGCAAATTTCCTATGCTAATCTACTCCCTTCCTACTTCAGGTAATTCAGTTCAGGGTGTTGGTACTAAAGATTGAACTACAGATTTTGAAGGGCAGTTTTCTTGCTTGCAAGACTTTGAGAGCTGGAACACATTAGCCCTGTTAGTCTTAGATTACTCAGGTGGACTACATTCAGTAAGCTTGTTGAAAGTTTGTTGATATTATGGTGCTCTTTGTACACTCTTCTATTGGCTTGATTAAAAACCTTTCCCATTCACTTTAGGAGCTCACTTCTCACCAGATAAACTTTGACCAGCAGATCAAAGTGTTGAACAACGATTTGGAGGCCTCTAAAACTACTTTAAATGCATTGCAAGAAAAGAACAAGTATCTAGGTAAGCACACGTAGTTCTTGTCTAGGAACTGGTCTTAGGTTTGTAATAAGTGGCAGGTCTCTGCACTTTTTGCCCCTGGATGTATCACTACCAATACCTATTTTCTCAGTTTTCTAAATTTGTTTATATAATAGAAATGTTTATCTGTCTTCTTTGATGCTATTCTTAGCTCTGAATATCATGCACAGACTTGTGCAAGACTGAATACCTCTGTTGAAGGATCCTGTATACTAGGTTAGTGTCATATGAAATTGACCAATTTGTCCAGCTCTTCAGTTCCAGTCCTTGTCTTGTGCTATTCTTACATTTGCCATAACTCCAACCATAGACTTCACTGATTTTTTTTTAAATGTTATTTATGCATAGTTAGTTGGTTTACTATGTTTTTCAATTACTAAGGAATACCCTTATTACTGACTTTTGCATTTCTGTTAGTGTGTATAGTTTTGCTTATGCAGTAATCTCTTCACTTATCCTCCTTGGGGAATAGTCCAGTGCTGTTGTAAGACTCCAAATGTTCACACGCACATTAACCTCAACATGTGAAGAGCTTAATCGCCTAAGCTTCCATCAATGAATAAGCACAGCTACCAGATGTGGCAGTTGGATAATAACCCCTTCGATACTTATGACGGAACCGTTCCGTCATCAGCATCGGTTGAGCCGTGCTGATGACGGAACCGTTCCGTCATGACCACACCCGTTTTTTAGAACCTTCAGCACAGCGGGAAAATTCGCGCCGCGCTGAAGGTGTTAAGACCACTTATGCCATAGCAGCTCAACTTTACTGCAGAAGCCACACTTCATTGACTTCTTTAAATCTATGCATCAATGTAGCTCCTTGCTGCCTGATTCCAAATTCTTGTTGACCCAATGTTCTCCAGAGTAGTTGAAGTTTTGTCTGCTAATTTAAAAGCCAGTGCTTTTGTCACTGTATCACAGAACTGTGAGACTAAACCGGTATGTTCCATATGCTGCAACAACTTTGCCTCAGGCAGGTTAGCTCTGTGAACATTGAATGCCAAGTGTCTCCCTGATTGTACACCCAAGCATTGTAACTTTCCAGATCACAGGAAACAAGTTTTGTAACTTGAGAACGCTTGGCTCAAAATCCTTAAATAGGTCTAGGTTTGGCTGACTTTGTGGCTTGTGCTCCACTTGTCTTTTGCTGAGGATTTCCAATCAGCTATTGCCCTTTGGTGAGAGGTTGTTTGGATGTGTGTTTTTTGGGGTGGGGGGGGAGTTGGGGGCCTTGTGCCCCCCGTACTTACCTTAACTTCAGGAGATAAACCTCTTCAACCACTTTACTCAACTGTGAGCAGTCCAACTTCAATACCCCCTATCTCCATTGGGCACGAGACACCAAATTTGGTCTCTGCAGCAGCACAGGGGTGACAGAGTGCACTCTTGATGTTTTGACCCTTGCCTGGTGTTGACCCCATAACTGAGATTGAATTTGTAACCTAGAAATTTGTACTGTCCACTTTTGTAAAGTGTTAATCTTTTTCCCGAACAACATATTTACTATTTTGCGTACATCTTGGTCTCAAAATAAAACTTGGAAGAAGCATATTTTTCTAAAATTGGTTTGTATCTTGTTTTCGAGTAGTTTATTTTATTAATCCGTGTGTGCATACCAAATGTCTCAACACTCCGGTTTTAGGCCAAAGACTGCGGGTCCACACTACCACAATTAGATCACTTTGGATTTACATTGAGCCCTGTACACTTCTCGGGAAATCTATGAACTCTGAGCAGGATATAACCACTTAGTGGTATACATATACATAGCCAGCTTCCTACACAGCCAAAGGTAATCCAGAACTGTTGAGCCAAACGTACATTGCCGAGCAGCAAAGGAAGTTCTATTAGGGCCACTCTTGCTTGAAGTAGAGTACCTGGACCTGTTCCTACTCTCGAGCCCAGTCCCAGGATGTCCACACGCCCTGCGTTTTCATACTTGTTCATCTATTGAGGAGCAGTTTCTGCAGCATATTCTGATGCACCCTGTATTTCATCATCCGGTTATGCAACAGATGAAGGTAGTCTGATGTGGGCCTTCTTGCATCACTGGGGGTTGCTATAAACATGCCAGTCATGCCTTACTCTTTTCCCAAGGGTCCCTTTCATCAAAGCCATCCTAGACATGGGCATTCCCTCGATCGAGGAGTCCAGGACATTCAGGCTATGATCAGATGTCAAAGTTGTCTCTCTACTGAGGCTTGGCGAGGAGGGATCAGAGGCTCATTTGCTTACTGATTTCCTGCATCCTGCTTGTTGACAACACAATGTAGTACATGTGAGCAATGCAGTGAGATATGAAGTCTCCACATGCTCAGCACCAAGGCAACCTCTAGGGCTCATCCAGGTTTTGAAGGAGATGACAAAATATTTGCCGTGGTCGTTTCTCATCCACAGTTGGACCAGTGTTAAACCCCTCTTGTACCACACCCCAAGCTGATTGATAGACTCATCAATGCTGGTTTAGAAGCTCACCTAGGAGATGTGGAGATCTAAGACCTGGTCTCCATCAGAGACCCGTCTTCCCTGCAACCTGCTGGAGTTGCTTGCCATAACTGAAAGCCTTCCTGATGTACATTCTAAGAAAGCTCTGTCTCTGAGACACATTCTCCCTAGACTAGAGCATGGGCCTAGTGTACGCCATCACACCACCACCTCTCATGCCCAAGCTCTGAAGATCCGGAATGATTTGTCACAACACATCCTAGTGGCTCCGGATTGGGCCAGGAAAGTGGTACCAGACACTTCTGGGCGAGAGCATCAATCCTCCACTTGGACTTCTGTTGCAGCAGTAGGGCCTGCACAATCTACACCTCCATGAGTGGAGATTGAGATGCACTAGTAGTCTTTATCCTATCTTCCTTCTAAAGTTGTGGTTGTCGTCCTTGCAGCCTGTATGCTTTCAAAGTTTGGTTCCCAAATATTCAATAAGCAACAACGTGGTTCCGGGACCAGCGAGTCTCTCACCACTTGTGATATAGTCCGCATAACCCTCACCCAAAAGTCAGCAATCTGAGGGCAGTCCCATATGGTATGGAAGAATGTACCCTCCTCACCGCACCCCCGAAGACCAAACTTATGTGTAGCTTTCCCCATCTTATGAAGGGCGACCCTAGTATAATAAACACGATGCAAAATTTTTAACTGTATTAATCGGAGGCTAGCTTATATAGCAACCTCCCGTGGCGAGGAGAGCGCCGTCTGCCAGTCCGACTCATCAAACTCACCCACCTCAGCAGCCCATGCTGTCCTTAACTTCAAGGTAGGGTCAGGCAGGTTATTAAAGAGTTTACGATAAACCAAGGAGGTCACCTTTTTGGGCATATGTTCCGTGAGAAGCCTATCTTCTAATGGGGTAGATTCAGGTGGCTCCTCACCGGGCCGGACTAGTGACTTCAGGTCGTGACCAATCTGCAAATATCGGAATTGCTCCGTGTGCGCCAGGTCATATTGTTCGATAAGTTGTTCAAAGTAAAGGATGGCCCCACGCCTCCAAAGGTCTCCAACCGTAGAGATGCTAATCAGGTCCCAGGCTTCAAAGCCCTTACTATTACATAAACGGCCTAATCGGCATGACTACCAGAGCGGCGTCATTTGCGTTAGTATGTCCTTACATTTTAGGCGGGCGAGGCCAAATACCACACCCGTACCGTATGAGCCGTCAGGCCAATCAAGGCCGCAGCACTTTTTGAGTCTTAGAGCGCGGCCATCACTCCGCCGCTCCCAAGGTCGTACCTGTCCGCTTTGTATGCCGGCTCAGTCTGCGGAGCGTGCAGCCATTGATTCACAATCTTTAACTGGGCCGCCCAATAATATAATTGGGTATCAGGGAGGGCTATTCCTCCATCGAACCAACCCCTAACCAGTTTATATCTAGAAATGCGCGCTGGTTTGTCCACTCAAAGGAGACCGGAGACCAGTGCGTTTATGGACGTGAAATACTTAGGAGGCACTAGAAATGGAGTGCTTTCAAGGAGATAAAGCAATCTGGGCAAAGACATCATTTTAAAGAGCGCCGCTTTCCCCAGAAGGGTCAGTGGTAAAGTGTGCCAATGTCTTACATCACTACGAAATCTTTCAACGGGGGGGCACCAAATTATGCTGAAAGAAGGCCTCTTGGTTAGGCGTTACCCAAACCCCAGATATTTAAAGGGTCTGTCAGTAACCACCAATTGACAGTCGGCTGGAAGCCGCGGTGGGGGTCCTTTAAGGACGAACAAAACAGACTTGGACCAATTAATAGTGTACCCTGAGGCCCGCCCAAAGATTTCAAATGTTAAGGAGTACTATAATCTAACGTCTGGGCAAGGTCAAATAAAGGAGGATGTCATCAGCGTATAGTGATATACGGTCCTCCCATGTCTCAGTCCAACAGAGTCCTCTAATCATGGGGTCCCACCGTATCCATGCTGCCAAAGGCTCAAGGATCAGGGCAAAGAGCAGGGGCGACAGAGGGCACCCCTGACGCGTGCCTCGTCCGAGTTGACAATCCCTGGAAATTAAAATGAAAATGATTTTTGTAAAGCGCACGCCCTGAGGCGTCCAAGCGCTGAGACTGAAAGAGAGAGTGCGGTTACAAAAGAGTGATATAACCAGTAAGAATTCTATTTATTAAACAAACGTTTTTAATTGCTTGCGAAAAGTGAGTTCTGGATTGGACCTTAGATATTGGTGGAGGGCATTCCACATCTTGGCCACATTAAAGGAGAAAGAGCGTCCTCCCGCTCTAGTTCTCTTTATTTTGGGTATTGTGGCATGGGTTGAGCGCAACTGTCTGACAGGGTGGTACGGGGTGATAAGGGAGAGGTTGATTGCTGGACCAGTAGCCCAGAAGGCCTGATGAGCGAGGCATAGGGATTTAAAACTGATTCTCTCCCTAACAGGAAGCCAGTGTAGGCTTTTTAGCCCAGACTTAACAATGGCCTGCGAGGAATTTGCAATAGCGTCCGGGCAGCACAGTTTTGTATTGTTTGCAATTTTCGCAGGGTAAAGTCAGGTGCTCCCAAATACAGGGCATTCCCGAAATCCAAACGGAACGAAATATAGCAGTTTGCCACTACATGCGCTAGTGGTTCAGTATAAAGTAGCTTCACCCACGCACAAAAATCGGGGCCGAAGCCTAGGTGCCTGAGAACCGCGAAAAGATAAGGCCATTCAACCATGTCGAAAGCTATGCGGGCGTCCAATGAAAGGATCACACCGGTTCCGAAATACTAGGTATCTGTGCCATCACCGCGTGGACCCGTCTGAGATTAAGAGCGGTATTTCGGTTTGGCATGCCCCCGGATTGGTCCGGATGGATCAGCATCCCTAAGTGTGGGGTCTACCGAGTAGCAATCATTTTGGCCAATATCTTCGCTTCCGCATTCAATAGGGAGATTGGGCGGTAGGATGTGCACACGTCCGGGGGCTTGCCCGGCTTCGGGATGGCGATGATTGTAGCCGTCCGCTGGTCCCTTGGTAATTTTCCCTTACGTAAGCTATCCTTAAACATCTTCAGAAGGTGCGGAGTCGTCAAGTCAGATACCAGTTTGTAGAGTTCTATAGGGATCCCGTTGGGACCCATAGCTTTGCCTGATTGTAGAGAGTGAACCGCAGCAAGGACCTCATCCTTTGTGAACTCAGACTCCAGGAGCGAGGCCTCGTCCTCCGACAAGGAAGGCATTTTTATATCCTTGATATAGGTTTGTGCTTCTTCTGTGGACTTGCAGGAGGTGGGGGTATACACCTTCTCATAGTAGTCTGCTAGGGCGTTTACGATGTCTGCTGGAGTGGTGACTAACACACCCTCTAGGGTGTGGAGTTGCGCTATCGTCCTCTGGGCCCTTTCCTTCTTATCCAGCCAGGCCAATAGCCTTCCCGCCTTATCCCCTACTTCATAAATAGTGTGCTGCGTGCGTTGGAGTCGTTGTCGTACCCGTTCTCGCTGATGTTCAGTGAACTCAGCTTGTTTGAGGCGCAGTTGTTGCGCTGCTTCCCCAGTAGGATCGTTCTCGTGTCGCGATTGTAACACTGCCATATTGGCTTCGATCGTCTATGACCGCGTTCGCTGCCCGCCTGTGACCCGTTATCGAGGCTATCGCTTGTCCCCTTAATACTGTTTTATACGCCTCCCACAAGATCTCTGGCGAGCGAACCGAATCCACATTTTCTTTGAAATACAATTTTGTAACTGTAACCCACTCTTTCCTGATCTGCGGGTTCTGTAAATAGCCAGGGGTAATCAGAAAAATACGTCTCCTAGTTTTCAAATGTGAGGTATAGGTCATGGAGCTCGGAGAGTGATCCGAAATGCCTCTTGGGCCTATTAGCTTACCCCATTTGACAGAGGCACTATCAGCGGAAAGGAAAAAGTAATCAATGCGGGAGAGACTATTGTGGACCCCCGAGTGAAAAGTGTATGCACGGCTCCCGGGATGCTTGAACCTCCACCCATCCGTAAGACCTAACGCATCTATAAAACCAGCCTGCCGGGACTTACCAGGCCCTGGTGGTCTGCCTGGGTGTCGGTCAAGCTCATCATTCAGAATTGCGTTGAAATTGCCCCCTATGATAAGCTCTCCCTCGGGCAATGACAACAAAAAAGCACTAAGGGCGGGAAGCGCTACATTATGAAGTGCCGGTGGAATATATACTGTTACTACATTAAATTTCCTCCCTCTCCCACAGCCAGGAAATGGCAGCAAACTGACCCTGCGCGTCCTTCCAGACCAGCTGTACAATTAAAGGGAAGCGCTTGCGCACCCATATTCCCACCCCATCTGGAGCCAGATGAGAACTCAGAGTGCACGATCATTGTGTATCCCCAGCGGTCCATAGCCTTACATGTCATTCATACGAGATGCGTCTCCTGGAGCAGCACTAGTGCCGGTGCTGCGCGGTGTACATACTGTAGTACCAATCCTTGTTTAATTTTATCCCCCAACCCATGCACATTCCAAGTAAGTAGGGTCGTTCGAGACACCGGGGCCATCAGTGGGGTGCTAACCTCTGTCGCAGTGCCTGTTCGATCAGAGTCTTCCATTACAATCAGGGCATCCCTGTGGACCCACCTCTGTGGCATGTATCGTAGCAGGTAAAAAGTCAAATTGTAGCCTAAAACTAAAAACTAACTCAACCCCCCCCCCCCCCCCCCCCCCCTTGGCCGCTGCTGCCACAGTTTGTGCATTATCATAGCAAATAATACTACCAACCCTCCTCTCCCTTTGAACATCCCTCGTACTCCTCTCCACCCCCATCCTGCTCCCCTGCCTGTGGACCTCAAACTGCCCACCCCCCAACATGGCAGAGTGCCTGTACTCCCCCAAACCTATGCTAATCGCGCAGGGGTAAGCGAGCCCCCCAACCCGTGGCAATCTATAGTGTCGACAGTAAAACACAGCCTTCAGTCTTGAACATAGCCCTTAAACAAATATTATGACCTATCTAGGCAATCGCAAATTTAACATGTTACAAACTCAATCTTCTAACCCAGTTACCCTCGTATAGTCACTCCTCCGCTGGGTCTCCTACTCAGCCCCCCCCCCCCCCCCCATCACACTCTCCCGCCCATCTCTTGCAGTCGGCACCATGAACCGGCTCAACAAGAGGCCGCAAATATACCTCAGTCCTGTTTGGCCAGGCCACTCACTTCTATCTCGGCCTCCTGCGCCTCCACCATTCCTCCGGTCTCTTCTGTCGCTGCGGGAGCCATTCGTGTCGCCGACCCTTGTCCACCACTCTAGCCACTCCCAGGCCACCTCAGGTGAATCAAAAAACCATGGTTTACCGTCCCTTCCGACTCTTAATTTGGCCGGGAAAAGCATTGCATATTTGATGTCTCTGCTGCGGAGTTCTTGCTTAACTGCTTGAAAGCTGCGTCTCTGTGCCTGGACCTCATAGTTGTCAATCTTCAACGGGGGGCCCGCTATGGAGGCCTGCAAAATATTGTCCCGGAAGTTAAAGACTCCAGCAATCGGGGGTCGCTGGGAGCCCCAGGCTTGGGTCGCCCGCCAGGCACCCTATGGGCTCGCTCAATGGAAAAATAAGCGGAGAGTGACTTAGGCTTTAGATATTTCGTGACCAGTTCTTCCACATATAGGTCCGCGGCAGGCCCTTCGGTTTTTACCGGAACACCTAGGATTCCCTTCATAGTCGTCCAGTTGTTGCGCCATTCAAGTTTGTTTCCTTTCCATGTCGGACAATTGGCGTTGTAGTTCAGAAGTATCTTCCTGTAGTGCTGCGGTCACCACCTTGAGCTCCCTCACCTTCTCGTTCATCTGTTTTGAAGTACGCACGGAGCAGGAAAACCTCCGTCGTGACTGAGTCCATGGAAGTCCGCATTCCCCCTATGGCTGCCTGGGGGCCGAGATAGAAGTGATGCAACGTAGGTTCCTTAGCCGGGGTGGGTGATGACTCTGCGCCAGTTTTGTCCGCTCTTGGTGAGGCGCCCTTATCGCCACTCTTGTTCCAGGCAAATTTGGAAAGTTGTGCCTGAGGGTTACTCCTCGTACCTTTGCCCCCGTCGCCATTTTCTTTGTCGGCATGAGTCGTGCCTGGGATGCACAAAGTGACAGCAGCTCCGACTCCTCTGCATCCACCAGTAGGTCGGACAGCCCTTCAGTGGGGCCAGGGGCCAGGAGCCAGGAGCCACCCCCACAAGTCTCTGGGGATCGTGTCGCCGGGTTCAATGCACCTGGAGTCGGGCCGCGCCCACCAGGTGCAGTCTATCAGAAAAGCTGCGGTAATTGCACGTGCACACAGGCACCACAGTTCAGGCCACAAATCCTCTCCCAGGCCCACTGGCCACCACTCCGTCCCGGGCGCAGCAGGACCGGGAGGCGCCCACCGGCAACAGCGTAATGAAGAACTCAGGCCAGGGAGGTCAAGGTCTCTCTTATGGTGGGGGGGGGGGGGGGGGGGGGAGAGAAGAACCGGCAACCAGCGCCAGCGCCACAGTTTATAGGGGGATAATGTGCCCCCGGTCCCCACCTCAAGCAGTGATGCAGCCACCAATTCAGCCTCAAGTAGTAGTTGTGTGGCCCGGGGAGGCAGATGCCACACCGTCGCTCAGGCGCTCCCTCTAAACGCTCCAGAGAGCTCAGGAGCACCCCCCTGCCCCGGGGGGGGGTTCGTGGGGGGGGGTTTGTCCACAACACGAGGTCGCCTCCAACCGGCCAGGCCTCGCACTTATATGCCGTCCGGCAGGGGTGGGGGCCTCGGGCCGTCCCGCAACGTCAAAAAACACTCGGCACTAGGCCCTGAAGCTGGGGCCTCGATTAGCCTCTCAGTCCCGGGCTGGCGCCCGGACCCACCTTAATGCCGGGAATCGGGGGAGGCCAATCTCTGCCACTCTTCTTCGCGGCAAGCCCGCGCCCAGGAGGCCGAGCTGCAGGGAGCCAGCAACCGGTGGGAGGAGGGATCCTCCCTGGGAACAGTCAGTGTTCGTGCTCGCTCAGCACCTCGAGGCCGCCATCCTGGGCACCGCAGCTCCCGGGCCGACCAGGAGTGCGCTCACTTCTGCCGGAGGGGCAGCGGCCCTGCTAACACCACACCGGAGCCATCACGAAGGCTCCAGGCATCGATATTGGGCACTGTGGCTGTAGAGTATTCTGATGCGCAAGCTGTGAGGATAATGGGCCACGGGACGGGCAGAGCTCTCTCAAGCTGCGGCCATTTCCCTCGGCCGCTAGCCACGCCCTCCTGCCGTCTAATATTTTAATTGTGAAGAATCTGCAGCAAGAGTATGAGCCAGAAAGCGGTACTGAACTCCAGTCCCTTTCTCTTCTGGGTCCCTGGGTCCCTGTATTTATGTCCTTGGTGATGAACAAGGTGGTGTCAACAAAAATGATGACTTCCCACTTGAGTCCACTAACCATATCTCCTTCTGGCTTTCAATTGATTTTAGTGCCAAGGAAGCTGTCATGTCACAACACTCTCCGTGACATCCACTGGGGTACCTTCATGATTACTTGTCATAAACAATTTTCAGTTGGATGGGAACACTCATTGAAAGCAATTGCTTTCAGTTTCCACTGAGGATAGGATTTCGAGTTGGGGCTTGTAGGAAGCTAGCTTTTATGTAGTGTACCAAGCAGAGATTAACTATGTAGAAAGTCCATGCAACCCTTATTGGCATATAGGGATTAAATTAATAATCCCAAATGCTCTTGTGGTAGTGTGGGCGAGCAGTTTAGGTTTATCAGAGAGTAATGCTAAGCATTTGTTGTACCCACAGTTAATAAGAAGAAACTCCAGACCAACTTAAAATGCTATAAAGTTTTTTTTCTAGACCCCAAGAACTCCATAATTGGATAAATGTTTCATACTTTAAGTAGAAAATGGCCGCTATCATATTTGATGCATCAGCCTAGAGTATGATATTATCATATGGGAGAAACATTCACTGCAGAGGGTAATTTGAAAATGACTTGCAGGACTGTTCTTCTGGACTTAAGGTGAGTAGGGGCCAAGGTCCTATAAAATACCAAGACTTCAGTTTTACATGCCCTGAGTGTCTGGGTGCAGAGGTGCTTTCAGTGGTCTTTGCCTCTGACGCTTCACACTATAGTTGGGAGGGGGAGGAGGAGGAGGAGGAGGAGGAGGAGGATGACTGGTAGAACCCAAAGGAGGAGCTCCACTTAGGGGCTTTCCGGGCCACAAACAGTCTGTTTCAATGGACTTAAGCTTGGGTGCATAGGTGTTTTTGTCTAGTGAGTCGTCTAGTTTGAGGTGCTCCTGCAGAAAAGGGAGAAGGAACTCTGCAAGATTTCTTCTGGAGTAGAGCTGGCCTCCCTGGGCGTGCAGGTCTGTTTGGTAGTAGTAGTCCTGTTTGGACTGAACTAAAACAACCCTTAATGCTTGCAGCAGGCTCCATTGGTGCTTGCAGCAGGCTCCAGTGCCCTTGGTATTGGTGTTTTGCGGCTCCTTGGGGTACCAGCCATCTCTAAACTTAGTGGGGAGATGGAGCATGGTGACCTCTTGCTGGGTGGCTGCTATGTCAGTGGACCCAGTGGTCAGCAGATCAGTGTACCGGATGTTGTTGTCAGTGCCTATAGGGAAGTGGCTCTTCCACGTCAAAGGAGATGCTGGCTGACCATGTGCTGGCAGCCTTTTGAGGCTTATGGTTGATGCGCAGCTGCCAGACGAGTCTGGTGTTTGCTACTGTTGGGACAGTAGCTGACAGTTTGGTGTCCATGTCCACAACTAGCCCCCTGTTCTTGTTTAATTCGGCTTTGTCCATCTTTAGGAGTCAGTCTAATCGAAGTTCCTGGAGTCAGGGGGCCACCTAAATACTGGATTTAGGGTCGTTAAGGGTGTGGGGGGGGGGTAGTTGCCAATCGGCTACTTACATTGGGGGTCACTACACTCCCTGTATAACCACTTCTAAGGTGAGTAGGCATTTACAGTGTCCCAGAGTTCCTAGTTCGACCAAAATCGAGATGATGGAACTCTTCTTTCGTGAAGCACATCAGGCAGGCCACCCTAGGGGTGTGACTTGTCTGGAGGTGCCACACGCCTACTTGCATAGCTAATTTCCTGCCTGGCATGGGCCTCCTATCAAAGGCGGCAGGTTCTTTGAAATCCCTGGCCTTCATATGCTAAGTCACTAGCCATCCTGCTGGAGGTGTGAACATCGTCCTCTGTAGCAGGCATGGTTTTTGGTTTGTGTGGGTTCTCACTTGAAGGGGTTCTGAAACACGTCTGTGGTGACAGGCTAGGACGATACGATACCAGTCAGCCAGCACACTAAGAGGCTGGTAGGTTTTCAGGGGGCACCTGAGGTGCCCTCTGGGTGTACATTTTAATACATCCACTATTGCCATCAGTATGGATTTATTAAGACTAGGTGTTTGATACCAAACACCATAGGTTTCAGTGAAGCCATTATGTAGCTGTGGAACTCGTAATTACCATTTTCCAGTAATTCTACTTAAGATGACTTCCCAGTTCACTTGTACTATCTAGCAATTGAACTAGACAGCACAGGGGCATATCTGCTCACGCAAATATGTCCTTGCATGTAATATAATGCCCCCTGCCTTATGGGTATAAGTCCTGCTGTGGGAGTGACTGACTATATTAGATGCAGTGACTTTGGCATGGCATACAGGATGTGTGCAGCCCTCCCACATTTCTGGAGCCACAACTACATGAAGATCCGACTTTAGAGCTCTTTTCGACGAGTGATGCACACAGGTTGCCAGGGTTGATACCAGGTCAGCTGCTGGTTCTCTTTTCTCAGCTTTTGCAGCTGTTCTGTGCCTTCTTTCTTCGTTGGGATCTGCTTCTCGGGTGCCAGGTAATACCCTAAATACAGAATTTAAAGGCGTTAGAGGAGTGTAGGGTAATAGTCAATGGGCTACTGACCCTTGGTCACTATGCCACCTAAATAACTACTTCCTTTGGGAAGTGGGCATAACCCGTTACCAGAATTCCAAAGTATACCATCACAAAGACCGCTACTTCTGAAAAATCTTGTCCACCTCACTGTAGGCCCCCTTAGGAGGGGTACTAGCCTGGAGATGGCACACCTTGCTTACTAGCTAATTTACCCGCCTGTCCAGGTTTCATGGGTGCCTTGGACAAAGGGGTTGGCTTACCCTCCTGTGAGGGGGAGCCAGGTTCACTTTTCAAAGGCAGCAGTTGTGAGTAAATGCCCTCTTTCTTCATGGTTGCCCCCACTTTTTGCTGAATTGCCGATGTGCTTTGACTGAGTGTGCCCTGGACTCCTGCCAATCAGGTACCCAAGGCATGTGTTCCTTCCCTTAAACTGCATTGAAGCCTAAACACAATTAGCATCTCTGGCCACATGTCAGCCCCTGGTAAATGGTACCATAGGTACCCAGGGCACTGTGACCAGAGAAGGCCCCTAAGGGCTGCAGCACTTACTGTGCCGCCCTTTGAGGCCCTGTACCCTGACACACACACTGCCTTTGCAGGCTGAGTGTCTCGGTGCACAACAAAACCAAGTCGATATGGCACATTCATGACCTTTACATGAAATTAACACAGGACCCAACCGGGGCTTTCGCCAAAATATTAAAAACCATCTTGGATAAAGCACAGACTATGGGAACTATCACAGACCTGGACAAAAAGTATTTAACACAAGCAAACCCCAAGTGTCCAAGTTTACATATGCTTCCGAAGATGCACAAGGACCTTCACAAACCACCCTTTCGTCCAATAGTGTCTACAAAAAACTCGATTCACGAACCAACAGGCAAATACATAGACTTGTATCTCCAACCAATTGTGAAAAGTATGAGTACATATTTACGAGACACCACTGACTTTTTGAACAGACTGGAATGTATCACACTGAACACTGACAACACCCTATGCACAATAGTTGTTTGTGCCTTGTACACATCCATACCCCACAATAGAGGGATAGAAGCTATTGAGGCATTCCTAATACACCATCCCATCAAAGAAGAATTTAAATTACTACTACTTGAATTACTGCAATACACACTATACCACAGTTATTTTACATGGAATGGCGAGTACTACATGCAACGGCGAGTACTACATGCAACTTGTCTGCACATCAATGGGAAATTGTGCAGCCCCCAGCTATGCGAATCTTTTCATGCATCGCCTGGAACTTGACCACATCCTGAATAACTCAAAATGGCAGGGAAAGATACAAAACTTTTGGCGGTACATTGATGACCTTTTTCTTATCCGGTCAGGCCCACCAGTGGAAATCACTGAATTAATTACTTACATTAATGACATCGATGACCATATTGAATTTACTCACTCCGTGAGTACACAGAGCCTACCATTCCTTGACGTCATGGTCACGGTGAAGGATCACAAGATCGAGACAATTACATATTAAATCCACAGATAGAAAAAACGCATTGCATTTTGACAGTTGCCACCCCTTACCTTTAAAAAAACACTTACCATACTCGCAACTGCTAAGAATAAAAAGAATTTGCTCAGAAACGTACCAAAAAACTGAATGCAACATGCTACAGAGGTATAGAGACAGGAAATATCCGGATTCAGTTCTTCAAACAGCCAAAGAACGGATAGATTCCAAGAACCGTAATGATTTACTACTTACCAACAGAGGTCAACAACAACAAAATCAAAGACCAGTATTTGTGTCAAAATATTCAACCAGAAGCCAAAAAATTAAAAAAATCATCCTTATGAATTGGCAGATACCATTAAAATCCGGTTCCTGTTGTATGTTCAACCACCTGCCACTCTTTGCATATCAACGATCCAGAAACATTAAAGACTTACTGGAGGCTACACCCAAAAAAACTAGAATGACATACAGGTACAAAACCATGTTTAAATTGCAGCCATTGCAATAACGTCATCCAAGGAAATTCACTAAACCATCCGGCCTCAGGAAAATAATCAAACTATACACAAATGCCACATGTGACTCAATGAACCTGGTGTACCTGCTGAAATGTCCGTGCGGTCTCCCATACGTTGGCAAAACCGAAAGAAAAATAAAAGTCCATATAACGGAACATAAGAGCACGATCAGGAATAAAAGCTTGAAGTCACCGTTTGCAGCACACTTTATTTCCCACCAGCATAACATAAGCCAATTGAGATTCCTCGTTTTGGAAATTGTACCTTTAAGACAGGGTGTTGACAACAATAAGACTTTTACAACGCGAAATAGTTTGGAATAAAAGACTTGACGCCTGTCAGCCAAAAGACCTCAACAACCGGATGGAATATAGTTGCTTCCTTTGCCATGCTGAACCACTTGTAGAACACTGTTTTATGCAACATTGTTTAGCTTTCAGTAAACTTTGTGTATTTTTTGAACATTTTTTTAACACTTTCTGTGGAAATTGCACTGAACAGCCGTCGTCCTGTTTTGTCCATACATACCTCGTTTGTAATAACTTTATTTTACATCCCTGAACCTTTCAGAACCACCACTAATGTGGTGTGGCGGTAGGGAGACGGTGGCAGTGTCTCTCAGACCCGCTGTTCGCCTGATGTGTAAGTAAGACGCTAGACTGTCTGTGTACCCTGATTGCGAGGGCTGCGAGGAGCTAGGAAACATTTTTAAAAACCTTGGCATTTTTAAAACATTCTGACGATTGATTTTGGAATCGTTTAGATTGGATTGATATATAATCCTTATTTTTAATTTGCATCTAATTTGCACATAAATTTCCTGCCACTCTCCCCCGCATTGCCTAGGCTAGATATTACAGCCTGCCCGCCCTGGTCCGACTCTGCAATTATAGCCGTAGAGCGAAGGGTGGACAGGTAAGAGCCAGGCATACCAAAAAGCTACACTTCCGCTAGTGCGGAGGTCAGCGCTCTAGGCGTCACCGTCATCGGGGCTATTTAGATTGATTCGACCATCGAGTGGCTGCAGTAGGGAGACGGTGGCAGTGTCTCCCAGACCCGCTGTTCGCCTGATGTGTAAGTAAGACGCTAGACTGTCTGTGTGCTAGAGATCGCGGGTCACCCGACCAATAATTTCGCCACTTCTGGCTTCGGGCCCATATACTTTACTTTATCATATACATTGATCAGATGACCACACAATCTACTATCAATAATTGTGAGTTCCCTTTCGATTTTATTTCCAGTGTACCCAACTTACCATCCACCGTTATGGGTACCTATGACCACGATGGGTCAGGGAGCTAGCTGTAAAAGGAAAGGCAGCAAAATACAAACCCAATTTTATTGTATTTTATTTCATGAAATGACCACGGACAACTGAGAAGTTTTAAAAGTTTATCTTAGATTTCAGATTCTGCAATCATACAGTTTATAGTAATGAGGCAATCTATAATCAGAATAACGAAGAGCACATAACCATACAGGAAGAGTATACAGGTAACCATCTAACCTTATAATGAGGGAATTCAGAAATAACGGTAATGAAATTCGAGTGAGGGTACTAAATGCTAGGAACATTTTATGCACGTTTTAGGATTTTATCATTAGGTCATATTTCGAGAGAAAAGACACGGGAAAACTTATACCTCTATGGAAGGTAAAAGTGCAACACGCTATAAATCTAACGTTATTACTTCGATTCAATATTTAAGAGAAATTTGTAAAACATTAATTAATTCATAAACCGTATGGTGAGATTTATACTAAAAGGCAGGGGAACATAGGAACATGCTATGAAAATGCAAACTGTAAATGACTTTAATGAGATGCAATGATTTGCAGAGAAAAACATGGAAAATTAACATATGCAAAGGGTATGTCTTTATTGAAGCAAAGACAGAAAAATAGAAAGGTGCAGTTTTAAGAACTCAGAGCGATATTTACCTAGACTGGTGTGAAAACCAACCCTGGCCACGGGTCAGTTAAGGACAGGAAAACCCTCAAGGAAGGATAAACCTCAGTGGGACAGCAGGTGCAGAATGGACACCCCAGGACAGGACAGGAAACCCAGATTAGGATCAGGACAGGACCACCAGGATACGACCAGCACCCGCAGTTCGGAAGCAACGCCTGCGCTCCACCCTCTCTGCAGCGATCAGTCAGGACCCCGATTGGGTCAGCGAATTCCCCCAGCAAAGTGCTCCGCCAGCACTTAAGGTTCAATAAAACCTTCAGAGTCTATGGTCAAATTTCGGACAGAGAGCTCCGCAGCACCTCTGTATCAAGTCACCTATTGAGTGCGTTGGGTCAGTGACAGGTCAGCTATTCAGACAAGTCGGACAATTTCCCTAGGTGAACCTAGGCTAGATATACTCTTTTGGGTCAGTGTACCACCCCCCAATGTTGCAAAGTGTCAGAATCCCCAAATTTCGATTGGTCCTAAGGTAGGATTTGGTTAACACACCAATCAGAACAGACTATTCTAAGGCCTAATTTGCATGTTAAGGTGCCGCCTAGCAAGATTGGGGTTACCATGAGAAAGTCGCACAGAATACAATTCAAATGACTACAATTGTATCAGTCTAGGAACACTGGCTCCATCCTCCTGGGTCAGAGGTAGCGCTCTCAGGAGCCTCTTGACTGTGGCTGCCAGCTGGCTGTATTCCACGGTCCATGGTTGACTCTGGCCTTGCATCTGGAGCATGCGCAGAAAGGACCTTCAAAATGGCTCACGACCCATTCGGACCCCCATTTCCCGTGATACATGAAAAGTAAGCGAAAACAAATTAGTACATAAAAATAAATGAATGTAATTCATGTCAGGATGTCGTACTTTAGTTTCATCATTATAAAAATATACTATGCATTAATGGTAAGTGCAACGAACAATGTCACAAGAGCAGCAGCACAAAGCTTCACCACGTTATCAAAGCACAGCCATCTTATTGCTTATTACGCATGCGCACCCTTTCCCTCAAACTATCTCTACGCGAAGTCACGTGAGTGTGACTGACGCATGCGCAGAAGAGGAAAGTCAAGCAGCGGCCATTTTAGGGACAAGAATTAATCGTATTAGTAGAACACATAAGCAAGCATCTCTATGATACCCACGCACATTCAAAATACATAAAATTAGTAACACAAACAATTTAAGTTACGAGATTATAACAGATTTTCGAGGTTCTTGACTCGAGCAAGTCGCGATGCGAAATCTTGCTCTATCAATCCCCTCTTTGATGATATTTACTATCATCACAAAAAAATGGAACCAGATGCCAACTTTCTTTCACACCTTGTACATTTCTATCTCTTCCAACAGGCGATTCAGTTTCTCTCTCATTTTTGGTAGGGTGGGAATTTTTCACCTTTTTAGGTTTTGCCTGGCGAAAAGATGCGCTCTGCGCATCTTTTTCGCGCAGGCGAAATCCTGATGAGTTCTGTAGTGTGGCTTTGGGTCGGCCCTCGTCATTCATTGGCTGGCTCCATAAATGGAGCCTAGCCATTGGACGAGGGGCCTGTCCGTCAATGCCGGACCAGATTCGGGGGCGTTCCCGCGTTTCTTTGGCTTTTGCCGACGTCACGCGACGCCGGGAACGCCCCCGATTCTGTTCCGGCATTGCCGGCACCTCCCTTGCTCCCCCTCCCGCTTGTTTCCTGGTGCCCGCCTTCGTGCTCCGGCCGGCCGTCGTCAGCGTCTCTCCTCCCCCTTTCCCGCCCCCTCCCGCTTGTTTTGGTGCCCGTCTTCTGCTCCGGCCGGCTGTCGTCAGCTCTCTCCTCCCCCTTTCCCGCCCCCTCCCGCTTCTCTCTGATGCCCGCCTTCCGGTGAGACACTGTGATGAATGCCACTGAAAGCCCTGGATGGACTGGGCTGGGTCCGGGTCAGTCTGCTCGGTAGTGGGCTGACTAAAGCGTGAACGCTTGAAAACAGCTTGAAACATTGAAAGAACATATTTGAACCAGCCTTTGACAATAAATTATGACGTAATGCAGCTAACACAAATGTAACGTGTGAAACTGCAGACTGTTATGTTCAGCCAGAGTGGAGCTTCAGAGTGGAGCTTCAGAGTGCAGAGTGGAGCTTCAGAGTGGAGCTTCAGAGTGCAGAGTGGAGCTTCAGAGTGGAGCTTCAGAGTGCAGAGTGGAGCTTCAGAGTGGAGCTTCAGAGTGCAGAGTGGAGCTTCAGAGTGGAGCTTCAGAGTGCAGAGTGGAGCTTCAGAGTGGAGCTTCAGAGTGCAGAGTGGAGCTTCAGAGTGGAGCTTCAGAGTGCAGAGTGGAGCTTCAGAGTGGAGCTTCAGAGTGCAGAGTGGAGCTTCAGAGTGCAGAGTGGAGCTTCAGAGTGCAGAGTGGAGCTTCAGAGTGCAGAGTGGAGCTTCAGAGTGCAGAGTGGAGCTTCAGAGTGCAGAGTGGAGCTTCAGAGTGCAGAGTGGAGCTTCAGAGTGCAGAGTGGAGCTTCAGAGTGCAGAGTGGAGCTTCAGAGTGCAGAGTGGAGCTTCAGAGTGCAGAGTGGAGCTTCAGAGTGCAGAGTGGAGCTTCAGAGTGCAGAGTGGAGCTTCAGAGTGCAGAGTGGAGCTTCAGAGTGCAGCTTCAGAGTGGCGAGTGGAGCTTCAGAGTGGAGCTTCAGAGTGGCGCTTCAGAGTGCAGAGTGGCGCTTCAGAGTGCAGAGTGGCGCTTCAGAGTGCAGAGTGGCGCTTCAGAGTGCAGAGTGGCGCTTCAGAGTGCAGAGTGGCGCTTCAGAGTGCAGAGTGGCGCTTCAGAGTGCAGAGTGGCGCTTCAGAGTGCAGAGTGGCGCTTCAGAGTGCAGAGTGGCGCTTCAGAGTGCAGAGTGGCGCTTCAGAGTGCAGAGTGGCGCTTCAGAGTGCAGAGTGGCGCTTCAGAGTGCAGAGTGGCGCTTCAGAGTGCAGAGTGGCGCTTCAGAGTGCAGAGTGGCGCTTCAGAGTGCAGAGTGGCGCTTCAGAGTGCAGAGTGGCGCTTCAGAGTGCAGAGTGGCGCTTCAGAGTGCAGAGTGGCGCTTCAGAGTGCAGAGTGGCGCTTCAGAGTGCAGAGTGGCGCTTCAGAGTGCAGAGTGGCGCTTCAGAGTGCAGAGTGGCGCTTCAGAGTGCAGAGTGGCGCTTCAGAGTGCAGAGTGGCGCTTCAGAGTGCAGAGTGGCGCTTCAGAGTGCAGAGTGGCGCTTCAGAGTGCAGAGTGGCGCTTCAGAGTGCAGAGTGGCGCTTCAGAGTGCAGAGTGGCGCTTCAGAGTGCAGAGTGGCGCTTCAGAGTGCAGAGTGGCGCTTCAGAGTGCAGAGTGGCGCTTCAGAGTGCAGAGTGGCGCTTCAGAGTGCAGAGTGGCGCTTCAGAGTGCAGAGTGGCGCTTCAGAGTGGCGCTTCAGAGTGTCAAGAGCAATGCCAATAGCTCTAACTTTAACAAAGGCAAAACCATTGCATTGTAAATGCTTGTTATAAATCTGATTATTCATTTCTTCCAATTCAAGCTCATCCGCACTCCGTTTCACTCCTCTCGCATTCACTTGGTATTTCTTTGTGTGTTTGCGACATTTGCAACAGACGAATATGAGAAATAGGAAAAGACCTATCACTCCAATTGGCATCAGTACCTTAAGTAATAAGCTTTTACCTAAACTAGCAAACCAATGTCCTACATTGGAGAGACCATCAACCAGTCTCTTCCAGGCACTGTCAACCTCGAGTGGTTTGAGTTCCTTTTCCAAATTAGTAATGTTTTTCACATATCTTTTGAGCTGTACGCTTTTGTCCGGAATGTAAGTGCAACAATGTTGCGCCTTCAACATCCGACAGACTCCGCCCTCTTTTGCTAATAAGGTGTCAAGAGCAAGTCTGTTTTGCAAAACCATTGATCTGATCGCAACCATTTCGGTATTGACCAGCAGAATTCCATGAGCTGTGTCAGTAGACAACACATCCACTATTGTGGACAATTTGCAAATTCTGTGAGTATTCAGAACCACTCCCACTCCAGGTATCAGTGCACTAAAAATACTACCCATTATTTCACCTACGCTTTCTCTTTTGCTACGCACTAAGCCATTAGTGTTTTCACTGCTTCCAGCAATTTCATTCACATGGTATATTCTCGGGAAAACAATGCCAAAGTAGCAGCTTCCATACCAGTGATCCGGCAATTTGAAATAAGCCTTGTCTCCACATATATAATAAATTCCAGGAAACACAGGCTCTGACCCATTTTTGAATCCCCAACCTCCAATTACCTTGTAATTGTGCTCACATTGACTGGAACCAATGAAAATGTTATTATATTAACTAGTCTTCTCGCGATGAAGACAGAGTTTCCCTTCTCGAAATCCAGCAACAAAGCAGGCCCTGCCCCGCCATTTGAGGTGCTTTCCATGTTTTCAGCCCATTTAGCTGTTTTCTGCCTTTTGTCATTTGCCTTTCTTTGGAAACTCTCCCTTCTCTTCTCTGCCATGTTCAAAAATATCTTTTCTTGTTCATGTAATGAACAGGTCAAGTTGTCTGTGTGCTTCATTTAAATCTATGGTACCTATAGTCAGGAAATATTCTCCCATATAACGTGTAACGTCACTTTTGGTATGTACAGGATTCAGATTTCCACGTATAGGAAGTTCAGAAAAGATCACGTCATTGTTAGAGTAATAGTACTGTAACGGTCCTCTTTTGTAAAATAAGCTTGCTAAAATACTACAGGAGATTCCATAGGTCAGAGGTAGGTGATATGTCACGCCTTCAGCCACAGAAGTAGGTAGCTTCATGCAGACATAGCAATCTTCTATTTCCATAGTTTCTACATAATGCACTAACAGGTTTGCGAAAACATTTAAATGAGTCTTGTTTCTAACTCCGTGGTAATGTAGTCCTTCCTCATCTGATGCTTCTAAGTCTCGTTTTGTCTGAGTGCCTTTTCACGTCTTTCTACACTTCGTGTTGTCAGTTCTTCAGTGTCGGTAATCTGAGTAGGGTCAATATTAGTATTTTTGCTTACCATAAAAGGAATAAACTGTTAATCCTATCCAAATTAATACTACTAGAACTATACTACATATACACACCTTGCAGCATGTTTTGCAACAACTGCGACTAGGTCTACCACTCACGTTTGTATCAGACATTTTGGCTTAGAAGAAAAATTTTAACCCCTCTTTGTAGCTTTTCCCAGGTATCTTTATTGCTGCGCAATTTCACGGCGGTTCTTCCTCTTCCTCTGCAGAGTAATCAGTAATCTGTTCTCCGTCGCTTTCGTCAGTAATATCAAGATCTTCAAAGTTTTCCAAGATTAAGTAGGTCCACTCCGGATCCTTGTATTTTTCGTTTTGTCTTTTTATTCTTTCACTCCTTCTCTTGGAGCTATCTTCAGGTATTTCTGCAATTCGGGGACTTCTTCTTATGTCTGCAAGCTTCTCTTGGACTGTTTTTATTCTTAATTTTAGTCTCTTAATATACCTTGGCTCAATGTGCTTCTTTTTCTTGAGTCTTTTAGCTGGCACTGTTATTTGGCTTTCTTCTAATGTCCTTTTATTTTCACTTGTTTGTGGCACTTCGATTTCTGCCTTCTCCCTTTCTGTCTGACTAGTCCCAGGTCTTGTATCTATTTCTTCTGCCTGGTTACTAAGCTGGCCTTGTTCAGGTATATTTTGCGTTTCGTTTTCAAATGTCTGTTTCTATGTCCTGAACATGTTCTCCTAGTTCTGCCTGATCCTGCATGAGCACTTCGATCCCTTGATATTCTTCTGCTCGAACTATTACACTATGTCTAGTCTGTCCCTTTTCGATATCAGGAGTCAGTGGAGGAGTATCGATCACTTGTTCTGTCCCTGTCTGACCTTCTTCTTCGTCCTCATATTTGATGTGAATCTCAATGATCTGAGGGTCTTCGCCTGTGCCTTGCTCGACCTCTCTATTCCACTCTGTCTGCTCTTATTCGCTCTCTTGTTCTGAGTGGGTCTCCAGGAAGGTCGATTATGGGTATCCAATCTTCTGGCCAAATCCTCTGCAGCTCGTCATCAGCTACTTTCGGACCAACATCTGTGCGATCCTCAGCAGTACTAGTGCTTGGCCATACGTCATCGGCTACCTCTGGACCAACGCTTACAGGACTCTCAACGGGACTGGTGCTCGGCCGTCTGATATCAGCTACTTCAGGACCAACGTCTGTAGACCCCTCAGCTGGACAACCTTCGGCTCCAGGTTCCTCGTCTGGTATCACCTTCTGGGTATGGCTGGCATGGATCCACCTGGGAACGCCTGCACACTTCACCGCTGTCGTGGTGACCAGGATTACTTGGCGCTTTTGTCCCCACCTCGGTTCAAGGCAACTCGAACGAGTATGCTTCTTTATCTTAACCCAGTCACCAGGAACCAATTTGTGAACTGGTGTTGTCGGGTTGGCGACGGCGTCTGACCCAATCTGGCGAGAGATAGAACGCACTTGGTCACCCAGTTGCTTGCAGTATTCAAGTACCAAATCATCAGAAATGCTTAACAGTTTGTATCCTGGCACCCAAGCTTGTCTCATCACTCTTCCCATCAATATCTCATGGGGGCTCAAGCCTGTTCTTCGATCTGGAATGCTTCTGAGTCCCATCAGAACAAGAGGCAAGGCATTTATCCAATTCAAGCCAGTAGAATCACACATTTTTGCCAATCTATTTTTTATAGTGCCATTTATTTGTTCTACCACTCCAGAAGCCTCTGGATGATATGCACAGTGCAGCTTTTGGGTGATCCCGAATGCTTTGCAAAGCTGGGCCAAAATTTCATTCTAAAAATGTCCGCCTCTATCTGAGTCAATATAGACTGGAACCCCGAATCTAGGTATCAATTCTCTTAGTAGGAGCTTAGCTACTGTTATGGCGTCATTCTGTGTGGCAGGGTAAGCTTCCACCCACTTTGAAAATAGGCAGACAATGACATGGACATACCTTTTTCCCTCACAACGAGGCATGGTAATGAAATCAATTTGTATTCTCACAAAGGGACCCCCTGATCTCCCAATTTTCATTAGTTCAACTACTGTTCTTATGCCAGCGTTGAACTGCTGACAGGTCAAGCACCTCTGGCAGACAGATTCTGCTACTTTCCTGAATTTCTTGTTGTACCAAGTCTGTTGAAATACCAGAACCATGGCGTCCCTCCCAATGTGTGATCCCTCATGTATCAATCGAGCCATTGGGGCAAGCAGATGTCTGGGTAACACAGGCATACCCTTTGGGCCCACAATGACACCATCCTCACGTCTCGGTTTACAACCTTGTTCTTTCCACTTCTCCTTCTCTTCCCAGGGCGTCACATGCTGCCATTCTCTCACTTCATCCCATGTAGGCACTTCTTCAAACATTCTAAGTTGGCAGCTGTTTCCAACCCCACCTCGATTGGGATTTATTCTCATTTGTTCCATAGCACATTGTTTTGCCACCCGATCAGCAAAATCATTTCCCAAAGATACAGGGTCAAGGCCCTTCTTATGAGCAACACATTTGACCACTGCCAATTCTTTTGGTAATTGGATTGCCTCTAAAAGGTCTTGGACAACCTTTCCATTCCGAATGGGGGTACCTGAGGAAGTCCGGAATTCTCTTTGTAGCCATAATTGGCCAAAGGCCTGCACAACCCCGTAACAGTACTGACTATCAGTATACACTGTTACCTTTTTGTCTTTTCCCAATTTGCAAGCTCTTATCAGGGCGATCAATTCGGCTACTTGTGCAAACTTTACTCCAAATAGATAGGATGCTTCTTCAATTTTGTTTAACGTGACTACAGCATAAGCAGCACTCAGGCCTCCTAGTTCATGCCTCAGGCAGGAACCATCCACGAACCATTCCTCATCATGTACAGGCAAAGGAGTTTCTTTAATGTCTGGGCGAGGTTTAGTACTAAACTCTGTCAGGTCAATGCAGTCATGCTCATGATCTCCCTTATCTTCCATTACCATTGAGTCAGGGAGTAGTGTGGCCGGGTTTAAAATGTTAAATCGGGTAATGACAATATTTGCAGCACCCATGAGAATCCTCTCATATTTAGTCAGCCGACTAGGGGTGAGATACTGAGTTTTTGTACGAGTCAATAGGATTACAACTGCATGTGGAACATGCACAGTTACAGGATGTCCCATAATAATAGACTCACTTTGTTCTAAACTGGTGCAGGTTGCAGCTACTGCTTTTAGACATCCAGGTAGTCCAGCAGCCACTGGATCCAAAGTGGCAGAAAAATATGCCACAGGCCTTCTCGTCAAACCATGCTCCTGAGTCAGGACTGACAATGCACAATTGTCACGAGTGTCACAGAATAAGCCAAACTCCTTAGAGTAGTCAGGCATTCCCAGAGCAGGGGCTGTACAGGCAATTTCTCAACTGTGTGAAAGCTGTTAAGCTCATCATTCCATTCAACTGGGTCCTTAGCACCTTTCTTTGTCATTTGTATCAAAGGCTTTGCAAGGACTGCAAATCCCACAATCCATTGCCTGCAGTAACCTACAACTCCGAGGAACATTCTTATTTCTTTCTGAGTACGGGGTAACTGCATATTTTGAATTATTCTGACTCTCTCTGAGGTGACTTTTCTGATACCTTTTTTTCTATCTGGTGTCCCAGATATTTCACTGATTTCGAACAGAACTGTAATTTCTCACGGGCCACTTTATGTCCCTTTTCACTCAGGTGATTCAGTAGGGCAATGGTGTCAACCACGCAATCCCTATGGCTTTTAGACGCCACCAATAGGTCGTCAATGTACTGTACCAAAACAGATTTTCCAGGTAAGACTAAAGTTTCCAGGCATTTTTTCAAGATCTGATTAAAGATAGAGGGGCTTTCTGTGTACCCCTGGGGGACCCTGTTCCAGACATATACGTTACTGTTGAAAGCAAATGAGAAAAGAAATTTGCTATCTGGATGCAATGGGATCGAAAAGAAAGCATGACATAGGTCTATCACAGTGAACCATTCAGCATCCCAGGGGATCTGATACAGAATCACTGCTGGATTCGGGACAATAGGGCAGCAAGGGGCCACTATCTTGTTTACCTTTATCAGGTCCTGCACTACTCTGTACTTGCCATTAGGCTTTTTGATGCCCATAATGGGCGAGTTGCACGGGCTACTCATTACTTCCTGTATGATGTTTGCTTCTAGCAATTTCTGTATTTCAATAGCAACACCTGCTCTTACTTCTGCACTCATTCTGTAAGGCTTGGTATTGGGGTATACTGCATTTTCCTTCATGGCTATTTGTATGGGGTCTATGTTTTTCATTAATCCCACATCCTTTCCTGTAAAGTCCCACACTTCTTGTTTCACCGTCTGCTGGAGTTCTTCAGGTAAGTCCTGTATAGTCAGTCGTTTCATTTCTGAGTCGGGTCTAATTAACATTAGCTTGTAGATACCGTCTTCATCTGGGGTTTGAATTTCGACGCCCTTTGGTGTGCAAAAGATGGTACAATTCATTTTGCACAGCAAATCACGTCCCAGTAAATTTACCGGACTGGTATCACAGACAACAAATCTGTGCATTTGTTTAAAGTTTCCAATTGAGATCTCCATGGGTTCGGTAACAGGTGTACTAATCAATTGATTAGATACTCCCACTACTTGGATTGCTTCGCCCGAGAGGGGTAGGTTTGGAACGTCCACTGTTCTCACAGTAGAACGGGTAGCACCAGTGTCCAATAGAAAGGTGACATCATTTCCATCAACCTTTCCTTCAATGTATGGCGCTGACTGGTCTACCGGCAAAGAGGCGCCAAGTACGCACTCCTCGTCCTCCCCTCTCCGGCCCCGTCAGTACTGGTCATCACAGAAAAAAGTGTCGTTCAACAAATACTGCGAAGTTGCTGTATTTCTATCTTCATTGCCTCCCCAGATTTCTACATCACCCTGTGGTGACTTCCCTTTAAAAATAGGTTTTGGCGCTCGAGGCACTTGAATCGTTTTTACCTGCTGCTGGGTCTTTCTTTGCTTTTCATTCTGCGTCTGTGGAATTAAATCAGGTGTTTGGGCATTATCACCTTGTAAATACGGACACTCGTCTCGCCAATGTTCAATTTCTCCGCACTGGTGGCAGGGAAATTTCTTTTTCGCTTCTTCTCTACTCATTTTAGGCCTAGGTTTTCCTCCACCCCTAGCCCCAGGGCCTTGGTTCTGAGTAGTTTTGTTTAACTTACTCAATTGCTTTTCCTGCTGTTCTGCGAGCTTTACTTGAGCCCACATCACCTTCTCCTTCAGGGCCTTTTTCTTTTCTGCCATTTCGTCCTCACAGTACTTTGCGTACCGTAGGACCTCATCTATCTTTTTGGTATGCCAACAGATTTTATTATCCTTTATCCACTGACCAATTTCGGGTCTTAAACCGTTTACAAACCTGTAAATGAAATGGGTCATGTCCTTCATCTCGATGTTATCTATACCACTGTATGTTTTAAATACCTGCAACAGCCTTTCATAAAAGGAATGCACAGTCTCGTCCCTTTCCTGCGTGGTTCTATCTATCTTGGTCCAATCAGTTTCCTTTGCAGGCACTTTTATTTTCAAATGTTGAATTACTTGTTCATACTTCCTCATCACTTCCTTCGATGCTTCCCCTGTTTTGTCATCTCTTGGGTATTCCTCACTAGGCCAAGCTATGGCTATCTTACACTCAGTCCACAGATCTACAGGGACCACTATGTCGAAGAACCCATCCAGGTCCTTCCACAAGCACTTTTACGAATCTTTCTACCTGCCGGTACCAATCGACTGGCTTTTCTCGCAATTTCGGGAAGTCATTGGTAAAGGACACAATATCCTGTCGGGACCATGGAACATGTACACATTTTCCTCCGGGCACTTCCCGCATAGGGCATAACTGTTCTGGTTTGTCTACCTCCTTTAGGACAAATTCAGGAGTTACCTGCCTAGACCTGGCCTCATCTTTTTTCCTAGCCCATCTGGCGTTCCATTTTTCTACGTCTCCCCATTTCTGCAACACTGTCAATAGTTCTTTGACCTGTGCCTTTTTCCCTGATATATTCAGGTTTTCCAAATCTTTGTCTGAAAATTCTGCTCGGTATGGTTTCTGCAAGGGTTTCGATTTAGAAATGTCTATTCCCATACTAGCAGCAGTATCTGTCAATTTTTCATGAAGTACTCGGACATTGCGGGTAAGACTTTTGCACATAAACAGCTCTTCTTCAGAGTAGGTATTTAATCTGTCTAATCCTACGTTTCCTGCCATTAATTCTTCTATTTCTACTCTCAGTTTGTAGAGGTCTAAAGGTTTTGTTTGCAAAGTTTGTTTCTCTAATTCTTGACTCCATCTTTCGATTTCCTCAGGTGTGACCAAAGTGACACTTCTAGTACCCGAAGTCGATTCCATTTGAATCTCCCTCGCATTGAAAGGATTATGTCTTTTCTGCATCCTTTTCCCTGTATTTCTAATGGGAAGATCCATCAGTGAGACCTCAGATTCACACTCACTCGTCTGTTCATCTATAATTAATGGTTCTGGTCTGGGCTGTGCTATAACTGGAGTAATGACTGGAGGTTTTGGACTTTCATGCCGATCCCCGTACAATGAAACTACGGGTCCGATTGTTACTGGGATTGTCAATGCTTCCGGACTGGTATTTAACTGGGTCATTTTCTGAATGATCTCAGCTTTGTTTTGCTAGAACCTCCCGCTCCTTTTCTTCCAGTAATCTCTCTATGGATTTGTCATGTAACACCTGCGGGGTTAGTGTGGGAGCATAACTTGGGGCAGTGGGATGAGTCTCACTAGGTCCTTCACCATAATTTGGTTTAGGGAATAAACTTCCTGTACCTAGGGATCTTCGTTCTTCCTCATACTGAGGCTGTAATAACGGCATTCCTGAACTTGAGGGTCTCATCTCGCCTCCGTAGGGAGGTCGAGAACAAAAATCTCCTTCATGGGAATATCCTATCTCCCCACTAGCTGACATTCTGGGGTAAATGTTTCTGGTATCCACTGGTCCTAGACTCTCGGTATAGGGAGGTATGTGGTAACCCCCTCCTACACTTGCGGACTTAACTTCTTCCTGAGGAGGAAGTCTTCGGGAAATATCTCCTGCACTGGAAGATCAATGTCCTTCATTATAAGGAGGCGGACTTCTCATACATAGGTCATCTAATAATTCATCATCCGACTCTCCGATGGGTACCCAATGTTTAGATTTTTCCAACCGTTTCTTTCCCCCAGAAGGATCATCTGCTGGCAGCATGGGAAACAATCCCTCCACTATCATGTTCTGCCTCCACTGTTTCATCTTTTTAGCTCGTGCTTCCTGCTTCAATTTTGGATAAAATTTAGTTAACCCTTTATCCATCCGTGGCTTATCCCTTTCGAAAGCCTCGATTTCCCATTCCTCTAGCGCTTCATACTGCGTTAATCTAGGTCTGGGATGTGAATCATTCATTCGGGTTCTCAAATTGAATAGAATTCTGCTGTTAAATGTTCCATCTAACGGAAAAGCCAATACTCCGTCATCTTTCGTGTATTCCACCCAATTCTCCAACCATACACATGTGTTGTACTCTTTATCGAACATCATGAAAGATGCGGGAGTATTTGGTTGCGGTATGACAACACCTTCTCTAGTTTTAATCGGCTTGTCCTTTTTGAAATAATTCTTCACTTTGTTTACAAGAGACACTTTTCTCTTAGTTCCGTACATAATGTCGTTTTTGACGCCTTTCCACTGATCGTTCTCAAATCCCATATAACGTGGATCAGGTCTGGTATGCGGTCTATACGAATGCCACATACGATTTTGGAAGTGATTTTGTTTACAAAATCACTTCCAATCCGAGTGCGTCTATTATTTTCGTGCGACCAATGAAATGCACGAGTTCAAAAAATCTCGACAAATGGGTGCGCGGCCTTTTTCGCGAGACCGTTCCCACGCTCTGGCGCTCGCCCCTCCTTTACAATTCTTCAGCTCTGTTACCAGTTCGCTACGCCTACCAATCCCAGCGCGGCACGGAATGACGTCAGAGCCGCTTCGCGACTGACTCCCTCCTTCACAAGGTAACGGAAACTTTCTTACTTTCTAAAGTGTTCAGTGCTTAGTTATTTAACAACGAATACACATTCGCCACTGTGCTCAAGTGTCTAGACAGGAAAGATTTGTTTTACTGCAAGTAAACTACTTCCATTTACTTTTCACTCACTACGAGTAGATCTCTTCTGCCTACCCTTCACACTAGCATTGGAGAACCTGTTACTCCCCTAGACCCATCCACCTTTCCGGGATATATCCGAGCCTAAAGTTTCTCTAGCGAACCCCTTTGCTTTCACTCGAGCTCCGATGAACCTGCTACTCTTCCGGTGCGACCCTCACTAGGTTATGCCACAGTAGGAATTTTGCCAATGAACCTCGTCACTAACATTTATTCAATCATACATTCAGAAAAACCCTAGTTAGTGCTTCCAGTTCTGCCTAACCTGCACCAACTTTCCTTGGGCCAGTGACCTCAAAGCAAGTGGATTCTATTCACCACTCGCTATTCAATTCCCCGGGGATTCTTAACATAAAAAACGGTTTACGTACGAATGGATTAATACATATAACAGTATAATAACAAGAACAACAATTTTAAAACATTTCATAATTTTTTCAAAGTAAACAATTTTCAAGCGAGTGATCAATTCTCTTGAAGCGCCTACTCTTATAGCAGCATCCGACTTAGCTAGACTAACTAGTCCTACCTAACCTTTAACTATTCCCTAACCATCCTCTGCGCTACCAGAAAATTACTGCTAGAGATCGCGGGTCACCCGACCAATAATTTCGCCACTTCTGGCTTCGGGCCCATATACTTTACTTTATCATATACATTGATCAGATGACCACACAATCTACTATCAATAATTGTGAGTTCCCTTTCGATTTTATTTCCAGTGTACCCAACTTACCATCCACCGTTATGGGTACCTATGACCACGATGGGTCAGGGAGCTAGCTGTAAAAGGAAAGGCAGCAAAATACAAACCCAATTTTATTGTATTTTATTTCATGAAATGACCACGGACAACTGAAGTTTTAAAAGTTTATCTTAGATTTCAGATTCTGCAATCATACAGTTTATAGTAATGAGGCAATCTATAATCAGAATAACGAAGAGCACATAACCATACAGGAAGAGTATACAGGTAACCATCTAACCTTATGAGGGAATTCAGAAATAACGGTAATGAAATTCGAGTGAGGGTACTAAATGCTAGGAACATTTTATGCACGTTTTAGGATTTTATCATTAGGTCATATTTCGAGAGAAAAGACACGGGTAAACTTATACCTCTATGGAAGGTAAAAGTGCAACACGCTATAAATCTAACGTTATTACATCGATTCAATATTTAAGAGAAATTTGTAAAATATTAATTAATTCATAAACCGTATGGTGAGATTTATACTAAAAGGCAGGGGAACATAGGAACATGCTATGAAAATGCAAACTGTAAATGACTTTAATGAGATGCAATGATTTGCAGAGAAAAACATGGAAAATTAACATATGCAAAGGGTATGTCTTTATTGAAGCAAAGACAGAAAAATAGAAAGGTGCAGTTTTAAGAACTCAGAGCGATATTTACCTAGACTGGTGTGAAAACCAACCCTGGCCACGGGTCAGTTAAGGACAGGAAAACCCTCAAGGAAGGATAAACCTCAGTGGGACAGCAGGTGCAGAATGGACACCCCAGGACAGGACAGGAAACCGGATCAGGACAGGACCACCAGGATACGACCAGCACCCGCAGTTCGGAAGCAACGCCTGCGCTCCACCCTCTCTGCAGCTATCAGTCAGGACCCCGATTGGGTCAGCGAATTCCCCAGCAAAGTGCTCCGCCAGCACTTAAGGTTCAATAAAACCTTCAGAGTCTATGGTCAGATTTCGGACAGAGAGCTCCGCAGCACCTCTGTATCAAGTCACCTATTGAGTGCGTTGGGTCAGTGACAGGTCAGCTATTCAGACAAGTCGGACAATTTCCCTAGGTGAACCTAGGCTAGATATACTCTTTTGGGTCAGTGTACCACCCCCCAATGTTGCAAAGTGTCAGAATCCCCAAATTTCGATTGGTCCTAAGGTAGGATTTGGTTAACACACCAATCAGAACAGACTATTCTAAGGCCTAATTTGCATGTTAAGGTGCCGCCTAGCAAGATTGGGGTTCCCATGAGAAAGTCGCACAGAATACAATTCAAATGACTACAATTGTATCAGTCTAGGAACACTGGCTCCATCCTCCTGGGTCAGAGGTAGCGCTCTCAGGAGCCTCTTGACTGTGGCTGCCAGCTGGCTGTATTCCACGGTCCATGGTTGACTCTGGCCTTGCATCTGGAGCATGCGCAGAAAGGACCTTCAAAATGGCTCACGACCCATTCGGACCCCCATTTCCCGTGATACATGAAAAGTAAGCGAAAACAAATTAGTACATAAAAATAAATGAATGTAATTCATGTCAGGATGTCGTACTTTAGTTTCATCATTATAAAAATATACTATGCATTAATGGTAAGTGCAACGAACAATGTCACAAGAGCAGCAGCACAAAGCTTCACCACGTTATCAAAGCACAGCCATCTTATTGCTTATTACGCATGCGCACCCTTTCCCTCCGAAACTATCTCTACGCGAAGTCACGTGAGTGTGACTGACGCATGCGCAGAAGAGGAAAGTCAAGCAGCGGCCATTTTAGGGACAAGAATTAATCGTATTAGTAGAACACATAAGCAAGCATCTCTGATACCCACGCACATTCAAAATACATAAAATTAGTAACACAAACAATTTAAGTTACGAGATTATAACAGATTTTCGAGGTTCTTGACTCGAGCAAGTCGCGATGCGAAATCTTGCTCTATCATGTGTACCCTGATTGCGAGGGCTGCGAGGAGCTAGGAAACATTTTTAAAAACCGTGGCATTTTTAAAACATTCTGACGATTGATTTTGGAATCGTTTAGATTGGATTGATTTATAATCCTTATTTTTAATTTGCATCTAATTTGCACATAAATTTCCTACCACTCTCCCCCGCATTGCCTAGGCTCGATCTTACAGCCTGCCCTGGTCCGACTCGGCAATTATAGCCGTAGAGCGGAGGGCGGACAGGTAAGAGCCAGGCATACCAAAAAGCTACACTTCCGCTAGTGCGGAGGTCAGCGCTCTAGGCGTCACCGTCATCTGGGCTATTTAGCCTCGCCCTATCTCCAAGCGCGCAGCGGTTGCGCGCAGAGGGCGCCTTCGAGCGCGCCTAAGAAGCGCCGAAGAAAAGCCCGTCTGCGCCCTTCCGCGACAGGACGGGATATAGGGACAATGCGCCAACATCTGATGCCCCTGACATTCAGGTTAAATCCATTATTTCTTACACTAAAGATAAACCTCTTAGTTTAGCTTCTAGCACTACTGCTAAATGTTTATCTGATTCCTGGCCGAATTGTGAGGGTCCATTTTCCTGTATAAACTGCCGCTATCAAGCTACTAATATCAGCCCAACAACAGATAGCTTACGTAATACCGCCACTATAGACACAATTGACCATCTTCATCAGTCACCTTTTCTGCCTAATGGAGTTCATACGTTTAACGTTAATTCTGCCACTGATAATACCCATCAGGGACTTAAATGTTTCTTATTGAACATTCGTTCCCTACCTAAGCATTACCAACATTTATGGGATCTTATAAACACAGATAAACCAGATATCTGTTTTCTCACAGAAACCTGGCTTAAACCTCACACCACCCCTGCAATTATGCTAGGAGTTCCTGTTGGATACAAGATACTGCATTTAGACCGAATATCCAAAGTTGGAGGCGGTGTGGCGGTGGTCCACAAAGAAAGCTTAAAAGTATCGATATTTGACTAACAGTGCTCTGCCCAGATGGAAATAATGATTTTCAGATTTTCTCCCTCCCAGAAATCACAATGGAAAGGAGCACTGGTATATCGCCCCCCCGGTCCATACTCTGATTTTTCCTTAACACTTATGGAGTTACTAGCCCCTTATTTTAAAGCCCATGATTTTATTCTCCTTGGAGATTTTAACATTCATGCAGATCTTCCACATCACCCCGATAGTAAGTCTCTATTAGGTGATCTTTCTAGTCTGGGACTTCAAGTACAGAATAAGGGCCCGACTCATTTGGGTGGCCATACACTCGACTTAATCCTGACTAACTGTTCGAAAATAAAATGCCACCCCACAACTATTATTAGTTGGTCTGATCATTACCTGTTAAATTTTAACTTACTTGGCTCCTATCCACCTAAACAAAAAAAAGTCTCCCTGCAATATGGAAACGGAAATGGCACAAAATAACCCTAGAAAAACTAGAAAAAGTATGGATAGAACCCATGCTCTCGACTGAAGAGAATATTGAACAAGGGTTTGTTAAAATTCAGAAAGCACTTTTGGAAGCTATTGACCTATTAGCTCCACTAGAATTACAGAAGCAGGGACCTAAAACCAAGCAAGAAGCATGGTATACGGAAGAGTTAAGAGCTGAGAAGCAAAAATGTAGAAGTCTGGAGAAAGTGGAGAAAAAGACATACCTCCATTAGTAAAATGCTTTATCTAGAGGCACAATCCAATTACTTCAAAAATATAAAAAAGCAAGAAAATATAAATTGGAGAAACAAATAACGGAGGCTGGAAACTCTACAAGAGAACTTTATAAAATCCTGCCAACATTCGTCAAGCCCACAGCCTGCGAAAGCTCGGACGATTTCAGCCAAACCTTGTGTGATGATGTCTCTACATTCTTTGAGAATAAGATTAATTCCATCTATGACAAAATCACCAAGGTAATAAATAATGGAGAAATAATGTGCCCTCCTAGCCCTAAGCCAGATAAAATGGACAACAGGATTACCTTGACCACAATCCCAGAAATTAGCTTAACAGAAGTCACCACCCTACTTAATTTAATAAAGTCTGGTTCTCCCAACAGATATACCTGCAAAAATGATGGTCTCCCTAGGAAGCTTACTAGCTCCGAGTTTTACATCACTAATTAATCTCTCCCTCAAGGAGGGAAAGATTCCTAATGATTGGAAAAAGGCGGTTGTAAACCCGGTTCGGAAGAATACCTCCTTACAATGGTCAAATCTTAACAACCTCCGCCCAATATCCCTCCTGCCCCATCTGAGTAAGATGACTGAGAGACATGTCAACCTTCACCTGTCGAAATTCATCGAGGCAGCGGACGGTCTGGACCCTTCTCAATCTGGTTTCAGACCAAACCATAGCACAGAATCGGCCTTCCTCTCTGTGACCAATACCATCAGGATGGCACAAGATGGTGGAGGCTCAATGATTCTGGTGCTGTTGGATTTGTCCGCTGCCTTCGACACGGTGTCTCATGACATCCTCATCAGTCGCCTAAAAAGGGTGGGAGTGGGTGGAGT
The DNA here is from genome assembly GCF_964261635.1 of Lissotriton helveticus. Classification (NCBI taxonomy): domain Eukaryota; kingdom Metazoa; phylum Chordata; class Amphibia; order Caudata; family Salamandridae; genus Lissotriton; species Lissotriton helveticus. The sequence goes on along the minus strand of NC_136068.1, from coordinate 897,988,773 downwards.
TGCCCTATCATGGCTGCAAAGCTTTATCTCAGGCCGCTCACAATGTGTTTGCCTGGGCTCCCATAGTTCCATCTACAGGGAGCTCACAAAGGGGGTTCCACAGGGCTCATGCTTGAGCCCTACACTTTTTAATATATATGTGGCCCCCCTAGCGAATATTGTGAGAGAATATGGGTTCACACCAATATCCTACGCTGATGATACTCTGCTTCTATTTCCCTTCAAGAATATGACATCTGAGGTGAAAGACTCATTTGCTGCTGGAATGAGAGCCATTGCCGGATGGATGACCTCCAATTGCCTACAGTGCAATGTGGGCAAGACGGAGGTCATGCTCTTCGGTAATGCTCCACTTCTTTGGTCCCCTGAGTGGTGGCCGTCTGAACTAGGTACGGCTCCATGCCCTAAAGAAAACGTAAAAAATTTGGGCGTCAAATTAGACCAATCCCTAGTACTCAAAGATCATGTCATACAGGTTACAGGAACCTGTGTGAGGGTGATTGGCCTACTTAGAAGAGTCTTCCCCTACCTAGCAGACCATCATAGAAGAACACTAACACAAACCCTGGTAATCAGCAGGTTAGATTACTGCAATGGGCTACTCATATCCGCCAACGAGGAACAACTAGGGAGGCTACAAGTGGCCCAAAATACGGCCGCTAGACTGATCCTAAATGTTCCAGCCAGGACTCCCTCTCGTCCCTTACTAAATAGACTTCATTGGCTCCCTATTCGCCTGAGAGTGAAGTTCAAGATTTGTTGTACCATCCACAAATGCTTGTTCGGCACTGGTCCCAGATATCTCACAGAAGTTTTTAAGCCTTACCAACCAGGTCGTTCTCTACGATCAAAACATCAAGCTCTACTTTCGATCCCCAGAGTTAGAAAAGAGAGACAAGGAGGTAGAGCCTTATCTTACAAAGGCCCTACTCTCTGGAATACCTTGCCACTCACCCTCAGACTCAATCCCAATCTATGTGAATTTAGGAAATGCCTAAAGACATACTTATTTACCACTCTATAGCTCCTCTATGCCGATCAACTATCTTTCAGATTCTACTGTCTTAGCTTTGTCATTGGATAGAACAAAGCGCGGAGATATCTCTTCGGAGATCGAATTCCAGTGCTATAAAAGAATCTAAAATAAATAAATGTGTTCAACTCTTGATTATGAATCCTCAACACATATTAGCCATTTACAGTCTTGTGTTAAGTCCGCACCAACACATTTTCATTTTAAAAGTATCCGCATTTCAACTTCGAATTCTATTACCACTTGGGGATAATTTACCCATTACAAGATGGCCGACACGTTTTGGACATATCGTAAGTCCTTGGTCACTGATTTGATAGTCCCGGGGCGAGGCACATACACATGCGAACGATCGGAGCAGAGATACGCGAGGCACGCTACCCACATTTTTCGCGGTAAGAACAAACACTAGTTTGTTGCACAATACAGAATGCATGCCGACTAAACTTTTTTTCAACCGCAACGTACAATGCCAACTGCATTAATTAATACCGAATTCGTAAAATACACGTTTGGCATGTTCTGAGTCGCATCGTTTACCCTTCATTTGAAAATTCATATACCAGTATTTTGCCCACTCGAGCAACTGTGAACCCGGTTAAGCTTCACGAACAGATTGCATGCCTGTTCAGGCACTTGAAAAGGCTTTAACTCTCTTTGCACTGCATGAACTTTTGTGGCAGCTTTTTCGCTTTTAGTTTAAGGGCACCCAGGAACATTCTCGACGCGGCACACATTTCAGACTCACTTTCTCCTTCATGTAATTGAGGGATTACTTTTTAGAAACCTCATTGATTTTTTGAGCACTGTGGATCTTACACAATGTAAAAAACAATTATGCTATGTAACTTGTTTCTTGAGGTAAAGAATCCACCCCTGAACATTTTTACATTTCACTTTTCAGATTGTATACCAGTCCCCTGATGAAGGGCATGAGTCCCGAAATGCATAGGGACGTATCTTTCGCTTATTAGATAAATCGCCAAATGGAAAAGCGATATTTACAATGAATTACTCTCGAACCTTTGGATGAAATCAATCCTTTGAATGAATAAGAAAGAATACTTGGCCAAAAAAGCTTAAGCATCTACAAGTTTTATTTTGCATACTAAATTGGAACAACAGTTAATGCAACTTGAGACACGATCTCCCAAGGAGTGCCACCAAGGGCGCAGTGTCTTTTGTTAGGCACCACACACCTGTTTTTGCCCAAAACCCATTCCCCCCCCAAGGTCAGCAGGGGTTTACCCTGTGGCACCCAAAATAACATTTATAGTATGAACATTTAACTACATTTTACCAAAAGCTATCAATCAAGGAAGTGCCGCACACCGTTCCACATTTTCTTACACATCCATGTGTGCCATGCCCACAAACCACTGCCCTGGCATATATCAGTCACCCCTCTAGCTGGGTGCCCTATGCCCATGGTGAGGGTACAGGTGCATGAGCCCTGTATCCCTACATTACCAGGTCCATTCCTGGGCACTGCTTGCAGTGCTGCCATTAAGAGTATAAGGTGCTGGGAGTTTGTCATTACAAACTCCACAACACCATAATGGCTACACTGAAGACTGAAGTTTGGTATCAAACTTCTCGGCACATTAAACCCACACTGATGCCAGTGTGGGATTTAATGTAAAATGCACGACACAGGGCATCTTGGAGATGCCCCCTGAAACTCTACCAACTCCCAGTGAAGTGAGTGGCTGCCTAGGCTGCCACCACCAGACATGTTTCTGGACCCCGGGGTCGAGATCTTGCTGCTCTCGGGGGGGCCTGAAACAATGCACATCCTGGGACGAGTTGCCAAGCCTCCTCCCCCACGATGGGCAGGATTAACGAAGGAGAAGCTTCAAAGGCATGCTGGCTTTGTGAACCTCTCCAGACCTTTGTTGCTTTCAGCAACTGGTCCCCAATGGTTCTAACCCCCACTTTGGGCAGGAGACCCAGTGGGGAAAAACAAAGTGAGGGAGAGGTGTGCCCACCTCCGCCAACTCCACCCCTAAGGTGGGGGGAGCTAGGTGACGCACAACCTAGAGTCCCTGCCATCTTGAGGATGGGGGTACACAGCCAACCAGGGACATGCTCCTGCCCCCCTCTCACTGTAGAGTGGCAGAATAGGGGGTGTACCCACCCCAGGGAAGTGACCCATTGGTCCCTGCCCTTTACCCACCTGTAACGCCCCTAAATTTAGTATTTAGGGCACCCTGAACCTTCCTTCCTCATATCCAGCAACCACAAGAAAAGGACGAGAAGCAGTGCAGAGCTAACAAGAGGACGACGCCCACTGACTTGGCCCCAGCCCTACAGGCCTGTCTCCCCTCGAACCTGCTCCTGCAAAACCCCGGCATGGCCAGCAACCTCAAAAACCCTGGAGGACCTACCTGCATGCACTTTCCAAGCTGTTTCTCTCATGAACATCGGACGTGTTTGAACTGCAGCTTCTGGTGCCAGCCAGAAACCGCGAATCTTGCCCACTCTGCAGCCTCCGAGCCCAGCTTGAGTTTGAGTGGAAAAACACCATGAGGAGTTCCACCGGCGATCCTGACTGAGATCCAGCGACCCCCTGACCTGCCTCAAGCCTCCAGACTAGGCCTGCAGCCTCAATCCAGAGGACCCCCCCCCCCAACCGCGATCAGAGCAGGTAAGAAAATCCGACGTCCAAAGGCACCCCTGCACCAGACGCCTCACACCCTTGTGTGCCCAACCCAGCGCTGCCTAACCAACCCTCTACTGCCCTACTTACCCCTTGAAGTGGTGGTCACTCCTGGAAGATCCTCGTCCCCGAGCCTGCAGTGTTTCTTTGTCCCAGAGAATCTCCATTGAAATCATGAGGGCACCCGACCTCAAAACAGCACCCGGCTGCCCTAGTGCCGCTGAGGGTGCCCCTTTTGTGCTAACTTGGTCCCCAACTTGCCCTGAACTTAACCCTAGGAGCTTTGCTCCCAGTACCCCGTGGCCTGCTTGCCAGCCGCCACTAACCGGAGTCCCCCCTATTCTCATAGGATAACATTGGACCTCAACAGTGCACCCGGACGCCAGAGTGCCGCTGATGGTGCAACATTGCATCACTGACCCTGGGAGACCCTGGAGTCTAAACCCAGGACCCTAACTCCGAAGACCGATTACCTACCTGGAAACCGATAACCTTTTTCCTCCTAGAATAACATTGACCCTTTTTCTCCCAAAATGTTTTTAAAGTGTTGACTTTTGAAAACTTAAAAATATTCCTTTAAAAATCAGCTGAATAACCAAAACACATTTTCTCAACTGTTTTCAGGAAACGTCCCAGTGCTGAATCTAGGTATCCAGCCCGGAGTAAGACTAGCATTTGCAAACCAATAGGTCTCGCATTAGGAAAGTTTGAGCTATTGGTATTGTAAATGACAAATTTTTTGTGTGTTAGTTTTGAAAATAGCGAAATTAATAGCTTTGTCATTTACAATGCTAATAGATCTAACTTTCGCAAATGTGACACCTATAGCATTTGTAATGCAATATGTGTTGTATTTACGTGACTTGGATGTATTGATATTACAAATAACAATGGCTTTTAATTTTTTTAATTAATACTTAAATAAAAGTTGTTTTAATGTATAATGGCAATAGCTTAAACTTTTGTAAATAACTCTTGTGAAGATTATGTTCAGTGTATTATATTGTGACGAAAATCCAAGAACAGAAGTGAAATATTAACCTCTTTTTGTGACATTTGTAATAAAGCTTTAAACATTGAGTGAACATATTTGAACCAGTTGTTGAATGGTTACACAGATTCATGCTGTGGTGGTGCTGAGTGTTGTGGTGGCGACGAGTTATGCTGTGGCGTTCACTGATAAAAATTGAGTGTGGTTGATGCTTACAGTATGCAACATATCAGATCACACAGCTTTCACCTTAAGACACATTTTAATTTCAATCTTTTCCATAACTTTATACAATTGCTTCAAGACTCGAGAGAAACAGTTCTGTAGGCTAATGCCTTAGGAAACTGTCTCCCAATAAAGCTTGATTTTTAACAGGAGATCGGAATAGACAACGTTAAATAGCTGGCAAAGACACCAGGATCTTTAAGCGGCCCGTGGGCACAAATGGGCAGCATTGAAAACTTCATAAATGTTCACACAATTGACAACGGTAAACAATGGATGCCACCTTCATGACTGCACATTTCGATCTTTATATCTTCAGAACTTGTACGCACTGGTTTTATGCCTTTACCACACCAGTGGCTCCGTAGTGCTCTTGGATGGCTGTTTAATCTAACCTACTCAGCACGACCCCAGCACAGACTACAACCCCGGGACCGTATCATACAAGTGATCTGGTGACAAAACGGATGTGTGCGTCCACTTTGTGTGCTCCTGGGGCACTTTGGTATTACAGAAGGGGCCGCAGGTGCCTGTGCAACGCCTTCTGTAATACTGATCGCACGAGCTCACATAAAGCACCAACGCCATCTTCAGAGAGTGTTCCCTCATTTGCATGGGGGGGCGATCAACAATTGACAGCTATCTAGCCTCACGTTCCTTGAGGAACGTGAAGGGGCCAGAAAAAAAAGCGCAGAGCACAGTGACATATGCAGATGGTAAGGAGAGACAAGCTATAATCCAGATGCATTTATGTAAAGGCGTAAAAATGAATACTCCACATCAACTTGATATGTGCATATTCATTTGAAATTTATTTATTTATCTGATGGTTTTTTTTTTTTTTTTTTTTTTTTAAAGAGGTCAAAGGGTGCAGTAAACTTCAGACGTCAGTCTGTGCTGACCTGGGAAAAAGAGAATGAATGAATATGCACTTGTATAGCGCATGGCTACCCAAGGGCATCCCAGCGCTTCTACCAAGAAACGTGAAATAACCTTGAAGGGTCATAAGTACGGTCCTGATGTAGTAACATGTACGTTTGCAAAAGTGTCTTAGTAATCTACTACCCAAGCATGTTGAAGCTGCCCCGGCACCAAGACGTGAGGTTGCTTACTCCTGTCTTGGTGGGAAAGTGAATACCCTCTTCATGCATAAGAGCTATAGGACCATGTCTGTGGGGGTTCCTGTGGTCTGTTTTGGCCTGGAAAGGGTTCCCTAGAGAATTTATCTGTGCTGTGCGGGCATTGTACACCAATCCTCAAGCAGTTATTCGGATAGCTAACGATACGTCCGACCCTTTTCAGATCACAAGGGGGAAGAGGCAAGGATGTCCTTGCTCCCCCTTGTTTGCGCTTTATATCGAACCTTATCTAAATAGATTAATAAAAGAAAATGTGATCCCTTCGGTAGTATTACACCAAATAGCTCACAAGGTCTTCGCTTATGCGGATGATGTCGCGATTACTACTATAGATGTTGCTTCCGCCCTACCTAAAATTAAAGAACTTGCTCAAGAATTTGGGGAACAATCCGGATATAAATTAAACATCACAAAAACCCAGGTAATTCATTCGGATGTAGGCAGACCTGATGGCATAGTATTCGCTTCTACAGCCTCCTATCTTGTTGTTACAATTTCAGCTAAAGTGGAAGACATTGTTAGGCTGAACACAGATCCACTATTTTCGGTTAATCGAACTTTTGAGAGTTGCATAATTTACATGTATCCTTATATGGTCTCACAAATGCTGTTAAAATGATTATATTCCCAAAAATGTTGTATTTATTTCGTACTATACCACTCTTGTTCCCCTCTGTTTTTTTTTAATAAGATAGACAGAACTGTATCCAGGTTCTTATGGGGCTTCCGGAGAGCTAGAAGATCTCTTAGATGGTGTGTAATGCCCAAAGAAAAAGGAGGGCTAGGGTTCCCGAATTTTTCTAAAAACGATGGGTATTTAATTTTTCCGGATTTTAAGTTGGATGAAGCTATGGCACCCTCAATTTATGAAATGTTACTTGGAGCTGAAGCTTGATTGTTTGCTCAGGTTTATAGAACCGAGTCACTATAAAAAAACAAAGTTTAAAGTTTTGATCACGGCGTGGGAAATCTGGAAACAATTTAACAATTTTGTTTTTGTACAAAATGGAATTATTATACGCCCTTTTTGGGGAACCCTCGGCTTCCTGACATCTTTAGGGATTCTGTTATGCAGAAGTGGCATAATCTTAAAATTTGTTCATTTGGTGACTTGCATCAGAATGGGCAATTGGTATCATTTTCTTATTTACAAGAAAGATATAATCTCACGAGGGGATTTTTTCAAATATCTCCAAGTCCGTAGCTTTCTTGAGACTAAAAACCTGCAAAATGTCAGTTCTATGAGTAAAATGGGGGAGAGGATTTGGCCTAACGGCTAGGGCGCTCGACCTCGGATCTGGGTTTGAGTCTCGGTAACGACGCCAAAAACCTCCTGTGATTCTGGGCAAATCACTTAATCTCCCCGTGCCTAAAATGAATGTATGTCCGTCCTCATGTAACGTAACTGGTGCTATGTAAAGCGCTCTGATACCTGATTCGGTTCGGGTCTAGTTCGCGCTATATAAAACTCTGCACACAAAAAAAAAATGGAGGTGCTGGAAAGCTGCAAGAGGAAAAGTAGATTTGGTACGATTTTATCATTTGATGCTTAATAGAGTGAAGGATGATCTAGAGGTTCATACTGCCAAATGGTGCAGACTTTTTGAAATAGATCAAGTGGTCATATCAAGGTCATTAAAAATGGCTAGTACTGTTTTGTTTAATGGGTCATTCAAAAGCCAACACTTTGTCTGTGTTTGATTTGTATTGCACACCATCTAAGTTAGCGAAATGGCAAGCATCAAAAGGCACGAACTGTAGTCGCTGTGGACCTATGGCTGCCGATTTAGTTCATATGCTATTTCATTGCCCGAAATTAGCTCAGTTTATATCAGAAGTGCAAAGCTTCTTAAATAATATAATGGAGTCATCACCAATACTATCAGAATTAGTGATACTAGGAGTTCAAGCTGAACAAATGGATACTATAACTATGTAAGAGGAAGGTTTTTTATTTATAGCTATGTCCGTTTATAGATATTGCATAACATCCCGATGGTTAGTTGATCCTCCAGCTTTCTTGCACTGGCAATCTAAACTACTAAAAATGTTATCAACTCTAAATCGCTTTACCGACTTACGGGCCGGAAAAAGATGTTTGGACAAAAATTATGGGCACCTATTAGTAACTGGATATAATTTTTCAGCCTGGATCCAATTTTATGTGTTCTAAAATATTGTATATCTATATCCTTTTTGCTGGATTATCTTGTGTATATTCTTATTGTAAAAATGTTGATTATGCTTTTCTCTGTGATGAATTAATCAATGGTGATACAAATATGACCTTTTTTTCAGTTTTTTTGCTTTTTCTTTGTACCAAACAATCATCCACTGCCAAAAAAATTCAATAAAAATATTTTTTTTTTTAAAAAGGACCATGTCTGTGCCTATTGCATACACATAGGGAGGATTCCTGGTGCCCTGCTGTGTCAGTGCCCGTGCACCAGTTATGTGAACATAATCCACACCCTTTTTGTTACATAATACAATAAATCCAAATCCATTCACCATACAGTTACCACTTGCGCAAGAGCACCACATGTCGACCAGTATCACCGGAGAAGACGAGTCCATCGGAGTCTTTGACCAAGAAAGAAAAGGTTATTAAGCCACCGGCCCTGTGGTGTATAGAGCCAACCATTATTTGTATTCATATTTTAGTTTTCCTCTACTCAGAAAATACAGTAGCAAGTGCCATCCCGTGGATATTCTGAAATGTAGGCACAAGCCTGTTCCTCCAGGACCAGGGCTCAACTGCCCTAGCTCATAAGTGTAAGATTCAGTTTCTTTCGGGGCAGATAAGGGTTTAATGTGTATGGGCATATTTCCGACCATAAACATAACTGGGATTGAGCTGAAACATTTGAAACGTAATATGAAGGCCAAGGGCCACAATCAGTCTGTAATAAGATCCACACATAAGATTATGCAATAATAACTCTGCTCTTCAAAAACAAACTACCAAATTGCAGCTTCAGGAAGAACATGAGCTCACAACATCATTAAACAAGAGTAGGTAATTTGCTAGGCCCCGCTGCTCATGGTGCAACTTTTATTTAGATATTCTAAAGCAAACACGCTGTATTTAATATTTCCGAAGCAGCTAACATGATTAATACCACTAGATGGCGCCAGAAGCTAGATCAGATCTGTTCCCGTTCCTTGAAGGACTATTTTTTAAATAAAGAAAAGCAAACCTTTTCTGAGGCTCGCAAAGTTTTCAGACCTGCCCCACTGTGCCCAGTATGGGGGACTCCGTGTCGCTGGTGGTCTTTAATCCTACCCATGCTGTGTGCACTACTCAGCCCCCGGCTTCATGCCGCTGCTGCTGACTGATTTCTCCTCTGCGTTTTATAGAGCGGTAGGAGTTTTAGTGCCCTCGGTGGTGGGCTCGCTTAGTCTAGATGGATACCATTAACAGCTGACTTGGGGGCTGGGCCTTGGCGAAGTCCTCCGAGCACTTAAATACACTACTCAATTCCACGGGAACAGTTTGTTAAAATGCACCGTTGAGGTAACTATTATTCTATCTGTGCAGTGTGCCAAAAGAGGGCAGTGCACTGGGAAGGCAGTAGTAGAGAAACATTTCCCTACATCAACACTACCGCGCTTATTTTCCAAAGAGCGGACTTCACTTTTTATAACAAGCCTGTCGTGGGCCGGGACTTCCGCCTTCTGCGGGAAGCCTGCGCCCACGGAGTGCGTTCCCGAGAGGAGCAGTGGTGACGCGGGACTTCCATGCCTGAGGGAGAGCCCCGCGGTGGAGGCAGTAGTAAGGAGAAGCCCTGGGTTAGAAGTGGCGTGAAGGAATCCCCGCGTGTGCCAGGTGATGCAGAGGAGATGACACCAGCGCAGCGACAAGAGTGAGTTTGGGGGTGTGTGTGTGTGCGCGCGCTCTCTCTCGATTGCAGGAGGCTGACTTGCAAGTGGGACAGGAGATGTGTACGTGCGCGTACACCTGCTGAAATCGCCGAGGGCTCTGCGCGTGCCAATCTCCTGTCCCACTTCCAGAGCAAGTCATTAACAATAGAGCTCGCTGGAGACAGCAGCGCTTCGCGCTGCTTACGCCAGCTCGACCTAAAAAAGGATTAATATAAGTGAATTTCCTCCCATAGGATAACATTGGTGATTCTATGTGAAAAAGTTTTTAAGTGTAAACTTTTGAAATGCAATAATCTTTAAAAATCGTACCTCTTCCTGAAAACAGGTGAGTAAATGAGTTTTAGTTAATGTCGCAGTGCTGAATCTAGGATCCAGCACTGTTAGCAAAAGTAAACTGAAAAGTAATTAACTTCATTTTACTTAAAGCCCATTCATTCGAATGTACTATACCTGCTAAGTGTTGCAAACTGCTTAGTTAAAACTGTAACCAAAACCAGTAGAAGTTATACTGCAATTTCGAACTGTGTTAATACAAGTAATTTACTACTGCAAAGTATTGTTATGCTTACTTTTGCCAGGCTTGCTTGGTTCTAGAAATAAACCAACAGTATTTTTTTTTATGCAAAAACAATTGGCCTATAGTTCAGTTCTTCAGTGTGTGAATTCATTTGCTGATTGAGTGTGTACATCAAATGCTTAACACTGTCCTGTGATACTGCCACTTTAGAGAGTATGGTTCTATCTAACTTTAACCTCTGGAGACCCTTGGACTCTATACACACTGTACCTCACTTCGGTGCAGTATATATAGAGCCAGTTTCTTACAGCATGTCAAAGGGCACTTTCCTACAGGGCTTGGTCATGGCTATAAATGTTTGTGAAACTAGGTGGTCTAGAAGGGTGGTTTAAAACTGTTCCAGAGTTATTAAATCGCCCAGTCAACAGAACTAGACCCCATGCTCAGGATGCACTGGGGTACTACGTCTTTGGTAAGATGGTGTACCTCAAAATTGCCTGTACTGCCATCAGTTTCTCGGTTAAGCAGCATTGGAGCTCCGTGATGCAGTGCAGCTCATATACCGTCTTTGTGCATATATGGTGGCTTTTAGCTCGGAGTGTTGGATGTTATGGCCCATTGAGATAACATCCACCCAAATTTCACCACTGGTGTTAAAAGGTCCTCACACAAGAGGTTTATCTTGTGCAGAATGCAATGTTCCGCTGAGCCACACGATTCCTTTGGTATTAGTATATCACTTGCACGTAGGCTTTACCTGTACCACACATTAGGGCGATGTATTTTAGCCATAGTTATGAGGTTAACATGTAATCAAGCGGAGCATTCTTCCCTGAGGGTCACTGGAAAGGCCTGTACCCCTGAAATACTAATTCACTGTTTGTAAGTAAGTTGCATGGGATGAGGGTGTGATTAGCAGCCCTTCCTTGGAAAGAGCGAGTACCTTGTCCACCTGCCATTCGTGCCAAGATTTAAGTTTTCTTTTTCATGACTAACAAAAAAGCAAATGTGGTACCTGAAGTGTACTTTAGTTATCTAGTAAGCTGTATAACAAAAATTGATAGTTTGTCCAAAAACAGGGCACAATTGTGCAGTCCTACCAGGCTACGAGAAATGTAAAATTCCAGAACTAGCTGTGATCTAAATTTCTATACTGTAAAGGGGCTTAATTATTGTTGTAACAAGTATGCCAATCTATATGAACCTATGCCTTGTGTGCCTAAAGTTGTGGTTGGCAGAGTTTCAAAATTAGACTTGGGTGCAGTTTGGGTTATGCTGGTGTAATTTCTAGAATTGTGTTAAGCTTGTTACACAAAATGATGCCGTGTTTTGTAATTATGCCACTGTTCTCAGCAACACGATAGCTTGCCAACAACCAGAAGGAGCACCTGGCGGCAACAATTTAATATTTTAGTGGTTATTTTTAGTGCAGTACGCATCCTTGCCTCAGAATGATAGGATGCTCTTCACCACTAAAATATAGCTCTAAATGATAGTATTTCTTGTATTCCCGAAATCCCATGGAACTTCCCGCCCTCCTGCTCATGAAGATTTGCCACCTTGATTTGCTCCCAAAAAAGAACAGATCTGGGTTTCCTAACAGTTTTGAAATTGTACCTATACAAAAGATCTTCGCTATGTTTTTGAATCTTCTACCAGGATTGGAAATACTTTCTGGTGCGAATGTTGGCCATTGGTCAAAATGTACATCCCCTCCCCTCATAGCTTTCAATGTGTTCTTAATTGTATTCTAGAGTATGTTCACCAGGAAGGAAAGCTTCAGAGTGAAGAACTGGTGATGGAAATGGAAAAATTGCATGGTAAGTTTGCACAAGTTAATTTCTGTGTTTTAGCTCTAAACAAAATGTTTTTAAAAATCTTTACTGTTTGTGTGATCAAGTGGAATGCCAGTGTAAAACTATGCTGCATGGCGATATTTGTGCAATCTGACTTGAGTTTTAAACTTTTCGAGTTTGAAATGCTCCTCAAGTAAATTACCTTTAAACAGCTGTCTGCTTCGAGAAGACTCCTACTGTTGCTTAAATATTCTCTTTGGCAATGTATCCTTCAGCAGTCTCCGTAGAATAGATTAATCTGTGGTCAGAGCCTTGGTCTGCTTTAGCTCATGCAAGAATCTTGGGCCTTACAGGCACCGTGCACATAAACTAGACATCCCTTGACTACTTTAAGGCAGGATGTCATGTTTTGGGATAGCCTTTCTGATTTCTGGGCGCTTGGTCCCATCCTGCCGACCCTTCACCTTTCGGAGATAGGAGTGATAAGAAAACAAGTTACTTACCTGTAACTTTGGTTCCCCTGTATTGGTAACTTTCATAGATTCACATGCTTTCTATCATTCGCCAGTCGTCAGCCTGGGAGCCTCGGTAAATAGAAAATACCATAGCAGTATGTACAAAAGAGAAAGTAAGGCCTAGGCCTCATCTAATTTTGTAGCCTATTTTCCTCTTTGTGTAAAAGAGACCAAACGTTTGCAACAACCATTCAGATTAGCCCCACCCCATAGAACCCTCAGGAGAGCGCCTAAGAGCCTCAGATTTTCACAGCCGTTGTGTAACAGAAACCACTCTTGCTGAAGGCTCAGCTTTCCCTGAGGAGGAGAGTGGGCGCATGGGAATCTATGAAAGTTACCAATACTGGGGAACCAAAGTTACAGGTAAGTAACTTGTTTTCTTGCCCCAGTATTGGAACGTTCATAAATTCCCATGCTTTGTATAAGTAGCTAGCAGTAAAATACCCATACACTGTTTACCAGTGTATCCCATTTCAGCATAAATATACTCATGTAAGCATATATACCTTGTAACAGTACATGCAGAAAACTTATGCGATACAAAATGTGGAATCATAGGAAGGAGGGATAGAAGGGAAAGCTCACCTCTCATTGGAACAGATTCCTCAGTACAGCTTGTCCTACTGCCGCTTCGCTCTTCATGAGAGTCCAGGCAGTAATGTTTTGTGAAGGTATGGGCGCTGCTCCATGTGGCCGCTCTACAAATGTCCTTTATAGGGACACCAGCAAAGAGAGCTGCTGAAGACGAGAGATCTTGTGGAGTGAGCTCGAACCTGTCTCTGCAGTGGCTTCCCTTTCAATTTGTGGCAGTAATCCATTGCGCTTGTAATCCAGCGTGAAGTGCCTTGCTTCGAGAGAGGAAGTCCTTTCCGGGGTGCACTAAAAGCCACAAATAGCTGAGATTTCCTAAAATCTTTTCTTCGTTCAAGATAAAATTTGAGACATCTTTGGACATCCAAGGAATGAAGAGAACGTTCTGCTGGTGTTGTAGGACGAGGAAAAAAAGATTTGAGAACTACTGGTTCATTCAAATGGAAATCCGAAGGGACCTTTGGTATAAATTTTGGATTGGTCCTTAAAAACATAGTCCTTCCTAAACTGTAGAAAAGGTTCCCGGGTGGAGAGAGCTTGCAGCTCTCCTACTCTCCTGGCTGAGGTAAGAGCCAGGAGGAGAGCAAATTTCCATGATAAGAATTTTAGATCCACCCTGTGAATTGGTCGAATGGAGGTCTCATTAGATGAGCCAGCACCAAATTAAGATTCCAGGTCGGAGGTGGCCGCCGCACTGGTGGAAAGACTGAAAAGACCTTTCAAGAATTGTTTGATAACTCTAGCTGATCAAAGCGATGGACACGCCGATGACCTTCTGAACCTCGAAATGGCCACTAGATGAACTTTGTTGGAAGAATATGAGAGGCCTGATTTAGCCAGCGATAGAATGTAAGGCAGTATCTGGTGAGGATCTGAAGAGAACGGATGGATGTGCTCTCGTTCACACCACATGCAGAAGCGCTTCCATTTAGCACGGTAAGTCTTATTCGCACTTGGCGCACGAGCTTGAGAGAAAATGTCTCTACACTTTAGGAATATCTAGAGTGAAAATCTCTGTACTCAGGAGCCAGGCTTTCAAATGGAGAGAGCTCTGATCTGGATGAATCACCTGTCCCCGGGACATTGTCAACAGAGATGGGATGGGACAAAGGTGATAAGGATGATCTTGGGGGGTAGGAGGAGTTCCGTTTACCAGAACTGTCGAGGCTATGCCGGTGCTATTAAGATCATCCTGCAAGGTTCCATCTTCAACTTCCTGAAAAGCCAGGGAATTGGAGGAAAGGTGTAACAAAATGCGCCTAACCAAGATATCGAAAGCGCATTCCCCAGCAATCCCTGATGGTGATGTCTGCTTGCATAGAATCGTCATTTCCTGTTTTCTGCAGTCGCGAACAAATCTATGGTTGGAGTACCCCATCGCCGAAACACTTTCTCCAGAGTGTCTTGATCTAATTCTCACTCGTGGCAGGTAGATTTTAGACGACTTAAGGTGTCTACTGTTGTTGAGTGCCTGGTAGGTGCTCTGCTGAAAGTACTGCATTGTGGAGAATCGCCCATTCCCATATTTCCTGGGCCTCTTTTGAGAGGAGAAGGGATCTTGTTCCTCCCTGTTTGTTTATGTAATGCATGGCCGTTGTGTTGTCTGTCCTGACCAGCACAGTTGCATCTTGAATCCTTGGATTGAAAGCCTGCAAGGCCAGGCGAATCACGTTCCAAGAGATTCATATGAAGATGACGCTCTTCTGTATTCCAGTGACTGCTCACCAGGAGATCTTGTAAGACCGAGC
This sequence comes from Lissotriton helveticus, assembly GCF_964261635.1. NCBI lineage: Eukaryota > Metazoa > Chordata > Amphibia > Caudata > Salamandridae > Lissotriton > Lissotriton helveticus. Next base: position 897,973,674 of record NC_136068.1, on the reverse strand, counting down.
CCAAGCCTTCCATTGAAGCATCTGTGGTTAGAACCAGCGGGGATACAAGCATCCTGAACGAAAGACCTCTTGAGATTTTTCTCGACAGCCCACCAACCTGCTGCTTTTCTTATGAGAGGAGTGACCTTTATCTTGTCCTCGAAAGAGCCTTTCACCTGGCGCCATTGCATGTCCAGTTGTTCCTGCAAGGGATGCATTCTTAGTCTTCAATGCGGAACTAATGGTATGCAGGATATCAATCCTAGTAAAGATTTGTAGAGACAAACTGATAGGGACCTTCTCCTCTGTATATTGACTGCAGAGGAGAGTAGTTTTTTCTGCCTTTCTTCTGAGGGGAAGGCTTTGCAATTCTTTGTGTCCAGAATGGAAACCAGGAACTTGACCCTCCTGGCTGGATAAGTGACTGACTTGTCCTTGTTGAGACATAGACCCAGGTTTTTGAAAAGATGGATGCAAGTTTCAACTGCTCTTGACGCTGTCTGAGAAGATTGAGCCTTGATTAACAAATCGTCTAGGTAGGGGAAAACCTCCAGCGATTGTTTCCTTAAGAACGCCGCTATCGGGGCCAATACCTTTGTGAAAATCCGCGGAGCAGATCTGAGCCTGAAAGGCAGGGCTGGGTGGATCGTAATGTGGAAATATGCGTCCTGGAGATCCAGAGTCGCCATGTAATCTCCAGGATTTAGAAGATACACAACGTCCTGAAGAGAGACCATTCGAAAGGAGTTTTGAGATGGGTGTTGAGCTCCCTCAGGTCTAAGATTGGGCGCCACTTGTCTTCCATCTTCTTAATAAGGAAAAATCTGGAATAGAACCCTTTTCCTTTTTGAGTGGGTGGCACAGGTTGTTCTATCGCTCCCTTGGTGAGCAGATGAGAGACTTCGAGACAGAAGTTGCAGATGTTTTGATTCTGTGGCGCTCTTGGAGGTGGTAAATTTTGGAATTCCAATGTATGGCCAAATTGAATGATCTGTAGGACCCACTGATCGGTTATGATATTCCAGCAATCGAATTTGTAATCCTTCCTCCTATCTTTGAAACAAGAGGTGAAGGAACAGTAGGCAGAGCCTGGAAGCCGCCATTGGCGTTTAGAGGTATGCCTCCCTTGAAGCCCTTGTCTACCTCTAGAAGATTGGCGCGAGAGACTCAGATTGATTTTTGCCACTGAGAATACTGAGGCCTATAATATTGCAAGGATTGCAAATAGGAGTATCGTTGCTGATAGCCTCCCCTGTATGTAGAGAATCACTTGCCTCTTGCTCCCCGGGAAGGTACTTTTCGGTATTTGAGCGTGCCTAAGGACTACACCGTTTCGGTGTCTTTTTTAGGTCGAGCTGGCGTTGGAGCGCGAAGCGCTCCCGCCAGCGAGACTAGTGTCACCTTCCTCCCTGTCAAGGGAGTAACAGCTGTGAACGAGCCCGATACAGACCTGGGTACGAGCCGACCCAGGTCTGTGAACGCGCTTCAAGGTTGAGCAGCTTGTGCACGTTTGTTGGACGTCAGGCGCTGCAAGCCCGCCAGACCAATTATCCCAGCAGGAGTCTCCACTTCCTCAGGCACCGCAACAATTATCACAGCATGAGACCCACTTATCACAGCATGTCAACAGGCACCCAGGCTGCTGGAGCACTCAACTATAATTAATGTGCAGTTGAGTGCTCCAGCAGCGTGGGGCGGCTCTCTGCATGCTGTGATAATGATCACTTTGGGGCCTCATGCTGTGATAATTAGGGCGGCATGCTCTATTTGCAGCACTGAACATTTTCAAAGAAGGCGAAGCAGTGACATTCATTGGAGACACTCACCCTCACCCCCTCACCCCTCACACACCTACTCACCCTCACACACCACCTCACCCTCACCTTCACACCCCCTCACACACACCCTCACATACCCTTACCAGCACCGCAAAACACAACACAGCACAGCAAAGCACAGCACAGCAAAACACAACACAGCAAAGCACAGCAAAGCACAGCACAGCACAGCAAAACACAGCACAGCACAGCACAGCACAGCAAAACACAGCACAGCAAAACACAGCACAGCAAAACACAGCACAGCATAGCAAAACACAGCACATGACAGCACAGCACAGCAAAACACAGCACAGCACAGCAAAACACAGCACAACACAGCACAGCAAAACACAGCACAGCAAGACACAGCACAACAGAGCACAGCAAAACACAGCACGGCACAGCAAAACACAGCAAAGCACAGCAAAACACAGCACAGCACAACACAGCACAGCAAAACACAGCACAGCAAAACACAGCACAGCACAGCAAAACACAGCACAGCAAAACACAGCACAGCAAAACACAGCACAGCAAAGCACAGCACAGCAAAGCACAGCACAACACAGCACAGCAAAGCACAGCATAGCAAAGCACAGCACAGCACAGCAAAGCACAGCAAAACACAGCAAAGCACAGCACAGCAAAGCACAGCACAGCAAAGCACAGCACAGCATAGCAAAACACAGCATAGCAAAACACAGCACAGCACAGCAAAACACAGCGCAGCACAGCAAAACACAGCACAGCAAAACACAGCACAGCACGACCAAGCACAGCACGACCAAGCACAGCACAACCAAGCACAGCACAACCAAGCACAGCACAACCAAGCACAGCACAACCAAGCACAGCACAACCAAGCACAGCACAACCAAGCACAGCACAACCAAGCACAGCACAACCAAGCACAGCACAACCAAGCACAGCATAACCAAGCACAACAAAACATAGCATAACCAAGCACAACAAAACATAGCATAACAAAAAATAGCATAACAAAACACAACAAAACATAGCATAGCATAACAAAGCATAGCATAGCATAACACAACATAGCATAGCATAACAAAACACAACATAGCATAGGATAGCAAAACTAAACAGAGCATAGCATAACAAAACAAAGCATAGGATAGCAAAACAAAACATAGCCTAACAAAACATGGCATAACAAAACATGGCATAACAAAACATGGCATAACAAAACATGGCATAACAAAACATGGCATAGCAAAACATATAATAGCATAGCAAAACATAGCATATCAAACACAACAAAACATAGCATAGCAAAACATAGCATACCAAAACATAGTATAGCATAACAAAACATAGCATAACAAAACATAGCATAGCAAAACAAAGCATAGCAAAACACAACACAACATAGCATAGCATAACAAAGCATAGCATAACAAACACAACAAAGCATTGCATAGCATAACAAAACAAAGCATAGGATAGCAAAAAAACATAGCATAGCATAACAAAGCATAGAATAGCAAAACAAAACATTGCATAGCATAACAAAACAAAGCATAACATAACAAAGCATAGCATAGCATAACAAAACAAAACATATCATAGCCTAGCAAAACATAGCATACCAAACACAACAAAACATAGCATAACAAAACATAGAAAAACAAAGCATAACACACACAACCACACACACACAACCACGTACACATAACCACAACCACACACAACCACACACACAACTATCTATCTATCTATCGCCCTCACTCTATTTGTCTATCGATCTATCGCCCTCACTCTGTCTATCTATCGCCCTCACTCTATCTATCGGCCTCAGTCTATCTATCTAATCGCCCTCACTCTATCTGTCTATCTATCGCCCTCACTCTATCTATCGCCCTCACTCTATCTATCGCCCTCACTCTATCTATCGCCCTCACTCTATCTATCGCCCTCACTCTATCTATCGCCCTCACTCTATCTATCGCCCTCACTCTATCTATCAATCTATTTATCGCCCTCACGCTATCTATCTAATCGCCCTCACGCTATCTATCTAATCGCCCTCACGCTATCTATCTAATCGCCCTCACGCTATCTATCTAATCGCCCTCACGCTATCTATCGCCCTCACTCTATCTATCGCCCTCACTCTATCTATCGCCCTCACTCTATCTATCGCCCTCACTCTATCTATCGCCCTCACTCTATCTATCGCCCTCACTCTATCGCCCTCACTCTATCTAATCGCCCTCACTCTATCTATCAATCTATCTATCGCCCTCACTCTATCTATCTAATCGCCCTCACTCTATCTATCTATCAATCTATCTATCGCCCTCACTCTATCTATCGCCCTCACTCTATCTATCGCCCTCACTCTATCTATCTATTGCCCTCACTCTATCTATCGCCCTCACTCTATCTATCTATCGCCCTCACTCTATCTATCTATCGCCCTCACTCTATCTATCTATCGCCCTCACTCTATCTATCTATCGCCCTCACTCTATCTATCTATCGCCCTCACTCTATCTATCTATCGCCCTCACTCTATCTATCGCCCTCACTCTATCTATCTATCGCCCTCACTCTATCTATCGCCCTCACTCTATCTATCTATCAATCTATTTATCGCCCTCACGCTATCTATCTAATCGCCCTCACTCTATCTATCGCCCTCACTCTATCTATCTATCAATCTATTTATCGCCCTCACGCTATCTATCTAATCGCCCTCACTCTATCTATCGCCCTCACTCTATCTATCTATCAATCTATTTATCGCCCTCACGCTATCTATCTAATCGCCCTCACGCTATCTATCGCCCTCACTCTATCTATCAATCCTATCTATCTATCTATCTATCTATCTATCGCCCTCACTCTATCTATCTATCGCCAGCACTCTATCTATCTGTCTAGCTATCTATCGCCCTCACTCCTATCTATCTATCTATCTATCTATCTATCTATCTATCTATCTCGCTCACTCAATCTCTCTATCGCCCTCCCTCTATCTATCGCCCTCCCTCTATCTATCGCCCTCCCTCCCTCTATCTATCGCCCTCCCTCCCTCTATCTATCGCCCTCCCTCACTCTATCTATCGCCCTCACTCTATCTATCGCCCTCACTCTATCTATCGCCCTCACTCTATCGCCCTCACTCTATCTATCTAATCGCCCTCACGCTATCTATCTAATCGCCCTCACGCTATCTATCTAATCGCCCTCACGCTATCTATCTATCGCCCTCACTCTATCTATCTAATCGCCCTCACGCTATCTATCTAATCGCCCTCACGCTATCTATCTAATCGCCCTCACGCTATCTATCTTATCGCCCTCACTCTATCTATCTTATCGCCCTCACTCTATCTATCTAATCGCCCTCACGCTATCTATCTAATCGCCCTCACGCTATCTATCTAATCGCCCTCACGCTATCTATCTAATCGCCCTCACGCTATCTATCTAATCGCCCTCACGCTATCTATCTAATCGCCCTCACGCTATCTATCTAATCGCCCTCACGCTATCTATCTAATCGCCCTCACGCTATCTATCTAATCGCCCTCACGCTATCTATCTAATCGCCCTCACGCTATCTATCTAATCGCCCTCACGCTATCTATCTATCGCCCTCACTCTATCTATCAATCTATTTATCGCCCTCACGCTATCTATCTAATCGCCCTCACGCTATCTATCTAATCGCCCTCACGCTATCTATCTAATCGCCCTCACGCTATCTATCTAATCGCCCTCACGCTATCTATCTAATCGCCCTCACGCTATCTATCTAATCGCCCTCACGCTATCTATCTAATCGCCCTCACGCTATCTATCTAATCGCCCTCACGCTATCTATCTAATCGCCCTCACGCTATCTATCTTATCGCCCTCACTCTATCTATCTAATCGCCCTCACGCTATCTATCTAATCGCCCTCACGCTATCTATCTAATCGCCCTCACGCTATCTATCTAATCGCCCTCACGCTATCTATCTAATCGCCCTCACGCTATCTATCTAATCGCCCTCACGCTATCTATCTAATCGCCCTCACGCTATCTATCTAATCGCCCTCACGCTATCTATCTAATCGCCCTCACGCTATCTATCTAATCGCCCTCACGCTATCTATCTAATCGCCCTCACGCTATCTATCTAATCGCCCTCACGCTATCTATCTATCGCCCTCACTCTATCTATCAATCTATTTATCGCCCTCACGCTATCTATCTAATCGCCCTCACGCTATCTATCTAATCGCCCTCACGCTATCTATCTAATCGCCCTCACGCTATCTATCTAATCGCCCTCACGCTATCTATCTAATCGCCCTCACGCTATCTATCTAATCGCCCTCACGCTATCTATCTAATCGCCCTCACGCTATCTATCTAATCGCCCTCACGCTATCTATCTAATCGCCCTCACGCTATCTATCTAATCGCCCTCACGCTATCTATCTAATCGCCCTCACGCTATCTATCTAATCGCCCTCACGCTATCTATCTAATCGCCCTCACGCTATCTATCTAATCGCCCTCACGCTATCTATCTAATCGCCCTCACTCTATCTATCTAATCGCCCTCACTCTATCTATCTATCAATCTATCTAATCGCCCTCACTCTATCTATCAATCTATCTAATCGCCCTCACGCTATCTATCTAATCGCCCTCACGCTATCTATCTAATCGCCCTCACGCTATCTATCTAATCGCCCTCACGCTATCTATCTAATCGCCCTCACGCTAGCTATCTAATCGCCCTCACGCTATCTAATCGCCCTCACTCTATCGCCCTCACTCTATCTATCTATCAATCTATCTAATCGCCCTCACTCCTATCCTATCTATCTATCTCGCTCACTCAATCTCTCTATCGCCCTCTATCTATCGCCCTCCCTCTATCTATCTATCGCCCTCACTCTATCTATCTATCCCACTCACTCTATCTATCGCATCACCACAGCATCACTAAGGGGCACAACAACATCACTATGCGCTACCACAGGATCATTGAATGCCACAGCATCACTAGTCGCCACCACAACATCGCTCAGCCCCACCACAGCATCAATCTGTGCAACCATTTACCAACAACTGGGTCAAATATGATCTCTCAATGTTTCAAGCTTTATTACAAATGTCACAAAAAGAGGTTAGTATTTCACTTCTGTTCTTGGATTTTCGTCACAATAAAATACACTGAACATATTCTTCACAAAAGTTATTTACAAAAGTTTAAGCTATTGCCATTATAAATTACAATAACTTTTATTTAAGTATTAATTATTTAAAAAATTCAAAGCCATTGTTATTTGTAATATCAATACATCTAAGTCACGTGAATACAACACATATTGCATTACAAATGCTATAGGTGTCACAAGTTATAACTATTGGCATTGTAAATGACAAAGCTATTTTTGCTATTTTCAAAACCAACACATATATAAAAAATGTGTCATTTAAAATACCAATAGCTCAAACTTTCCTAATGCGAGACCTTATGCATTGCAAATGCTTGTTTTAATGTCCTGTAGGGCATCATCCACATGCTTATCAAATAGCATGTCTCCATCAAATGGTAAATCCAGAATTTTGTTCTGCACCTCCGGCCGAAACCAGGTACATCTCAGCCAACCCTGACGCCTCAGGACTGCTGATCCCGCTAAGGCCCGGAAAGCCGTTGTAGCAATATCCATTGCACAATCTATCATTTCCGCTGATGACCGTTCACCCTCTTCTAGAATTTTTCTTGCTTCTATCTTGGCACTCTCTGGAAGTTGATCGATTAAAAGGAGAGAGATCGCCCCACATTTGGTGGTCGTATTGTCCCAAAATTGCAAGTGCGTTCGAAGCTCGAACTAAGAGGCTAGACATCAAAGAGAATCTCTTACCAAAATTATCTAATCGTCTGCCTTCTCTATCCGCTGGTGCCGTTGGAGGTGCAGCAGGGTTCCTTGACTTCCTTTGTGCTGCTTGGGAAATGACCGAGTCCGGTTTAGGTTGACCAATTAGACATGCAGGACTGTCATCCGGGGCCTTATATTTCTTTTCCAGCCGCGGTAGTACCGTAGTCCCAGTAGCTGGAGACTGCATCACCTTCTTGCCCTCATTCAAAACCTGTTCCACAATTGGTATGGAACGGATCAACTTTTTATAGGGCTCTTTGAAGTCGTAGAGAAAGCAGTCTGACTGCATGACAGGAACTGGAAGGCCAAATCTTTTTGATGCCCTTTCCATTAGAGTATGATAACCCCCTATGTCTGCTGGAGGCGAATCTACAGGGTCCGGAGAAAGATGCCGGGTCAGGGATAAGTTGTCCCATTCAGTGTCAGGGTTTTGAACCTGCTCTGTATCTTGGTCATCAGAAGAGTCATCATTATCAGGCACTGTGATTACATCATGTCCTCCAGTCCCAGGCTGTTGCCCTTGTTTTTGAGAGGTTGATGCCACAGGAATAGGTAAAGACTGCTGAGGCGGAGGAGGTGGAACGACTGCTGAGGTCTGGGATGGGAACCTCTTTTTATAATCTAGTAACATACTGCAAATCAGTTATCAATGAAGATGGCATGGCCACCATATCCTGGCCAGATGCTCGCTGATGCGTTTCCTGAGGAGTGAATTGAGACTCTGGATGATGTTGATCCAGAAAATAATCATCAGAGTCCTGGTACTTTACTTGAAGTTGTGAAGGACTATATGCATCCCCATACGGACTTTCGTCTTCATCTGAACATTCCTCATCAAATAGAAGAGGTGGAGGCAACGGTGTTACCCTACGGGGTGAAGTTATTTCCGGTGTAATCAGTTTTTTTATACAAATCCTCACTTTCTGGATCTTCGACTAGGGGGATCGTCTTCACTGGAGAAAGTACTGTCGTCGACGGAGGAACAGCAGTCGACGGAGGGCTGATCGTCGACGAGATGGATGTCAAAATCGTCGACGACATTATCGTCGATGGCGAGATTGAAGGCCTCGTCGACTAACTTAAAGTAGGAACTATCGACGTTGAACTCATCGTCGACTATGTCGGCGAAACTCTCGTCGATGGGCCCATCGACGGAGTTACAATTGAAGGCAATGGAGATTTTGTCATAGTCGTCGACGCACCTGAGACTGTCGACGGACGGATTTTCTTCTCTCCTTTTGTTTCCTGAGGAGTAGTTCAAGGCTTTTTGAACACCTTTTCTTTCTCTGAAGGTAAAGAAGCCACAGAAAGGCTTTGACTTGCCTTTTTTACAGATGGCACCTCAGGAAGCAGTCTCCCTTTCTCTTTTGACTGGTGAGGAGATTTTTTAGGACTAAGCCTTTTAGACCTTTCAGAGGTCTTTTGAGAGGCCTTAGCAGGAGGTTCCGCAGATGTAGAGGGGGAAGACCTACCCCTTTTTGTCGACCTCCTTGAAGTAGGTGAGGAGTCGTCCTTACTGTCACTGGACAAAACCTCTTTCCGAGACTTCATCTTCTGTAGCCAAGTCAGAAGTCTTCCTTCCCGGTCTCTCAGTCTTTGAGAAGGTTCTGCAGATCTTACACTCAGTGGCTTTGGGGTCCGGGTATAAGCAATAAATACAATCTTTATGCTTATCCTCCAGATAAAGTCTTTTCTTTGAGCAAGTCGCACAGGTTTTGAATAAAGCCTTCTTTTCAGACAGCCTTCTTTTCAGACATCCTGAAGAGAAAAAAGGGTTGTAGAAATCCAAGTGAAGAGAAAACTGAGCAGAGCTAAGAGGAGACTCCCTTAACAAAACGTGCGGTAGAAAATCTGAGGCTCTCTCCTGAGGGTTCTATGGGGTGAGGCTAATCTGATTGGTTGTTGCAAACTTTTGTTCTCTTTTACACAGAGGAAAATAGGCTACAAAATGAGATGAGGCCTAGGCCTTACTTTCTCTTTTGTACATACTGCTATGGTATTCTATTTACCGAGGCTCCCAGGCTGCTGACTGGGGAATGATACAAAGCAAGGGAATCTATGAAAGTTCCAATTCTGGGCCAATCTGACTTTTTTTAGGATTAGAAAGAATTACAGAAAGCGGTGGAATCATACCCTACCACATTAAGAAAGCGGTGGAATCGTACCCTACCACATTAAGATTGATCGCAATGGCTTTTGCAAGCCTTGGTGAACCCAAAGCTGATTCAGTTGTGCTCCTCTTTCCTATTGCAAGAATGCCTGCAATCTGCACTTATCAGTATTAAGAGTGTGCTCAGCCCTGCCAGCCAGGAAAAAAGAAGAAAAAATAGCTCCTACCACATTAAAGCTGGTCACATTTTAGCCTCGCTGATTTCTGGGCAGTTAGTCTAGTCTTCGTCTGACAATATTTCAGAGATGCAGCCCACACCTTGCCGCTATCTACATTTGAAGAGCTGCATTTTGCTCATGTTAAACACCCCTAACTTTGTCCATAAATATCTTGGTGGCAGGGCGTTGTTTCTCGAGTGTGCCAATTACAGCCTTTGCTCATTTATGGTATTGTAGCTTTTGGATAGCGCTTTATAACCCTGCGTTGGCACTGAACTGCTACCAATGTGGATATCAAGCTACACAATGCAGGGCGTGTGGTTGGGTGGGTGTTGAGTCTATATGTGAAGTGTTGTCATGGCGTGAGTGACTACAGCGTTGCAGTTCTGCTTTTTAACAAAAGTGTTTCCCCTATTAATCTATCATTTTTGCGTATTGATTCAATCTGTGCCCTTGTATTTCTACCATGTATTTCTGTGGTGTCTGCCTCTGTTCTATATTTAAAACCACCAAATTAAGTCAAAGCTTTTATTAGCAAATCGTGCTCGTAGTCTATTAGCGTATTGCCTGACAAGATGGCTGCTATTGGGCATAGCGTTGAATGTGCAGTCTTGGAGACAAGGGACGAAGTGCTGCTGATGCTGGCAGGACTGATGGTTGTCATAGCTTGTACTAGCTGTGTATAGTGTGCACTCCGATCTTCTATTTCGCTGCACTCTGCTTGATTGTGCTTGCTCTACTCACACCAGATGGACTTCTACGTCCTCCCTAATTTATGTTCCCAAAATGTATTTGAGCATCGCACTGGACCTGGCGTATCAGTCCTAGCGATTTCACTCCGATCTGTTTGGCATCATGTGTTAAGCACAGACTTTATCAATAATACACTCTGCTTGTGTGATAGTTGTTGGTATACATCAGGCACACCCATGAAGACTATTATTCCTCTTTTGCTACAGATAACCACGTGTGTTTGCTGACAATACGCTTCGGGGCTAGTTCATTCTCTATATTCCTAAAGAACGGGAGTTAAAAAGTTATGTGGTTAGTTTCTCTTCAACCCTCGCCTCATTACTCCTACGCAGAGATTGAACAGCCCATTCCTGTCATCACATAGCTGCATGAGCAGATATTCCCCTGTGCTGCCTACTTCAATTACTAGGTATTGCAAGTTAACAGGGAAGTACTGGGCACTAGTCATAACGATTTTCACAGCTACATGATGGCTTTACTGAAATCTAAGGTGTTTGGTATCAAACACCTTGTCTTGATAAGTCTGTAATGATGCCAGTATTGGATTTATTTAAACAAGCTCACAGAGGGTACCTTAGAGGTGCCCCCTGAAAACCTGCCAGCCTCTTAGTGTACTGGCTTACTGTTATCGTCCAGCCTGCCACCACAGACCAGTTTTAACTCTCCTGCAGGTGAGGGACCATGAGTCAAACTCCTGGTTCGGAGGAAGATATTCAACCCTCCTCCAGCAGGATAGCTAGCGATAGTGATTTAACAGATCAAGGCCAGGTGCTTCAAAGACCCTGCAGCCTTTGAAATGTGACACTGGCTTTCCCCAGACCTGGTAGATGCCGCCCTCTGCCCTGAGGCCCATTTGGCACCAGGAAAAGTGGGAAATTAGCAGTGCAAGTATGCGTGCTGCACCACCAGGCTAGTCACCACCCTAAGGTGGGCTGCTTGATGCGCTCCACGAAAGAAGGGTTTGAACATTTTGCTTTTGATGGAATTGGGAGATCTGGTACACAATTATGCCCTCTCCCCACAGGAAGTAGTCGTATAAGGGGTGTAGTGACCACCAAGGGTAAATGGCCCATTGGCTACTACCCTAACTCTCATGAGCGTCCCAAAATTCATTGTTTAGGTGGGCTCCTGACACCAGGATGGACAAAGAGCGGAACAAAGCTAGAACAGAGCAGTAGCTGTGGACTTTGGCACCAAACCCTTTCTGCTCCAACAATTCCCCACACCGGACTCTCCCTGCAACTGCATCTTCCAGAAGCCTTGGAAGGCTGCCAGCTCCATCGATCAGCTAGAGCACCTCCCTTGATGTGGAGGAGCCACTTGCCTGCAGGCACAGACCGCAATGTTCGGTACACCAATCTGCTGACCACTGGGTCCACATACACTGCATCCACACTGGATGCAGTCACCGTGCTCCAGGAGGACAGATCAATCTCCCCACCAAGTTTGGAGTAGCCAAGACACCCAGGAGCCACCCAACACAAATACCCGGGATACCAGTATGTTGCAAATAGCAAGGCTTGTTTGTGTTCAGTGTAGGAAACTGGACTTTATTTTTTTTTTGCGGTTCTCCAACCCGACCCACCCCCTCCCTTTTTTTGTTCTATAATAAAAACTGATATTCAGCTGACGTTTAAATGTTCTACAGTAGGCTAAGGACTTTTAAGTCCCTAATAAATGATGCCCCAGGTATCTAGGGTATAGGTGTTAGAGGGTCCCGTAAGGCTGCAACATATCTTACACCACCCTAAGGGACATGCAAATTTCAGACTGCCACTGCAGTCTGTGCGACATGGTACAAAACATTAGTGAAAACATATGGCACCCTCCTGTGTGCCATGCCAAACTGACTGCATTTAATAGAAATCACCTCTCAACAGGCCTTCAAGCCATAAAGTGAGGTGTATTTCTTTCTGAGGACACACCTGCATGAACAGATATGGCCCTGTGATGTTTAGTTATATTACTAGATATTACAAGTAAGCAGGAAAGGCACCTTAAGATGTGTACTGCACACTGGTCAAAAACGAATTACAGAGCTACATAATGGCTCTACTGAAACCTTTGGTGTTTGGTATCAAACACCTCCTATTGATAAACCTACACTGAATCCATTGATGGATCTGTACATGCAGCCATTGGATACTTTAGATGTACCCCCTGAACCAAACCTGTCCTCTAATATGCTGGCTGACTGGTCCAGTCCAGCCTATCACTTCAGTCTAGTTTCTGGCCCCCTAGGAGGTCAGAAACCATGCCTGCTCTTGCAGGATGTTTGCACCGCTTCCAAGCAGGATGACTAATCTGCATATCAAGGCAGGAAGTTTCAAAGTCCTTTGCCACCTTTGATATGTGACCCAAAGCTTTCCCTGACTGGTAAAATGCCACCATGCCATGGGCCCATCTGATACCAGGAAAGCTAGGACATGTATCTATGTTAGAGGCGTGTTGCACTTCCAGGCTGAAGTGAACACAAGGTTAGGTATTCCACCATCTTGTGTGTTGCGGAATTAGGAATTCTAGGACCGGGTGATGCCCACTGCAAAGATATTGGTCATCTAGGGGTTGTAGTGACCCCAGCGGTAAGCAGCCCATTGGCTACTACTGACTTCCCTTAATGTCCCTAGATTGAGTATTTAGGAGTACCTCCCCTTATATTAGGACTTCACATTTCGACTGACAAAAAGTGGCCAAATAAAACTACTGACCCGAACAGAGAAGCACGACTGACTTGGAGCCAAACCTGCCTTCTGCACCCGACCCTCAAGGAGCATCCAATTCGTCCTGCCGCTGTGTAGACCACAAGAAACCCAGAGGACTCAGTGCTTTGCCAGTTGCCAAAGAAACTCCCTTGGA